>NC_044563.1:127735330-128349080 GCF_007565055.1 Rhinopithecus roxellana | reverse complement strand
GTCTGTCTTCCAATCAGCTATTTGATAGAGCCAGTTTTCAAAACCAAAAATCATATCACTAACTTTGATTTTCTCAGAACATTTCCCTACTATATAGAAATTTAAGGCCCTCAGACTGACAGAGACCACTTCTGATCTGGTCCTTATTTACTTTATTGGCCTCATCTCCTTTCTCAAAGTTTGTCATGCCTTTCTACACACTTTGAGCTCTAACTTAAAATCTCATTGCTAGAACATTGTATCACCTGTTGTCTCTGCTACAGCAGAGGTTCCCAACCTTTTTGGCACCAGGGACCAGTTTTGTGGGAGACAATTTTTCCATGGATGGTGGGGAGTTGTGGAGGAGGAGGAAGGATGGTTTCCGGATGAAACTGTTCTACCTCAGATTATCAGGCACAGGGACTAGATTCTCATAAGGTGCACACAACTTAGCTCCTTCACATGCACAGTTCACAGTAGGGATTGTGCTCCTAGGAGAATCTAATGCCAGTAATCTGACAGATGGAGGAGCTCAGGTGGTAGGTAATACCTGCTTGCCTGCCACTCACCTCCTGTGGTGCTGCCAGATTCCTAACAGGCCACGGACCAATACTGGTCTGTGGCCCAGGGATTGGGGATCCCTGTGCTAGAGGACTCCTACTCATCCCTCAAAACCCAGCATAGATCGCAGTACCTCTATGAAGCTTTCCCTCATGCCCTAATGCAGCTGCTTTGTTCTCTTGTTTCTACCTTAATTATAACACTTATCGTCTATTCAAGTAATTTACTTCGGACAAATGTTTTTCCTCCACCAGGCTATGAGCTCCTTGAAGGCAAGCACAGAAAAGCAGATCTAATTTGATAGAGTGCCTGCCTCATGGTGAGCAGTCTTTGAATGAATCACAACATTTTTGTAAGGAAAAGCTGAGATGTTGAAAATAAAAATACATGGTATTACAACTCCTGCACATTTATTCCACAACTCTCTACTTCATGTTAGAAGTTTAAACAAATCCATATAACTGTATTTACTTTCAGCATGTTTCCATATGAGAAACACATAAATACAGTAAGCAGAGAATATTTCAACCATATATAGCATCACATTGATCATGTTTGTCATCAGTTTCAGAATACATAAACTTTGAAGCTGAATGACAGAAAAAGGTATTGTTTTAGTCTGTTCTCATGCTGCTAATAAAGACATAGCTGAGACTGGGTAATTTATAAATCAAAGAGGTTTAATTGCCTCACAGTTCCTCAGGGTTAGGTAGGCCTCAGGAAACTTACAAGTATCGCAGAAGAGGAAGCAAACATGTCCTTCTTTACATGGCAGCAGCAAGGAGAAGAGCCGAGCAAAAAAGGGAAAAGTCCCTTATGAAACCATCAGATCTCATGAGAACTCATTCACTATCATGATGGTAACGGCCCCCATGATTAAATCACCTCTCGCCAGTTCCCTCCCATGACATATGGGGATTATGGGAACTACAATTCAAGATGAGACGTGGGTGGGGAAACAGCCAAACCACATCAGGTATAAAGGTTGATATCCCTGAATATAAATCAAAAATATTTTTGTACCTCCCTGCATTTTCCAAATTTTCCAAAATGTACATATATTAATTTTATGATAAAAATGTATTCAAAAGTGAAAAGTAGGTATTCTATACAATGAAAATTATAAAAAAGACCTAAGTATCCTAAAACAAGTTTTTTTAAAATTGACAAAACATATAGATTTATGGTGTACAACATATTTTGATATATGCATACAATGTGGAATGGCTAAATCAAGCTAATTAACATTATTTTATAGACTCTACATCATGGAAACCTGACAAAGGATCACAGTTCGATTCAATGTATAGAAATTATTCTTTTCCAAAAACAAAGTTAGACTTGATGAAAAAACATACCAACCCAAAGGCATATAAATACAAAATACAGAATGAACTGGACAATTCAAGTTTAGCTGATCTTCATTATCATGATGTTTCAGGTTCAAGTGCTTTGGGGGCTTACAAACTTCAAATGAAATGCTTTAATCCTATACTTTGCTTTGCATATACACATACAATATTAAGAACAGAATTTGACAATAAAGAACTCCAAAAACTCATTAATAAACACTCAAATAACCCAATTAAAAATGCCTTAAGTTTTAAATAGAAATTCCTCCCCAAAGACATACAAATGACAAATAAATACATGAAAGAATGCACAACATCAGTAGAGAAACACAAATCAAAACCACGATAAGGCCACAGATGTTGTGGCCCATGCCTGTAATCCCACCACTGTGAGGCCAAGGTGGGCAAATGGCTTGAGCCCAGGAGTTTGAGACCAGCCTTGGCAAGATAGAGAAACCCAGTCTCTGCAAAAATTAGCCAGGTGTGGTGGTGTGCACCTGTGGTCCTAGCTACTCAGGAGGGTGAAGTGGGAGGATCGCTTGAGCCTAAGATTTTGAGGCTGAAGTAAGCCATGATCATACTTCTGCACTCCAGCCTGAGTGACAGAGCGAGACCCTGTCTCAGGACAAATAAACAAACCCCACAATAAGCTATCTCTTCAGACCCACTAAGATGACTATAATAAAAAAGATAGAAAATAACAACCACTGGTAAGGATGTGGAGAAACTGGAATGCTCATATATTGCTGGTGGGAATGGAGAATGGTGCCACTGCCTTAGAGAATAGTTTGATGGTTCCTCAAAAGATTAGAGTTACCATAAGACCCAACAATTCCACTCCAAGTATATACCCAAGAGGAATGAAACATATGTGCAAACAAAAACTTATACATGAATGTTCACAGCATTATTCATAAATAGCCAAAATGTGGAAACAACCTAAATAAATGTCCATGAATTAATGAATGAATAACAAAATGTGGTATGCCTATCTACACAATAGGAAGTAATGAAGTACTGATACATGTTACAACATGGATGAACCTTGAAAACATCACACTAACTGAAAGAAGTTAGCCACCAAGACCACACAGCACACAATTTCAGTTATTTGAAATATCCAGAAGAGTCAAAGTTATAAACATAGAAAACAATTGAGTGGTTGCTTAGAGCTGGGGATGTGGAAGTGCAGCAGGAGAGAATCAGGAATGACAATTAATAGCTATGCATTTCTTTTTTGGGGATGAAAATGAAGATTTTGGTGATGGCTTCACATCCCTGTGGATATAGTAAAAACCACTGAAGTATACACTTTTAACTGGTGAATTATACCATATGAACTGTATTTCCATAAAGATGTTGTTCTGTTTTGTTTTAAAAAAGATGTCTGGCCCCTTTTCCAACAAATTACATAATCTGGGGAATTGGCCTTTTCATTTATAAATGGGAATAGTATCTGTTTCCATCTTTCCACCTCTAGCTGTAAGAATACATAAAACATATTAATACATGAGAGAAACATTCTAGAAAGCTAGTTTCATAACTTGAAGACGACTGTATTGATCTATTGCTGCGATAACAAATTACCCCCAAACATAACATCTTAAAACAACAAACATTTATTTATTTATTCATTTATTTATTTTTTCTGAGACAGGGTCTCATTCTGTTGCCCAGGCTAGAGTGCAGTGGCACAATCACGGCTCACTGCAGCCTCAACCTCCTGGGCTCAAGCAGTCCTCCCACCTCAGCCTCCCAAGTAGGTAGGACCACAGGTGCACACCACCATGCCCAGCTAATTTTCACATTTTTCTTTTGTAGAAACAGCGTTTTACCACATTGCCCAAGCTGGTCTTGAATTCCTACCTCATGCAGTTCCACCCGCCTTGGCCTCCCAAAGCGGTGAGATTACAGCCATGAGCCACTGCACTCAGCCAAACAAGTATTTATTACCCTACACAATGTATAAGGATCAGAAACCTGGAAGTGTCTGAGTTGGGTGGGTCTTAGGTCTCTCATGAGGTTGCAGTAAGGTTTCAGCCAGGGCTGGCTGCAATCTCTGAAGTCTTGACTGGAGTGGGAGGGTCTGCTTCCAAGAGCCTTCATGAGGCTATTACAGCCTTCGGTTTCTCACCTGTGGGTTTCTCCACAGGGCTGCTTATGACATGGCTTCCTCCAGATCAGTGGTCACAGAAAGAAAGTGTGAGAGCAATCAAGAAGGAAACTCTGCCTTTTGTAACCTAATCTCAGAAGCGGGACATCATTACTTTTACCAAATCCTATTGGTTACACAGAGCAACTCTGATACAGTATAGCAGGGATTAGACAAGGGTATGAATACGAGGAGGTGGGAATCACACTGGAGGCCATTGTGGAGGCTAGTTACCAAAACGACATGAAAACGAGTAGACCAAAGATTCTACATAAGCAAATGTTTGATCTTTGCACTGAAAGAGGATACTACTTACTCCTCAACAGTGTGACAGACACACTCAGAAATGTTTTATGAGTTGCAATGAAAGGGTGTACAAGAACATTTATACTGATTTTCATTCTTCTTATAACTGAGGTATGGTTAGAATAATGAAACACAAAACTACAGAGCTGGGATGAAAGAAGTACGAAAAGAATTTCGTCAACTTTGCTCTCCCCTCCCCTAGCACCAACAGATGAGGGGAAAAAGTCCCAGTCATGGAAAGAATGGGTGACTCCATCAGGGTCACACAGTGCTAGAGCAGGAGACTAGAATCCATTCTCTGTGTGTTCTCATCATACTCAGAACTATGTGTCAGAAAACCAAAGGCAGTGACTCATAATCCAGATGACATGGTGAACACGTAAGCATTAATTCAATATACATTAAACAGTTGGTCACTCCAGAACGGACACTTCTTTCTGTGGCTTTTCAACACTTTGAGAAAGTGAACACTTTCTCAGGCAGCAGTAGACTCTTAGCCTCTTTCCATCCAACTAAGAGTTGACCTATAGTCAAGTTGAGGCAAGACCTAAACCTGGAACACTCGGCAAATTAGACATGTGACAGGAGACCCTAAAGATTTATATATTTTTAATAATTTTATTTAATGAAAAATTATATAACAGTTACAATATGCCACATTATAATATTAACTCATTTAATCCCCTATGAAGTCTTCCCCATTTTACAGATGAATAAAGTGAAGCCTAAAGAAGTTAAGTAACTTGCCAAAGTTCTCACAGCTGGTAAGAAGAAGGGCCAGGGTTCAAACCCAAAATCAATGGCTATAGAGTTCACACTTTCTTAACCACAATAATATGAAGCTTCTCAATAATAGTAACAATTGCTCTTCTGCTTCCCTAATATGTCTTTTTTACAAGGTTCTGAAGGAAGGTCAATCATGTAATGCCAAAACTCTGAGAAATCCTAGCTTTCAAGTTGTACAGGGGAAGGGAGTATCTACTCCAATACAGCAAGGATGTCATAGGACAGACTGCTATCCCTATGAACAGGGGTGAGGAAGGGCAAATAAACATGCACTAATGAGGTAGTGCTTTCCTGGTACCAAAATGAAAGACATAATTGAATCATAACTGCAATTACCAAATTAAGCTAAAGTTGGAATTAAGAAATTAAATGGATGTGCTGTTCTGTAGCTACAAAAATAAATTAATTTGACCCCATCAAAGCCCAGTAGAATGTGGAGGACTAAATTTAATCTCTTAAAGATTTCCTACCAGAATCGTACCACAAGAAAATTAGTACACTGCACCACAAACAGATGTATTTGATCATTTTTTAAAGAGTATGAAAAGTAGTTTGAAAAGAACAAAGCAATATATGGGCCTGGAAACCTTTTGTCTAACAAAGTAATGAGTTCCATTTTGGTAAAAAATTTGCCAACTTTGCCACCTTATAAAGCAATTGCTGTCTCCTTCCTTTATATCTGAAGTTTACAACTTCGAAAAATGTTCATTGCAAGGAAAAACGATGGGGTTTTGCAGGCTACTGGCAATCTTCACGTATTAAATTTCTACTTTGGTGTTCTCATCACATACCTTGGATCATTCACGGAACTCTCAATTAAAAACCTCACAACATATTGTCCAAAACTGTAGGAATGGATCTGATGTAGAGCCAGCTGGCATGTAATGAAAGACAGCACATGGAAAAGTGTTTGGCATAGAACTCTTCTAAAATAACATGTCAGTATAGTTTATGGTAATTTTGAAAAGGTCTTAAAGATTTTTAAAATTTGCCTCTAAAGTTCAAAATTTTATTTAAGTCTTAAACCAAGAAACCATATCTAGGTATAGAAAGTTTATAAAATTCCGAAAAGTCCAGTAAGTTCTCTTTTAAATTAATTTTTCCTTTAAGTGATGTCAATCATTATTTCAACTACCTTAGAGTCTCAGCATGAGCGTGGCCTTTATGAGGTCATTGAGTTCATTCCCATTAGTATATCTGGAAGGTCCACACTAAACTATCATAGGTAAAAGCAGTTTTTCATTCTGTTATGAAAGTAGATTTTACTACAAACCTCAGTAAAACCACTGTAGAGTATAAATGTATTTCCTTCATTTGAAAGTATGATAAGCTATTATCCACTTTAGGCTAATATTGAAGTTATGATGCTAATATGACAGAGGAAAAAGGAAGTGGAATAATGAGGAATTTGTAGAACACAATGGGGGATAGTCAGAGTAGGACAATGTGAGCATGGTGGTGTGTGGTCATGCACAATAGGAGTGAATGGACCCAAAGGAAGTGGAAGCCAGTTAGCAAATGGCTGCTTTCCTAGTTACAAGTGCCTTCTGATTGGGCTCTCTCACTCTATTATCTGTACCCTAAACCAGCCAATTCTATACGTACCTAATCTTAACTCACAGCTTTGGCACATATAAACTTCCTAGAGCCTCTTCCTCTTAAGTGACTGAGCAAAGCAGGTCAATCTTCCACGGCTCAAGCCCTCATTTCCCAGAGTCATTCTAGGCATACTGAGAACCTCTACATAGGGAGAACTCAAGAGCTGTCAGGGTCTACCAAAAATAAATCCAAAATATCCTGAGTTAATCCTGCTTTAGGCCAGACCTAGAAATATAATTTTCTTGCTAAAATGAATTTAATATTAGACTCTAGCAGGCTTCCAGATTCTCCATCTTACATCTTGTTAATTTCCCATCTGCTATGGTCTTCAAAGAGTCTCTCTATGAGAATGTGTACTTCCTTCTGCTGCTACTACTGCTACTACTACTAACAATAATAAATAGCTTACATACATATGTAGCACTGACTATGTACGAGAGACTACTTTAAGAACTTTACATATATAAGACTCATTTAGTTCTCCTTAAAATCCTATGAGGTAAGTATTATCATCATCTCTGGTTGAAAAACTTACCCAAGATCACACATACCTAGTAAGGGGAAGTACCAGGATTCAGACCTGGCAATTTGGTTTTGGAATCTATGTACTTATGTACTGTATCATATTCCTTTAAGACCAGACACCTGGGTTCTGGTCCTGTCTCTGACATTAATCAACTATGTGACCTAGAGGAAGTTTTTGACTCAATTTCTGCTACTTAATGAGCAGGATCAGTGATCCACTTCTAGTTATACAATGCTGTGATGATAAAGTAGGTGCTTTTTATTAACAAGCTTGACATTAATAGATGAGCCAGAAGGCTTGAGTCTTAAAAATTATATATATATATATATATATAAATTATATCATGGAAGGGAAGAAGGGAAGTAATAATAACTAAGGTAATATTCTAAGCATTTTTACTTATATCCTCATTTTATGTTCTATGATGTAAGCATTATGATCCATATTTTACAGAGGAAAACATTGAGACTCAGAGATTAAGTAATGTATCCAAGGTCACTCAGATTATTAGGATGGAGTGCCAGCATTTAAATGCAACCAAAGACCAAGCACTTTCTCCTATACCACAATTCTTCCCTGGTGTTGTCTTTCCCTACTCTCAGCAAGATTTAAAAAGTAAGTCTTGCTAACACCTCAAAAACAATAAATTAACTTGGAGGTGGAGATGGAGATAGACAAGTGAATATTAACTTGAAAGTGGTAACAGGTTGTTACCCAAAACAAAAGTGGATACATTTTTGTGCAATTTCTACAAGGTGGGCTGTTCACCATATCAAAATAATATATTTTTGAAGGGAAAGTTTGTATGACTTGAATTCATTCCTAAATAAACAATGAAGAAATACCATAAGAATGTCAATATATATGAGATTTCTAAACCATATACATGAGCTCTTGTGGTATTTTGCTGCATGAAATTACTTCCTAACAATAATAAAGAAACATTTTGTTTAAAAAAATCTCCATTTTCCCTATCAAGACTTTCACAAATACCAATGAAAAAGTAAAGTCTTATACATTAAAGGAAGTCAGGAAAGTCAGAAACTACTGTGCTAACCTATTAAATTCCTCTTTTGGTTTGCAAATGGAGACATTAATTTATTCACTAATTCATCCAACAAATAATAACTGAACAGCAAGTATGTACAAGGTATTATTTTATTAATAAATGTGTGCTAGGACACTACAGGAAACATGCATATAAGGAGATTCCAACGAAGTGTGATTGAGTGCTATGATTAAAAGATATACAGGGTGGTTTTCACACTGTGCCCAATAAATATGTACAATTATTATGTGCCAATTTTTTAAAAAGGTACTGTTATGACTCTTATTTCACAGATGAGGAAACTCAGGCTTGGAGTAACCAGTTGTTATGGTCTGAAAGAGAGTGATCATCTTTATAGATTTTTTTTTTTTATGTGGTTTTTTTTTTTAATTTTTTTTTTATTATACTTTAAATTCTAGGGTACATGTGCATAACGTGCAGGTTTGTTACATATGTATACTTATGCCATGTTGGTGTGCTGCACCCATCAACTCGTCAGCACCCATCAATTCATCATTTATATCATGTATAACTCCCCAATGTAATCCCTCCCCCCTCCCCCCTCCCCATGATAGGCCCCGGTGTGTGATGTTCTCCTTCCTGAGTCCAAGTGATCTCATTGTTCAGTTCCCACCTATGAGTGAGAACATGCGGTGTTTGGTTTTCTCTTCTTGTGATAGTTTGCTAAGAATGATGGTTTCCAGCTGCATCCATGTCCCTACAAAGGACGCAAACTCATCCTTTTTTATGGCTGCATAGTATTCCATGGTGTATATGTGCCACATTTTCTTACCCAAGTTCAAGTGTCGCAACTTAATTACCAATGTGATAATATTAAGAGGTGAGGCCTTTTGGAGGTGATTAAGTCATGAGGGCAGAGCCCTTATGAAGAGAATTAGCTCCCTTATAAAAGAAGTACAAGGGAGCTGTTTGCCCCTTCCATCATGTGAGGACATAGTAAGAGATGCCATCTTAGAAGCCAGACTCTGTCTCAAAAAATAAAAAAAATCTATATGGAAGTATGGAAGTTTTTCAGTATTAAAAATAAGCTACATATCCAAATCCCAACAAGTGAAATGTACCAAAATACTCAACGTCACTTTCTTCCAAGCACTTAGCAAGTTCTCAGACTCAGTTTTTCTCACCTACCCCCAGAAGACATACACTGTAGTCACTGGGTTGATCAAGAAATGTAAACTCCTTTTAAGAGATGCCTAATCAAAATTTAATTAGGAAGTCATTCTGCCAAATAAAAATACAGTGATATATTTCAGTATCATATATAAATGACATCTGCATTGTTTGCATCAGTATATCCTGGCTTTAGTGTGGATAAAAGAGAAAGGTTGTATCTTCATAGTTTAACACTGATTATCTAGAAACCTCAAGAGACAGTGTTTTTTTAGGGGAGGTGGATAGAGGAAACAATTAATCAGCATAGCTGTCTTTAATTCTCTACTAGAGATGTAAAAATTATTGTTTATTTTTTAACAAATTTTTTAAACAAATACACAGTTTTGGGTAAAATTTTTTATTGGAAGCTTGTGAGTATGAAGTGTGCTAAGGTTTTTCAGTTAAAAGTAGTCCTTATGTCATAGAAGCTTTAGCCTGAGATCAGGAACCAGTAATCATCTTCCCCCATTATACCCCAGGGTAGGAATCTGCGATAAATATACATGCAGGTACTGAAAGTTCATGCAGACTAGTGGTTCATAGGGGAGTGGGGGGTGGTACTAAGCTCTAGGGAACACTTTGGAATTTTGTGGAACATTTATGCTTGGTCAGTGATTTAGTGACAGCAGCCCGGGATACTAGGCATCCCATGGAAAGCACAGAACATCCTGTGTAGAGAATTGTGGGTTCCTGCCTAGCTTTTGAAAGTCCCCTGTGTAGCATATGCATGAAGAGGGGAAAAAATCTTTATATCATTATCTATGCCTGTAACCTATTTTATATATAAGCACAAAGTATTTTTATACATTTCAATAAACACTAAATTTTTCAGAAATGTAGCTACCTTGTACATCAATAGATAATTGTACTTTGTATTGTTTGGAACCATTTCTAAAAATCACTGGGCTTCATTTTTCTGTGCTTGTTACATGACATTTCTTATCTGACTTCTCTTAAATCTGAATATAGTAATTGTAACTAGTTGTAAGCATCTTGACTACTTAGTTGTCTTTAGCGTAATCATATCTGAGCATGTACTTATTGAAATACATACTTTATTAAGAACTACCTTCATCTTTTTCTGTATGTTACTGTTAAGAGTGTTTTATTATTTTTGACTTTTTAAAAATATCTGTGAATTTCATTTCAGGATATAAAAAGAGGAATTTAAACATATATATAATATAGACTTTTGTATAACAAAGGGTCATTGGGTTTAACAGAATCAAGAACTACTGATACAGGTGAAGTGCCACGCTAGGGAAAACGCTAACACTTATCTGACTCACTGAAAAATGCCACTTCTTATTGTTTTAAGTTGAGAACCAATATAATAATATACAACAATGCCCTTCCCCACACTGCCTCCCTATCACTTCTTTAAGAACTGGTGTTTACATTAGAGCCAGTTCTCCCAGATTCTTGGCTTAGTAGTAGCAAATTATGATGAGTTTTGTGTCAAAATAACTATAAGAAAAAAAGTTTGTTTGGCTGGACATGGTGGCACACCTCTGTAATCCAAACCCTTTGGTATGCCAAGGTGGGAGGATCACTTGAGCCTGGGCAACATAGCAAGACCCTGTCTCTATTAAAAAAAAAATTAGCCAGGCATGGTGACGTGTGTCCCAACTACTTGGAAGGCTGAGGTGGGAGGATCACTGAAGCCCAGGAGTTGGAAGCTGCAGTGAGCTACGACTGTGCCACTGCACTCAGACCCTGTCTTTATATATATATATAATATTAATAATAATATACATAATAGATAAAATAATATAACATATATATATATAAAGACAGGGTCTGAGTGCAGTGGCACGATCATAGCTTACTGCAGCTTCTAACATATATATGTATGTTTTAATCTTCGGTTAATTTCCTGGAAGTTTCTCTAGATCAGTAATTAGGGTGCACAATGCTAAGGAATGGGACCTTCACCTCTCTCATAATCTTATAAAAGATGAGATTATGTTTTTATTTTGTGCAGCTCTTGGTGCTTGTGCTCTGAAGGTATGCAAAATATTTGTAAGCAATACAATTTCAGGATTAGAAAGAACCTGAAAGGGTCCTCTAGTTTAGTGATTTCTAAGCCTTTCTAATTCAGTATTCTACAGTGGGATACAGACATAGGCATATTTTTCAAATCCATAGTTAATTCTGTGCACTCTTTTTAAAAATTGTAGTAGGAACACAACATGAGAGCTATCATCTTTATAGATTTTTAAGTATATAATATAATACTGTTATCTATAGGATTCTAATGAATGCTTGGTGGAGGACCACTGTTGCATGATATAAAAGAATGCTTTTATGTTTATTTGCTTATAAAAAAGGAATATGAGATAGAATTTTAAGGAAGTATTTACAATTGACAGAAGTAATACATATTTCTTATAAAAGAAAACAATATGGACATGTATAAAACAAAAAGTAAAGTCCCTACTCCATCCCCAGGGGTAACTACTATTAATCATTTGTATATCCTTTTAAATTCTTGCCCATTCAGAAGTGATTCAGATTTTTGTTGTCCCTCATGTTTAAATCTCACTTAAACATAGATGTAATAGTTCTTTTCAAGTCTCTTGCAGTTTTTTAAAAAACTTGGAGATCAAATCCTATTATAATAAACATTCAAGAAAGTCTTTTGAATTTTGTCCACTTTTTTATAATGTATGTTCCTGAAGTTACATAAATCAGATTTTATGAATTATTAATGAACTTGCTATTTTAAATAAATCCTATAGTTAAAACTTAAATTTTATAGTAAAAAACTAAATAGTAGTATTCAGGGATATACTTCTTTTTCCAAAGTTGTTACAAATAATGCAAATTTTTGCAAATAGAATTTTGCTTTTCTATCCATTATACTCCAGAAATATGAGAAATGTCTAAAGTCCAAGATGATAACACATCTATTTCAAGTAGTACTTTATACAGCAAAATTCTCATATCCTTCCCCCTTAATCATTTCTGTCTCTTGCAATGTAACATGAGAACTAGACTGCAAAAGATTTGTGGGCAGTGTTTCGGCAGACAGTAAAGAAATAGTGTTTTACTTATTGACATTTTATAGTTTTTGAATTACGTCCATATTTGATTTTGGCATTGCTGTAGAACCTATTTTTACTATTGTCCCATAGTTGTTACTTAGTAATTAATGACTTGTAGATCATAAAGCTTGTATGTAAATCTGCAGGAGACATCAAAGAATCCTTTTTAAAAATAATTTAATGAACAAGAGCAGGATTTGGATTTAAAGAGGAAGAAAGATTTAAATTAACTGATGAGTATTTATGTGTTAAATGTAGTTTTGTCTCCAGTGTTCTTTGGTGAATGCATAGAGTACATAAGGAGAGGCAGTTCACAGGTTTTAACATTTTTTAAAATGTGGCACCATTCAGAGCTGCTGGAGGTGGTTTCTCTAAGTAATTATTATATTAGGAAATGTGACAAGACATCTTTCACACTAAGAAGGTTAGAGGTTTTCTAAGGTGAGTGGTTACATGGCTACAGTCAACTACTTTTACTCTTTGACACAGTAGTGTTCAGTTCTGTGTTTAAAGATGATCTAACGTGTCATAATCATCCTCGTGTTAAGACTCTGAGTGCATATGTTAAAGGGTTTAGTTTTCTTAAAAATAAAATGAAAATGTTGAAACATATTATTTGTTAAACTTCTTCTAATTTTATGATCATATAATTATTTGTTGAATACAAATCAAAAGATTTCCCAGAAGACTGTGTATTTTCCAGTATGATCTTAATTTTATTGTTTCATATAATTTTTCAGTGATAAAAGCCTCAACCTTGTTTTTTAAATTTTACATTCAGGGGTACATGTGCATGTTTGTTACATGGGTATATTGCATGATGCTAGGGTTTGAGCTTCTATTGAATCCATCACACCAACAGTGAATGTAGTACCCAGTAGTAGTTTTTCAACCTTGCCCCCCACTTGCCTCTCTTCTTTTGGAGTCCCTAGTGTCCTTTGTTTTCATGTTTCTGTCCGTGTGTTCCCATTGTTTCCTCCCACTTACATGTGAGAACACATAGTATTGGGTTTTCTGTTTCTGTGTTAATTTACTTAGAATAATGGCCTCCAGCTGCATACCTGTTGCTGCAAAGGACATGATTTCATCCTTCGTCCTTTCTCATGTCTGCGTAGTATTCCATGGTATATCTGTAGCATATTTTCTTTAATCCACTGTTGATAGATACTTAGTTTGATTCCATGATTTTGCTATTGTAAATAGTGCTTCAATAAACATGAGTGCAGATGTCTTTTTGATAAAACTGGTTTTTTTCTTTGTTTAGATATCCAGTAATGGGATTGCTGGTTTGAACTGTATTTCTATTTTTAGTTCTTTGAAAATGTGCCATACTATTTTTCATAGGGGTTGAATTTACATTTTTCATAAAAATACCACTCAGATTGCTAAGAAATTAAAGTATGGTAATATATACCAAGAATATAATGTGTACACAATCAATATGAACATTGTTTTAATATACCCAGCTGTTATTTTCCCTTTTTTGAGAAAGAATTTTGAATAGTTTCTGAATACTGTTACTTTAAAGGTTCACTAATATAATAAAATCAACCTGTTAGCAAAAACAAAAGACTTTTGTATATATACTCTGAATTCTAATGTTTGCAGTTTTCTAAACACATCATACTCTCTAGCCTTCTCTCAAATGTCACTTCCTTCAAAAACTCCTCTAACTCTTCATAAATAACATCCATGCTCCTATAACACACTGTATATCTTTTTATATATAAATATTAGACATTTATTGTTCATAGTTCTGAAGGTTGGCAAGTCCAAGATTAAGGCACTGATGCCCAGGCTGGAGTGCAGTGGCGCGATCTCAGCTCACTGCAGCTCCACCTCCTGGATTCACACCATTCTCCTGCCTCAGCCTCCCAAGTAGCTGGGACTACAGGCACCCGCCACAACGCCCGGCTAATTTTTTTGTATTTTTTTAGTAGAAACAGGGTTTCACTGTGTTAGCCAGCATGGTCTCGATCTCCTAACCTCGTGATCTGCCTGCCTTGGCCTCCCAATCATATAGATTTTATATTAAATTAGCACAATTTGAAGAAATGTCATAGTAATAGATATATCTTCACTTTAAAGTTGGTGAAGCCTTCACTTTACCTAAAAGGATTCACAGCTTAGAGAAAAATCATTGCAACATTCCCTGAACATAAAAACTCTTATGAGTTAAAATGCCGTTTAAAAATTAATGATTAATGAATATTTGAATTTGAAACAATGAATAAATTAATGAATAAAATAATAATGACTATTCAGTTTCAACACATTATGAAAGACTCTTAAAACGTCTATTGAAATGTTACAGTATGTAACTAGTCAGGTGTGAGCAAGGCAGGAGAGGACTCCCCGCAACACACACCAGGAGTATTGCGTGACCATCAGTTGATGGTTAGGTGGTTGTTAACCATTTCTCTAAAGTAATAATTGGTCACAGCTGGCACTAGGGAAAGGCGGTCGGTCGTGTAATAGACAGAAAACACCTGAAACTGATCAGCAGCTTCCCAATGAGATTCCAGAATTATGCCAACATACAAAATCCCCAAGTCAAGAGGTCAAGCTGCGTACTTGTTTTCTCAAGTCGCCTGCTTGGCCCTCTTTCAAGTTGTACTTTCCTTCCTGTTCTAAATCTTTTTAATAAACTGTTGCTCCTGCTCTGGAAAAAAATGTCTATTTCAATGTCCACTGAAATAGTAATTAGCCTCTATTGGTGAAATGACTCTGTTCACAGATATTTAGCTTATTTTTCCACTTTGAATTTCACTAATTTAACCAATGCCTAAAATAAATCAATAGTCCATTTAAAAAAATAATCTTAATATGGTTATCTTCCTTCATATCTAAAGTTGGTAAGAAAAACTGCCTATCCATGCACAGCCATCACTTTATGTTGATTTAAAAACATGTAGTTTTGTGTGAAACAAAATATTGAATTTTCAGTATTTTGATTTCTATTTTACAAGTAAATTTTGTTAAAATGTGGAACTTTCAAGTTTATATATGTTTTGGGGTGAAATTCACTTTTGAATCAGTTTTAAAGCAACTGAGCATATATACCAGCTGGGCCCTATCAAATAACCTCAGAACAAAAGTTGTATTTTCTACTCTTAAAGAGAATTCTGGTGATGATAACAAACAACCTCTACACATTAAAGAATATGTGATCTGAAAAACATTTCATCTAATATAAAGTTCCAAGCACGTACTAAATGTGTAATACAAAGCTTTGCACTTACCTGGTAGTAGGCCGTTTTTGTAGGGCTTTATCCAGGATAAGAGATGGAGCGCTCCTCCTCCTTTCTGCTAGTGTTTTCATTTTCTGTTGATGAAACAAACCAAAATGAAGACCATGTGGCTTGTAAGGCAAGACAATGTTGATTTTTTTTCAATCCAATTTAACAAGTTTTGCATTGCCTATCTTCGCCTATCAAGGAGCCTACAGTTTCATTATGGAGATAAAACTGTAACATCTAAAATAGAATAGTTTAAAAACAAAACAGGACAATAAGTGTCAAAAAGTGGTCAAGGCAATAAGTATTTTTTGTGGTCAGAGAATAAAGAGGTTAAATGTTTACCAGAATATTTGGGAGAAACACCATCATAACCTTTATTACTGGTTATTATGTGTCCAGCTCTACGCTAAAGGCTAGACATGGATTATCTTATTTATAATCCACAATGTCATCCGGGTAGATACTACTATCTTTATTTCACAGGCAAATTTGGCTTCAAGGAAAGACAAGTAAAGGAGAGGCAAAAACAGTTAAAGCAAAAGCCCAGAGACTAGATTTTTTGCAAAAATATTAACACACTTGGGAATCCCTTCTTCCAAATAGACTTTTTTAAAAACTGTAACTTCAAACAATAAAAAATCTTTTTTTCTAGGTCGTATATAAATATAAGCAACTGGATAATTCAGGTACGCTGTTCCAATGACCTAAAATTGCAGTAAATGAAGTTTATTCAACTTGAATTATTCAGATAATTACTCTCTAAACTTAGTCTTATATATTTAACACATCTAGATACAGCCACTAGAGGCAGATGAGTAAAATTAACCATATAGTCACAAACAGCCATAAGCGAAGTTCAGGCTGTATTATCAAAACCATTCTTCTCACCCTGTATCTTTACGCCCTTTCATCCCTCTCACCCCTGTATCCTCGCCAAAGGTCTTACCCACTACCTCTAGGTCAGTCATGCTTGGGAACTGGATGTTGCTCCAATGGGAACCATATAAAACTAGCCAGCTCAGTGTCAGTATCCTATTATGTGATTCATAAAGGAATTGCTTGTAGTTTCAAAAGTAAAACAATGATTCTAGCATAGGAATAAAGAATCATCCAGTGGGAAGAGGATGCTAGACTTCTTTGGCACAATTCTTATCCCACAAATTCTGCATGCTCCTAGGGATCTCTCCCAAATTATTGTCACCACTGCTCTGGTCTCAGTGTTGCTATTCCACTCCTTAATCTTTTGGCTCACATGTGGAAGCTATAGGCCCAAATCTCCTTAGCACAGCTGAGACAACAGCTGAAATAATTATGTAAAACATCAATAAATGACAGGAAACACATGGGTTAAAAATAGACACTATCAAACATCTCAATTGGGAGTTATTAACCACAAATCAATTTCAGGCCAGGTTACTTATATAAACATTTTTTGCATGATGTATATTTGATGTCTTCCTTCTAGAGAAACAGCCCGGAGTTATCATCAGATTCTTAGAAAAGTCCAATCCTTTCCAACACTGGTGATTTCAATAACCTAGTTTATATATTATAGCGTGCAAGCCCCATCTCACTATTTCCATTACTCACGCCTCTTAGGAACATAATCTTCAGGAATCTAAGATCCTTAGGCTAGTGTGACTGCAGAGGTTACAAGCAGAAAGGAAAACTGGGAGATAAGTATTTGTATTGCAAGGTACAGCAGCACTTCCTCATGTGAAGAGTCTCAATACTGAAAGACTGGATTGATTTTACTAAGAAAAGTGGCAGTTTGTTCATACCCATCAAGCTATGTTCCCGATTTTTTGCAGGGTTCTGTTTCATCTTCAGGCCTAGAATTGATTCCTACTCTCTATCCTGATTCCCTTTACAGGACCAATTTACTACTTTGAAGTGTGAAATGTACCCACTCTTGTAAGCTTTACCTTTGTCCCTTACACGCTCTGTCTGCTTTGTCCTTGAGGATCTGCCATTCAGCAGTTTTACATCTGCTTTCTCTAACCTTCTGAAATCACTGTCAGCAGATCCAAGACTCTAAACTAGATCTTCATTAGTACATAGTTTCTAATTCTGAGCTTCTTGGCTTTCAGGTTTATGAAGAATTTGGAAAGGATTCAAAAGACAGTGTAAAATGATTTAAAATGTGAAGAAAAAGAACCTATGAAAAAGGATAAAATGATCTGAGATTCTTCATTTAGAAACAGTAATAATCTCTCGAATTTAATGCAGAACTATAATATAGAGGAAAGTAAGCATCTTCCAAGGAAGATGAGGCAAAAAGAAATGGGGAGAAACATGGAATGAAAATCCAGGCTGACCTTGGGTAGTGGTTTGTTGAGAAATCTATAAAAGTTGTGAGCTAAATTTTGCATGCAACTTCAGGGGTTCAGAACTCCCATAAAATGGATTCCTTAGGGATTTATGAACCTCAAGTTAAGAAACTTTCTGATGTAACAAAATCTTCCCGAGAATGATAGCTGTTAAACATGAGATTGGATAATCAAAGAAGGGTGACAAATTTTCTTCTGAAAAGGTGCTTTTGAAATGGGTGTTTTTCATGTAAATCTATTGTAGAAGATCATTTGTATAACAGTGAATAGACCGTATTTTCTGAGTTTTAAAATTGTCAGATGTGTAAGGGGTCAAATGCTGAGTGCAGCCACCTCATCCAGCTTGATTTATATTGAAGAGAATGCAATCAAACTACCAGCAGGTAGTTTATTTTTATTTCAGGTTCCATTGTTCACACTCAGACTTACTCTATCATTAATGAGATGTGCAACCCAAGGCAATTCAGCCACTTCTCTGGGCCTCCATTTCCTTACCCACAAAATGAGACAGTTTGGACTACATAGTCACTTAGATCCCTTCTATTTCTGATAGTCCCACATTAAGTGTCCACCAAAGATTCACCATGGATATGCAAGAAAATAAACATTACATGAACCGTACATTTAGGATTCACAGGATTCATTCTAAATAAGTAATAAAAGTCTTACAAGCAGTCAATATAACCAGGGGATTAATAGATTTAGATATTAATTCATTCAAAATACAATGATCTCTTTCTTTTGCTCAAAAGTGTAACCAAACAAAGGGCCAGTAATAACTTCAAAATAAATTCATTGATCTCTTAAAGAATCTGTTCTCAGGCAATGAAAACTTAGATTTTCTTGTTTATAACAACTATGTAAAATACATCAAAATAGAATGAAACTATTGATTCTTTTACAGATGTATAATAGTATAAACTTATCAGGACAGGTTTAGGTTATGCTTATCTTAGCACCAACAAATTTCACAGTTGTTCTGTGACAGGGATAACTACAATTCCTTGCCTCGCAGAAAACAAAGTAAACTACAAACAGTATATGGTATATATTTTCTGTTGTACTTGATGTTTATAACTAGATGACCTCATACATAGTGGACACCACTGTGAAACAGAATATATTTAAAAGGTAATGTTTTAAAGAAATGATAAGCTATACATTTAGGCAAAATACCCAATTAATTAATTGCATTAATCTTTTGGGAATGAGTTTAATATCGTACCACTTACCTAGTGTTAAGTATCCCCAAAAACTAAATAATAATTTTATGTGAGCTAAGAAACAAACAAATATGAAGTAGTATCTATCCACTCCTCTGTCCCCCAAATGGGAAAAAATGAGGAGAATGGAAGAAGTTCTAAAATGGAATAAAGAGTGATTACATTTTAAAAACTGTTGTCTATTTACAAATGGCCCTTTATTAAGAAAGTATAACATGAATACTAGAGAGAAATTATTAGGTTGGTATACAAGTAATTGCTGTTTTTGCCATTACTTCCAATGGATCTTTGACCCTCTGCTGTCTCCTCTGCAGTTATATTCAGTATTGTAGGTCAAAAAACCTATTATGCCTAAGAGTAAATGAATAAAGGTCATAACTGAATATGAGAACCAAATGTCAGTAATTTGTTTTTATCTTTTACATTTAAATAATAACACAAATCTGCAGCAACATTACCAACTAATCTGCAAGGTGCTTTCCACTTCAAGTCATTTTAAATACATGGATTAATTACATATTCAACTCCCTGTGTTCCTTCATATATGATGCCTCAGTAGTAGCATTTCACATTACACTCAAGTTTCTGACCCTTTCTAGAAAGCAGGGGCTATGTCTTCTTTCCAAATTTTCTCCCTTCCTTCAACAATTATTTACTGAACTCTACTCTGTAGCAAGCATATTTTTGCATTCCCAAATCCTGGTATAAGGCCTGGCACAAACTATACACTCTATAAATGAGGGTTTTATGTGAATTATAAAACCCAATCATTCACCACATAAATACCGCCATCCCCAAATGCACACATATGAAAACAAACAAACCTTTAAGGGGCTCTGCTGGAATGGTGTCATTAAGAAAAATGTAAGCATTTGCTGTGGAACTAGACAGCAAGAGTATATCTGTGCACTGCAAACTACACCTTTTGAACACAGTGTTGACACTTATCACTTTGAACTACATAGTAAACATCTGCCTGACAATAAAGTTAATCATTTGTCAACAGAAAAAATGATGCTAATTGGATATCCACATACAAAAGAACAAAGTTGGACCCCTACCTCAGATCGTATACAAAAATTAACTCAAAAACCTAAAAGTAACAGCTAAAAACTATAAAAATCTTAGAAGGAACCACAGGCATAATCTTGTCATCTTGGATGAGGCAGTGGCTTCTTATTGATAGATATGACACCAAAAGTACAAGCAACAGAAGAAAAAAATCTAGACACTATCAAGATTTAAAATGTCCATGCTTCAAAAGACACCATTAAGAAAGTGAAAAGACAACCCACAGAATGGGAAAGATTTTATTGCAAATCATATATCTGACAAGCGACTTGTATCTATTATAAATAAATATTAAAACTCAATAATAAAGGCAAATTGCCCAATTAAAAATGGGCAAAGGATAGGAATACAGTCTTCCAAAGAAGACACACAAGTTGCCAATAAGGATATGAGAAAATGCTCAACATAATTAGCCATCAGGGAAATGCAAATCAAAATTACAATGAGATATCACATCACACACATTAGGATGACTATAATAAAAAAAGATAATTACAAGGGTTGGTGAGGATTGGAGACTGGACTCTTATACACTGCTGGTGGCAATGAAAATCGGTAAGACAGAAAACAGTTTGGCAGATCTTCAAATGGTTAAACATAGAGTTACCATATGATCCTGCAATTCTACTCCTAGGTACATATCTAAGAGAAATAAAAACATATGTCCTCAAAAAGACTTGCATAATTGCTTATAACAGCATAATTCATAGTAGTAAAAAAGTGGCAACATCACCAATGCCAATCAACTGATGAATGAATGAGTAAACAAAATGTGGTATATCTATACAGTGAAATATTACTT
The DNA here is from genome assembly GCF_007565055.1 of Rhinopithecus roxellana. Classification (NCBI taxonomy): domain Eukaryota; kingdom Metazoa; phylum Chordata; class Mammalia; order Primates; family Cercopithecidae; genus Rhinopithecus; species Rhinopithecus roxellana. Next base: position 128,327,886 of record NC_044563.1, on the reverse strand, counting down.
GGCAATAAAAAGAAATGAAATACTGATACATGCTACAACATGAGTGAACCTTGAAAACATTATACTAATTGAAAGAAACCATTACAAAAACCATATATGATTTCATTTATATAAAGTGCTCAGAATAAGCAAATCTATAGAGACTTAAAGATTTGTGCTTGCCTCGAGTTTGGGGAGACAGCAGAATTGGGGGATGATAGCTAAGGGGGTTCAGTATTTCTTTCTGAGGTAATGAAAATATTCTAAAATTTACTGTGGTGATGAATGTACCATTCTATGACTACACTAAAAGCCACTAAACATAACTTTAGGTGGGTGAATTATACGGTATGCAAATTGATTTGGTTAATACCAAAGAAACCTAACTATCAAATTACTAAACCACTGGGCTCCAGTCCAGCAAACTGGTCCTTAGCCATAAGTTATAATTTTCTTCTTATCACAATCATTTGAACTATATGAAAATGGAAATTTTTTTTATCCAATATATTTTTTGTACAAAAAGTTTCAGTGGCCCTCCATTTGAGTTCTTCAGAGATCTGAGGAATTTGCCCATCTGCTTATTGTTTTAATTAAAATTTTTTAAAAACTCTAGATTCATGTGCATGTGCGTTACATCAGTATATTGTGTACTGGTGAGGACTGGGCTTCTAGCATACTCATTACCCAAATAGTGAACATTGTATCTGATAGGTAGTTTTTCAACTCTTGCCACCTTCCCACCCACCTCCCTTTTGGAGTCTCCAGTATTTATTATTTCCATCTTCATGTCCATTTATATCCATTGTTAGATTCTACTTATTAGTGAGAACATGTGGTATTTAATTTTCTGAGTTAGTTCATTTAGGATAATGGCCTCTAGGCTCCACCCATGTTGCTGCAAAGAAAATGATTTCATTCTTTTTTTGGCTGCATAGTATTCCATGGTGTATATGAACCACATTTTATTTATCCAGTTAACTGTTGATGGACACTTGGGTTGGCTCCATGACTTTGCTAATGTGAGTAGTGCTGTGATGAACATAGAAATGCAGGTGTCTTTTTCTGTTTAGGTGTCTTTATAATGATTTCTTTTCCTTTGTGTAGATACCCAGTAGTGGGATTGCAGGATTGAATGGTATTTCTATTTTTAGTTGTTTGAGAAATCTCCATATTGTTTTCCATAGATGTTGAACTAATTTACATTCCCATCAATATTGTATGTTTCCTTTTCTCCACATCCATGCCAACACTTTTCTTTTTTTTTTTGCTTTTTAATAATAGCAATTCTGATGGGTGTAAGATAATATCTCATTGTAGTTTTAATTAGTATTTCTCTGATTAGTGATTTTTGAGCATTTTTTCATGTGCTTTTTGCCACTTGCTTTTGTTCTTCTGAGAAATATCGGTTCATGTCCTTTGCCTAGTTTTTAATGGAGCTGTTTTTTTCTTGTCGAGTTCTTTCAGTTCCTTGTAAGTTCTACTTGTAAAGTTCCACTAGTCCTTTTGTCAGAGGCATAATTTGTGAATATTTTCTCCCATTCTGTAGGTTGTCTGTTTACTCTTTCTTTTGCTTTGCAGAGGCTGTTTAGTTTAATTAAATCCCATTTGTCTATTCTTATGTTGCATTTGCATTTGTCTAGTTTCATTCTTCTGCATGTGGCTAGCCAATTTTCCCAGCACAATTTATTGAATAGGATGTCCTTTCCCCATTGTTTATTTTTGTTGGCTTTGTTGAAGATCAGTTGGTTGTAGGTATATGGCTTTATTTCTGGGTTCTCTATTCTGCTCCATTGATCTACATGTCTATTTTTATACTAGGATCATGCTGTTTTAGTTGCCATAGCCTTGCAGTATAATTTGAAGTCAGGCACTATGATGTCTCTGGATTTTCTTTTTGCTTAGGATGGCTTTGGCTATTCGGGCTGTTTTTTTGGTTCCATATGAACTTTAGTATTTTTTTCCTAATTGTGTGAAAAATGAAATTAGTAATTTGATAGAGATTGCACTGACTCTGTAGATTGCCTTGAATAGTGTGGGCATTTTAATGATACTGATTCTTCCAATCCGTGAGCATGGGATATTTTTCCATTTGTGTCATCTACGATTTCTTTCATCAGCCTATTTTATTAAGGGTTTTTATCAGGAAGGATGTTGGATTTTACTGAATGCCTTTTCTGCATCTATTAAGATGACTGTATGGTTTTTGTTTTTAGTTCCGTGTATGTGGTGAAACACATTTACTGATTTGTGGATGTTGAACCATCATTGCATCCCTGGGATGTAACTCACTTGATCATGATAAATTATCTTCTTTATCCAATAGCATTCGGTTTGCTAGTATTTTGTGGAGGATTTCTGCGTCTGTGTTCATCAGAGATATGGCCTATAGTTTTCGTTTTCTGTTGTGTCCTCTCCCGATTTTGGTATCAGGGAGATACTGGTGTCATAGAATGAGTTAGGAAATAAACCCTCCTCATTGGTTTTTTAGAAGTTTCAGTAAGATTGAATGCCAGTTCTTTGTATGTTTGATAAAATTCAACTGTGAATCTGTATGGTCCTGGGCTTTTGTTGTTGTTGGAAGATTTTTACTACTGATTCAATGTCATTACTCATTATTGGTCTGTTCAGGACTTCTATTTCTTGCTGGTTCAATCTTGTAGGGTTTTATATTTTCAGGAATTTATCCACCTCCTCTAGATTTTCTAGTTTATACACATAGAGATGTTCATAGTAGTCTGTGATGATCTTTTGTATCTCTATGTTATCAATTGTAATGTCACCTTTATCATTTCTGGTTGTACTTATTCGAATTTTCTCAGTTAATTTAGCCAGCAGTCTGTCATTTTTGTTTATCATTTCAAATAACCAACTTTTTGTTTCACTGATCCTTTATATCTTTTTTTGTCTCAGTCTCATTTACTTCTGCTTTAATCTTAGTTTTTTTTTTTGTTATGCTAGCTTTGGGTTCCAATTGGTCTTATTTTTCCAGTTCCTTGAGGTGTGATATCAGGTTGTAAATTTAAGATCTTTCTATCTTTTTGGTGTAGACATTTAAAGTTATAAACTTTCCTCTTAGTTCTGCTTTTGCTGTATCCCTGAGGTTTTGATATGTTGTGTCTCTATTTTCATTTGTTTTGAACATTTTTTTGATTTCTTAATTTCACTGTTTACCCAAAGGTCACTCAGGAGCAAGGTGTTTAGTTTCCACGTAGTGTGTGTTTACGAGAGTTCCTCTTGGTCTTGATTTCTAATTTTACTCCACTGTGGTCTGAGAAGATACTTGATATGATTTTGATTTTTTTGAATTTATTGAGAGTTCTTCAATGGCCAAGCATATGGTCGATAATGGAAAATGCTCCATGTAGAGCTGAGAAGAATGTATATTCTGTGGTTGGCTAGAATGTTCTGTAAATGTTAAGTCCATTTGGTCTACAGTTCAGTTTAAGTCCAGAGTTTCTTGGTTGATTTTCTGCCTTCATGATTTGTCTAGTGGTATTAGCGGGGTACTGAAGTACCCCACTATTATTGTATTACTATCAATGTTTTCTTAGGTGTAGTAGTATTTATTTTATGAATCTGGGTGTTGTGGTGTTAGCTGCATACATAGTTAAATTTTCTTGTATTGAACATTTAATCATTATATAATGCTCTTATTTGTCTTTTTTTCTATTGTTGGTTTAAAGTCTGTTTTATCTGATATGAGGATGGCTACTCCTTCTCACTTTTGTTTTCCATTTACATGACGTATCTATTCTTACTTCCTGTCTATTGTGATTTGCCACCATTCCTCCCCTATTCCTCCGGTGTCCTCCTTAGGGTTTTCACATAGCAAATTCTCAATAGTTGTGTATTGAGTGAATGAATTAACATATCCAAAATCTGAGATTTTAAGGTGGTAATACAAGTGTGCCTATGTAGAAAAAATGAAGTTGTAAATAGGTAACTGAAGAAAAAACGTTTTGTTGTTTTATTTTCAACAATGCAGAAAACACTTTTTATATAAAAACCTGTATGCAGACTCTCACTGGAATTTTAACTTCATGACAGCCAAGAGATATAGTACTATTTTTGGAACCTCTAAATCACTCTGAATCTGCTCATTATTAGTTCTCACAGAGATTAAAGGAAAACAAAGCATATCAAAAGGAAGGAACAGGATGAAAGATTAAAGTTGGAGGCGAACTGCAATTTTTCATGCTTTGTTTTGTTCCAGTCACTTTATGAGGAAAAAAAATCAAGCATTTCAGTTGAATTATGGATGGTGAAGTCACTTTCAAGCATTTAAAATAAGCATAGTATTAAAATAAGGACACTGGGAAAGCTTTTATAGAACTCCAAATTTTCAAGGCTAGAAAAAATAAGTAATCAAATTTACAAATTAGCTTATCCAAACTTGACTATTAATTATTTTGTGGCTAGTCTGTGCAATTTGGTAAGCATTAAAATATTTCTTGTCTTCCCTACATGCCTGTAGCATTTACTTGTGGAGACATATCCAAGCCACTGAACAATTATACTTCAACAACACTGGCACCGTAAGGGAAAAAGAGAATTACTTTTAACCTTGCGCCTTGCTTCTGGGTCCTACTATCACAACAAGGTTTTGACCATTAGGTAAGCTGAAGCTTTCTGCTATTGTCCATTTGGTCTGTGATAAATACAATCTTCTATTTACCTCTAAATCATCCCAATCAGAACCAGTTTAAACATTTAGCTAAAATAAGTGTAATCGCAGTGCAGACTACTGTAAATGAATATACGTTCCTTTCTGAAGAAATGATTTTCCTTTTCAGCTCTTTCCTCTTTCCGAAGGGCTATTACCACGTTGAAATACAACAATAAATATGATAATCTATGTAATGCAGAAGAATGGGCACTAGGCTAGGAGACGCTGGACCTTAATTCTGGACCCTAGTGCTACCACTTAATTTCTCAGATTTTCTCTAAAATGGACATAATACCTGCCCTACTCACTATATAGATATATTCATTCATATATATATATATATATATATATATATGGATGAAAGTCCTCTGAAATGAAAGGCACTGTGATAATGTAACAGTAAATTTTAAAGTGCTTTAGTGCTGTACATAAATAAATATAAAGATATTAGAATTTCCCTTATACATTATTCTTTGTTTCCTTGCCTCCATCTTCACACATGCAGGATTCATGGAGCATCACCATGGGCCTTCATGCTGGCTGGATTTTTTTTCTTTGGCAGAGCTGCAAGTTTCAACCTTTGGTCATGATAATCTTTAAGTAACACCCTGGAGTAGGTAGAGTCAATCACCAATGTTCTCTGCCTAATAGTTTCTTACAGGGCAGGAACCTGCCTGTAAAAAATAGTTTCTTCCTACATTTTTCACATAATGGTCCATACGAAATGATATTTGTACAACCATAACACTCTATGATAAACAAAGGGACACCCTGGCTCCCCAGTATCCATCCACTCACCTGAAGGCCAAGGGGCTAATTGTCAGACACATTTGCAACAGTTGGGAAGCTTTGCCTTACGGTAGCCCCTCATTGTTTTCAACGCAAAGGGGAAAAGTACTGTGATCAAATCCTAAAACCATAATGGTAAAAAACTAACGGACTATATCAAAATGAGAGAAAAAAAAGCAGAGCCAGGTCTATCTAGATTCAGACATAGTGTTACCTGGTGATGGCTATTGTTAAAGCTGAGGTTCAAAAGAGTGAATGTAGGGACAGGAGAGGAAATAAAAACACACTCTCCTAGGTGTAAATTAGGACTCAGGTAAATAAGGAAAGCAAAAGGCCACAGAGCAGCTGTGTTTTCCAGATCTTTGATATGTGAGCTGATGTGGGCACACATATGTTCCATTTTCAGAGTCCACACACAAGTGATCAGACATCCAAAAACAAGTTTTACATTTCAGTTGTGTCATGTGACAGGTGTCTGTCAAAATTAGGTCAAGGCTGCTCTCAGCACACCACTGACCTACAGTGCTGATGAGGCTATTTCTGCTGTCAGTTAGATGTTTCTAACATAAACTTGTCCTAGATAAAGAAAATAAGACTGAAACAAAATATAAAATAAACTGGGCTGTATTGCCTGCAAGCCCCATTATTGATGGTTGACCAAAGGCAATCATCTCTGCTCCCTTTCCAGCCTCCTACATTGTGGCAAAGTCTCCTGCAAGTAAACAAAAGCTACAGATCAACCTTATCCTAGTTTGCTTCAGAAAACTGTTGTAGTTGCCACTACCAAATTGAGCATTCTCTCTGCAGGCTTTCTGCACACATCAGGACCTCTAGAATCCCTGTGATCCTAAACACTTGAAGTACCAACAAAACAGGAGAGCAAACTTTTCCTTCACTTGAAGTTCACTTTAAAGGTTTACACTAAATGCTCTGAAGACATGAGGGGTATGAGTAATCAAACTCCATTGAATCATAAAAATATATATTTCCTCAAAGCATTGTGCATATTATGAGTATATAAGTGTTATGTACACACATATAACTTTGATATTATATACCTATTTTTGTGACACTTTATAATGTATTTCAGCGGCAATTTAAGTTGAAATCTAGTATATTTTCAGCTACAGATATCTTCTAGGAAGGCAAGTTTTACAATTACGTATTTTTGTTAAGTTGTATGTAGTCCCATAAGGTATAACACGACTTTACTTTGAAAAGGATAGCCACCAAGTCCTGGATGAAAAGGTAAGAACTGTGAAAGAATTCAGACATCTAAGCTATTGACTGGAGAGCATTTCATTCTTGTAGGTACCATCAGTTTTCTCAGTTCTCTCCCATCTACTGAACATGTTCCACCTTTTGTCCTGCAGCCCTTTTGCCAAATCATAACCCGGGAGAATGCTGAAGGCACAGAGGGTGATAAATCGCTTCATGACAATCTTCACTTTAGAACTAAAAGCAACAACTGCGCTAACTATTTAGGTATCTACGACTTGTGAACTTTCAGTCTACGAATTCCAACTGCCTATTTTAACTTAGGGGACTCAATCTTCAAAATTAATAATTACTTTTTACACATATACGAAAAGATTATCCTTTACTTTTATTTTATACAACTACAATTTATTCTAGTCTATAAACTTTAGAGTCACAAAAACTAATTTTTCTTCTGTTATGGTAAAATGCACTATTGTATTCACATTTTAAGTGAGAATAACTATGGACACAAAGTTTTTCCCTCCAGACTCAGTGGAGCAGTGATATAAAAGTTTACTGAGTTGAGAGAGTTTCAACTGGGTTTCCACATGATTTTCCACAGTGGAATCATCTGAGGCTTAGGATTCAGTGCACCCACACGTAACTTTGGAATAGACTCTTCTGAGTTTTTCTGGAGAATATGGCAATCTTTCCAATAGCAAGCAAGGCTGAGGTACCAGCATAGAGATCAGGCCGGCTAAGAGCTCTTGAAATACATCTGCCTTATACAAAACATCTGAAAATGTCAGACACCGAAGCATAAAAATCACGAAAGTAATTAGACCAGTGATTGTGTCATTGATTGTCATGATAAGTCAATGTTTACCTAATATTTACCTAATGGTAGCAGTGAACACAACATTCAATGGTAGACAGAGAGGGTAGAAATGCCACTCTCCAAAGAATGTATACTCTTTTTTTTTCAATTGAGAAAAGGTCCTCAATTGTACTTTTCTTAGCTGGCTATATATAATTCAAACCTACTCTCCCCTGTATCCTATGTTACAAACAATAACAAATGCAGCAATAGTCTCGTTGAAAAGAGAAATGGAGTTGGAAGAACTGGGTTCAACTTCCAGTTTTGCCACTTACTGCACTGTAGCATTGACATGCTTCATTCACTTCCTTCTTTAGGAAAAAATTACTACCTACCTCATATAACTGATGTGTTTTAAATATAGTTAAGCATTCACTTAAAGAGATTTTAAAATTTTCTTTATTCTTCCATAAGTTATAGTCGACCTTTATATTTTTATTCAAGTTTCTGCCTCATGGTATTTTATATCCATGGCTTCCAATGACGACTGCTTTAAAGGATGGTATACATTCATATGCATGTACATGTTCTGATGTTACATTTTTAAACTCAAACTCCTGTTGTTGCTTTACACCTACGCTCACATGGCAAGATACACTAATAACTCCTGCACTTTTGGAATGTGTTTTCATTTACCTTTCATGACCCATAAAAACCAGCCTTGTGAGATGTGCAGGATTGGGGTTATTACTCCATTTTACATACAAAAAAACAAAGCCCAATTGGAAGTTCAGAGGTCACATGAGGGATAACAGAGGCCATTCCTGATTAATTTAATTTTATTTTTATAATTCTAGGATCCTCCCTGCCAAAACAATCTCACGTATCTGATTTTATGCAACTCATTTTGTGAGTAACACCAGATAAGAAGTGAGTAGGATACTAGTTTAACTATGGGCATAATATTTTTCTCAGTATTGAAGAGTAAAACTAAAGCTTACTCACTAAGACGTTTAATTCGAGCCCCAGTATAAGACACACACATGGTTCAAGTTCGCCCTTGGGGGTGTTCTACCATGAGGTATTATAAACATATTTGGACGCAGAGAATTAGAAAGAAAAGGCAGAATGAAGTTTACAACAGCAGCTGCTACATTTAAAAATGTTAGAGCTATTTTAAAATTATTTTCCCTTGTCTGGTTTTCTGGGCCTATAAGTCTCTTTTCCCTATTCCAACACTCATCCTATTTAAAGATTTTTCAATTAGTATATGAAACCAAAAGGTCAGAGTATTTGAGTCTGATACAAATCATTCCTAACTAAAATGATTCTAATATGTGCTTCCACTTCATTAAAACTATTCTGTGAAAATGTGGATATCCTCAAGGATGTATGATTCCAGAATAAAGTATTATCTATGCTTTATCTATATGCTATTATATTTTAGAATCCAATTTTTAGGAATTACTGTACAAATTTATTGTATATTCTTTGGAAGTGCCTCAGTGATAGAAAAATCTTTGTCTTCTGAGAGTGGATTTGATTTTTGGAAACAATGGAATCCTCTGAGTAGTGAGTAAAAGTGAATGATCTAGCTAGGCAATTCTGCTTGAGATTAAAATAATAAGTGTCGCTATAAAATAAAGAGACTGACTTCATTTATAGCATCTATATATTAGCTCCTCAAACATATCTACCTCAGGACCTTTGAACTTAATGCTCCCACTTCTTTTTATCGCATGGTCTTTTTAAGTCATACGAGAGTTAAGGGACACCTAAAAAAGGCCTTCCCTGAACTCCCTAATGCAGAATGATCTAGCTCAACAACCACATTTGTCTAATTCAGGGTTATGTTTGTTCCTTCAATAACAGTTATCACCATTTATTAATTTTTTTTGTCTCTTCCTCTGACCGGTGCTGTCCAATACAGTAGCCACTAGACACATGTGGCTCTTCAGATTTAAATTCAAGTTGATCATAATTAAGAAGCTTACAGAAAAAAAAAATGACAAATTGTATTTCACCAAAAATAAGAACTTCTGTTCTTTAGAAAGAGACTCTTAAGAAAGTAAAAAGACAAGTCACAGACTGGGAGAAAACACAATTAAAATTGGGCAAAATATTTGAATACTTCACCAAAGATAACATATGGATGACAAATAAGCACATGAAAAGATGCTCAACATCACTGGTCATTGAGGAAATGCAAATCAAAACCATTAGACAGCATTTTACATCCACTAGGATGACTGTAATAACAAAAGCCAGATAATAATAAGTGTTGGTGAAAATTTGGAGAAGTTGGACTCATATGCACTGCCAGGGGGAATATAAAACCACTTTGGAAAAAACAATTGGACAGATTCTCAAAAATGTTAAATATCTACCTAAAATGGTATATATATATATATATATATATATATACACACACACACACACACACACACACACACACATATATATATGCTTAAAATGTTAAATATGACCCAGCTAGTCCACAACTAAGTATTTAACCCCCCAAAATGAAGTCCATGCAAAGACTTGTACATGAATGTTCACAGCAATTTTATTTGTAATAGCCTAAAACTGGAAATAATCCAAATGCCCATCAACAGATGGATGGATAAATTGTGGTCTATTCACATGATGGAATACTGCTCAGCAACAAAATGAACCACTGATACATGCAAAACCATGGATAAACCTCAAAGTAACTGTACCGAATGAAACAAGGCAGACAAAAAAAGAACATAAAGTATGATTATATTTACAAACAATCTTTGGAAATGTGAATTAACCTACAGTGACAGAAAACAGACTAGTGGTTGCCTGGGAATGGGGAGGGAATTAAGGAATTAGAAAGAGACATAAGGAAACATTGGGGGATGATGAATATGTTCCTTAGCTAAACTGTGGAGATGGTTTCACTAGCGTATATACATGTCAAAACTATTAAATTTATATACTTTAAATATGTGCAGTTTATTCTATATCAATTATACTTCAGTGAAGCTGTTAAAAAATTTTTAGTTTCTCAGTCGTGCCAGCCACATTTCAAGAGCTCAATAGCTACATGTAGCTAGTGGCTACTGAACTGGACACTGTAGATAAAGGAGTTCTATCATTACACAATGTACTACTCAGTGGCACTACTCTCCCCTAGTCAGGAGAGAGGAAACTACACCACAGAGACTCCCACTTGTTTCTCCAAACTAAATTTTATTACAACGCAGCTATGTCCATTCATTTCTACGTTGTCTATGGCTGCTTTAGCACTATAATGGCAGAACTGAGTAGCCTGTAACAGAGGGCCTACAAACCTTAAATATTTAGTATCTGGTCCTTTAAATAAAGGTTTGCTGACCCTGCTCTGAGCCATAAATTCTGAGGCCAGGGGCTACATCTGTCCTGTTCACTGCTGTACATAACCCAACTAATATTTATGGAAAATCTAATATACAGCAGACACTATTCTAGGCACTGGAGAGGCAACCTTAAGCAATACAGATAAGGTCCCTATTATCATGGTTTTCACAATCTGGTGAGGGATGTGGGTAACAGATGACAAGCAAGTAAATAAGAAAATATCGGGCAAGGATGAATGCTAAGATGATAATAAAGCAGAAGGTATAGAGAATGACTGAGGAGCAACTTCCACTTAGGTAGTCAATGGCAGGCCTCTGCTAGCACCTATGATCTGACAACAATATGAAAGTCAAGACTGCAAAGACCTGGGGCTGAAGCACAGAGAAACACCATCAAGGCCTCAAAATAAGAATGAATTTGATGACTTGAAACATGAAGAGGAAGAAGGCCTGTGTGGCTGGAGAATACACAAACAAGGGGGGACGTGTAGATGAGGTGGGAGAAGTAGACAGGGCCAAGAAAAAGGGGTCTGAATTTTATTACAAATGGATGAAAAGTCACTGCAGGATTTTAAGCATGTGAGCAACATGATTAATTTACGTTATAAAAGATTATTCTGGTGCTAAGTGGTGACTGGATCAAAAAAGGGCAAGAAAGGTGTTAGGCAACTTAAGACATTTCTGCAAAGGTACAAGTGAGAGATGGCAGCTTGGCTTGGACTACACTGGCAACAGTGGAGATGAAGTGGAGAAATTCAATACACATTCGGATGGACAGTAGCTTCCCTGATGGATTGGTTGGTGCAGAGAGAGGAAACGAGTTGAAAATGAATCCTAGATTTTTGGCTTGAACAACTGGGACACAAAGGTATGAATTACAGATATAAGGACACTGCAAACAGTAAGTGCTAACATTTATTAAGTGTCTATTATATGTCATTATTCACTGAATTTCACATTTACTTTTCCCAACGATGTTGGAAAGGTAGGTACTGGTTTGTTAATGTGTGAAGCTGTTGTTTCATAACAAATGACAGCATCTTAAGGATAGTGACTACGATGAATAAAAAGAGCGTGAGAAAAGAGTGAAGCAATCCTGCATTTATTGGACAAGCATTACTTGATAAATGATAATGAAGTTCCTCTCTAATGCTTCCTCCCTTTGGCAGTGTTACCCTTAGCTAAAAAAAAAAAAAGAAAAGAAAAGAAAAGAAAAAGAAAACTGTTGAGAAAAATAAATCTTCGATTTTCTTCCAATTCCTTACGTTTACAAAAAGAAAATGTTTTAAGTTTTAAAATTTATGTCAGTAAAGGTAGGGCTAGCCTGATAAATTCACGTTTTATGTGGGAAGACTTGACTACACACACACACTCCCTCCAGCTCTGAAGGCGAAAAGCGACAAGGACAAACCGCAGCCTCAATACATCAAAGGCTAAGCCGGCACTACAGCCCATACATCATCAAGTTCACCGACACCCCTCGATGGCTCTGTGACACGGTCAAGGTCCTTGGGAACTCCCACACATTTCTATACTCGGCACACCGATCACCTCTCTTCCACTGACCTCTAGCCAACCTAAGATCCTGGTGGGAAGATTTATGAAAGGCGGTAAAATAAGACAAGCAGGGAACCTGCGTAACCCCTTTAAGTCTCTAATGAAACAAATGCAATCCCTTAAGATATTTCTTAAGGAAAAGCTAGAAGATGCCTCTAATCGCCACTTGTTTCCAGAAAAGCTGGAAGTGCACCACTAAGACAAGGAAAAAAATGGCCAAATATCAGAACGTCTTATACTGCGGGCGGGGGTGGGGAGGCGGGGGATAGGCAGACAGTGCTAGAAACACCCAAATCAATTCATCAGGGAGCGGAACGGCCAAGGCTGGCAGCCCGCGGCCCACGTGCACTTGCTAAGGGAACCGTTCCAACGAAACCTGACCCGGATCGGAATCCTCCCGCAGCACCGCGGCTGTGTTTATTGGAATGGAACGCTACAAGTTGTCACCTGCATCCATCTCCCAGCTTTGACAGGGAACACGCGCTGCCCCCACGCCCACACCGACACCTGGACCCCTCTCCAGCCCGGCCAGAGTCCCAGGGGCCAGGGGACCAGCGCAGGGAGAAGGTCCCCTGCCTCAGCCCTCAGGACCCCCAACCACAGCCCACCCGCCCCCACCCTGCCCGGTTCTAGGCCCAGCCAAACCTACATGTCATCGTAGAGTCGACCGTTAGCATCCACAGTCTCCCCTCCAACAGTGACCCCCACCCCGGAGACCTGGAATCATCCAGGATCCTACTGTGGGGGGCAGTACCCCCATCCCTGCCCCCCCGAAAACTGCCATGGAGCAGCCGCGCCTCGGCGGGCAGGTGAGGGGGCCGACCCCACTAGCGCCACAGCCCCGCCGCCTACCTTCTTCAGCGCCGGCTGCCGCTCCCGGGCAGACATCGCCGGCCCTGACTTCGGGGCTGACCCCGCCAAAGGGCAGTGCTCGCCCAGGCCACTTCGGGGGGCCCAGGGACACGGCGAGGGGTCGGGGAAAGGCGATCGCCCACTCCAAGCCCGAGCGCCTCGACTGAGGGAAGAGCTGGGCTGCCGATCCGGCGGCGGATGGAGACGGGAGGGAGGCTGCGGGGTCGCTCGGGGAGAGATTAAGGCTCTAGAAACGGAGAAGCGGGAGCTCCGCGGGAGGTGGCGGCGCTGCCTGCCGTCAAGGGCGGGAAGTGTCTTGGGACTCCCGTTAGGGGCCGCGAGCCTCGAGCGTCAAATCCTCTCGGCGTCCGCCTAGCGCGCTACTGTGGCGGGCGCGGAGGGCGCGCGCCGGGAGTGGGGGCTGCGGCGGCGGAGGGCACGGGCCCCCGCTCAGCGTCCTCACCTTCTTGGTGCCGCTGCCTCCCGCGAGCCGAGACACTCCTGTCAGGGAAGAGGAGCGCCCCGGCTGTCCCCCTAGAGTCTCCTGCTGGGGGGACATCGCTTCCATGAAGAAAATCTTCAAATCCCAGCGCAGGAGGAGGCTACACGATCATGTCCGCGGGCGGGCGGCCGGAGGGGCGAGGACGCGAGGGCCGAGGCGCGGCTGCCGTGCTCAGGCGGGGAGCCGAGCTCCGGGTGCCGGCCGCGCGCCTCCCGTCGGGGCCATGTACCTCCGCCTGCGCTCGGCACCGCGGGGTGGAGGTTAGTGCAGCGTCGACAGCCAGTCAGCGCCGCGGCCCGCCCCGCCTGGGGCCCGCCCCCTCCGCTCTGGGCGCCCAGCGCCGGGGCCCGCCCCGCAACCCGCCTCAGCCCTCCTCCAGCCTGGGCCCCCGTCGCCTAGTCCCAGCCTGCGGCGCGCCTGGCGGGCGTTTCTCTACATATGTTCGCGCACCGACCGCCGGCTGACCTTCTCGGTCTGTGACTCCGCGTGGGTGCAGCCCGCAGGAGCTCACCGGCCTGTGTCACGCACCGGGGCCTCCAGTGCACGGACACGCGCCTCTACTGCCACCTGCCCACTCCCACCCGACCCCAATCCTTCCCGTGCCGCGCCGTGCCCGCGGCGGAAGGCGCCGCTGCAGCGCATGCATCCGCGGAGCGGTGGCGACCTCAGCCTAAGCAGAGGAGTTACAGTGATTCCTGCCTCCCTTTCAGGGGACTGCGGAGGGTATCCCCCACAGTCCCGAGGCCTCGGGATAGGGTGGCACGTCGCAGAGTGTCGCGGCTGTACAAATTTGGAAGCCCACAACATCGCCTGACCTCTTGTGCAATCCCCGACGCTAGCCTGTCTAACCCTGAGTGGGCTTCAGCAGCCGGTCATGTCAGCGGCCCCTGCATGTTTGCACCCGAGGTTTCCGCTGTCTGCAGGCTGCAGAGACGGGGGCATTCCAAACGTGAAAGCGCAATGAAGGAAAATGCAGACGGAGCGAGGACGCCGAAATTTGGCTAAGCTATTGAGAAGGCTACAATATGTGGAAGTGTTTATCAGATATCTGCGCCGAGAGCATAACTTCCTGTCAGCCCAAATAGTGGCAAAAATATTTTAAAGGCCAAAGAATAATCAGAGGGAGGGGATTTGGAGCTGACCCGCGTTGAGCTGAGTGTTGCTGCACTTTGCAGGGCTGGTTGATTGGTACGGATGATTCGGTAGATGGCATTCTTCCCTTGGAGTCAGGACTAGAAAAGCAGTGGCGGATTAGTGAGGAAGGACACCGCGCTATGATACTAGGTTGTGGAAGGGGTTTGGTTTGCTTTTGTGGTAAGAAGAAAAAAATCGAGGTTTCTGCCTGGTTAGGCTGTTAATAGGACAGGTTATAGAAAAATAGGGCTCTGGTCGGCTCTGTTCCAAGGAAGGCATGCTGCCCAACACACACTCGCGCGCGCACACATCATCACCACCATGCCCAGGAATTGTTTATTGTGGAAATAATAGGGGGAAAATGTTCCAGCCCGTTTTAAGCCTTGTCCATATCGTATTGTTTAAAGTAGGCTTACATAGGCGTTATAAATCACACACACGTGTAAGTCACATCTATGATTTATAAATCATCTATTATTGTGTTTGTGTATGTATAAATATACATACACAGTTTTTCCTGGTGACTCTCTTTTTGCAGCTGAGACCCATGTGCAGCGACAGGACTTTGCCCCCAGCATAGAGTTTGTCATGAATTCTACACTGCAGAGGGCTTTGCAGTTCCTTTCATTCCTTGCTGAAATCATCCACTTACAACTTGTTAGCCTCTTTTGGTTCTTATCATAAATGCACGGTCCAATTTTCCTTACTCTGTTTTATTTCGATAGCACTTATCTCCTAACATATCATGTAATTTACTTAGTATGTTTAGTGTTTATTATCTATATCTCAGAGAAATGCAAGCTTCCAGAGGGCAGGAATCTTTTGTGGGTTTGTTGTTGTTGTTGTTCTTTGTTGTATACCAAGCGCTTGAAGCAGTGTCTGGTGCAATAAATGTTCATTTGCTAAGGAAATTAAGGAGGCACACAAGGGTTATGAGATAGGTCTTAGAAGGGCCAGACTGGTGGAGTTGGTTGTTTCACTCAGAGTGCCCCATGTTTCCTTTTGTGATCTTTTTTCACATGTTTCTTTTTGTGATCAATACTTCATGTTCCAAATCAAAGTAGTATTTCACTGCATATTTGGAAAACTCACTTTTACTTCCTAATTTTTAAGTGCTTTTACTTCAAAACCCATTAGTTTTGGTTTCCATAGAAAACTGCCCCATACCTAAAGAAAATTGACTTTGCTCAGATTAATTTTTTTTTTTTTTTTTTTTTTTTTTTTTTTGAGACGGAGTCTTGCTCTGCCACCCAGGCTGGAGTGCAGTGGCCAGATCTCAGCTCACTGCAAGCTCTGCCTCCCGGGTTTACGCCATTCTCCTGCCTCAGCCTCCCGAGTAGCTGGGACTACAGGCGCCCGCCACGTCGCCCGGCTAGTTTTTTATTTTGTATTTTTTAGTAGAGACGGGGTTTCACCATGTTAGCCAGGATGGTCTCGATCTCCTGACCTCGTGATCCGCCCGTCTCGGCCTCCCAAAGTGCTGGGATTACAGGCTTGAGCCACCGCGCCCGGCCGCTCAGATTAATATTATCACCAGAGTCGTGTTTTAAGAACACAAATTTGATCACATCACTCCCCTGATTAAACCCTTCTTTGGCCCCTTGTGTTTACAGGATAAATTTCAAATGCCATAGTATGATATATATGCAAGGCTGCCTATAAACAGACACCCTTGCCTCCACTTGTTTCTCTTGTCATTTATTGCTCTTCTTCAACTCTCACCTTATTCCCTGTCACATTGAATTCGCCAAGAACTCGCCTTGCCATCTCACATCCTTGTGACTTTGAACCTGCTGTTTGCGTTATGTGGGAACTTTTCCTTCTATATTTCCAACCCCTATTACTTTACACTTAAATATCTAATACTTGGTGCATAGTAAATTCTCAGTAAATATTTGCTGAGGAAATAAATCTCCCAGACTTGAATCAATAATTATTAGAAAAATCAGTTCCTGACTTCATTTCTCCTTACCTAGCTACTGCCACACACCAACCATACACATGGGTCGTCTACTGTAGGTAACACTGATTGCTTACTTAATGCCAGTGAGTACCTGTACGTAACAGGTAACATTTATTAAGTGCTTACTTAATGCCAGACACTATTCTAAGCATTTTGCACACATTAATTTACTTATATCTCTATAATCTATGAGGTAGCTTCTTTTACTACCCCATTTTATAGATGAGAAAACCAAGCCACAAGGATATTAAGTAATATGCTCAAACAGCTAGTAAGTAGTTGTGCCAAGCTTGGAACATGGGAAGTCTGCTTCAGAACCTGTGTTCTTAGCCACGTGGCCAACTGCCTCTCCTGTGTGTATTTCTTTCTCTTTATAGCACGTATTACATTATACTATTACCATCTGTTTTACTTGCCTTGAAATAAAAGATCGTATTTTGTCTTTTCTTCTTTATGCCAGGCACACAAGTATGCTCTCAATGAATTTTTTTTTCAATGTCTTACCTTTGAAAGAATGGATGCAATATTAGAAAAAATCATCTTCATCTCCATTATTATGCTGTACAATTTAAGGAAGATACTTTGATGGGAAAGAAACAATTCTGGACTATTCCTTAGACTGTGAAACTATTTTCCATGCACTAGGAATGTTATGTTGTAGAAAAGGGTGGTGCCAGAAAACAAAAGTGATAAGACAGTTAAGGGAGTGTGATGACCTATGTCTGACAAAAGCAGGAAGTATTCAGAATATTTCGAAACAAATCTTAAAGCAAACTACTAGGAATAGTAACACTTAACAGCTGGGAAATGCCAATAGCAGACCTTTAGCAGAAACTAAGAATGAAACCAAAATGTTTTGCCAACCATTAGATTAAATAACAGTGAAGAAATTTAACTATAAAAGGAAATGTTTGGGCCAGGTACAGTGACTCGTGCCTATAATCTCAGCACTTTAGGAGATTGAGGAGGGAGAATTGTTTGAGGCCAGGAGTTCGAGACCCTGTCTCTACAAAAAATAAAAAAAAAATTAGTGGGGTGTGGTGGCACATACTTGTAGTCTCGGCTACTCAGAAGGATGAGGCAGGGGAATTGCTTGAGCCCAGGACTTTAAGGTTACAGTGGACTATGATCGTGCCACTGCACTTGAGCCTGAGTGACATAGTGAGACCCTGTTTGTTAATTAAAAAATAAAAAAGATGTTCACGAAACTCTTTCATTCAATGTATATTTATGTGCAGGATACTGTGCCAGGCGCTTGGGGTACAATCAAGATGAATCCCCAGAAATAGTCCTTGCAAACCCCAAGATGCACATAAGAATCATTGACTGCTATCCAAATACCCTACATAAGTGATTGCAAACTGATGGCCATCTGGGCGAGTTCGGGCATGTTTTTCAACATATGCATTTTCTTTTCAAACTTATTACCTTAAAAATCAAAATATTTCAAATAGAATTCTGGGTTCTGTTGAAAAAAAAAATCAAGAAGTTAGCAATGTTAAACTCAACTTCTCCAAGGAACCAATCAGCTAAAACTGAGTCATAGCTGTGTTATTTCATTAAATGCTCAAAACAATCCTAAGGGAAATGCACTCTCATAGTCATCACTGTCCCTAGTGCTGGGAAACTACTAACAAATAAGGCAATGGAAGGTGAAAAAGTGGCAAGAGACATAGAGAAGAGGCCAGAGAATGAGAAACACAAAGTGGATGCTTTTTTTAAAAAAGTAAGCCAAAGTAATAGAGTTTTTCAAGAACAGAAACAGTTGACAGTATCTTTTGCTGCAAGAGAGTAAGCTGGTAAAGACTAAAGTATAATGAGAAGAGAGAAAGTTGAGACTACTCTTTCAAGAAGCTTGGGCCAAAATGAATATGAGAAAGGGTAGGAGCTATCAGAGGAAGATGGGATCTATTTTATTACTAAAGTAGAAGGCAGGTCTGTTAAGAGTGAGGCAAGATGTTAGTCTTCACTTGGAAAACAAAACCAGAAGGAAGTGTGTTTCTAGAAGGAGGAAGTGATCAGTAATGTCAAGAAAGATGACTGAAAAATATCTATTGAGTTTATCAACCAGCAGGTCATTGGTGAGTTTATCTGGGAAGGCTCGAGTGAAATGAATGGACCAGGGATTTAGAAGTGAGGAAGAAGTGAAGACAGTGAATGTGGACAACTCTGTTGGGAAGTATGATTGGGACAGGGAGGAGAGAGAGCTGGAGGGGATAGGAGTTTGGAGGAAAGCCATATGGGTGTAACTGTAGACATGAGTATATTTAAATAGTGATGGGAAGACATTAGGGGTGACCCAGAAGCTGAAGACACTGGGACCAGTGGAATGGGAATGGGACCTCTAGAGCAAAGATAGAAGAGTTAGCCTAGATCAGAGCAAGAGCAGTGCTTTCATTATCATAATAGGAAAGCAGGAAAGAGTGGGTGCTAAGATAGAAAGCTCTTCTGATGTGTTCTATTTTCTCTATAAAATAGGAGGCACTGAAGACAGTTTGAGGCTGGGAACTCAAAACATATGTGTTCCGTTTGTGAATCAGTGAATTCTGCTGAGATTGGGCAGCAAGGTGAATCTAAGGGTTGGAGGCTGGAGGAGAGTTGAATATTCTAAACAGACACTGAAGAGTGAGAATAACAAGGATAAGTTTATGTTGAGGGCTCAGCCAAAGTATGTAGCCATGAATTTATAATGGACTGCCTACAAAGCCTATGGTTTCTTTTCAAGGATTCATTCAAGGAGAAGGTATGCCAGCTGGGTGTGATGAAGAACAATGCAAGAGAGTTGAGAATGCTAGCAAGAGAGTAGTAGATGGGGAAGACCATGGCCTGGGTTCTTTCTCCTTAAAAATCACTAACATGTATTTCTTCTGGTTTCCTTCTCAAATAATTCTGTGGTCTTATTCCTTTTTTCTTCCAGCCCTGAAACACTCAGCGATTCACCCTCACTCTTCCTGGTGCCCTTGGAACCCTCTGTGATTTTGCCCTCATTCCTTGCATGCGATACCAACTGAGTCCTTTTTAATTACTTCCCTGACTACCTCCCAGACCTCCCTATTGATCACCCAAACTGACTCACTTATATGCTGATATGATTTGGCTGTGTCTCCACCTAAATCTCATCTTGAATCTTGAATTGTAGCTCCCATAATCTCCACCTGTCATAGGAGGGACCCAGTGGGAAGTAATTTAATCATAGGGGCAGGTTTTTCTCAGGCTGTTCTCGTGATAGTGAATAAGTCTCGTGAGATCTGATGGTTTCATAAAGGGCAGTTTCCCTACACACTCGCTCTCGCCTGGCACCATGGAAGACATGCCTTTGTTGCTCCTTTGCCTTCCACCATGATTGTGAGACCTCCTCAGCCATGTGGAACTGTGAGTCCATCAAACCTCTTTTTCCTTATAATTATCCAGTCTTGGATATGTCTTTATTTGCAGTGTGAAAACAGACTAATACATATGCCTTGAAAACACTTCAAACTCCAATAGGTCTAAGGTTGAATCAATATTAACTCCTTATCTCCTTCTGCCACCCTCACCAGTTCTCTGTAACTTCCACCACCATCTTCCTCAGTAGCTCAAGCTTAAAACCTTGTGAAAATGACAGATTTCTTTCTCTTCAAACCTATTCAACAGCCTCTCACCCCATTGCAGCCCAGTTACTCTCATCCACAGAGGCACGCAATTGACCACCAAGTTCTCCTTACTCTTATTTTGTGCACCTGAGATCTTTCCCTTCATTTTTATTTGCAGCCATACCCACAGAAAATTTCTGTACTAGATTTTTTTTTCCCTAAAGAGTTTTCCTCCCCCTTTGTATATTCCTGGGGGGAATAAAAAGTGGTGCAGTTTGGTGATTCATAAAAAGTGAAACATAGAATTACCTTATAACCCAGAAGTTCCACTTGAGTGCTAGGTATATACCTCAAAGAGTAAAAAACAAAGACTCAGACAGATACTTGTATGCCAATCTTCATTGCATCATTATTCACAATAGCCAGAATGTGGAAACAACCCAACTGTTCATCAACAGATGAATGGATAAATGAAACGTGGTATACACATACGATGGAATATATTCAGCTTTAAAAAGGAATGAAGCTTTGATACATGCTACAATATCAATGACCCTTGAAAACATGCTCATTAAAATAAGCCAGATACAAAGGACAAATATTGTATGATTCCACTCATATGAAATCTAGATATTTCATATTCTAAAGAATAGGCAAATTTATAGAGATAGGATGTAGGTAAGGTTTACCAGGAGCTGGGGGAGAGAGGAATAAGCTATTGCTTAATGATTACAGAGATTCTGTTTGGGGTGAGAGAAGAGTTTTGGAAATGGATGGTGGTGATGGCTGCACAACATTGTGAATAATTAATGCCAATAAATTGTACATTTAAAAATGGTTAAAATGACAATAATAACAAAGAGTCTCCTTGCTTGTACCCTTGCCTTCCTCTAAGCAATAATACATATTCCATCTTTCTCAAACACCAGTCTGATCATGTTTGTGTGATCCTGGAAACCTTCAGTGGCTCTCTATTACTCTCAGTACTCAATCCAGACTCACTAAATGTCCTATCATATCTTCCTGCCTGCATCTCAGACATGAATTCTTGCCTCTTCCTGACCTGCACTCAAGCCTTTTCCTCGACCCTCAATTCTGCAGAGCAAGAAGACAGCTGTGTAGAGTCTAGATGCTTCTCTAACCAGTCTAAGTGACACACAGAAAGCCTTGTGACTTTTGGTCGTTTGAGGGCACCAGTGACTCAGCTCTCAGGGGTGACCATGAGCCTTGATCTAGGAGAGCTTTTGACCTTAAGTAATTCTCAAGACCAAATGTGGAGCTCTCTTTTTCTTTTATTGGAATCTCAAAGGGGCTATTTCCTCAAAATACATAATCCCATTTCTAAGAGAGGAAGCTTATGGGCTGGAGTTAGGGAACAGAGAGGAGGAAGAAAGGAGAAAAGGGAGTATAAGTGAGAGGGTGTTTGGAGCTAGGGCTGGAAAAAGAGCTTGGGGTCACACTGTGAAGGACCTTGGATTCGATGGTGAAAATCTGGACATTATTTTCTAGGGAAGGTGGTAGACAGCAGACTGGCATTTGATGAGTGCCTGCTGTGTGTTAGGTATACCTTACATACTTCATTGTTACCAAAAAGTAGGTATTATTATACTCATTTGAAAGATGAAGATGAGGTTCAGAGAAACTAAGTGACTTTCTGAAGTCATGCAATCAATAAATGGCAGAGCCAGGATTTGAATTCAGGTCTGATTGGGTTCAAAACGTATATGCTTACAGTATCAACAGTGTAACAGTATTAACAATAGCTACCATTCACTGATATTTAACTTTGAAGGATAGGGAGATAAAAATTTGGCAATCAAACACTGTTCTAAGTACTTTATACACTACCATCATCTTCAAAAACAACTCTAATGGCTTGTATTTTTATGCCCACTATACAAACGAAGAGCCATGTACTTAGAGATATTAAGGCACCTGTCAAAGATCATATAGCTACTGAGCACAAGAGCCAGATTCAAAACTGGGACACCAAAGCCCACATTCTTAACTACTAAGATTTGATGGTGCGGTCTTCTTTTTGTTCCTTATAACTGGGGAGAATCATAAATTGTGTTGTACTCATTTTCATGTGACATAAAACTAAATACGACCCCAAACCCTCCTCCTTAGTCCACAATCAACTTGCTTGCTGGTCAGAGGCTTAGCCTCATCATTTTAAAAATGTATTTTACAAAGTAATTTGATATTTTAACAAGAAACAGCAACAAGGAGGAGGGATGTCTGTTTTCCATCAAAGCTTAGATTGCTCTGTGAACCAGACCAAATTAACTATTCATCATTTATTGTCTACTGCATGCCTCATGCTCTTGCCCATTCTTTGAGTGTAAGCACAATTTGTGGCACTTCTCTCTCTCACAAATCACTTTGGGTTTCTTTTCTTTTCCCTTTTGGTTTTTCCTAGGCATTTCGATTGACTGGATGTTTGTTAGTTCTGTCTATGTTTATGCTGTAATCCTCTCCAGAGATTTGTGGAAATAGTCCTTGTAACCATACTCCTAATTCACTGCTACATTTGCTGCAAAGTTGATTATTGTCTGTGCTGACATGGTAGAGTTAAGAAGCTTGGTCTCATGAGTAAGTTTCGTGAGTTGTGCAAGATTGTTCAGCTTAATAGGTGGTGGAGCAGCATTCCAATCCAGTTCTGACTCTCAAAAATATGAGACTTCAGTCCTTTTCCTTCAATCCTACTTAAGTTACAAGTAAAAATAAACTGTTGCATAATTTCAATAGAAAATAACAAAAAACGATATTGACAATTTGAAAAAGCACTATTTTAAAATGCTTACATCAAATAAAAGAGAGATAAGAAATTAGATGCAAGCATTCTGAAAGAATTTTTACTTTAAAGCACATTTTGCAAAGTGTGCTGTAGGGAACAGGAATCCCTTAAGATGCTTTACAAAAAAGGGTTCCAGAGTCAAACAGGTTTTGTAATACTGCTCATGTGACAATTGTAATGTATATTGTAAAATGTGTATATTAAAATCATTGATATATTCTTCAAAGAAGCACTCCTAAATTCCTTCTTAATTTTTTCTTCTGTCTCTATGTAGTTAACGTACTAATATAGTCCTAGCTATATTAGCATGTTGTTACCAAAAAGGTAGGTATTATTATATTCATTTGAAATAGGAAGATGAGGTTCAGAGAAGCTAAGTGACTTTCTGAAGTAACGCAATCAATAAGTGGCAGAGTCAAGATATCTATCTATCTATCTATCTATCTATCTATCTATCTATCTATCTACCTACCTACCTACCTACCTACCTACTTACCTATCTATATCTTGGTCTATCTATCTATCTACTATATATAATTAGTACTAATATAGTTAATATGATAATGTAGTTCTATCAGCAACACTGCTAGTTACACAATGAATTTTCTCTTTTTTAAAAACTGTTAAGTTTAAAGGCACATGTGCAGGTTTGTTACACAGGTAAACTTGTGTCATGGGGGTTTGTTGTATAAATCATTTCATCACCTAGGTATTAAGCCTAGTACCCACTAGTTTTTTTTTTTCCATCTTCTCCCTCTTCCCACCCTCCACCCTCCAAAAGGCCCCAGTGTGTGTTGTTGCCCTCCATGTGTCCATGTGTTCTCATAACTTAGCTCCCACTTTTAAGTAAGAACGCTTGGTATTTGGTTTTCTGTTTCTGTGTTTGCTAAGGATAATCACATCCAGCTGTGTGTGTCTCCACAAAGAATATGATCTCATTTCTTTTTATGACTGCATACTATTCCATGGTGTATATGTGTTAATACCACATTTTCTTTATTCAGTCTATCATTGATGCATACCTAGGTTGTTTCCATGTCTTTGCTATTGTGAATAATGCTGCAATGAGTGTACATGTGCATGTGTCTTTACAATAGAATGATTTCTATTCTTTTTTGTGAGTACTTAGTAATGGGATTGCTGGGTCAAATGGTGTTTCTTTCTTTAGGTCTTTGAGGAATCACCACACTGTCTTCCACAACGGTGGAACTAATTTGCAGTTCTACCAGCAGTGTATAAGCATTGCTTTTTCTCCACAACCTTGCCAGCATCTGTTATGTTTTGACTTTTTAATAATAGCCATTCTGACTGGTGTGAATGGTCTCATTGTGGTTTTGATTTGCATTTCTCTAAAGATAGGTGATGTTGAGCTTTTTCTTATATTGTTGGCCACACATATGTCTTCTTTTGAGAAGTGTCTGTTCATGTCCTTTGCCCACTTTTTTATGGTTTTTTTTCTTGTAAATTTGCTTAAGTTCCTTTTAGATGCTAGATATTAGACCTTTGTCAGATGCCTAGTTTGCAGCAATTTTCTCCAGTTCTGTAGGTTTTCTCTTTATTCTATTGATAGTTTCTTTTGCTGTGTAGAAGTTCTTTAGTTTAATTATATTCCATTTGTCAATTTTTGCTTTTGTTGCAATTGCTTTTGGCATCTTCATTATGAAATCTTTGCCTGTACCTATGTCTTGAATGGTATTGCCTAGGTTTTTTTCTAGGGTTTTTATAGTTTTGGGTTTTATGTTTAAGTCTGTAGTTCATCTTGAGTTAATTTTTGTATATGGTGTAAGGAAGGGTCCAATTTTAATCTTCTGCATAAGGCCAGCCCATTCTCTCAGCACCATTTATTGAATAGGGAATCCTTTCCACATAGCTTGTTTTTGTCAGGTTTGTGGAAGATTGGATAGTTGTAGGTGAGCAGTCTTATTTTTGGTGTCTTCATTTTGTCTCATTGGTCTAAGTGTGTGTTCTTGTACCACTACCATGCTATGTTGGTTATGGTAGCCCTCTAGTATGCTTTGAGGTTGGGTAATGTGATGGCTACAGCTTTGTTCTTTTTGCTTAGGATTGGGCTCTTTTTTCATTCCATATGAATTTTAATATAGTTTTTTCTAGTTCTACACAATGAATTTTAATAGAATGGGGATGGGAGAATGGGGTATATGCTCATTTAATCAATTCCTCTCCATTGGTTTCTTTCTTTTGAAAGAAATACTTAAGTATATTGACAAAATATACCTAAGTCTTTACAACTTTTTTAATATAAACTTTTTTCAAATGACTTTACTTTTTAGTGTAGTTTTAGCTTTACAGCAAAACTGAGAGGGAAATACAGAGATTTTCCTCTACCTCCCCTCCCTTACACATGCATAGCCTCCCTCATTATCAGCATCCCTCACCAGAGTGGTATATTTGTTACAACTGATGAACCCACCTTGACAAATCATAGTCATTCAAAGTCCATAGTTCACCTTAGGATTCACTCTTTGTGTGGTACATTAATTTCCTATTTTCTTAATGATTTCCTGTTTTCAATTTCATTGATTTCTTCACTAATTCTTATTCTTTCTTTTCTTCTGCTTGCTTTAGATTTAATTTGCTGTTCTTTTTCTAGTTTCCTAAGGCAGAAACTCAGCTTATTGATTTTCAATCTTTCTTTTTTTCTAATATATATGCCTCAATGCTGTAAATTTCCCTCTAAGCACTAATTTTGCTGCATCTCACAAATTTTGATAAATTGCATTTTCATTTTTATTTAGTTCAAAATACTTTAAATTTTTTTGAGGTTTCTTTTTTGACCACTGTGTTATTTATTATAAATTTGTTATTTAATCATGTTTTTGTATTTCATAGTTATCTTTCTGTTCTGTTTAATTCCATTGTGATCTGAGAACAAACATTGTATAATTTCCATTTTTGTAGATTTGTTAAGGTGTATTTAATGGCCCAGAGTGTGGTTTATCTTGGTGAATGTTCCATGTGAGTTTGAGAAGAATGTGTATTCTGCTGTTGTTGGTTGATGGAGTTTATAGATGTCCATCCTATCCAGTTCATTGATATGCCCTTACTGATTTTTCTGCCATATGGATCTATCCATTTCTGAGAGGAGTGTGTTGAAGCCTCCAACTATGATAGCAGATTCATCTGGTTCTCCTTTCAGTTCTGTCATACTTTTTGCCTCACATGGTTTTATGCTCTGTCGTTAGACATATGCATGTTCTGTCTTCTTGGAGAATTGACCCTTTTATTATTATGTAATACTCTTTTTTATCTCTAATGTTCCTTGCTTTAGAGTCTTACCTGTCTGAAATCAATGTAACTACTCCTGCTTTCTTTTGATTAATGTTAGCATGGTATGTTTTTCTCCATCTATTTACTTTTAATCTGTATGTGTCTTTATATTTAAAGTGGGTTTATTATAGACAACATAAAGTGGAGTATTTTTAAAAAATTAACTGTGACAATCTCTGTCCTTTTTTTTTTCCTTTCTTCATTATACGTTAAGTTCTGGGGTACATGTGCAGAACATGCAGGTTTGTTACATAGTTATACACGTGCCACAGTGGTTTGCTGCACCCATCAACCCGTCATCTACATTAGGTATTTCTCCTAATGCTATCCGCCCCCCAGCCCCCAAACCCTGACAGGCCCTGGTGTGTGATATTCCCCTCCCTGTGTCCATGTGTTCTCATTGTTCAACTCCCAATTATGAGTGAGAATATACGGTGTTTGGTTTTCTGTTCTTGTATTAGTTTGCTGAGAATGATGGTTTCCAGCTTCATCCATGTCCCTGCAAAAGACATGAACTCATTTATGTCTGCATAGTATTGCATGGTGTATATGTGCTACATTTCCTTTATCCAGTCTATCATTGATGGGCATGTGGGTTGGTTCCAAGTCTTTGCTATTGTGAACAGTGCTACAATAAACATATGTGTGCATGTGTCTTTATAGTAGAATGATTTATAATCCTTTGGATATATACCCAGTAATGGGATTGCTGGGTCAAATGGTGTTTCTGGTTCTAGATCCTTGAGGAACTGCCACACTGTATCCACAATGAATGAACTAATTTACACTTGCACCAACAGTGTAAAAGCATTCCTTGGCCAGGCGCGGTGACTCACGCCTGTAATCCCAGCACTTTGGGAGGCCGAGGTGGGTGGATCGTGAGGTGAAGAGATGGAGACCATCCTGGCCAACATGGTGAAACCCCATAGTCTCTACTAAAGATACAAAAAATTAGCCAGCCATGGTGGCGGGCGCCTGTAGTCCAAGCTACTTAGGAGGCTGAGGCAGGAGAATCACTTGAACCAGGGAGGTGGAGGTTGCAGTGAGCCAAGATTGCACCACTGCACTCCAGCCTGTCAACAGAGTGAGACTCCAGTTATTTCCTGACTTTTTAATGATCGCCATTCTAACTGGCATGAGATGGTATCTCATTGTGGTTTTGATTTGCATTTCTCTAATGACCAGTGATGATGGGTTTTTTTCATGTTTGTTGGGCACATAAATGTCTTCTTTTGAGAAGTGTCTGTTCATATCCTTCACCCACTTTTTGATGGGGTTGTTTTTTTCTTGTAAAGATGTTTAAGTTCTTTGTAGATTCTGGATATTCACCCTTTGTCAGATGGATAGATTGCAAAAATTTTCTCCCATTCTGTAGGTTGCCTATTCACTCTGATGATAATTTCTTTTGCTGTGCAGAAGCTCTTTAGTTTAATTAGATCTCATTTATCAATTTTGGCTTTCATTGCCATTGCTTTTGGTGTTTTAGTCTTGAAGTCTTTGCCCATGCCTATGTCCTGAATGGTTTTGCCTAGGTTTTCTTCTAGGGTTTTTATGGTTTGGGGTTTTACATTTAAGTCTTTTATCCATTTTGAGTTAATTTTTGTATAAGGTGTAAGGAAGGGACCCAGTTTCTGTTTTCTGCATATGGCTAGTCAGTTTCTCCAACATCATTTATTAAATAGGGAATTGTTTCCCCATTGCTTGTTTTTGTCAGGTTTGTCAAAGATCAGATGGTTGTAGATGAGTGGCATTATTTCTGAGGCCTCTGTTCTGTTCCATTGGTCTATATATCTGTTTTGGTACCAGTACCATGCTGTTTTGGTTACTGTAGCCTTGTAGTATAGTTTGAAGACAGGTAGAGTGATGTCTCCAGTTTTGTTCTTTTTGCTTAGGGACAATCTCTGTCTTTTAATTGGTGTGTTTAGACCACAGATGTTTGAAAGGATTATTGATATAGTTGAATTAATATCTCCCATATTTGTTACTATTTTCTATTTGTTGCCTTTGTTATTTTTTTCTATTTATGTCTTCCATTCTTTTTCTGACTTTCGTAATTTTAACTGAGCATTTTGTGAGATTCCATTTTCTCTTCTTTCTTAGTATATATATTTATATATACAATATATATATATACTAAGCTATATTTCTTTTTTAAAACTTTTTTAAATGGTCATCCTAGAGCTTTACAATATATATATTTACAAGTAATCCAATTTCACTTTCAAACAACACTGTATTGCTTTATGGTTAGCACCAGTACTTTATAATAACAAAATAATTCTAATTCTTTCCTTCTGTCAATTATATCATTGCTGTCATTTATTTTGCTTATATATGCATATATATGATATATATGTAAGTGTGTGTAATAATACTATTATTTTGAATGAAATGTTATTTGTTAGATCAATTAAGTCCAAGAATATTAAAGTTCTTATTTTACCTTCCCTTATTCCTTCTTTGATGCTCTTCCTTTCTTAACCTAAATCCAAGTTTCTGGCCTAAATTATTTTCCTTCATGCTAAAGAACTCTTTTAACATTTCCCATAAGGCAAATTGCAGGAAATTCCTACTGGCAACAAATTCCTTCAGTCTTACGTGTCTGAGAACGTACTTATTTCTCCTTCACAGTTAAAGAATAATTTGACAAGGTACAGAATTCTAAGTTGGCTTTTTTTTCCTTTCAGCACTTTACATATTTTACTCCACTCTCTCCTTGCTTACATTGTTTCTGAGGAAAAGTTGGATGCCATTTTTATAATCATTGGTCTCTGTAGGTAAGTTGTTTATTTTCTCTGGCTTCTTTCTGGATTTTTTCCTTACTTTTTTTTAATTAAAAAAATTTTTTTTTTTTTTTTTTTTTTTTTTGCATATATCCTGATCCTGCTTGGTGTTCGCTGACCTTCCTGGATCTGTGGTTTGATCTCTGCCACTAAATTGGGTAGATTCTCAGTCATTATTTTTAAACACATTTCTTCTGTTCCTATCTCTTTTTCTTTTCCTTCTGATATTACCGTTACATGTATGTTACACCTTTTGGAGTAGTCCCATAGTCTTTGTATATTCTGTGCTTTTTTTTCAGTCTTTATCTTTGCTTTCACTTTTGAAAGTTTCCACTGATATATCCTCAAGCTGAGATGCTTTCCTCAGCTATGTCCAGTCTACCAATAATCCCATCAAAGGAATTCTTCACTTCTTTTAGAGTGCTTTTGATCTTTACATTTTTTGTGTGTGTTCTTTCTTAGGATTTTCATCTCTTTGCTTACATTGCCCAACTGTTCTTGCATGCTGTCTACTTTATCCATTAGAGTTCTTAGTATATTAATTATATTTGCTTTAAATTCCTTCTTCTAATCATTCCAATATCTCTGCCATGTCTCGTTCTGATGCTTCTCCTATCTCTTCACATTCTGCTCTTTGCTTCTTGGTGTATCTTTTAAGTTTTGTTCACAGTCAGACATCACGTACTGGATCAAAGGAACTGTTGTAAATAGGCCTTTACAATATAATGGAAAGGGGTGATGTAATGAAAGAGGGGAAACATCAGTACTATGACTAGATTTCAGTCTTTTAGTGAGCTTATACTTCTGGACTGTGAACTTCACAGATGTTTCTCAGTTTCCTTTTTCTCCCTTAGGTGGGGCAGAATGGCTAGAATAGGTTGGAGTTGGGCATTTACCTTCTTGCAAGTGGAATGCTAGAGGTGACTCGAGTTGGGTATTTCCTTCCCCGTGGATCATTAAGGCCCTTTTAAATACTCCAGCAGGTTAGACTCTGGTTAACTAATTTTCCTGAGGGCAGAACTTGTTAAGAAGAACAGAGTGCTCTGCCATATTTTAAATCCTTCTTTTGCCAGAAGCATGAGGCGATTTTTTTTCCTGACATTTACTATGAGGACCTGGTCAAGAGTCTGGAGGTAGAACTCATGAAAATGTGGAGGCCTCTCCAAGACTTGGACCCCTGGAGATTTAAGTCTCATCTTTGTCTGCACTGGGATTCCAGCAATTTGTTAACTACAGTTCAGGTTTTCCTCACCCAGTGCTGGTTCCCATGGCAGTTTCTATTTGTCAGTCTCTGCTCCAATTAAACTGTGACTCCCTATGTTTGCCTCTCTGTCTGTCCAACCTTGCGGCCAGCAGTTACCTCTGTGTCTTTTCCTCTCTCTGGATCCAAGAAGAGTTGTTGATTTGTTTCCCCTCTGTTCAGCTTTTTAATTGTTGTTAGAGTGGAGTGGCAATTTCCAAGCTCCTTCCATGTGGAACCCAAAACCAGAAATCCAGGTTTTCATTATTTTAAAATAAAACTTTTTTTGCAGCATGCTTCCCTCTTGAGTTATCACTTACTACCCTGCCTTCACTTTCTTTTTCTATTCTTTGCCAACTTTTTGAGAAAAGAATTCATATTCGTTACCTCTACTTTTTCATTGCCTTCCCTTCTTGCTAACATGAGATCCCTTCTATGATTTCCCAATGATCAAATGCAATAAATTTCACAATCAATTTAAGGAGACTCTTGGTAGCATATGACTTGCCATTCTTCTCTTGGTAGCTATGAAAGTGTATGTCTCTTTTACTCATTCATTCATTAATTCATTCACTTCACAAGTATATAGGTTACTGAGGTTGTGTTAGCCACCATCTTAGGCACTGAAGGTAAAAAATGAACAATTTAGATGTGCTTTCTATCTTTCCAAAGCCTGAATTTAGTTGTGCTCCTATTTCTCTGACTTCTTTTTGCCGTCTTCACTGGATCCTCTTTTCCTGCCAATATGTTTAATGTAGGCATCTCCTAAAGTCCTGTCATTTCTCTTTTCCTACCACATATGTGGGCAAAGACGTGCACACAAACTGTACACATGCACACACACATATACCTTCAAGATGTTGAGGAACAGAAACATGACTTTAGCTCCCATAAACATTTGTTGAAAATGTGAATTTATGATTTTCCTAATACTGGATATAACTATAGCACTTGTGCTACTCTTATTCTTACTAAAAATGAGGACTATTCTATGATCTATGAATGAAATAGAGAGGGTTTTGTTTTGTTTCCTGTGATAAATAGGTATGTGTTGAGTGAGTGAAAGGCAGAAGTGGATTTCAGAGGACTGTATCATTTATATGAAAAATAACTTAAGCAATTAGCAAATAATTATTGAGAACAGTTCAGTTTCCTGTTAAGAAGTGCTTAAAAGTGTGACAAATTATAATTTTATCATAGAATTTTTCTCCAAAAGCATATCACAAGATAAGCAAAAATAATTTGTTTGTTTGTTTTTAATCTCCTATAGCCACCAAAGAAGGAAAGGAGCATGTCCTCAGCTTGAAGTTCTCAAGCATTCAAACCACTATGGGAGCTTTTAAGAATAATATCTGGGCCTGGCGTAGTGGCTCACGCCTGCAATCCCAGCAGTTTGGGAGGCCGAGGCAGGTGGATCACCTGAGGTCAGGAGTTCGAGACCAGCCTGGCCAATATGGCAAAACCCTGTCTCTAATAAAAATACAAAAATTAGCCAGGCTTGGTGGTGGGCGCCTGTAACCCCAGCTACTTAAGAGGCTGAGGCAGGAGAATTGCTTGAACCCTGGAGGCGGAGGTTGCAGTGAGCCGAGATCACACCACTGCACTCCAGCCTGGGTGACAGAGTGAGACTCCATCTCAATACATACATACATACATACATACAATAATAATATTAATAATAATATTTTGGTTTCTTTCCATCAGAGATTCTGATTCAATTTGTCTGGGGTACAACCTGAACATCAAATCTTTAATCTTCAGGAATTTTTAAAGCTGCAAAGGTGCATCAAAAGTTAAATTCCATTGACCTAAGCCAAAATTTCAAAACCTGGTTACTTAGAGGGGAAACAATTCTGTAAAGTAGTAAGGAAGAGTAATAGGGCTGCCTTCTTCACCTCACTCCAAATCCTAGAGAATAAACTTCTGAAATGGCTAAATATAATTCTGCCCAATATTGCCTCATCTACAACAAAAAATGAGTAAGCAGTTTCATTTATTTTTTCCTTCTGGTCAATAATTAGCATGAACTGCAACTGGAGAGAAATAGATGATAAAAAATGAATGGTAAAGCTGCTTCTCTTATGGGAAGGAGGACTCTAGGCTATACCTCAATTCAAAGAGTGATCCAAAACTTGAAGGTCTTCCCCCACCAGAATAGTATACTATCCGGCTGGGCGCGTTTGCTCATGCCTATAATCCCAGCACTTTGGGAGGCCGAGACAGGCGGATCACGAGGTCAGGAGTTCGAGACCATCCTGGCTAACACGGTGAAACCCCGTCTCTACTAAGAATTACAAAAAATTAGCCAGGCGTGACGGCGGGCGCCTGTAGTCCCAGCTACTCAGGAGGCTGAGGCAGGAGAATGGTGTGATCCCGGGAGGCGGAGCTTGCAGTGAGCTGAGATTGCGCCACTGCACTCCAGCCTGGGTGACAGAGCGAGACTCCGTCTCAAAAAAAAAAAAAAAAAAGAATAGCATACCATCCTTCACCCAACCAGAAGCAGAATCCCAGTATAGAACATATAATAAAATCTCAGAAGAGATAGAAAAAAATGAGCAAGATGAAACAAAATGGCATGGCAACTATGCAAAAATACTATAGCACAGCATGAAATCATTCATTGCTTGCAAAAGAAAGAGACGAACCTAAATGCAAATATAACCTAATGGAATAGGAAGTAATTCTTTATAAACTCTGCCTTCTATAGAGCAAGTTAAGTAATGAAACAAGTGTTCAAAGATGACATTACATATGAAATGAAAAGAGAGGTTTCATACATAAGAAGATAAAACGAGGACCCAAAGCAAATAAATTAAACATAAAAATTTAATCTGAGGATTAAAAAATCATCCTATGTTCTTGGTAAATTTAATACTTAGCATCAAGACTTACCTTTATTAAGCTGTTAAACTTCAAGTGTTCCAGTATAATGTGAGCTTCATAATGGCAGGGAGTGTTTTTTTGTTTGTTTTTTTTTGTTTTTGTTTTTGTTTGCTGCTGTATCATCAGTGCCTAAAACTGTGTCTGGCAAATTGTAGGTACTTAGTAAATATTTGTTGCATGCATGAAACGATGAGGAACTTCAGATTTCTCCGCAGCCAGAGGAAAACACATTAATGGAAGTTTTGCAAGTAAAAGTGATTCCAGAATTATACCCAGCCAAAATGGTATTCTGAAATAAAGGCAACAAACAGATATTATCAAATGTTATACAATTTGGGGGAACACAGCATTATTGAAAAAAGATCTTGAAATATAAAGCTAGCCAGCTAAGAGATAAATCAAAGAATTCGTGAATATAGAAACCATAATAAAAAGACTTGTGGGTAAGCAATGAATCAACTTAAGTATAAAACCAATATAAAATATTTCAGGTATTATGGTAACAGGAGAAGATGCAAAAATAGCAAAATATTAACAATGTAAAGATAAAAAAGAACTAAAAACTTTTTGAGAGATCAGAGGAGTAGAGAGGGAAAGAAGACTTAGTCTTCTTTAAAGCATAGCATCAATGGATATTGAATAAAATGGATAATTGTAGGTTTAGAAAATGACAGATTTTATTAATATCTCATACTCTCTTTTTGTAAACCCTCATTTCCCACATAAAATCTTAAAGAACTGTTTTGGAAAATAATATCTTTTGAGGAGAAATATTTTATCTGAATGTGACATTCCTTCAATTTACTTGTTTTCTTTTAAAAACATTCCAAGAATATATGATTTAATTTTTTTTTTTTTTTGAGGTGGAGTCACCCAGGCTGGAGTGCAGTGGTGTGATCTGGGCTCACTGCAACTTCTGCCTCCCAGGTTCAAGCAATTCTCCTACCTCAGCCTCCCAAGTAGCTGGGACTACAGGCTCCTGCCACCATGCCCAGCTAAGTTTTGTATTTTTAGTAGAGACGGGGTTTCGCCATATTGGCCAGGCTGGTCTCGAACTCCTGACCTTGTGATCCACCCGCCTCAGCCTCCCAAAGTGCTGACAGGCATGAGGCACTACACCTGGCCCATTTAATTTTTAAGTAATTTCTCCATCCATCCATCCATCCATCCATCGATACATACATGTGTTAGTCCGTCTATCTGTAGTTGTATAGAAAATATCCTGAATTATCTTCTTCTAATATTTATAATAGTAATTTCTGGGTAGTGGAGTTTAAAATGATTTTAAAGCTTTTAGTCTTCTGGATTGTTTGATCTCTTATACTTAGTATGTATCATCTTTTTAAAAGAATAGAGTTATTTTTCTATAGAATGAAGAAAGAAACATAAAAGTTAATCTGCTAAGATGTTAACCGTGATTAATGTTGGGTATGGAAATCTCTTATTTTCATTTTCTTATTGTACTTAACATTTTTTGTTTCTAAAAAGTGTTAGTGAAAGATATTTTAAAAAGTCTTTACAAACTTTTTAGTAAACAAAAGCAGTTACAAATGAGCACATTATGTAAGTTTCACACTTCAGAAGGAAATTTAAAATGAATTTTTCCCTAGGTTCCTTAATTTTAATAATGGAGAGTTTGATCGTCAAATTGATAAGATGTTTAGTAAGAATAATCATAAGATTGCATTTGAGAACTGAAGGGAAAGGGAAAAAGACAATGGTCATTTCAAGAATGCCTACTGTGTACTCGGCACTGGACTAAGTCCTTTATTATCTCCTGTAGTCTTCACAAAAAACCCAGGAGATGGGCACTATTATTATTCCTGCTTTTAGAAATGAGGAGTCTGAGGTTTTGTGGCAGTAAATCACTTGCCAGGATTGTGTGAGGCAGGATTCTAACCCAAACTGTATAACTTCAAAGTCCATTACATTCATTCTCTCATTTAATCCTCATAGTCTTTGGAGAATTTTCCCCCTTTAGATCAGGAAACTGAAATGTTAAAAGGTAAAATAATTTCCCCAAATCACATGACAGAGCCACCACTTATGTGCTTTCCAGGGAGAGAGAGAGTGTGCGTGTGTGCATATGTGGTGTATCTGTGTACAATCGCATATATGCTACTGCAGAAACAGAAATAAACTTTTACAGAGATTTAATTATTACTTCGATATGTTTATATCGATTTTTCTTCCCTCCTCACCCTTTCTTGGAAAGTATGCTACACAGAGAAATCATGATTCCTAAGACTTTCCTTAACAACCCAATTGTATGACCTAGTAAACATGCCCAAAGCAATTTTCTTTCAAGATCAGAGCTTGCTTTGTGGTTACAGAGCTTGTGGTTCTAGATGTGCTCCAGAAATGGAAGAAACTAGAGAAGGGCAGAGAGTGTGAGGTTCTCACAGCATAACTAAACATTTCTATACTTAGTTCTTCAACCTAGAAATAATTTTTGTCCTGTGGAAAATAAACAAACAAACAAAACTTAATAAACTGTTTTTTTCTACCTGTTCAGATACTTCATTACTCTTTGTTTTCTTTCTTTCTTTTTTTAAGGCATATTCATACATATACAATTTTGAGATTTAGAATGAAAAGTTTCTACTGAAAGACGGACAGATCAGGAAATGTTTTACAGTATAATTCTATGAAGCAGTAGCCAAGTGCTATGTTTGTGAATGAGAAAACAGAAATTGCCTTGAAGAGGCAATTGCTTTGAGATGGGTTCTGTGAAAATAAAAAAAGTTTGATACGTGTACAGACTATACTACAGTCAATTTGCTTCAGCAATGAGCAAATAAATGAATTTAGGTTTTATTTTGTGAATGAGATGGACATAGTGATTAGTAATTTATGTTCTGATTTATCCTGCTGTGTGATAAACCCACATTCTGAAGGAATGGGTCATGGAAAGAAACCCCTACCATTATTTGAATTTGTTCTTTAGTTTCTTGTAGAGAATGACATGCCTTCCAAGAATCATAAATCAGAAAAAATAAATCAGAGATGCTTCTCTGAAATTTTAAAACTAAAAGACTTTAATTCTTCTGCAGGCAAAATAAGATTATCCAGTAATGGATCCAGCATTTAAGCAATCCCAAATTGCAGATTATCTAAAAAGCAATTTATATTTTGTCTAGAAATATGTTAATTTTTTATAATACCAGTAGAGTTTCTTTGCTAATTGTCCTATATTTAGATTAATGTTAAAATGGATCCTATTCCCTACAATAGTGAATGTTGACTGCCTGATTCAGAGAGGCAACTGATCTAGGATTATAGCTTTGCAAATAGATTCTTTTCTGGGTAGCAATTAACCTTGAATCTGTTCACCTCATTACTTTCATACCTAGAAGTAGGTTGGGCTAATAACAGCATTTTATGAAATGATCTTTCTATGAAGAGACATTTTATAGTTGATTTAAGTATGAATTCTAAAAATGGCTTTATTCCAAAACAATCAAGAAAAATACCTGCTGGGGAGGAACAAATGACTAGTCCATAAAAATATTTTTAATCTCCACTAGCATATTTATATCATTTTTTT
The DNA here is from genome assembly GCF_007565055.1 of Rhinopithecus roxellana. Taxonomy (NCBI): domain Eukaryota; kingdom Metazoa; phylum Chordata; class Mammalia; order Primates; family Cercopithecidae; genus Rhinopithecus; species Rhinopithecus roxellana. Next base: position 128,290,946 of record NC_044563.1, on the reverse strand, counting down.
CAGTCACTGTACATTTTAGGCATTTTCATGTACAATATTGCTATCCAATAACTCTTGACTACCTAGCATTTTATTTATACCGGAAAGTTATTTCGCCTTAACAATACAAATTCAAAATCACCTAAATTTATGAATTTGCTCCTGGCACTTTCCTTCTGAGGCCCATTAATCCAAATCAGGGAACCTCTGTTCTTAGAGATCTTAGTTTGCTTCCTGGCTCCATACCCTACGTCTTAACTGTGTAAACATGGGCAAATTACTTAACTGCTCTGTACTTCAATTTAGACATATGTAATACCTCAAGGGTTTGTTGACTTGGTATATATGAGATGAATGTAGGTACAAGCATGTTGTGTAATGCAAAGCACCACACAAAAAATGGTATTATTATGATCTTCTGTTTAATGTGGACATGAGTGTCCTGGTACCTTAGTTCTATTTTAGGGGCCACGAGTTAATTCTGGAGTTCCTTGACTCTCTAAGCCTTGGGACAGGCACAGGATCTCCTGAGGGAAGAAGTAGAGGAGGGGAGGAGGAGAAGAAGGGGAAGAAGGGATCCTACCATCTTTCCCAAGCCATACAAAAAGACCTTACAAAACCAGAGTATGCAAATATGAGTGAAACAACATGAAGTCACATCCCTGTAAATTAAACTTGCCAGGACATTTCTTTCCTATGTGAGCTTTCTTTCCTATTATTAAGGCACTGTAGGCTGTTTCTACAGCTCCAGTGATAAAACATGGCAACGTTAAATTACTGAATGGCACCATAAGTCGAAGAACAGAGCAGGAAGTGGAGACTGGTGAGAAAAGAAAATACTTGTGTTTACACATGGAAATGCTTTAGTAATAAGCAAAAAAAAAAAAAAAAAAAAAAAAATATATATATATATATATATATATATATGATTTTTTAATGGGTTTTTAGCAAATTAAATTTGCAGACATGTGCTTAAGCTGTGGCATAGCTTAAGGGCTTGCCTTGTCAGGCTGGGTGATCAGACAGAGCCTTTGTTTGCACACTGTGTGTGGCAGGGAAGGGAGAGAAATATACATTCATTTTCTGAGTATCATATGATTGCTGAATTAAAGTACCAATGTATTTTCTTTTAAGTCTTTTGGTTGGAAAGTAATGTTAGGCATCATCCACATTGAGTCCAAGGACAAGGTGAGAAAATAATGCTCTGTAGAAAGAAGACATCAAATGAAGACATATGCAATGTATCACAGACTGTGTTGCTATAGGCACACCGTTGCTCTGTAGGAGGATGTTAAGAGGAGTCAAGATAAAATTACAGCTGATACAGCATTTTTATGTTATCTTGACAAGAGCAACAGCAGGATTTAGCTTAACCAAATATTAACACTCTTCCAAAATGCTAATGAAATACAAGTACAGAAATTGGAGGATTCTGAATTTAAGTATTTTATTGGCAGACGCTTTACATGCATATCTTGTTTTGTACTAGAACACAGAAATAGACACAGAATGTATTCACATTCCATGGATGGTCATAGTCAACTTGCTTCCCTTTAAGCCTCCAGCTTTATGTTGAGAAAGAAAGAAAGGGAGAGAGAGAGAGAAGAAAAGGGAGGGATGGAATGAGAGAAGAAAGTAAGGAAGGGAGGGGAGAGAGGGAGAGAGAGGGAAAAAAAGCAAGAAAACAAGCAAGAAAGAAGAAACTCATGTGCAAACAATCGTTGGCAAGCATTGGTAAGCATTGGCATACCAAACGTGTAAGCAGTATTTGACAGACTGATCTAAGATTGGGAGGCGGAAGAAGACTAGGTCTTTAAACACGTTAAGAAATACCCTATGGTGGAGAAGTAACACACAGAAGCATTTTCAGTCCTTTCTGCAGTACACTGCATACTTGTAACTATTGTGGCTGCCTTTTCCTAAGGAAATAAATCTAATACAGATGAATATAGTATTAATGGCCTAATGGCCTAAAAAAGCATATGAGAGAGGGGCTTAGCATATTTAAATTTCAAAAATACACTTTTCCCAAACTGCAGATGGATTGAGGAAAGTAATGCATAACAAGATAGGCTGATTTGATCAAATTGTCTTATGGAGTATTTTTCACATAGTCTGATACGTTTTGCATGCCTCTGATAGTTCTGTGCTTTTAAAGTCTATTTGCTTCTCTGCAAAATAGAGATTATACTTTGACTTAAGAGAAATAGTTTTATGTATCTGTTCCTTGCAACTATGGTCTGGTATATTAAAACTATCCTATTTATTTTACAAATCTCTCAACCTGGTAGATTATACAATTATCTTTCAGCCCATTTAATTACTTTCAGGAAAAAATATCATAAAGATTGATCATCTCACAGAGCATTCCTGATATCAGACCTCAAATCTGGAAGTGGAAAAAATGAAGATAAGAGAATAATAGTGTTATATTGTCTTTCCTGTTGGAGTTTAGTGAGCTCATCCTTACCTATAGGCCTTGTGTAAGAAAAATCTATGCACAAGGATGGCTGAGGAGTGGTTGCTACTCACTCAATTTACATGTTTTCTATGGAATATATTAAAGTAACTACATTTCCTTCGGGTGTACACCATCACCTCAAATACAACAGGTCTAAGCGAACACCTTCTCTTCCCTGTTGTGCTATTCGCCCTTCTTTTCTCTCAGTTGCACAGCCATTCTATCAATAACCAAAGGTCTAAATTTTACTTCTGCCTTTCTCCTCATTTCCACATTGAATCAGAATGGATTACTGCTTCCTCTCCTTTTGAAATCCCTCTCAAATATGCATCTCCTTCCCCACCGCACACACACTTTCTCAGCCAGGCCTATAACATCTCTTGCTTTGGTACTTAACAATTTCTAGCTGGTCTTTATACCTCCATTCTTTTAATATGTCAGCCATGCTACAAACTACATAAAGTAACATTACAGTTGCAGGTCAGATTCCCAGGAAATAGACTCTGAGGTGCTGAGATATATGTGCAGGAGGTTTATCAAGTGAGTGTTCACAGGCACAAATCTGAGGGAGCAAAGGAAGCAGGATAGGACAGATAGAAATGCAGAAGTGGGATGCAGCTTGCAACAGAGGCCTCAGCTAACCCCACAGGGAACTCTGAAGGGCTGGGACTTCAGAGATATCCACAATTGAGGCAAGAGGGTTGAGCTCTTATAACCCCACATAGACCAGTTATTAGATGTGGACTTTCCTGTGAAAAGGGAGCATAACTTTGGACAAAGTAGTACCATTTCACAGAGGGCAAGGGCTGGAGGGAGACACAGCTGTGAGTAATTAGCAGCAAATACTCCTGGCTACTAATACTGTATGTGCCTTGGTACTGAAAAAGAGCCTGGATGGTATACCAGATAATCCACTAGAATTGACCTCTTGGGATGTACAGATCCTCTTGTTTCACATAGGATATCTGGGATGGTCTCCAGGACTGCAGTTCATCTCTTTTCCTGGAAATTTATAAGAGGAAGATTAGTAGGATGCGATACAATCTCTGCATCTACAACTGTTGTGAAAGTCACACCTCATATCCCTCTACTACCAGCCTCTCAACAGGCCTATGTGGCTTAACTGGTGGGCTCAATCAGTCACTCATACCTGAGGGGTATGAGTGACGTGGTCATCACATCCTCCTTAGGCTATGGATGCAATATTTGTCCATTTACCATCAAAATTGAGCAGAGGAGTATCGCCCCAGTGACCCACCTGTGGCCCTAAATAGAGCTTGTCTTGGCCTGGAGAATGGCACTTTATCCTTGTAGTGTTATCATCTCTGTATAACCTCAGGTAGTGGCACTAGCTGAGGCCCTGTGGGTGGGAAAGGTAAACCCTACCTGGAATATGTGTCAATTCCAGTTAAGAAGAATTGCTGTTCTTTCCAGCATTGAGAGAATTCACTGAAATAAACTTGTGAAGTAGCTGGTTGCTAAGTGCTGCATTAGGACTCAGATTGGTCTTTGCTGCTGGCGCTTGGGACCTTTGGCTGTGGCAGTAGCTGAATCAGCAATTGGACCCATGAATTAGCTTCTCTTTTTATAAACCAATTGTGCTTGCACTTGTTTGTCCAGTGGCCAGAGGTTGGCTGACATCAAACACCAGGTCATTCTGTCTTCTTAGTTGTTAAATGCCTCTTTTGTGGATCGATGCCCCCTTGTGGACCTTAACGTGGGATACAAAGATCTTCGCTCATCATGTTCTCTCCCAAACATCTACCCACATGCCTCTTCCACAGACTTGTATACAATCATCCAATCTATTTCCTCCAGACCTCTGATCAACTAGCCAAGTCAATTGTCACTGCTTTGAGTTTATAACCTTGGTCCACTTCTCTTTTCATACAAAGTGACCGGTATACTGCTCAAAGATTCCCCTGCATCAGCTTACTTATCACCTTGAATTGGCCCTCCATGGGTTCAATTGAAAATGTACTATTTATATCTCAAGATAGATTGATGCTGGAAGAGTACAACCTTGCGACATGGTGGGTCTGACAGAGTGAAAAACTTTTCTACCCTCATAGTCATTTGATGTTTCATGATCAGATACACCTGCTAGTATCTGAGGTGTGACTCTCAAGGGCTCAGCAGCACATTTGGAGCTGTTTATTGAGCGGTATATAATTTTGTGCTATCAATGGTGTGGCTTTGTGCAAGAACCGTCAGATCTACTTGTGATTCTCCTATTGGTGCTTGCCAGAAACTCTACACAGTGTCTTTTCCCACCAGAGATACATAGGGTCTGCTGGGTCATACGGCCCAAGTGGCAAGGCTATTTACACGGAGCTTGGACCTGCTATAGAACATATCCTTCATCTAGGCCACACTGAAAACTGGTATCCTTACAGGTAACACACTAAATCATCAGAGTACCATTCCCGAATGGGGCATAGGCTACCTCCAGGATTCAAAGAACCAGGTTTTGTGGTTCTTTTTTCGTAACAGGAAGCCAAGATGGAATAATTTGTCTTTTACTTTGACAGACTTGTCCTAAGCTCTTCAATGGTCCCTTAAACATTTCATCGATTTGGTATATCTTTGAATCTTTATAGGATTTATCTCCCATCCTATACAGTGCATGTTTCTTACCAAGGCTTCCAATGTACTTCCACTTATTAATCATCTTGTTAATTAATTATGACCATTTGACTACTATGATATTCTGCAGAATGTCCAGATGGTCCAGGTTCATTTGGACTGTATTAAGACAGAGAACAAGAGAGTAAACATGCCCTGGGGTAAGACTGTAGTAACTTTATACTGGTGTCTTTCCCACATGATTGTGAACTGATTCTTGTCTTCCTTTCAGATAAGGTTAAAAAATGTGTTAATCAGGTCAGTAGCCTCATACCATACTAAGACGGTGCTAATTAGTTTTAGCCATATCTGGCACAGCAGCTGTATTTGGACCTACTACTTCATTTATTTTGCTTTAGTCTACTTTCATCCTGCAGGACCCATCTGGTTTTTGTAGGGCCCAGACTGGTAAATTAAATGAGGATATGATGTGGATCACTATCTCTATATCCTTTAGGTCTTTAAGCATGACAGTCTTCTTTTTTGTTCCTCCCAGGATGCAATTTTATTTTTGGTTTACTCTCTTTCTTGAGTTATAAGTGAGGAGTTTCAGAGGTTTCCACTTAGCCTCTTTAGTAAGATATTTCTTGCTCCGCAAACCAAGGAAGCAATATGGAGGAAATAACCAGGTGGGTCCATAGATCCAGTGGATCCACTGTGAGCCAAACCTGAGCCAGAATTCTGTCTATTAGTTGGCCTCCATAAGTCCCACTCTAAAAAAATAGTTTAAGGATGAATAATCAGGCCTTTAGCCTTCTGATTATTCATTCATGATTTCTCTTGATATTAAATATTTAACAATATTCTTGTTGACTGTGTATCTTGCCCGTGGGAGTGCCATGTTCTATTAGTCTAGTGATTCTCAATTTGTGATTTCTGAACTAGCAGCATTAGTATCACCAGAGAACTTATTTGTTATTCATTATAGCAGGTCCCACCTCAGAACTACTAAATCAACAAGGCGGTGGGTGGAATCTAGCAAGTTGTGTTTTTAAAAACCCTCCAGGTAATTCTGATGCATGCTCAAGTTGGAGAACAATGGTATTAACTAATGCTTTAGCTCTCTTCAGGTCCAGACCTTCCTGGCTGCTACCCCCACCTTGCTGCTTATTACCATGATTGCACTTATTTTGCTTTAGACAGTTAAGCACAACCACCTGGCTCGAGAATCTCAGGATCACCACTGTTATCAGGGAGCCAGGTTCTGTAACAGCATCTCTTGTAGTCAGCTCAGGCCTGCAGGGAGTTGCCAGCAATAAGTAGTGATATTGCTCCCCTTCTCATCCACTCAGCTCATTGGTCATTGTTTTGGTAAATGGAGTGTTCTTCAGATCCTCCCATGGAACAGAGCCATATAGTAGGTGATATGATTTGGCTCTGTGTCCCCACCCAAATCTCATCCTGTAGCTCCCATAATTTCCACATGTTATGGAGGGACCCGGTGGGAGGTGATTGAATCATGGGGGCGGGTCTTTCCCATGCTGTTCTCATGATAGTGAATGGGTCTCTCAAGATCTGATGGTTTTAAAAATGGTAGTTTCTCTACACAAGCTCTCTCTCTTCCTGCTGCCATGTAAGAAGTGCCTTTCACCTCTGTTATAATTGTGAGGCCTACCCAGCCACATGGAACTCTGAGTCCAATAAACTTCTTCCTTTCATAAATTGCCCAGTCTCAGGTATGTCTTTGTCAGCAGCTGAAAACAGACAAATATAGTAGGTTTTCTGGCTTTTGATGTGGTATATATACCCTGGTCTGCCCATTTCTCTGAGACTTTTGATTCCTTCTTCTTCTACCACAGCAGTAGTGGCATTTTACTTCACTTGCTATGAGCCATTGCTTTCTCCAAGCTTCCAAGTACTACCCTATCAATGTGCTGGCATTATCTCCCTATCTTCCCGAATTAGGGCCCTAAGCTTGGTGTATCAGACTTGCTAAGGTCGAAGGTGAAGAATTCAACATCCTTTGAAGCTCTGCTACTCTGATTCTTGTTTGTTTTTGCTCTCTAGCCAAAGGAGACGAGAAGAGAGGCGATACCACAAGGATATCTTCTGGTTTTTGTGATTAGCCTTTAATTGATGATTCTTTACTATAAGTGTCTTCCATCCAATTCCACATGGTGCTTATAATTACTACTTCCACTGTACTTTCCAATGCTTGACAAGTTGCACCCACCAGTGCAGTCCCTTCCATTAGTATTTCACCCCAATTAACCACTGAAAGTTTAAATAATTGCAAGACTGCTGCATGCCTGGGGCCATCCATATCCCACCACAAGTGAACAAATGCTTTCATTTCTTTGGTTAAATACCTAGGGATGAAATTGTTGTAATGTATTATAAGTATGTATCTAGCTTTATAAGAAAACTGCCAAACTATTATTCAAGTTGGTTGTCTATATCTACATTCAACTGATGAGGATTCTCATTGCTCTATATCCTCACCAACACTTGTTATTATTTTAAAAATAGCTATTTTAGAGGATGTGTAGTAGTATCATGTTGGGTTCAATTTGAATATTTTTTATGATTAATGATGTTTACTATCTTTTCATGTGCTGCTGGTCATTTGTATTTGTCAGGATTCTCCAGAAGAAAACAGGACCAATAGAAAACAGAATATTTATTTATTTATTTATTATGAAGAATTGACTCATGCAATTATGGAGAGTGAAAAAAAGTCCCAAGATCTGTAGGACTGTCAGTCTGGGGACCCAAGAGAGCCAATAGTGTAGTTCCAGCCTGAAAACCAAAGGCTCAAGACCCTGGTTCAACAGGAAGAGCCAATATTTCAGTTAGAGTTCGAAGGCAGGAAATAGCCAATGTCTCAGTTCAATGTGAGTCGGACAGGAGGAATTATTTCTTACTTGGATAGGACTAACCCTTTTCTTCTATTCAATTGATTGGATGAGGCCACCCACGTTAGGGAGGGGAACATACTTTACTCAGTCTACTAGTTTTAATGGTTATCTCATCTAAAACACCCTCATAGAAATGTCTAGAATAACATTTGATCAATTATCTGGGCACCCTGTGACCCAGTCAACAAATAAAATTAGCCACCACACCATTTATATATCTCTTTTTTTCCCCTGGAATATATCCTATTTTATCATTATTTATTATGTTATGAATTACTGGATTCAATTTTCATTGAAATTCAGTGTTTCTCTCGATTATGATTATAGACAACAAAACAGTAACATTGGGTATATTCATGATATATTCAACGGTATAAGTTAGAGATATTTTCATATCATTACCATTATCTTGAATATTATGTATACTTACCACCACATTGATATTATCCTCATTATTAAGTCCTATGCTTTATCATATTACTTAATGAATTTAGAAAATTATCTTTTATTATAATATTTTTTAACTTAATAACTATATTGTACTACAATTTGTTGTTTCTTTTGTAATACTCTTTCATGCCTATAGAATCATTATCCTGTGATAGGGCTCTTAGGCTTAACCAGACTGCCAAGAGGGTTTATGACACCAAAGTTTAAGAATCCCAGGACTACAGCTAAAAATTTCAGAATCCTTATCTTAAAACATACGGGACTAAATAGGATCACCTAGAGAGCATAGACAGACAGGAATAGAGAGTGGAGGACAAAGTCCCAAATTTCTCTAACATTTAGAATCTGCTAGAAGAAGAGGACCTTGGTAAGTAGAGTGCAAAGTGGAGTAGGAGGAAAACCAAGTGATAGTGGTATGAAAGAAGCTTAGGAAGAAAGACTCTGTAATCACAACAAATACTGCTGCTGGGTGTTCACAAAAGATGAATATGGAGAATACGGCACTGGCAAAGTTAGGTCACTGATGTGCAGTGGGATCAAAAACACAATCAGTGTACATTGGAAAGTGAATGAGAGGTGGGCAAGTTGAGACAGGAGTTTTCTTCAGAAGGGGATCTGAGAAACAGAGCGGGACCTCGAGATGTGGAGTCAAGGAAGCCAAGTTTGTTTTTTAAGATGGAAGACAGTAAGGGATGTTTGTATGTCAATGAGAATGATCCACTCAAAAGGCAGACATTTATGTAGGAGAGAAAAGGGTGCAGGTGCAAGGAAATTGGTAGGATTATTAAGCAGTGAGGTGGCTTTTTTCTATTGGATTTACATTTTTTATGAAGTATGAGGTGAGGTCTTTAGCTGGAGGAAGGAGGAGAGGTTAGTTAGAGATTTGAGCAGGGAAGAGAAGATATGAAATAGTTGGGAGAGTAGAAAGTTGAATTTCTTAGGGAGGCACAATAGGATTATTTTCAGCATAAATATTCCATTTGACTATAAAGCCTTCGGACACTTCCTAAATAACTCTTATTAGGTATTAGGACTGTCTTCAACCACTGTTGTCAAGACAAATGTTATAATTTAGTTTTTTGTAGGCAGAATGCAGTCCTAGAATCTCTTCTAGTCTTCCCTGCAGTACAGGTTGTGTGGCTGTTTTGGGGAAAGCACAGGGAACAGAACTGAACCACCACTGATAACAAATAGCCCTCTTCTAAGCCTACCAAGTCCGATTCTACAGGCAAGAGTTTTGTCCTGTAGATTATTTTTCAGGTGCTTAACATGTTTAGTTTTGCAAGTTTCCTCTAAACCACATTTCATCCCACCATCCTCCATGATTAACCTTTTAGCAGAAGTTTCCATTATCTGGCTATTTGACATCAGCCAGTTTCAGGGTTTGAACTGTCACTTCCCATATATAAACTAAAATGTCATGAACACTGGTTTTTGACATCTCCAAGTTAACAAGAAGACAAGAGGATTCTCAAGCCAATTTTTAAGAAGATAATGCATCTTTCTTGTTTGGAGTGATCAAAAAGGAAATACTGGAAAAGCAAACGATGGCTTAATGAAGTTTTAGGAAAAGATGTCAGTCTGTCTGTAGTAGCAGTGTTATTATTTGGCTTTGATAGTTTCTGTTTTATCTTTGGAAAACAAAATCCACCTAACAGCGTGGCCTCTTGTAATGTTCTCTTAGGGCCCCACATACTTCCCATCCCTAGCGCCTCCTCCTGAAAGATAATCTCTTGGTGACAAGGGGCTTGAATTTAACGTCATGAGTAAGTTCTCAAAAATCTGTCACTCACCTAACATCTAGGGTTACCATTAGTGGAAGTTGGTGATAGGAGTTTGGGGAGTCTTTTCTGTTTCCTAAATTCTAAAATGTGCCTATATGTATGATCAGATGCTGTATGTAGGGAACACAGTTTCTCTATCACACAGCCAGAATAAGGGTTGAAATGAACTTTAATGTTCATTGGTTTCTGGGTTTTGGTCTCACTGAGAACTAAATTTTTTAAATGTTGGAATGCTAGAGAGTGGAGAATAGAAAAAAGTTGCTAATTTTTAATGTTGCCAATTAAGAACGTTAAACCAAACTGAACAAAAAATCCCCACTCTCTAAATATTCATAGTTCTCTTTTCACTTTTTAAGAAGGGTAATTTAACACAGAAGTACATAATAACATAGTGTTAGAATAGTTTCCCAAGAAAGAATGCTTGAAAAACTTACCCCCTACCCTGCCTACAACACTCTCACACACTTGGGAACCATGGATCTAATCCAACCATGCAGCTAATGTTCTACAAGATTCCATCCCAATTGTCAGAGTTTATTTGTAAAAGCTTTTAAAAACAGAGACCATGCTATTTTTATAAATACTCCTGAAGATTATATTAGATCTTTTAGAGGACATATAACATTGTTCTTCATGATTATGTGACGAGTGCTGCTAGATTCTTTGACTATAAAGATTCAAGATAGTTCCTGCCTTCAAAGAGTTCACAATCTAGTGACACAATGACACACATAATTATAATGCATGTGGTAAGAAGAAGTATAGAAATCAGCACACTTAGAGTGCACTAGGGATTGGGGTGAGGGTGTCTGGATCAGTAGGGCTTTCTGGAAGTAACTCTTTAGCCAGGCTAAGTGTGGGCAGTTGGAGGCAGCACAGACATAAAGAATAGCATGTGCAAAATAATCATGAACATTATTTGTGGTGCTTACTATGGGCCAGGCACTTTACATGCATGATCTCAACTGATCCTTAGAACAGTCCCAAGAAGTAAATATTAATGCCCATAAATTACTGAAGCTCAGAGAGCTTAAGTAACTACCCCCAAAGCCACTTAGCTAGTAAGGGGGAAGAGTAGGTTGCAGACAAGCCAGTGTGACTTGCCCAAAGCCCTTGCATTTAGTAGCGACACTATATTGTTGCAGCACAGTGTGTTAAGGTTTTAAGGACAGCATGAAAATTCCTAAGACTGTTAAGCTAAATTCACCTTTCTGTACTGGGCAGGTGGTCATAAGTATGAAAAAGCAGGACTCTGCATTAATTGCCATTAAAAGCATTTCACTCTTTCTATAGAGTGAAAATGAAATCTCAAAATGACATATTTTCCTTGTCTTCAACATCTGATGTAGGTTTTTTTCCTTTACATTTTTTTATTGTGGCAAAATACACACAACATAAAATGTACCGTCTTAGCCATTTTTAAGTGCACAATTTGTGGTATTAAGTACATTCATAACATTGTGCCACCATCAACATAATCCATTGCTATAATTCTTTTCATCTTGCAAAACTGAAACTCTGTACTCATTAAATTAAATAGTAACTTCCCATTTCCCTCTCTCCTCAGCCCCTGGCAACCACCTAGTATAATTTTAAAATAAAAAAAAAATCTCTAAAAACAAACAAAAACTAGCATAAAGGTGGCATAGTGAGATTATAATGAAAAAATGTTCATTTTTAACTTTGCCCTGTGGATGTCTGGGTAGTTTATTTTGTTATATTTGGATTTAGAGACTGGATTCTAATTGTTTTATTTTATACATTTGCTTTCTCTTCCAGATTCAAGTCACCTACATGTTGGTGGTGGTGGTACTGGTGGTGGTGGGGTGTGTGTGTGTGTGTGTGTGTGTGTTTGTTTGATCATCTGCTCATCTATACATTGGGTTGAAGAAATGCCCCAGGGAATTGCTCATTCCCTGTGCTGAGGTCCTTTGCCAAGAGAATCACACAAGCCTCAGGTTCTCAAAAAAGCCAATGCTCAAGCCGACTTTCAGAGGAATGTCTCAAGAACGCTGGCCTCCCTGCAGGCTTCCCAGGCTCTAATAAAGTGAGCTTCATTATCACCTTTCTTGAGGGCAGAGTGACCCCTTATATCCTCTTTGTGTCCCTGGAGGCACCTTGCACAATGCCTGGCCTATGCTAGATGTTGGGATGCATGCTTATTAAATCAAAATGAATTAAACACAGACTAGGACTATAACTGTTACTGCTTTGGAAAAGCATGGTCACTCTCTCTGACTTATTTTGTGATTATGCTATTGTGATAATGACAAAAAGTCTTTAACACAAGAGGATTTGTGTACCTCTTCTTCTTTTTTTTTAAATTTTACTTTAAGTTCTGGGATACATTTGCTGAATGTGGAGGTTTGTTACATAGGTATACATGTGTCATGGTGGTTTGCTGCACCTATCAACCCGTCATCTAGTTTAAGCCCTGCATGCATTAGGTATTTGTCCTAATGCTTTCCCTCCCCTTTCCCTCACCCCCAATAGCCCCTGGTGTGTGATGTTCCCCTGCCTGTGTACATGTGTTCTCATTGTTCAGCCCCACTTAAGAGTGAGAACATGCAATGTTTGGTTTTCTGTTCCTGCATTCGTTTGCTGAGGATGATGGTTTCCAGCTTCATCCATGTCCCTGCAAAGGACAAGAACTCATTCTTTTTTATGACTGCATAGTATTCCATGGTGTATATGTGCCACATTTTCTTTATCCAGTCTATCATTGATTGGCATTTGGGTTGGTTTCAAGTCTTTGCTATTGTGAATAGTGCTGCAATAAACATACATGTGCATATGTCTTTATAGTAGAATGATTTATAATCCTTTGCATATATATCCAGTAATGGGATTGCTGGGTCATATGGTATTTCTCGTTCTAGATCCTTGAGGAATCGCCACACTGTCTTCCACAATGGTTGGACTAATTTACACTCCCACCAACAGTGTAAAAGTGTTTCTATTTCTCCACATCCTCATCAGCATCTGTTGTTTCCAGACTTTTTAATGATTGCCATTCTAACTAGCCTGAGATGGTATCTCATTGTGGTTTAAAAACACCAAGAAGAGAACAAGTGAAATTGCATTTCTCTCTAGCCATATGTAGTCTTAGATGAAGAAGAGTAACAAGGAGAAAGTCAATGGTGATAGAGTTTAAATAGGTAGGTGGAGAAGATGAAAAAATAAAGGGAACCAGTAAGTTTAGAAAAGTTGCTGTAAGAGCTTATTCTCTAACTGTTCTTATCCATATCATGATAAATATGTTGAATGGGCAAGGCTAAGAGCTGAGCTCTGAAGCTAGCCCCTAGAGACCTCCCTCCAAGATGAGGATCCATTAATCAGCCTCTTCTGAATATGATTATTTAACTGGTTTATTGTGGGCCTCCTTAATCTTATCCCCAAGGTTACAAGAGATCTCATAAAATCAGCAGTTGTCATCCAGATTCACCATGGTTGTTGACACTGTTGACCACAATTTTCTTTTTAAAAATATAATGGACATATTAGAAACATTTACCCAATAATTAGAGTCCATGTGGTCAATTCCTGTGATTCGTGATAGTTATGCTCTATAAAATCCCCATGAATACCGACTTGGCAAATATTGAATTATTGGTCCTGGGGGGAAATATAAGGTTAAGTTCCTGCAAACCTCTGACCATAATATTTTTATCACCCAATTCATATGTCACTTTGTTTTACATGCATTTCTGTTTAAAGGCACCTTATTTAATATATATTATTGATTCATTAACATTGAGCAAGGCCAATGGCACTATACCTTATGCCTGGAGGAAGCTTATCTAACATGTATTTTCTGTGTAAGGCACATCTTGTAGCCTTCTTGCAATTAAGGACGCTAGATAGCACTTTATCGTTGTTCTTGGAAGCCACTATAAATAACAAAATCACCAAGAAAAAGCACAATAATGCATGCAAAAATCGTGACACTGACTAGGTTGTGAAAAGGACATTTGTTTATTTATAGTATAAAAGCTAAAACAAGAAGGTGGGATGTCACCTTGTTTGACCTCGGCTGGGAACGTGAGCATTGAACAACTTGATTTTTTACTGCTCTGTGCATGTCCTCAAATGACTGTGAATGCACCGTGAGTGTTGACTTTGGGATCACAAATTGTAGTAACTGAATTCACAAATAGGGAATCTGTGAATAGTGATCAACTATGTTCTTAAGCACACATGAAGCGTTTACAAATATTGACTACATTTTAGGTAAAAAAACAAAAAACAAACAAAAAACACTCAGCTATCAAAGGACCAGTATTACACAGATTACATTGTGTGTCTACAGCCTAATTAAAGTAAAAACTAATCTTCTGTCCCCTAAAATAACTCATTAGAACTAAATAATAATAGTACTAGTGTAATTCAAAATGTGTGGGATATAGTTAAAGCAGTAAAGATAATTTTTTAAAAATATATTTTAACATTTATTGTAGGTTCAGGAGTACACGTGCAGGTTTGTTACATAGGTAAACTCATGATTCGAGGGTTTAATATACAGATTACTTCATAACCCAGGTACTAAGCATAGTACCCAATTTTTTTTTTACCTGAACCTTTCCCTCCTTCCACCCTACTCCCTCAAGTAGGCCAGTGTCTGTTGTGTTTCCCTCTTTCTGTCTATATGTTCTCATTATTTAGCTCCCACTTACAAGTGAGAACATGTGGTATTTGATTTTCTGTTCCTGCATTAGTTTGCTAGGGATAATAGCCTGTCATTCCAGCCATGTTTCTGCAAAGGACACAATCTTATTCTTTATTTATGACTGCATAGTATTCCATGGTGTATATGTACTACATTTTTTTCTATATTTCATTAGTTTTGGGGGGAACAGGTAGTTTTTGATTACACAGATAAGTTATTTTTTTTTTTCTTTGAGACAGAGTTTTACTTTTGTTGCCCAGGCTGGAGTGCAATGGCACAGTCTTGGCTTATTGCAACCTCTGCCTCCCAGGTTCAAGCGATTCTCCTGCCTCAGCCTCCCAAGTAACTGGGATTACAGGTGCCTGCCACCATGCCCGGCTAATTTCTTTCTTTCTTTTTTTTTTTTGTATTTTTAGTAGAGATGGCGTTTCATCATGTTGACCAGGCTGGTCTTGAACTCTTGACCTCAAGGGATCTGCCTGCCTCAGCCTCCCAAAGTGCTGGGATTACAGGTGTGAGCTACTGCGCCCGGCCAGGTAAGTTCTTTAGTGGTAATTTCCGAGATTTTGGTGCACCCATCACCTGAGCAGTGTACACTGTACTCCATGTGTAGTATTGTATCTCACACCATCCTATCTTCCCCAGTGACTCCCCAGAGTCCATTGTATCATTCTTATGCCTTTGTGTCCTCATAGGTTAGCTCCCACTTATGAGATCATATGATATTTGGTTTTCCTTTCCTGAGTTACTTCATTTAGAATATTGGTCTCCAACTATATCCAGGTTGCTGCAAATGCCATTATTTCATTCCTTTTCATGGCTGAGTAGTATTCTATGGTGTATATATACCACATTTTCTTTTTCCACTTGTTGGTTGATGGACGTTTAGGCTAGTTCCACATTTTTGCAATTGTGAATTGTGCTGCTATAAACATGCATGTGCAAATGTCTTTTTCATATAATGACTTATTTTCCTCTGGGTAGATACTCAGTAGTGGGATTGCTGGAAAAATGGTAGCTCTACTTTTAGTTCTTTAAGGAATCTCCATACTGTTTTCCACCGTGGTTGTACTAGTTTATATTCCCACCAGCAGTGTAAAAGTGTTCCCTTTGTACTATATCCATGCCAACATCTATTATTTTCTGATTTTTAAATTATGGCCATTCTTGCAGGAGTAAGATGGTATCGCATTGTAGTTTTGATTCATATTCAATTAGTGATGTTGAGGATTTTTTCATATGTTTCTTGGCCATTTGTATATCTTCTTTTGAGAATTGTCTATTTATGTCCTTTGCCCACTTTTTGATGGGATTATTTGGTTTTCTCTTGCTGATTTGTTTGAGCTCCTTGTAGATTCTGGATATTAGTCCTTTGTTGAATGGATAGTTTGTGAATATTTTCTCCCATTCTTGGGGTTGTCTGTTTACTCTGCTGATTATTTCTTTTGCTGTGCAAAATCTTTTTAGTTTAATTAAATCCTATCTATTTATCTTTGTTTTTGTTGTGTTTGCTTTTGGGTTCTTCGTCATGAACTCTTTGCCTAAGTCAACATCTAGAAAAGTTTTACCAATGTTATCTTCTGTAATTTTTATGGTCTCAGGTTTAAGTCTTTGATTCATCTTAAGTTGATTTTTGTATAAGGTGAGAGATGAGAATCCAATTTCATTCTTCTACATGTGCTTACTAATTATCCCAGCACCATTTGTTGAATAGGGTGTCCATTCCCCACTTTATGTTTCTGTTTGCTTTGTAAAAGTTCAGTTGGCTGTGAGTATTTGATTTTATTTCTGGCTTCTCTATTCCGTTCCATTGGTCTACATGCCTATTTTTTTGCTAGTATAATGCTGTTTTGGTAACTATAACCTTGTAGTACAGTTTGAAGTTGGATAATGTGATGCTCCAGATTTATTCTTTTTGCTTAGTCATGCTTTGGCTATGTGGACTCTTCTTTGGTTCAAAATGAATTTTAGGATTGTTTTTTCTAGTTCTGTGAAGAATGATAATGGTACTTTAATGGGAATTGCATTGTATCTGTAAATTGCTTTTGGGAGTGTAGTCATTTTTACAATATTGATTCCACCCATCCATGAGCATGGGATGTATTTTCATTTGCTTGTGTTGTTGATGATTTCTTTCAGCCATGTTTTGTATTTTCCTTGCGGAGATCTTTCACTTCTTTGGTTAGGTATATTCCTAAGTACTGTGTTTTATTTTTTACAGCTGTTATAAAAGAGATTGAATTCTTGATTTGTTTCTCAGTTTGGTCGTTCTTGGTGTATAGCAGTGTAACTGATTTGTGTACATTAATGTTGTATCCTGGAACTTTACTGAATTCATTTATTAGATCTAGGAGCTCTTTGGACGAGTCTTTAGATTTTCTAGGTATATGATTATATCATAAGCAAACAATGACAGTTTGACTTCCTCTTTACCAATTTGGATGTCCCTTATTTCTTTCTCTTATCTGCTCTCGCTAGGACTTTCAGTACTATGTTGAATAGAAGTGGTAAAAGTGGGTATTCTAGTCTTGTTTCAGTTCTTAGGAGGAATGCTTTCAACTTTTCCTCAGTCAGTATAATGTTTGTTTGTCATATCTGGCTTTTATTACGTTGAGGTATGTCCCTTCTATGCCAATTTTGCTGAGGGTTTTAATCATAAAGGGATGCTGGATTTTGTCAAATCCGTAATGTCTGCATCTATTGAGATAATCATGTTGTTTTAAAAAAATTTTGTTTATGTGATATATGACATTTATTGACTTGCATGTATTAAGCCATCCCCACATCCCTGGAGTAAACCCCACTTCATCATGGCATATGATCTTTTTGACATGCTGTTGGATTCAGTTAGCTAGTATTTTGAAGAGGATTTTTACATTTATGTTCATGAGGGATATTGGTCTTTAATGTTCTTTTTTTGTTACATCCTTTTCTGTTATTGGAATTAGGGTGATACTGGCTTCATAGAATGATTTGAGGAGATTCCCTCTTTCTCCATTTTTTGGAATAGTTTCAATAGGACTGATACCAATTCTTCTTTGAACATCTGATAGAATTCAGCTGTGAATCCATCTGGTCCTGGGCTTTTTTTTTGTTGTCATTGGCAATTTTGTTATTATCATTTCAATCTTGTTGCTTGTTATTGGTCTTTTCAGAGTTTCTAGTTCTTCCTGATTTAATCTAGGAGAGTTGTATATTTCCAGGAATTCATTCAACTCCTCTAGATTTTATAGTTTGTGTGTGTAAAGGTGTTCATTGTAACCTTGAATTATCTTTTGTTTTTCTGTGGTCTTGGTCATAATATCTCTAGCTTCATTTCTAACTGAGTTTATTTGAATTTTGTCTTCTTTTCTTGGTTAATCTCATTAATGACCTATCAATTTTGTTTATCTTTTCAAAGAACCCGCTTTTTCTTTCATTTATCTTTTACGTACTTTTCGTTTCAATTTCATTTAGTTTTGCTCTGATCTTTGTTATTTCTTTTCTTTTGCTGGGTTTGGGTTTGGTTTGCTCTTGTTTCTTTAGTTCCTTGAGGTGTGACCTTAGATTTTCTATTTGCACTCTTTCAGATGTTCTACTGTAGGCATTTAATGCTATGAACTTTGCTCTTAGCACCACTTTTTCTATATCCCAGAGGCTTTGATAAGTTGTGTCACTATTATTGTTCAGCTCAAAGAATTTTAAAATTTCCATCTTGATTTCATTGTTGATCCAAAGATTACTCAAGAGCAGGTTAATTTCCATGTATTTGTATAGTTTTGACGGTTCCTTTTGGAGTTAATTTCCGGTTTTATTCCACTGTGGTCTGAAAGGATACTTGATATGATTTTAATTTTCTTTAATTTATTGATACTTGTTTTGTGACCTATCATATGATCTACCTTGAAGAATGTTCCATATGCTGAAGAAAAGAATGTATATTCTGTTGTTGTGTAGAATGTTCTGCAAATATCTGTTAAGTCCATTTGTTGTAGGATATAGTTTAGGACCATTGTTTCTTTGTTAACTTTCTGTCTTGATGACCGGTCTAGTCATGTCTGTGGAGTATTGAAGTCCTCTACTATTATTGTGTTACCATTTATCTCATTTCTCAGGTCTAGTAGTATTTGTTTTATAAATTTGGGAGCTCCAGTGTTAGGTTCATATATATTTAGGATTGTGATATTTTCCTGTTGGAATAATCGTTGTATTATTATATAATATCCATCTTTGTTGTTGTTGTCATTGTTGCTTTAAAGTCTGTTTTGTCTGATGTAAGAATAGCTACTCCTGCTCACTTTTGGTGTTCATTTGCATGGAGTATCTTTTTTCTCCCCTTTACCACCTTAAGTTTATGTGAGTCCTTATGTGTTAGGTGAGTGCCTTGAAGAGAGCAGATTCTTGGTTGGTAGATTTTTATCCTTTCTGCCATTCTGTATCTTTTAAGTGGAGCATTTACTTCATTTACATTCAATGTTGCTATTGAGATGTGAGGTACTGCTCAACAACAATGTTGTTGCCTTAATACCTTGTTGTTGTTTTTTTCTGTTGTGTTATTATTTTATAGGCCCTGTGAGATTATGCTTAATGGAGGTTCTATTTTGGTGTATTTCAGGGTTTTGTTTCAAGATTTAAAACTCCTTTTAGCATTTCTTGTAGTGCTGACTTGGTAGTGGCAAATTCTCAGCATTTGTTGGAAAAAGACTTTATCCCTCCTTCATTTATGAAGCTTAGTTTTGCTGGATACAAAATTCTTGGCTGACAGTTATTTTGTTTCAGGAGGCTAAAGAAGGGACCCAGTCCCTTCTGGCTTATAAGGTTTCTGCTGAGAAGTCTGCTGTTAATTTGATAGGTTTTCCTTTATTGGTAATCTGATGCTTTTGCTTCACAGCTCCTAAGATTCTGTCCTTTTTCTTGAGTATAGATAACCTGATGACTATGTGCTCAGGCAATGAACTATTTGCAATCAATTTCCCTGATGTTCTTTGAGGTTCTTCTGTAGATCTCTAGCAAGGCTGGTGAAGTTTCTTCTCAATTATTTCCTCAAATAAGTATTACAAACAGTTTAGTTTTTTTTTCCTCAGGAACACCAGTTATTCTTAGGTTTGGCCGTTTAACATAGTTCCAAATTTCTTGGAGGCTTTGTTCAGTTAATTGTTTTCTTTGTGATTGTCTAATTGGGTAAATGTAAAAGCCTTGTCTTTTGCTCTGAAGTTTTTTCTTCTACTTTTTCTAGTCTATCATTGAAACTTTGCCCTGCATTTTGTATTTTTTAAATGTGTTTTCCACTTCCATAAGTTGATTGTTTTTTCTGTATGATACCTATTTCTCTAGATAATTTTTCATTCATATCCTGTATTTTAAAACATTTAGTTGACTTTTACCTTTCTGTAGTATCTCCTTGATGTACCACATTTTCTTTATTCAATCTACCATTCAAATGGGCTTTTAGGTTGATTCCATGTCTTTGCTACTGTGGATAGTGCTGCAATAAATGTATGTGTGCATGTGTCTTTTTGTTAGTATAATTTATATTCCTTTGGGTATATACCCAATAGTAGGATTGCTGGGTGCAATGGTAGTTCTGGTTTTAGTCCTTTAAGGAATTGCCACACTGCCTTCCACAATGGTTGAACTAATTTATACTCCCACCAACAGTATATAAGTGTTCTCTTTTCTCTGCAACCTCAGCAGCATCTGTTAGTTTTTGACTTTTTAGCAATAGTCACTCTGATTGGTGTGAGATGTTATCTCATTGTGGTTTTGATGTGCATTTCTCTAACAATTAGTAATATTGAGCATTTTTTCATATGCTTGTCGGCCACATGTATGTCTTCTTTTGAAAAGTACCTGTTCAGGTACTTTGTCAACTTTTTAATTTTTTTTTTTTTTTTTTTTTTTTTTTTTTTGCTTGTATGTTTAAGTTCCTTGTAGATTCTGGATATTAGCCCTTTGCCACATGTATAGTTTGCAAATATTTTCTCCCATTCTGTAGGTTGCCTGTTTACTCTGTTGATAGCTAGAGAATTTTTTTTATAGCTTTAAATGCTTTCATTTCAAAAGAAAAAAGTATAAGGCTGGGCAAGATAGCTCACACCTGTAATCTCAGCACTTTGGGAGGCTGAGGCAGGTGCATCACTTGAGGCCAGGAGTTTGAGACCAGCCTGGGCAACATGGCGAAACCCTGTCTCTACTAAAAATACAAAAAATTAGCCAGGAATTGTGGTGTATGCCTGTAATCCCAGCTATTTGGGTGGCGTAGGCATGAGAATCACTTGAACCTAGGAGGCGGAGATAGCAGTGAGCCAAGATTGTGCCACTACACTTGACAGAGTGAGACTGTCTCAAAAAAAAAAAAAAAAAGCTGAAATTTAATAAGTGAAGGGTAAAATTTAAGGTAGAAAAGAAACAAAACTGATCTAAGGAGATTAAAAGTAATGAGATAACAGAATAACACCCTAAAAAAGCAAAAAATAAATATACTATAATTTAATATAGCCAAAAATTCATTGACACATCTCAAATGGAGCTGATCATGAAAAGAAAGGCAGAACAAAAAAATCTTAGGTATAGAAAGGGGTCATAATACAATATAGTAGAGTTAGTGAGACAATAATAAATTTTACATTTTGCCCACAAACTTTAAAACATATACAAAATGAACTTGTTATTCAAAGAGAAATGAAAAATCAAAGTAGCCCTATAACTTGAAAAAAAAATTGCTCAGTAATGAGCAATCATCCTGGAATGAAAACGCCTTACTAAATGACTTTGTAATTTCTACAAAACTATACAGAGCAGACCATTTCAGTCCTATACAAAGTCTTCAAGGTGACAGAAAAAAGGGGAAAATATTCCAACTCATTTTGTAATATTAAATAACCTTGATATCAAATTTGGACATAGTAAAATAAAAGTAAATCAAAGTCCAATCCACTTATGAACAGAAATATTAAAGTATTAAACAAAATATTGGTAAATTGAATCCAGAAGGAGTATATAATAATGTAATAGATCATGTTGAAAATGTTTTATCTCAGGAATTTGTGGTCACATTTATGTTAGAAAATCTAATAATGAATTTATTGCATTAATCGAAAGTAAAAATAAAAATGACAATATTCTCAATAGATTTAGAAAAATCATCTGATTAAAAGTTCTTTGGTAAATTAGGAACAGAAGAGGCACTCTACTTCAAGCTGCAGCAAATAGTTTATATAATGGTAAAATGTTAGAAACATTCTTTGTTGAATCAGATATAACACAATGTTCTGAAGTTCCCCAAAATGAAATGAGCAAAAATTGTGCATGAGACTTCTCTAAGGGCTATTGTTATGGTAACTGTGGTTTAAAAACAACAACAGATGAAGTCCTGAACTGGTAAATCAAACCTACCCATTATCTTCTGTGGAAGGTCATTTTTTCCTTCTTCGGTTCCCCAGATTGTATCTAAATATTTTGAGTAAATAAGAGTTGAGGATGTTATTCTAGGATGGTTGGCTTAGGAGTTAAGTGACTCTAACTCTGAGCTGCCAGCAGTAGCTAAGCCTGGGTAGGTTACATATTCTATAGGAGTGATGGATCTGGAGCTAATCTCCATGTTCATAAAATTCTTGACATCCAGATGCCAGCGACTGACAGAAATATTTATCCAAAGTGCTTATTAGGGGAAGCTCCTCATCAGGGACCTCCCTAAATCTCTCTAAGGCTGTAGCAGAGTAATGAAGATTTCTCAGGTCTGAAGAGAATTGACTCTGGTTCTATGTCATCCTTCGTTTCCTTGGTCTTGCTAAACAATGAGCAGCTGTAGAACCTGGCTGGGCTCCCTGGGGAGGCTTTTATGGGCCCTGCTTGGGATGATTCCCTTTAAACCACTGGGAATATTGAGCTGTGCCTTTGGGGCTTGAATAGTGATAAATGGCATGTGAGGCGTGGGTAGCCTTCTGGGGAACAACCCGTTCTTTCCTTCTTGACTATCCATCTCTTAGGCATCACAGTCTTCTCTAGCTTTTCCTCTTATCTTAAAATAAGTTAGAAATCTAGATTGTCATATGAAAACTTCCAGCTTAAAATGGTGCCAACTAATTAAAACTGCTTTAAGAAACACTGTGTTGGCCAAACAACAATTGCTTGGTGTGTATGATTTGTGAGCCAACATTTGTAACCCCTGCACTTGGTTAAGATTGACTGGGAAGGACCGTATTTGTCCTGTTCACTGTTATATCCCTAGCACTTAGCACAGTGTCTAATTGGAGTAGGAGTTCTGTAATTGATGAATAATAGAAAAATCAGCCCAGAACATTGTCAAAGAGGAAATGAGAGGAGTTTAACTGGGCTTCTCTAAGCTATCACCAGTTTCTCTTCTGGGTGTTCGCAAACCATTCCTTTTACAGTCTAGAATAATGCCAAGTGACATAATCTACCTTTTTCTCTTTAGAAAATTAGAATACTATTTACCTTTACCTATTCTAGGCTTCTAAGACTTCTCAACATATTTTTAGAGGCCACTGGTGGACCTAGAATGATTTTATTTGCAAGATATCTGAGTTCCCTGGTTTTAATCCACTTAGAAACTGGAACTCATTGGGAATAGGCAGATTTCTTACATCTCTATACCTATCTAACCAATTTTATTCTAACCTTTTCAACATGGAGACCATTCTCCTTGAAAAGGCAGAAGTAAAACACAAATTGAGCTGCATTTTCTCTTTGTTATCCATTAACATTACACCATTATTTCTTTTTTTTTATTATTATACTTTAAGTTCTAGGGTACATGTGCAAAATGTGCAGGTTTGTTACATATGTATACATGTGCCATGTTGTACATCATCATTTCTAAGTTAGTGACTGAAATTATTAATAACCCATAACCTAATAAATTCCAAAGAATGATCGCATACGTGGCCTGGAATAGTTATTGTAATTTAGTGAAGAAATATCCTGGATAAAACTTGAACCTAAACCAAATAGGACAGATGGTTTTATTCATTTATTCAACAACTATTTATTGATCATCTATTATATATCCAGAAGTATGCTAGGTGCTATGGACAAAGAATTGTTTCTGACCCAGAGGAGCTCACAATTTAGGGGATAGGGAGGGGTGGGATGAGGAGTTGGAGAGGTGGGATAATCATCAGACAGTTTAGTACTAGGAAAGAAAGTAGTGATTGCTAGGAGTCAGAATGAGCCATTGAAAATGATTTATTTTTATTCCTTGGTAGGGTTTTGGCTTAATAGATCAAGGAGCACTGTATAGGGAATAGATCTGGATTTTAGCAAAACACCGTAGTCTCTTATTACTGTAACTTATAAAATAAAAATTCAGTAAAATATAATGACAAGCAAAACTTAAAAACATGGACTGAATCATAATACAGTGAGGTCAAACATTTTAATACAATTTGTTGAATATCAAAAGGTTGATTAATACTTAGGTGCTAACATGAAGGGATGTCTTTCACGGTGCCGTGGGGCTCTGTCCTTGACTGTCCTCTTCATAAACCTAGTGAAGAAGTGGATGACATGCTCATCAAATTTACATGACACAAAAACCTGTGAGGGAAAATGAGGGTTATGGATGATATTTAAGATTTAAAGAAGTGCTGACAAGTTGGAATGACCTGCTTAAAGCAGATGAAATGTAATACAGAAAAAGACACATTTAAAAATTTCGATTGCATATTACAGGATACAGAAGAGGTGAATAAGTAATAATTCACATGACAAAATCCAGAAATTTTTCTTGACAATGAGCTCAATTTTAGCCAATGGTTTGATAAGCCTAGCAGAAAGTTAATGCATTCTTATGCTATGCTAGTTAAAGTATAGTATGAAAATATGCTTGTGTATATGGCTAATTTAGCAAATACCAAACTGTATTAAAATTATTTGTTTAGCATGTCTTGCACTAGATTGTGAAATTCTTAAATATAGAGACTGTGAGTTGTTTATTTTCATATTCCCAAGATTTAGCTCACTTCTTGGAATGTTCAAGGAATAATTGCTAAATGACTGACAAATAAGAATTATGTATAGAGGCTGCTCTAAGCACTTTAATGTATTTAGCTTAACAACACCTATTGAGGAAAGTAATAGTATTATTTCCATTTTACAGGTGAGAAAACCAAGGCCTCCATATGTGGCTTACGAATTAGAGGGTGCAGGAAGGAAAAATACACAAAAACTTTTGGAATATCAATATGGAAAATAGTTTTAGATTTCTTCCTTCAAAGTTTTCAAAAGACACAACAAGTAACTTGTCCAATGTCACATACCTATAAGTGACAGAACTGAGAGCTGAACCCCCTGAAGTCAAACTTTTAAGCTTATGTTCTTACACACTTCGCTTTACTACAGTGTTTACATAATGATATGCTGTTGGACTGAATGCCTCAGAGCATAGTAAGGTTCAAGGGTTAATGGAGATACTTTTCTTCCGTCTCTCTCTCCTTTCCCTTCCTTCTCTACTCTTTTATATAAAAAGGATTCAAATCAGCTTATAAAAATAAATACAACCATTTTTTTTAGACAGAGAAATTCTGGCTAAGGGAAAATAGGGGTAGGTAAATAAGATGGAGCCACTAGTAAGGTTAGTACACAAAACACATACAGTGAGGTCCTATCTCCGTAACATTCTTTGTGACTTCTCAACTCCGTGTTTATATAGCTCCCTTCCCTCACCTTCTATTGCATTTCTTGTCTACATGATGCATTTGGCACTCTGTCATACATTTCTAATACTTTTGTGGGTGTAGCTTTCATTTCCTCCTTATATGCTTCTTGAGGCAGGAACCTTGTCCTATCATCTTTCATATGCTTTTGGACCTTAATATAATGCTAAATTTACAGTAGACTCTCTCTAAACATCTGTTGAATTGAAAGGACTTTTATTGAGAGTAAATCAACATCTATTTTTGGACTTTTCTCAAATCCTTGTTTCTTTTCTTTCTTTTTCTGTTTTCCTGGAACTCCAGGCAGAATTAATGATACTGAGTGTTCCTGCAAAACCAAAAACAAAAACAAAACAAAAAATAACTGTATATTTTAACTATAAAACTTTGAACTACTAGTTATATTTCTGTTTCCTCCTATAGATTGTGAATTATTTGACAACATAACTTATTTATGCTCATATTTCACTCTGAGGTCAATTACTAGTAGATATTAGGATTCAATATGTTTAGGAAGAAGGGAAAGAAAAAAGGAGAGAGAGAGGATTATTTTTTTTCCTTTTGGCCACTCCATTGCTGATTATCAGCAATGCCAGAGAGACGGTAGAAGAAAACATTCAGGTAACAAAATTATGAAAGAGGCATCCTGAAAGAGTTTTAATGAGGGGAATTAGTTAAAATTATCTGCTATAATGAGATTTTAGAGTTTGTATGTTTTACTTTTCTATACCCCTTTTTATAAATAGCATAGTAATTAAGAATATGGAGCTCTCCCAACTGGGTTCAAATGCTGGCTATACTACTGCATAGCTATATGACTTTGGGCAAGGTGTTTAGTTCTCTGTGCCCCAGCCTCATCATCTATAAAACGGAGTTAACAAAAATATCTATACTTCATAGGGCTAATAGTGTGAATTAACTAAAGATATATAATTCAGGAATAATTTGGAATGGTGCCAACTACATAAAAAGTGCTATAGAAGTGTTTGCTATTATCATGACCCCTGTTTCTGAGAGACTGAATTTCTCATCTTGGACTGCAAAGTCTGGAATACCAGCTACTACTAAAGGATCAACTGCTCTTTTTGAAGAACTGGAAACACTCCAAGATTTACTTTCAGCCAGGCACTCTGTACTTCCTGGAGCGATGCTGGCCGCAAAAGCAATGCTCATAGAAGATAATGAAGTACCACATGATTGCAAATCAAGAATGCCTAACCCCTAGAAACACCCAAAGAAACTTGGTTTAGATTTGCCCTATGCTTGAAAGCCTAATTGGTATGAGGCAGGCAAGCATCCAACTAAGGAGTGGCTCAGGCTGTGGAGAGGAAACCCTGTGGATGCGAGGATGGCCCCACAGAGCACCCTGACTCAGCTGTGACATTCCTGACAGCTGGACAGAGGAACTGGCTCCAGGACCTGAATCCAAGTTTACAAATTCCTTATGTTAAAAGTGATGGAACAGAGGCAACTGATGCCATGCAGATTTTTATTCTTGTAACAACTTAACTTGGTGTAGTCTATTGAAGTTTACAGAAGCTCTTTCCAATACATTATCTCATTGATTTACTTGTGAAAGATAAAAGACAAATATCTTTATTAAAAATTCATAATGTAAGCATAAATATCAAAATGATCATACACATTTACATATTACCCTCAAAATCATTATCAGTCTGTCTTTCTCCTCTTATTCAAGGGGATACTGTTTTTTTTAGAGATATGGATATATTACTTCTTGGGTCTAGAAATAGGGAAATAGATTAAGGAAAATGAAATTATTGAAGAACTTCTCAGTTAGGTGAGAAGAACAGTATTGGTTCCAGAAACAGAGCTCAAATGTTTAGATTTGGCTATACAGCCTCAGCCTGTGCAGAAAGTGATGGCTTCAAGCTCACCCCAAACTCTGATTGGAATCTACTCCAGATCCCATCTTGCCCAAGCTGCCCAACACTGTCTACTGCCCATTCCAGATACTCACAATAAGAAGTGGTAATTGGGCCGGGCGCGGTGGCTCAAGCCTGTAATCCCAGCACTTTGGGAGGCTGAGACGGGCGGATCACAAGGTCAGGAGATCGAGACCATCCCGGCTAGCCCAGTGAAACCCCGTCTCTACTAAAAAAAATACAAAAAACTAGCCGGGCGAGGTGGCGGGCGCCTGTAGTCCTAGCTACTTGGAAGGCTGAGGCAGGAGAATGGCGTAAACCTGGGAGGCGGAGCTTGCAGTGAGCTGAGATCCAGCCACTGCACTCCAGCCTGGGCAACAGAGCAAGACTCCGTCTCAAAAAAAAAAAAAAAAAAGAAGTGGTAATTGAGGAGCAAATAGCCAGCAAATTCAATTCAAATCAATCCAATTCAGCTTTATTGAATTAAATTCAGTTAAACATTCCAGTATTGACCTCCTTATAATTTATATAAATGTACTAATTTATAGAAATAAACTAGGTTTGGTATTGAGCATACAAAAATACTAATATATTATTCCTGCCTTTAAAGAGCTCATAATTCAATGAATTAGGCTTACATAAAACTAATGAGAGCCAGGTTGTAGGGTATCTTATAAGAGACACAAATAAAATGGGCAATGATAACACAGAAGAAGAAACAGTTTTTGCTGATGGGGCAAGTTAAGTGCCCTGATATACAACATTTCATATAATCCCATAAAGTCATCAAGGTAAAAACTGATTATCCCCATTTCAGACATGGGCAACTGAACCTGAAACAAGTTGCCCAAAGTTATGCAGGAAGCAAGAGAACTTAAACTTGAACTCAGGTCTTCTGAAGTTGAAGCTTGTGATATGCTCACCAAAATTTCGCTGATGATCCCAGTTCCTGATTATGGATTTGTAAACTTCCACTATAGGGTTCCTAAGACTATACATACCATGGAAAGGCAAATGACTTATGCTTAGATGGCCATGGGACTACCTTGATGCTACTTATGGGGGAAACTGAATTAACTAAAGATATGTAATTTAGGAATAATTTGGAATGGTGACCGGTACATAAAAGTGCTGTAGAAGTGGTTGCTATTATCATGACCCCTATTTTTGAAAGATTGAATTTCTCAATCTTCATTTCTCAGTGAAGTAATGTAGCTGGATGACAAGTAAGGCCATGCTAGGGAAATGCGAGTCTCTGCTTGGAGTCCACTCAATAAAGAAGAGATGCAAATTCCCAGAAATCAGCCCCAATAATGAGCTCTGCTCCCTGATCTTATGTAGTGCTTCTGTATCTGCAACAGATACTGACAGTGCACACCTGTACCACTGCCACCACAGCAACAAACCTGTGGGGTGTGTGTGTATGTGTGTGTGCACGTGTGTTTTCAGGGAGAACAAGCGGACTTGTTGTAGAACTGTTTTTCTGTAGACTGTTCATGGCACTCACCTTAGGAAGTTAATACTTCTAAGTGATGCCTAGGCAAACTGCCAGTTGTTTTTGCTTATCATTAATATGTGCTTCTGATTTGGTTACCATGGTTACAGAAAACTTCACCATTTGCTTTCATTCAAATCAGCCATCCTGTCTTTTATCCATGGTGAATGCTGCACTCTGACCTGGCATTCCAGTCTGGTCCCATCCAAGCAAGGAGCCACATCCCTATGTGTTGTTACAGTTTTCAAGGGTAGTAAATTGTGTAAGGGAGCCCTATATATTTTTTAAAATTATGGCGTACTTTTATAATTAGGTGAAATGCTACCTCTTAAAAGTAAAACAGGATGATCATTCCTAATGGGAGCCTCGAACCCACTTCTGGGAGGGGCCATTGACCTCCGGTGGTGAGGATTTTACCCCCAAGGGGAAGATTAATTTTCTTTGCATTTTTCCTCCAAAGCAATCAGAATTCATCAGAATCACTCTCCTTCATCACTACATAGTGGGGGATCCTGAATATTATCATTGGTCTCAACTTTGTTTGTTATTACCAAAGGCAGAATCACCACCAGCCCATGAAATTACTTCCCATTTTAGCAGGATGACCTTTTAGAACTGCCAGCCTTCAAAAAAGTGCCTAGGGAATCCTTCGCTCGTTCTTCTGATTTGATGCCTAGCTGCCTCTGCCTGTGATACATGAGGCATTCAAAGAAGGCACCAGCCAAGACACTGCAAGCTTGAAAACAGGCATGTGCTTCATGGGTCTATAATCAGCTCCCCACGGGCTTTCCTTCACCACGGCTTCTCCTCTTCAGCACGTGCTACGTATGGAGGTTGTTGGTAGGGCCTTCAAGTGTACCGCTCCAACTCAAAGCTGCCCTTGCCATACATTTTTCGGTTTCATCTGCATACAGGTATCGGGCAGGGTAGGTGAGGGATCCACTTACACTGATTGGTCTTGGGCCCCACCATCAGGTTTTGATCACAATAAGAAAATGCTCTTTCTCATTATATATCTTGTTTTGGTACATCACTCTTTGCAGTGACTTCATTTTGTGCTATCTGTGACCACGGAGAATTTTGTGCTATCTGTGACCACGGAGAATTATTTTACTTTGCGTTTTTAAAATAGGAACCCCTTATTCGGCTCCCCTAAAACTCAGGCAGCAGGCAGCTCTGGCAGTCCCCCAGAGTAAATAATGACTTGGTATTTCAATATTCATTCTGAGCATTGTCTATTCCCCTGGGCGGTCAGGCACATGGCCCTCTAGAAATCAAATAGCAATAAAATCCAGTTGGAGCTGGTCAAAGTTAAGACATTTCGGGGAATGTGGGCTTGTTTTTTTCTACATGCATAAATCTGACCACACCACTATCTGTAGCTTCTTCTCAAGGACAAGTGAAGTTGCTATATTCAGGAATGAATCTGACTTGGGCAAAAGGGCTCAAATTAACTGGTACCTTGCTTGACAACCAAATATTTCCCAGAGTCAAAGTCACAGTGAGGATGTCTAATGAGGAAAGAAGAGGTAACAATTCTTATTTGCCTGCAGCCTGATTTCAGCTGGGAAAAGTTTAATTTAGTGCTTGTGTGGGCGGGCATGTGCAAATTTGCAGAATAACTTGCATTAACTGTTTATTTACTTGTCCTTTGGAATTTGGCATGCAGCCTGGCAGCCAGTCACTGGCCAACACAGCAAAAGTGGGGAGTAAGGAAAGTTTATTTTAGGCAACCCTGCTGCCTCTTTCTGCTCCTTCTTTCCACATCTGTGGCATTCCCTCCCCCAGGTGTCCTGAGCTATTATCTTCTCTCTCTCTCTCTCTCTCTTTCTCTCTCTCTCTCTCTCACTGTCTTGCTCTCTATCTCTCAAATTTGCCCTGGAAAATATGAATAAGTCATTTGTTCTAAGTTATGAGACATCATCCCAAGGGAACAATAACATCTTTTTTATTCAGCAGTATTAGAAAATGAGGTATTCTACAAAAATAAAATTTCTAGATCAATAAAAATGATAATTTTAAGAGCCAATTAAAAAATTAATTGGCTTGGATAGACACATTTAAAAATGCATTATTTGTATTACTGTCTTCCTTTACAGAGTGCTAAAAATAATAATGAACCAATTGTGTAGCATTTGACACATTACAAAGTGCTTTCATATACATTTTCTCATTGATTTTTCACAAATTTAAAAGGAAATGTATTAATTTGTTTTCATGCTGCTGATAAAGACATACCTGGGACGGGGTAATTTATAAAGAAAAAAAGAGGTTTAATGGACTTACAGTTCCACGTGGCTGGGAAGGCCTCACAATCATGGCAGAAAGCAAAAGGTATGTCTTACATGGTGGCAAGACAAGAGAGAATGAGAACCAAGTGAAAGGGGAAAGTCCCTTATAAAATTATCAGATCTTGTGAGACTTATCCACTATCACGAGAACAGTATGGGAGGAACCACCTCCATGATTCAGTTATCTCCTACAACATGTGGGAATTACGGGAGCTACAATTCAAGATGAGATTTGGGTGAGGACACAGCCAAACTGTATCAGGAAGATTCTGCGTTCATGTTTGCGGTGTGGGAATTATTGTCTCAAGTATGAGTTGCTATGCTGTAATTCATACTGCACTATAATACATTGATGTCATATGTGTCTATTCAGGGTGTACAATATTTGCCCCTTTCTCAGGTCCCAATTTGCTTATTACGTTTTCCAGTCCTTGTGGCTGCTACCTCTGTAGAATCAACTCCTATTTCTGATTGCAGGACATCCTACATCCAGCAGTTTAGACCATCTAATTTGGTTTCATATATATATGCCTCCTTCAATTAACTGCTTCTAACTTCATGTGGGCTGGGAAATCAGATGAATTAGTTTGTTATAATAGTGTCTTGAAATAAGACCAAAGAAGCTATCCATTTATTTCAGCTTGGCCCTCACACTGACTTTATTTCCAAAATACAAAGGATTAATATTTTCCTGTCTGACCACATTTTCTCAGACCATGACCCTGTTCTGGCTTTTATATACTTCCCTATCCAGGCCGGACCTCGTGTCAGTGATGCTCATGATGCTACAATTAAGATTCTCAAATTTCTTTACTTCTGAGAAAACTCAATCTATTAGTTTTCTCTGATTCTGTTCCCAGGCTGCTGAATGTTCCTAGGGAAGTTCAGAAAACCATGTACTTAAAGCTTTGTGAAAGTAATGCATTATTTATAGAAAATATAGAAGATGAATTTTGAAATGGTCCCTTTCCCAATAAAGGAAATAAATCACCAAGTCACCTATAATTCCCATACTCCAACCCAAGCTCTGTTGGGAGGTTTGGTCTATTTCCCTTCAGTTCTTTTTCTATGTGCACAAATGTATGTGCATTTAGATAATACTTTTAATTTTTTTTTATTGTTTTTTACTTGTTTATGTCATTGACATGTTCCCTTGTCATTGCATTGTTTTTATATCTATTATATTTAATGATTACATAATAATTTGTCAAGCAGTTGTATCACACATATTTTTATGAGAATTATGTCTCTATTATCATATATGTAGCTTCTTTATTTTTTATGGTTTGTGATATTATAAATAACTGCAGAAAACATCTATATTTAGGACATTTTCTCTAATTAGGATTGTTTCCTAAACTCCTTAAAGTTGAAATTATTGGATCAAATGGCAAGAACATTTTAAAAACTTTGTCTTTAGAATCTTAGGTCTTTTCTTTTTCACTTACATTTTTGTCTTTTCCTATTAAATATGCTCACTAATTGGACATTATCTTGCGTCTATTTCGTGTCAAGCACTAGGGATGACAAGAGGAATAACACATGGTCCCCATCCACAAGAGATCCTCAGTTTGCCGTTATCCTGTGATCAGTGCAACAATGAGATAGCATTTACTTGGCGTAGTCATGACACAGAGCAGAGAATATCTAGCTCTTGACAGAGGAGACCAGATGTGTGCATTAAATTTTGAAGAATAAGCAGGAATTCATCAGGCAAAGGCACAGATCCTGGAGAGTCATCTTGTGTTCCGAAAATTACAAGTACTTCATTATCACTGGAACATAGTGGGGTACAAATAAAATAAGAACATCTGCTACAATTTATTGCAAGTTGTGCACCAAGTATTTACTAAATATTTTATTGACATCATCTGCATCAATGTTTACAACAACCTTGTGAGGTAGGTACTATTAGTCTTGTTTTAGAAAGGAAGATTACTTAGTGATTCAATGTGGATAAGTAGCAGAACTTGTATTTCAACACAGGTGCGCATGACTGTATAGCTTGTGTGCCTAATCATCATGTTACCACTTGGATATAAGTAGAGTTATGGGAGCTGAGGCTGGTAAGTAAGGAAGGACCAGTTCATAGAGGTTCTTCTAATTCATGCTAGGGAGTATGGACTTTTTGTTCCCCTAATGCAGCAAGATTGGTTATTTCCTCTTTTGTTCTCTTGTCAGACCTGTATAGATTTCTATTGCAACACACATACGTATCGCTAGTGTTATGTCTCTTCCATTGAACTGAGATCCTCAAGCGAAGGGCTTGTCTCTTTTTTACATTCATCTCCTCTGTAATTAGCTCAGGGCCCAGCAAAGAGCAGGCATGGCATCAATATGAATGAATGAAGAAATTGTGGATGTTTTTTCTTTTCTTTTTTTTAATTATACTTTAAGTTCTGGGATACATGTGCAGAACATGCGGTTTTGTTACATAAATACACATGTGCCGTGGTGATTTGCTGCACTCATCAACCCTTCATCTACATTAGCTATTTCTCCTAATGCTATCCCTTCCCTAGCCCCTCATCCCCCTGCAGGCCCTGGTGTATGATGTTCCTCTCCCTGTGTCCATGTGTTCTCATTGTTCAACTCCCATTTATGAGTGAGAACATGCGGTGTTTGGTTTCCTATTCTTGTGTTAGTTTGCTGAGAATGATGGTTTCCAGCTTCATCCATGTCCCTGCAAAGGACATGAATTCATCCTTTTTTATGACTGCATAGTATTCCATGGTGTATATGTGCCACATTTTCTTTATCTAGTCTATCATTGATGGACATGTGGGTTGGTTCCAAGTCTTTGCTATTGTGAATAGTGCCACAATAAACATACGTGTGCATGTATCTTTATAGTAGAATGATGAAAAAGTGCATTTTTTTTTTTTTTTTTTTTTTTGAGACGGAGTCTTGCTCTGCTGCCCAGGCTGGAGTACAGTGGCCGGCTCTCAGCTCACTGCAAGCTCCACCTCCCGGGTTCACGCCATTCTCCTGTCTCAGCCTCCCGAGTAGCTGGGACTACAGGCGCCCGCCTCGTCGCCCGGCTAGTTTTTTGTATTTTTTAGTAGAGACAGGGTTTCACCGTGTTAGCCAGGATGGTCTCGATCTCCTGACCTTGTGATCCGCCCGTCTCGGCCTCCCAAAGTGCTGGGATTACAGGCTTGAGCCACCGCGCCCGGCCTGAAAAAGTGCATTTTTAAGCCAGAACATTGATGTGCTGGAGCACACTCTTTCTGGCTTATAATTGTCAATCGTTATATTTTCAGAAATTATCCGAGCTTGTTGTTAAACACAGCCATTATTAAAAATTAAATTATATAAGCTTAAAATGAAATATACTATTAAAATCAAAGGTAATACATACAGTCAAGACTCATAACAATTATTTTACATAATGTATGCTCTTGAGGGTATTTCACCTATTGCCTTTGTGTGGTAGAAATATTCTACCATAGTGAACATCTCTTTTCACCTCCTTACTCACATTGGTAATTTGAAATTGTTCATAGTGCCAACCATCTCTTCTTTTGAAATTCCTGCTTAGACCTGCTTAGATTTTGTGATATTCATTGTGCTAATTTCCCGGTTTTTCTGACCATTCCTCTTTCCTTTACGAGTTCCTCTCTAAACTGTCTTTTAAAAGTTATTTCTTTAGTCCTCTTACATCTTATTTTTCATCAATTTTATCTACTTCCAAGGCATCAACTTCTGTCTCTATACAAATGACTTTTATGTTCATATATCCAACCTCAGTTTCTCTTTTTAACTGCAAATGCATATCTCGTTTCCAACTATCTGCTGGATATCTTGAACTAGGTATTTTAAAATATGTCTCAGACTTCATCTATCATATAACAGACCAGCCCCCCATCCCTTGCTGCCATTCTGACTTTCATAGTTATGTTGATAACAACTCCTTTATTTAACTTAATGATCTGGGCTTGAATTCTTAACATCATTTTTGTTTCCTTCCTATCATTTCCTCTTGACATTTTTCTTGATCTTTAGCTGAGAGTCTTTTCCTTACATTTTCCTTCCTACTGAATGTGGTACAGTTGAGATAGCTTGACTACATTTTGTCTTCTACTATAGTTACTTATGCATTTGTCTTACACTTCTTAGATTAAGAAGTCTTTTAAAAGGCAAGAACCAATATTTAGAATATGCAAGAGGGACTTCATAGATGTGATTAAATTAAAGGCTTTTTGGGCCTAGCATAATCACAAGAGTCCTGATAAGAGGGAATCAGGGGGTATGAGTCAGAGAAGTGAGGACAGAAGATGAACTCCAGCATTACTAAGGGGACAGGGGCCGCAAAATGCAGATGATTCCTGCAAGCTGGAAGAGGTAAAGAAATGAATCCTCCCCTAGAGACTTTGGAAGAAGCACAGCTCTCGAATTTCACAATAGTATATAAAATAGTGTATATGAGATAGTGTGTATTTTTATATACACCATCTCAATTGAGCTTTATAAAAGTTTGGCAAAACAGGTATTATTATTACTAGCCCCATTTTATAGAGAAGGAAAATGGAGTTTAGAGATCTAAAGAAATTAGCCAAATCTACTCTTTGTGACTCCAAAACTAATGCTCAGTTTCATCTTCTACTTTCACTTTTTGTTTCACGGTTACTTCTTTTCCCCAAAGCACAGATATACTCGGTGAGACATAAATGTTGTTGTCACTGTAATTCACATGGTAATCTGCCTCTACTTAATGTCCAGTGACTCTACCAAGAATAAAGAAGAAATGTGCTGAGAAGCAACTTCAGCAAAGTCTCAGGATACAAAACCAATGTGCAAAAATCACAAGCATTCATATACACCAACAACAGGCAAGCAGAGAGCCAAATCATGAATGAACTCCCATTCACAATTGCTACAAAGCGAATAAAATACTGAGGAATACAGCTAACAAGGGACAGAAGGAGCTCTTCAAGGAGAACTACAAACTGCTGCTCAAGGAAATCAGAGAGGACACAAACAAATGAAAAAGCATTCCATACTCAGAGAGAGGAAGAATCAACATCGTGAAAATGGCCATACTGCCCAAAGTAATCTATAGATTCAATGCTATTCCCATTAAACTACTGTTGACATTCTTCAAAGAATTAGGAAAAACTACTTTAAAATTCACATGGAACCAATAAAGAGCCTGTATAGTCAAGACAATTCTAAGCAAAAAGAACAAACCTGGAGGCATCATGCTACCTGACTTCAAACTATACTACAACGCTACAGTAACCAATATAGCATGGTACTGGTACAAAAACAGACACATAGACCAATGGAAAAGAATAGAGAACTCAGAATAAGACTGCACAACTACAACCATATGATCTTCAACAAACTTGACAAAAAACAAACAATGGGGAAAAGATCCCCTATTTAATAAATGATGCTGGAAGAACTGACTAGCCATATATGCAGAAAATTGAAACTGGACCCCTTCCTTACACCATATAAAAAATTAACTCAAGATGGATTAAAGACTTAAATGTAAAACCCAAAACTATAAAAATCCTAGAAGAAAATCTAAGCAGTATCATTCAAGACATAGGCATGGACAAAGATTTCATGACAAAAGCGCCAAAAGCAATTGTAACAAAAGCCAAAGTTGACAAATGAGATGTAACTAAACTAAAGAGCTTCCACACAGCAAAAGAAACTATCCTCAGAGAAAACCGACAACCTACAGAGTGGGAGAAGATTTTTGCAATCTATTCATCTGACAAAGGTCTAATATCCAGGATCTATAAGGAACTTAAATTTACAAGAAAAAAACAAACCCATTAAAAAATGGGGGAAGAAAATGAACACACACTTCTCAAAAGAAGACATTCACGTAACCAACAAACATGTGAAATAAAGCTTAACATTACTGACCATTAGAGAAATGCAAATCAAAACCACAATGAGATACCATCTCAGGCCAGTCAGAATTGTGATTATTAAAAAGTCAAGAAGCTGGGCATGGTGGCTCACGCCTATAATCCCAGCCTTTTGGGAAGCCAAGGCAGGTGGATCACCTGAGGTCAGGAGTTAGAGACTAGCCTGGCCAACATGAAGAAACACCATCTTTACCAAAAATACAAAATTAGTCGGGCACAATGGTGCATGCCTGTAATCCCAGCCACTTGAGAGTCTGAGGCAGGAGAATTGCTTGAACCTAGAAGGTGGAGGTTGCAATGAGCCGAGATCGTGCCATTGCACTCCAGCCTGGGCAACAAGAGCAAAACTCCTTAAAAAAAAAAAAAAAAAAAAAAAGGCAAGAAACAACAGATGCTGGTGAAGTTGCAGCAAAAAGGAATGCTTTTAAACTGTTGGTGGGAGTGCAAATTCATTCAATCATTGTCAAAGACAACATGGCAATTCCTCAAGATCTAGAAGCAGAAATGCCAGTTTACCCAGTAATCCCATTACCGGGTATGTAACCAAAGGAATATAAATCATTCTGTTATAAAGATACATGCACACATATGTTCATCGCAGCACTATTCACAATAGCAAAGATATGAATCAACCTAAATGGCCATCAATGATAGACTGGATATAGAAAATGTGGTACATGTACACCATGGAATGCTATGCAGCCATTAAAAGGAATGAGATCATGTCCTTTCCAGGGACATAGACGGAGCTGGAAGCCATTATTGACAAACTAACACAGGAACAGAAAATCAAACACCACATGTTCTCACTTATAAGTGGGAGCTGAACAATGAGGACACATTGTGGGGGAAACAACACATACCAGGGTTTGTCGGTGGGGAGGGAGAGCATCAGGAAGAATAGCTAATGGATGCTGCTGGGCTTGATACTTAGGTGATGAGTTGATCTGTGCAGCAAATCACCATTGCACACATTTACCTATAAAGCAAACCTGCATATCCTGCATGTACACCCTGGAACTTAAAACAAAAGTTTAAAAAAAGATGTGGGGCCGGGTGTGGTGGCTTATGCCTGTGATCCCAGCACTTTGGGAGGCTGAGGCGGGCAGATCACAAGGTCAGGAGATCAAGACCATACTGCCCAACACGGTGAAACCCCGTCTCTACTAAAAATACAAATATTAGCTGGGCGTGGTGGCGGGCACCTGTAGTCCCAGCTACTCGGGAGGTTGAGGCAGGAGAATCACTTGAACCTGGGAGGTGGAGGTTGGAGTGAGTCGAGATGGTGCCATTGCACTCCAGACTGGCAACAGAGCAAGACTCTGTCTCAATAAATAAATAAATAAGAGAGATGTAATGTTTATTGCTCATCTGATATGTCCCAGACATGGTGCTGGTTACATACTAATGAGTTCCTTCAGGTTGAGACTTATTCATCTCTCTCTTCTCCTTCTCCCCACTCAAATACTAAAGAGTAGACTTTCAAAGTGCTTGATGTTTGCACTTCTTCTTTTCTCCAGCTATGCTAACTCTTGGATGATGTCATCTAGTCATGGCTTTAAATGCCATGCATACCCTGATATCTCCCAAATTTATATGATCAGCCCTGGCCTCTCTCCAGAGCTCCACACTCATTTACATAGGTGCCTACCAGACATCTCTACTTTTCGTATTCAGTCCAGTCTTTACAAAGCTGTACTTTTGACTTCCTTTCCCCTTAAACCTCTTCATTCTCATTCATTGTGAATGATGCTTATATTCATCCAGATACTCAGACCTAAAACTTGGATTTTGTTTTTGATTTGTCTCCTTCTCTCATACCTACTTCATCAGGAAATTCTATTAATTTTATCTTCAAAACATCCCCCAATCCAACCACTTCTCAGCATCTCTGTCACTAACCACCCAGCCTTAGTCATCATCCTTGTGCATAACCTGTTCTAACTCTTCCTGCTTCTATTCTTGTCTGCCCTCCTCTCAGGTCCATTCTGCATGCAATAATCAGGGTGATCCCTTGAAAATATAAACCATATCTTGTCACCCCTTGCTCAAAATCCTCTAGTGGCTTCCCACAACACTCAGAACAAAGTCTGAACCTTTTTTCAATGTCTCCAAGGCCCCACCCAGTCTAGCCCTCGTACACCTCTCTGACCTCATCCCTGCCACACTCACCTTTGCTTGCTCTGCTTCAACCACAGGGGCAGCCTTGCCTTTCTGTGAACAAGCCAAGCATGCTGTCACTGCAAGGATTCATACCTCCTGTCCCCTCTGCTGAGATGCTTTTCCACCAGTTGGCCACCTGGCCTGCTCCTTTACTTCATTCCAGTTCCTTAATGTCTCCAACAGTCCTTCCCTGGCCACCCTCCTTCCAGCAGGCCTACTCTTCACCCTCCCTCACTTTCTGTCCCCTTATCCCACTCTATTTTTCTTTAGAGCACTTACTAATGCCTGACATTATACATATTTGTTGGGTTAGGTGTGGGTTTTGTTTTTTTTTTTTTTTTGGCCTGTATTCTTTAGTAGAACATAAGTGAGAGCTTTGTTTTATTTGTTGAGCTAATAGTAGATACTCAGTAAACATTTTGTGAATGAATTCATCTTTTTACCCTCCTACCAGTACCTAATTCCAAGTCTAGAACATAAGAACTGCTTGGTAATGTTTTATTGGATCATCTCAATTTTCCTTACTAACTTGAGATGTTAATATTCTTATTTGACAGAGATATTACATAATTTGCCTAAGGGCACCTAGCTGAGCAGAAATTTTATTCCTGACCTCTTCAACTTCAGAGCCTCTGTCATTGCCTCTTCCTCCCAGGGTTTCCACTTCCCCATTCTGTGTCTGAGGTCTTAGAATGGCTCAAATGACAACTAAAGGCTCCTCTGCATTGTGTGCATGAGAGGAAGCTAAGAAGAGCTCAGGTAGATGGGATCTGGGTCTCTAGGAGCCCAGAGAAACACAGTTGGCAAATTCCAAGTGCCATATCTTCTCATGGGTGCAGGCAATAGCATTCTTGCCATTTTACTCCTCAAAGAGCTGTCTCAAAATGCATACTGTGAGTTTTTTTCTGGGCAATCAACGAAATTCCCCCAAATAGCAGTCTCAGGCCAAGTCCTGAAGGCTTCAGAGCTCACATCCTATTTCAGTTCTCTTCAGCTCTTGGGAGTGGTGATGGCGGATAAACGGGGTAAATCTTTAATGACATTCTGCATGCTCTGCAGGCCAATTTCAACATTCCAAAGAAGCTGTGAGTGGAAGTGACTGTGGTTCTTCATACTTATGGGAAACATTAGTGAACCAAATAAATTACTTTTCCAAGTGTCTTCATATAAGTAAGCCTCTGAAATAAGACTTTTTGGTATAGCTATCATTTTCTTTGTAACGACTGTTTCCAAGGTTGCCCAATCTAAAGGGTTATCTTCAGTGGGTACATGTCTTGGATCCCTAACTGGATTGGTGACCCCTTGAAAGCAGGGACCACAGTATACCTTCCTCTGCTGTCCCGTTTTTTTTGCTGTAATCAGCATATAAGCTCATCTTTGAGGAGGTGTCTGAAATAATCCAGGCCAAGGTAAAGCCTATATTAGGAAGCTTCCTACCCCACTCTCCCATATCCCATCTCAACCAGGTTTTATAGTCTAGAACGAATTGTGCTGCATCACTTATATGCCTGGAGGGAGCCCTGGTTTCTTGCCCATCCAGTCACAGCATTCCCTGAAGACTTCTTACACAGGTCACATCAGAGAAACTAGGTGTATGCCCAGCAGTCTAGTTTCAAACAGAGACTGAAGCCCCTTCCTGAAATCTAGTTCTGACAATCTGTGGGGTTCATGGCCAGCCTCCTATTCTGGGCTGGGCGCTCTTCTCCACCTCAGCCAGCTTCTGAGTGCAATTCTGTATTGACCAGAGCTAATTTGCCCATACCCAGTTGAGTGTAATATCACCTCTACTTGGACTCCCCTGCCACTGGCTCCACCCACTGGTTTGGTTCTGAAGCATATCATAGTTTTGGACACTGGATTTAGACAGCAAACTCTGAAACTCAGGAACCTGTTGCCCCAGTACTAATTCCAGTTTCTTTTATTGTTGACCTGTGTTATTGAGTTCTTTGCAAGCCTTAAAGCTCTTACCAGAGTTAAGACAGCAATAAAGCAGGTACTCAACAATACCAGCTAGAATAAAAAATAAGCATTTTTCTGTTGTGAATCTTCATGTAACAAGAAATGTTAGTAACAGAGGTTGATATTTCAAGCTTCACTTTGTCGAGGAGAAACTAAAGCTTCCCTTATAGGAGAAAGGAAGATGCTGGTGGCAAGGAAGATCCTGCTGGCACCATTTTCAAACCCTTCAATGCCTCTGACTCAAGGGCCTTAAATTTGACCTATCAAGGTACTTTAGCTCTCCTTAGCCCTTTAAAGTATTATGGAACAATAAAAACTGGAATACTCTATTCTGTGTCACTTAGCATCTTTAGTAAATCTGCCATTCACACCCTTTCCAGAGGTGTTAACTGATGACCATTGTCTCAGTTTAAAAGGACAGCTTGAAAAGTTCACATTTGTATACAGAGATGGTACTCCTGACCCTGACAGGAGAACATGCACTTAGAGTCACTTTTCCAGGAGTGGGGAGCAGCCTGCTCTCCACTCTATGCATTCTCTCAGTCAGCAGTGTAAGAACGGTGGGAAAAGCACAGGATCTGTTTGGTTTGAGATCCAGTGTTCTCACTTACTGACACTTTAACTATTTTTGTTTGTTTGAGATAGTCTCGCTCAGTCACTCAGGCTGGAGTGCAGTGGCATGATCTCAGCTCACTGCAACCTCTGTCTCCCTGGTTCAAACGAGTCTTGCACATTAGCCACTGGAATAGCTGGGATTGCAGGCCTGCACTACCACACCTGGCTAATTTTTGTATTTTTTGGAGTGATGTGTTTTGCCATGTTGGCCAGGCTGGTCCTGAGCTCAAGTGATCTACACAACTCAGCCTCCCAAAGTCCTGGGATTACATGTGTGAACCACCAAGCCCGGTCGACCCTTTAACTTTTGACAAGACATTTAACCTCTTCCAGTCTCAGTTTTCTCTGATTATCTCTGAGAGTTGTTTGTGAAGATTAAATGCTATAGTATATATTAAAGAACTTCAACAATTATAAATTCGTTTACCATATTTTTAGATATTTTAAAGATAACAATAGCCAAGATAGATGTGATAATGGGATGGAATTTTCCTTTTGTGCAAAACTAGCTGGCTCATCTGGGCATTAAAACCATAAGCAAGTTTTCTTTGTAAGGAAGAAAACTATCTCAGTGTGAGGTTTTTTGTTTTTTGTTTTGTTTTGTGAAAGTAGATCCTAAGACAAAGATTCAAGGGCAAGTACTGTATCTGAGAGATGACCCCATGAAACTCCAGCAGGAGAAAGAGGAAGTGATACAGGAAAAGGAAGGCATCCAAGAAGGGGTGTGTTATGACACCTTCTACCAAAGTGGGTGACGGAAGGTTATTCCCATGGGAAAACCCTAGGAAACAGCCTGAAACACATGCCTTGGAACTATCCCAGTGGAGGATGAGGGAGCTGGGTGCAATTTGTGCACTCACTCCCATTACTCATTGTTGAAATGAGTACTCACTGCTGGAGGTGAGGTTGTTAGTTCCTGATACTTCCAGCCTGTGCCCTATGTGTGTGTGAGTGTGTGTAAAGAGGGTGGCTAGAATTCAACCTTCTAGAAAAATCCTTAGGTACAGAACTCATAACTGGAGGTTGTGTGTGGCACACTGGGCAGGATATTGGCAGAATCTGCTATGAAATTTGTCTGTGGTACAATAGCAAAGACATGGAGTCAATCCAAATGTCCATCAATGATAGACTGGATAAAGAAAATTTGGTACACATACACCATGTAATACTATCCAGCCATGAAAAGGAATGAGATCATGTCCTTTGCAGGGACATGGATGAAGCTGGAAGCCATTATCTCAGCAAACTAATGCAGGAACAGAAAACCAAACATTGCTCATTCTCACTTATAAATGGGAGCTGAACAATGAGATCACATGGAAATGGAGAGGGAACAACATATACTGGGGCCTGTCAGGGGAGGGTGAGGAGGGGGGAGAGCATCAGGATAAATAGCTAATGCATGCCAGGCTTAATACCTAGGTGACAGATTGATAGGTGCAGCAAACCACTATTGTACACGTTTACCTATGTAACAAACCTGCACATCCTGCACATGTACCCTGGAACTTAAAATAAACTTACCTGTGGTATTTGAACTCTATGCCAGGAACAAAATTAAGTATTTTCCTCTAGTTAATGATGATGAACCCATGGGTCAGAGAGCTCATATCTAGTTCTGTACTGAGTTGTAATCCCCTTGAGATCAGGGATTCGCTGGTACCTCTTATGTTCCCAATGCTAGACACTGGGCCCTACACCTAACTGATGCTCCTTAAATGTTTGAGCTTGATAATTATGGTGATAATTTACACAAAGTCAACTGTTAATGAATGAATTAGGAATCATACTTTTATATCTATGATTTAATTATACTTGAGTTTCATAATAAGTTTATGGGTTATTATGAGCAAGAATTGTTATTATAAGCTGAATTCTATAGATGAGAAGCCTGGCAGTAAGTCATGATATATTTAAAAGACTGAAAATAAAGAGTTAAATCTTTTTATCTGGAAAATGTAACTCATAGAAAAGTTACAGTAATGATAAAGCTAATAGTTGGTCATTGAGAAAATACGGTCAACAATGCCTGGAAATTAGAAGCAAAATTCCTTTTTATTTAATAAAGACCATTTAATATAAACTTTAAAAAAGGGTTATATGTGTTTTGATTGTTCTTAAACTGTTTTTGTAAAACTGTTGTCACATCTCCAGCATTTTTATGGAAACCTGAGGGGAAAAAATTAGTCCGTGAATTTTTCCTTTTCTTATTAAGGC
This sequence comes from Rhinopithecus roxellana, assembly GCF_007565055.1. Taxonomy (NCBI): domain Eukaryota; kingdom Metazoa; phylum Chordata; class Mammalia; order Primates; family Cercopithecidae; genus Rhinopithecus; species Rhinopithecus roxellana. The sequence goes on along the minus strand of NC_044563.1, from coordinate 128,246,954 downwards.
AAATAAACAAATAAAGATGAAACTCAGTGCATGCATCTGAGACTCAGATAAGGGTTCCTTTGTCGTTCTCACTAATATAGAAAAATCTATTTAAATTTTCTTACTTCCCCTTTCCTTTCAAACCTGATCCGGTTAGTCTTGGCTCCCACCCCCTCCTTCCCCAGTTATAAAACCAAACAGAAAGTTTGTACTGAAGGAACAAGTCCCTGCAGTGACTCAGAGGAAACAAGCATTTATAAACCATGTTTCCCTAATGCCTCAGTACAAACACGGCTGTGGCCCAATTCCAGATTGGACGAGGCAACACTCACTGGTGTGTCCCCAGCAAAACTGAGTTTCAGAGGGGGCTAACCAGAAACAAGACCTAAGCTGCAAATGGCCTTGAGGCAACACCACACCTTGGAGATCTTTCATCACCAAGAGTCAAAACAACAATGGCTGAAACGAAGTCAGGCAAAGAAATGTTGGACTTTGCTGGAATGGAAACTTCTCTTTTAATTTTCTATATAGGTTGGCCTGGCTGCAGCTTCCATACTAGCTAGTCCCTTTTTCATGGTGTCTGCGAGTTGTTTTCTTTGTATAGTGTCTTTGCCCTAGGTTCTAGGTAGACTGTATCTGCCTGGAATACAAAGGGTTACAAGGACAGTTTGGTTTTGGCTCTGGAGTCAGTCACAGCTAGTTTCGAATCTCAGTCCACCACTTCATATTTCACTTGACAAATGTTTACTAAGGACCAATTTTGTGCCAGGCCTGGTTCTAAGTGCTGAGAATGAAGAAGTGAGCAAGATAGTCAGGGTCCCTGCTCTCCTGCTGTTACATTCTAATTGGAAGAGCTATTAAAAACAAACAAAAACAAAAACAAAACCAGAGAGATTGTGTGGCAGTGGTGGTAATAATGCTATGGAAATAAATTAGAGAGTTAGGTTGGGTGACCAGGGAAGGCCTTCACAAAATGGTGAGGAGGAGGCTTCTGTAAAGAGATTACATTCAAGCTGGGAGCTTAATCACATGAAAGAGCCAGTCAGGATAAGAACACTCCTGGCACACACAAAATCCTGGAAGAGGAATAATCTTGGCCTATCTGAGGAACAAAAAGAAAGCACATGTGGTGAGTGAGGGGAGAGTAGTATGAGAAAAGGCTGGAGAATGTGATAGATGAGAGGTGGCCCCCCACTCTTAAAGATGCCTCCCATAGACATGTGGGTCTATTTCCCCTCCTCTTGAATCTGGGCTGGCCTCTGACTATTGTGACCACTACAGCATGGCAGAAGTGATGTGGTGCCCGTCCTGAGCCTAGTCTTTAAGATAACTGGCAGCTTTTATCTTTGTCCTCTGTGGCCCTAAACTGACATGTAAGAAGGCTGAAAACCTGCTGCAGGGCCACATAGTCAGGCCCTGAGAACACGTGAGGAAAAGAAGGCCTCAACTGAGCCCAACTTTTCAGCTGCCCCTGCCAAGGTGCCAGACAAGTGAGTGATATTTTCTTGGACCAGCTTAGCCGCAAACTTAATACCACCACGTGACTCCAGTAAAGGCCACATGAGACAGAAGAACCATCTAGCTGAGCCTTGCTCAAAGTCCTAACACAGACAAAATCATGTGATACAATTCAATGGTTATTGTTTTAAGCCACTCAATTTTGAGGGTAGTTTGTTTCTTAGCAAACGATTTCCAGGAGAGAGAGAGAGAGAGAGAGAGAGAGAGACTGTAGCAAGGCTACTTTGACCTTGACCCAGGATAAAGAGTTTGGCTTGAGATGGATGAGAAATCATGGGAGGGCTTAAGCAGAAGGTGTAGAGCTTATACAAGCTACAATATGAAAATTATATGTAAATAATGATAGTTTGCCTGTTTCCATTTCAATAAGAATTGTATATTATTGTTTTTTATTTATTTTTCTTGTTTTACCCTATTATCTAGGGTTTCTGGTTAAATGTTTAATGGAAGTGGTATTATCAGGAATTATTTTTTTAATCTTCATCAAAAATGGAAGCTTTAACCTTAATTCTAATACTAAATGTTAATCTTATTCTAGACTGGATATTGGATATTGGACTGGTAATTACACTACTAAATTTGATATTTAAACCAGATCTTTTGTTGACACTCTTTTTTGTTGTTAAGTCTTTGGAAGTTTCCTTTTACTACTGATGTGCCAGATTCTTTTGTAATCACAAATAGATTTTGGAATTCATTAAACTTCTCAGCCAAAAGAAAGCTCCATGGTGTTTTAAAACTTAATTTGAGTTCTATTTGCCCCTGGCTTTCTAGTTCTTTGACCTTGCTCAAGTAAACTGAACTATCTGTGTTTTAGTTTCTCAAACTGCAAAACAGGAATAATAATAGTATTTACATCGTAGAGGTGTTTGGGGATTAAATAATATAAAATCATTAACATAGTATGTAGCACCTGGTTAAGGGCTCAATTAAATGGTAGCTGTACATAATATGCTATGTGCAAGCATAGTGTGCTATTTTTATGGCTCAGCTTCCACCTGAAGAACTGAGGAGACTCCAGCTATATTCAAATTCCTCCCAACTAGTTCAGGAAATCATTAGAGGAATCATGCGCATATTCACATACAGGGCCTTTGTCATCCCAGTTGCATATCCACTAGAATTGGCCAGCACAACTGCCATTTGGTATCCTCCAGGGCCTCTTCTTCTCTGATAATGGTTCCATGGATTCTCCAAAATGGCAAGCCCTATTAGCCTACTGAACAGTGGCTGCTTTGTCCCTTCCAGCAGGGGACATTCCAGGCTGCTGCCTCTCAGGCTGTCAGTTGAGCTGCTGCCACCATCAAGCTCAAGTGGGGCAAACATCCTCACTTTCTCCCCTTTGGAAAGAAACTGCCAAAAGAGTGATTACTTGACCTTCCAGATCCCTGTAGAACTTTCTGTGTTACTATTATATTGTATTATATTATAATTTATTTCAGTGATGGCTGTTATAAGGTAATACAGTCCACTTGTACTCTGTGAGCAAATCTGTTCACTGGCTGTCTACTTGGCCTATGCTCTCTACTTGGCCTCTGCTGCCCTTCTCTTCACCCAACTTCTATCCTAGTTTGTTCCTTAGATGAGTTTTTTCAAAGTTGTGTTGAAAAAACCTTAGTTCACTTCTTCAGACATGCCCCATAAAAGAAAAGTGCTCTTGATCAAATCCCTTTTTCTTTTTACATCTCCATTTCATAGACTCATAGTGCATATCAGCATAATAAGACCCCAAAATATGCACTAGCAAGAAGCACTCTTTCACTTGGCTTAATCCAGTATTTCATAAGCCTATTTAAACACAGAGTGATTTTGAGTCTCTCTGATGAAGAATCCATATTCAATAAATGTTGTTTGAGAAATGCTGCATTTCTTTCCTTCCCTACTTCCAGGGATCATAAGCTTTTAAAATTTAGTTGTTACCTTACTTCTTTCAGTTACAATAAATACCAAAGTAGTGCAGATATTTTTTTGTTCTTCTAGGGGTTAGTCCTATTACATAATGAAAATTGACTGCTTGCGTTTGAGTCCTGAATCCATTACTTACTTGCTACGTAACTGGACAAATTATTTTATTTGCACCTCAGCTTCCTTGTATGTAGAATGAAGACAATTGTAGTATTTTTTTTTCAATAGGGCTATTGTGATGATTAAAAGATATCATGCATAGAAAGTGAGTTCCATATATTCTGCTCATAGATGTTAGTTGCTATTACTATAACTATTATATGATTATTATTATAATTATTATTCAAAACAAAAGAGCCAACAGTTAAGGCCTATAAATCTTTCTTTTATATACAATTTTTCTTGAGATGAAATTGATCAATACTAGATTTGTCCAGCTTGACTTAAATGTCATCCTGTTTTTAATCAGCATTGCTCAACGAAATCTGATTTTAGAATTGATGTGATATTGTACTTATGTATCACTGAAATCAGAAGTTATGTATCATTGATATGAGAAGTGTGTTAACTAAATGTTTTTCCTCTTTCATTCTGACCTATGTAATATATTATGACAATTACATTTGCTGTCTTACTAGCATTAATGCCATAATAGAAAAACCCAATGTTGATAGTACTATTTAAAATATAGTTATATGCATTTAATATATTCCAGTCACTACACATCAAATATCCCTGAAAAAAAATTTTGGAGGATTGTAAGCCTCATGTTAGCCAACTGTTTATTCTAAGCACTTAGAATCATTCTAGTTATTAGTTCATATTATGTTCAGGAGAGCTGTGCGTGTTGAGTAAGAATCAGTGTTAATCTCATTTTCTAAATGAAGCCTTCAATGCATATGGAAATTTTATTTTTATATTTCTGATGATGGAAGTGGAAAGACACAGGCTAGTTATCAGGGTGGAGGAAACCATGATTAGGACCTTTCCAGGATAAGCTGTTACTATTAAGGGTCTTTTGTTTGGGAACTCAGAGAATAGGAGTGGCAACTCTTTAATCCCAGTCACCAGACAGTGTGTACAAAACAGGATCTTCTACTTTGTAAAGGAAACATAAGGCCAGGGAAATAGGGAAGATCAGGGTTGAATTGAATAGGGATACAGTTTATCAGAAACTAAAATTTAGTGATAGAAGAGACATATGTCCCATATGTTTCCTAAATCTTGCTCTGTATGTCAGTCTTCCTTAAATTATGTATATATTATCAATAGGAGAAAAGCAGGTTAGATCCTCTATTCAGTGTCTTCTGCCTTTCCCTGCAGGCAGCTGCCCAAATAGGAGGGATTCTGTATATGAGAAAATATTCTAAAAGCTATCCTTGAAAACTTAAACTTATTCTAATGGCAAATGTACATGATACGATACAATCATTTAATAATCTGTTTTATTGTTTTTATAAAACTCCTGATTTAGAAGCAATAAGCTTTTGGGCAAGGGTTCTTTTGGCTAATGTAATGATGGAAGTGATTTTATGATGCACACAGCACAAGGGCTCCTTACAGAATTGTTACTGTTAATATTATTATTTTTGCCTGAATTTCATGGCTACATTCTCTTTATCCTTGAACAGAATATGATTTTCTTATGATTGAGAAAGGCAGGAGTCCTAAGAAGATTATTTAACTTCCAGTAGGCAGAGCTGTACCTATCTTGTTCACCACCGAATCTCCAGGGCTGGATGTATGCGTGGAACCAGAGAGTCTCAGAAAATATTTGTTGAATAAATGGATGAAGGAATGAGTAGATAAAATGTTTTCTCCTCCAATTATCCAAATAAGCTACTTAGAATTCAAATTACTGAATAATTTTTCAGTCCTCCGCTTTGCTTGGGCACTGAAAATTGCTTTTTGAAAAGTCAAAAATTAATTTGGAGCCCTTTTCAAGAGCAACTTTTTCTAGAATCCAATGTATAATATAAATATAAAAGATGTCTTATTTCCTATCTATTGCTATCTTCTTAAGTTGCCAAAGGCAAGAAGATAAGTATCTCTCAAATGCAATGCAGACAAACTGCCTACTGCTATTTAATGAAAAGGAAACAAAATTGATCTTACACTGTACTTTTATATAAATAAAAATATTATTTAAACCCTCAAGCCAGAAAACTTCCCTAGAGTAATATTGAATGATTGCTTGGTATTTCTTTCTTTACAAAAATATCAATATCAACTCTCTATAATATATGAATTTATCTTCTTTTTCCCAAAGTCAAACCAGAAAATAATTGTTAGCATATATAATATACATAGCTCTTTATTGCTGGAGGTCTTCTCAAAAACTTGTACTCTGAGATTTATCTCAAAGGCAATAAAAATAAAGTTATAAAAATATTTTAATTGGCAATATATTTTTTCCTGCTGTTTCACAGAACCAAAGAGTGAGAAAAAAGACTCACTGGAAATGCATTTGTTAATAATTTACACGTAGAGTATCATGGAATATTTTTCCTACAAATAACTTTATATTAGAGATGAATCTTCCTACAGCTTCTAATTCAAGCCATGTATTCTGGATTTAATATTAGGAGTCACTCTTAACTATCTCACATGAAGGACAGGGACTAGATCAAAGATGTCTTGATAATACTGGAATACAGTTATAAAAAGAACCAAATCAAGGGAAAGATTGCCATAGCCTTCAAAATGTATAAAATTGGCATTGGGCTTGTTGCTTTGGATAGGTATAAACTCAAGTTAAAAAGTTTTTTTATGAAAAAGAAAGAATCTTTAAAACCCTAAGCAAAGCTACATTTCCCAGCTTTATTTGTTTTATCATTATTGACATCCAAAACACAAGTCACACATAAGCTTTAGAGATTAAGTCTCACTCTCTCCTTTTTGGTGTGTGTATGTGTGTGTATGTGTATGTGTGTGTGTGTTCTTCCCAAAGTAAAGTAATAATTCTATTGCTTTGCAAAATACAAAACATAGGGATTATGGGAAAATGGCCAAGTTTATGGGAAAATGTGCTGGTTTATATATACCATTAGTCTCATTAATTTAAAGCACTTTTCTGTGCAGATATTTTTCTATTCCCTGTCCTTTCATTCAGAAAGCACACATGGAGCCTTCTATAAAAGTATGTCAGTAGCTCCTTTACTGAACCCTCTCTGTGGGCCCAACACTACCTTAGGCTTTACGAGACATGATTCTGGCACTCAAAGATCTCACATTCTAACTGGGGTTAGTGGATGATGTGGTTTGGATCTGTGTCCCTGCAAAATCTCATGTTGAAATATAATCCCCAGTGTTGGAGGTAGGGCCTGGTGGGAGGTGTTTGTATCATAGTGGCCAATCCCTCTTGAATGGCACAGTGCCATCTCCTTGGTGAGGAGTGAGTTTATGACAATTTGGGTTGTTTGAAAGTGTGTGGCACCTTCCTCCTCGCTCTCTTGCTTCTGCTCTGGCCATGTGATATGCCTGCTCTCATTTTGCCTTCTGTCCTGAGTAAAAGATCACTTAGGCCTCCCCAGAAGCCAAGCAGATGACAGTGCTATGCTTGTACAACTTGCAGAACCATGAAACAATTAAATCTCTTTTCTTTATAAATTACCCAGTCTCTGGTATTCCTTTAAAGCAATACAAGAAGGGCCTAATACAGAAAATTGGTACTTAGGAGTGGGACATTGCTATAAAGATATAATGTAGAAGCAGCTTTGGAACTGGGCAATGGGCAGAAGTTGGAGGAGTCTGGAGGACTCAGAAGAAGGCAGGAAGATGAGTGAGAGTTTGAAACTTCTTATAGGCTGCTTAAATGGTTGTGACCATAATGCTGATAGTGATATGGACAAGTGAAGTCCAGGCTGCTGAGGTCTCAGATAGAAATGAGGAACTGATTGGAAACTGGAAAGGTTACTCTTGTTATTCTGTAGCAAAGGACTTGGCGGTTGTATCGTGTCCATGCCCTAGGGCTCTGTGGAAGTTTGACATTAAGAGTGACAATCTAGGTGTCTTGTGGAGGAAGTTTTTATGCAGTGAAGCATTTAAGATATGGCCTGGCTGCTTCTCACATACTATACTCAGATGCAGGAGCAAAGAAATGACTTAAAATTGGAATTTATATTTAAAGGGGAAGCAGAGCTTAAACATTTGGAAAATTTGCAGCCTGGCCATGTGGTAGAAAAAGACCATTTTCAGGGGAAGAATCTAAGTGGGCTAGGGAGCAACCACTTGCTAGAGATATTTGCATGGGTAAGAAAGAACCAGGTGCTGATAGCCAAGACAATGGGAAAAAGGCCTGAAAGGCATTTCAGAGATCTCTGAGGCAGCTCCTCCCATCACAGGCTCAGAGGCCTAGGAGGGCTAAATGGTTTCATGGGTCAGGCCCAGGGCCCCATTGTCCTGTGTAGTCTTGGGAAACTGCTCCCACATCCCTGCTGTTCCAGCTTCAGCCATGGCTCAAAGGGCCACAGATACAGCTCAAGTTGCTGCTTCAGAGGGTGCAAGTCATAAGCCTTGGAGAGTTCCATGTGGTGTTAAGCCTGTGGGCATGCAGAGTACAAGAGTAAAGAAGACTTTGCAGTCTCTCTATAGACTTCAGAGGATGTATGAGAAAGCCTGGGTACCAGGCAGAAGACTGTTGCAGGGGCAATCCTTCACAGAGAACCTCTACTAGGGCAGTAGTATTGAGGGGGAAATGTGGGGTTGGAGGCCCCACAGAGACCCCACTGGGGCACTGCCTAGTAGAGCTTTGAGAAGGAGGCCACTGACCTCCCAACCCCAGGATAGTATATCTACTGGCAGCTTTACATCATGAGCCTAGAAAAGCTGTAGGCACTCAGTTCCAACCAGTAAGGGCAATCATTGGGGCCAAACCCTGGAAATCCACAGGAGTGGAGCTGGCCAAGGCCTTGGGAATCCATCTTTGCTACATTATGTCTTGCATGTGGGACATGAAGTCAAAGGAGATTATTTTGGAGCTTAAAGATTTAATGACTTAAAGATTTAATGGAGCTTAAAGATTTAATGGGTTTCAGACTTGCACAGAGCCTGTAGCCCCTTTGTTTTGGCCAATTTCTCTCTTTTGGAATGGGAGTGTATGCCCAATGTCTGTACCCACACTGTGTCTTGGAAATAAATATATATTTTTTAATTTTATAGATTCATAGGTATAAGGGACTTGCCTTGTTTCAGACTTTGGACTCTGGATTTTTGAATGATGCTAAAACAAATTGTGACTTTTGGGGAACTATTGGCAGGAGATGATTATATTTTGCAATGTGAGAAGAACATGGGATTTGGGGGGCAGGGGCAGAATGATATGGTTTGGATCTGTGTCCCCACCAAATCTCATGTTGAAATATAATCCCCAGTGTTGGAGGTGGGGCCTGGTGGGAGGTTTTTGGATCGGGGGGCAGATCTCTCATGAATGGCTTAATTGCATCTCCTTGATGATGAGTGAGTTCGTGCATGATTGGGTTGTTTAAAAGTGTGTGGTGCCTCCCTCCCCCTCTTGCTCCTGCTCTGGCCATGTGACATGCCTACTCCCACTTCATCTTCTATCATGAATAAAAGAGCCCTTAGGCCTCTACAGAAACTGATCAAATGCCAGCACCATGGTTGTACTGCCTGCAGAACTGTGAGCCAAATCAGTCTATTTTCTTTACAAATTATCTAATTTCAGATATTCCTTCATAGTCAGGCAAGAATGGTCTAATACATTGGACTTGCAAGGGAGACACCAGTAAACAAAATGACACTGAAAAACCAGGTGCTCACATAAAAAACAAATAAGGATCCAGAGGATGATGGAAGGTGTGCTTCCGTTTCTAAGCCCTTGCTCATGCTTTTTCTTCCACTTTGAAAGCCACCATCTTCCTTCAGAAATCCTGCCCATCCTTAGAAACTGACCCAATGCTGTCTTCTTTAAGATGCATTTCCTTATCACCTAGTCAGATTGATCTCTCCCAGCCCTGTAGTCTTACCTTTTTTTCTGTACTAATTCTACGACGTTATTACATACGGGTTCATATTATAAATATTTACATATATTAGGAAAAAATATCTCCTTTGGTTCCCAAACGGCCAAAGCTAGATTTTTTGTATCTTGGAATGGTCCACAGTATCAAAAACAGTGTCGTTCATTTATTGAGTAGGTGATCAATATGCTTATTGAATGGATGATTATGTAATTGAATGATTGAGTCACAGGATTTTGTATAAAAGCCACAAGGATATTTGTATTATTTATTACTGTTTTTTAAGACCTTCCCCATACATTATATTTCTTAATTCTGTAAGGTAGTGATTATCATTGTCACCTTACATATCAGTTAACCAAGGATCAGAGAGGTTGAGAAACTTGTTTAACCTCAGAAAGCAAGTAAATGGCATATCTGATATTTAAACCTAGGTCCTTTGACTCCACAAAAAAGGTCCAGTACTCTTCCCTTTCCTCATTCTACTTTTTTTTTTTTAAAAAAAGACATTTATTCTATTCAGCATCATGATCGAATTATTACATTTAGCAATCAACAACATGGGTGCAAAAAAAAAAAAAATTAAAACCCTTTGTTGGAATTCTTTAACTTTTCACAGAACAGAAACTAAAATAACCCGTTATATAGTTAGTCACAAATACAGTCCTTGAGGTTTTTTGACATGAGTATTTGTCTAATTTGTCTAAAACATGTCTTCTTCATAGCAGCTAAGTCCTGCCACCACTGTGCTTGACTGAGTTCACAAATCTGTTGTAACCTATAGCTTCCCTGTCACTTCTCTGGCTCTCCTCTCCTGCTAAGCTTTGTTTCCTAATTAAAATCTTCTGCCACTGCCATAGCTACTATTGCTACTGGAACCCCCATAGCCACCTTGGTTTCATGGTTTGGCAAAGTATTGGCCTCCACCATCATAGGGGCAAGAGCTTCTGCCTCCAAAGTTACCTCCCTTCATAGGCCCAAAATTTGAAGACCGATAGTTGTAATTGCCAAAATCATTGTAACTGCTACCACCTCCAAAATTCCTTCCATCATTACCAAATCCATTATAGCCATCTGCACTGCCACCATATCCACCACCACCAAGGCTGCCACCAAAGCCACCACAACCACGGAAGTTTCCTCCATGACCAAAGTTGTCATTCCCACCAAAAACACCTCCATGACCATTACCGAAGTTTCCAGAACCACTTCGACTTATTTGGCTGGACAGAGCACTAGCCATTTCTTGCTTTGACAGGGCTCTCCTAACTTCATAGTTGTGGCTATTCACAATACGGTATTTCTGAATTGGCAATCTTATATGTGGAGTCATGGTTGTCAAAGGTTACAAAGGCAAAACCCCTTTTCTTGCCACTGCCTTGGTCAGTCATGATTTCTTTCTCTTTTTTTATTATTTATTATTATTATTATACTTTAAGTTCTAGGGTACATGTGCACAATGTACAGGTTTGTTACATATGTATACATGTGCCTGGTTGGTGTGCTGCCCCCATTAACTCATCATTTACATTAGATATATCTCCTAATGCTATCCCTCCCCCATCCACCCTCCCCACAATAGGCCCCGATGTGTGATGTTCCCCTTCCTGTGTCCAAGTGATCTCATCGTTCAATTCCCACCTATGAGTGAGAACATGCAGTGTTTGGTTTTCTGTTCTTGCAATAGTTTGCTGAGAATGATGGTTTCCAGCTGCATCCATGTCCCTACAAAGGACATGAACTCATCCTTTTTTATGACTGCATAGTATTCCATGGTGTATATGTGCCACATTTTCTTAATCCAGTCTGTCACTGATGGACATTTGGGTTGATTCCAAGTCTTTGCTATTGTGAATAGTGCTGCAGTAAACATACGTGTGCATGTGTCTTTATAGCAGCATGATTTATAATCCTTTGGGTATATACCCAGTAATGGAATGGCTGAGTCAAAGGGTATTTCTAGTTCTAGATCCTTGAGGAATCGCCACACTGTTTTCCACAATGTTTGAACTAGTTTACAGTCCCACCAACAGTGTAAAAGTGTTCCTACTTCTCCACATCCTCTCCAGCACCTGTTGTTTCCTGATTTTTTAATGATTGCCATTCTAACTGGTGTGAGATGGTGTCTCATTATGGTTTTGATTTGCATTTCTCTGATGGCGAGTGATGATGAGCATTTTTTCATGTGTCTGTTGGCTGTCTGAATGTCTTCTTTTGAGAAGTGTCTGTTCATATCCTTTGCCCACTTTTGGATGGGGTTGTTTGTTTTTTTCTTGTAAATTTGATTGAGTTCTTTGTAGGTTCTGGATATTAGCCCTTTGTCAGATGAGTAGATTGCAAAAATTTTCTCCCATTCTGTAGGTTGCCTGTTTGTTCACTCTGATGGTAGTTTCTTTTGTTGTGCAGAAGCTCTTTAGTTTAATTAGGTCCCATGTGTCAATTTTGGCTTTTGTTGCCATTGCTTTGGGAGTTTTAGACATGAAGTCCTTGCCCATGCCTATGTCTTGAATCACTTCAATTTTTCCATACTGTTCAAAATAATATCTTAGGGGATGTTCTTCAGTGTCTTCTTTAATGCCAGCAATAAATATCTTTTTCATTGTTAAGTGGGCACCTGGTCTTTGAGAATCTTCTCTTGAGACAGCTGTCTTTGGTTCCACAACTCTTCCATCCACCTTCTGTTGCCTTGCATTCATGGCTGCATCCACCTCCTCCACAGTGGTGTATATGACAAACCCAAAGCCCCTGGAGTGATTGGTGTTTGGATCTCTCATTACCATACAGTCTGTGAGCATTCCTCATTGCTCAAAATGGCTCCTCAGGCTCTCATCTGATGTTTCAAACCTCAACCCTCCAATGAAGAGCTTCCTCGGCTGTTGTTTGGGCTCTTGAGGAGACTCTGACTTAGACATGATGGCAGGGAGAAGAGAGACTTTAATGATGTATCCTTAGCGGTGTCCACAGGCAGAAAGGAGTAAGCTGACAAATACATCTCCTCATTCTACTTTTTATAGTTATTCACTATAGGGTTTATTTAAATGAATTTAAAAACCTTTAGTAACTGGAGATTATAAAGGAGTATGAGGAAAGACTATTGAGGCTCTGAGTATTCTTAAAAGACTAATATAACAACTCATTTGTATACGTTTTAATGACTGTGATGCCATTTTAAGAACCAGTATCACTGATGTTTCATTGGATGTCTCAGATTGAGGATCTCTTCAAATGATAAGGCTCTTTATCTCTCTTCAGAAAGCAGCTGTTGGGTTTTTCATCTTGTTACCAGAATTTTTTTTCTTCAAATATCAAACCTGCATTCATAAGTTAAAGTGCTGTGATATTTAATACATCACTTGATGTTATTAATAAATAAGATTCTCTGTAGCTTTTCTGTTATGAATAATAGTCTTCAACATTCATCCGAATGATGGATATTTGGTATTCCTTAAGTTCAAGTTTTTGGTCCTCTTATAGCTTAGTGGCTACAAAATAATAGTATCAATCTACTTCAAAGGCAGTCTGACAGAGTGTAAAAGGGCTTCACTTGGGTTCAGAAGATGTGAGTCAAGACATGTGTCAACTGTCCTTTCTTCCATCGAAAGGAGCTGTGTGATGCCAGGCAAATCCTTAATGTATGTGGGTCTTCTTTTCTCCATCTGTGAAATGAAGGAATTGAAAAGTCTGATCTTTAAACTCCTTCCAGCTCTAATGTTCTAGGATGTATTTGGTCTTTTGCTGAGCAAGAAAGCCCTATGCTTCCAAATGGTTATAGGAGCATTAATTTTAGACAATTAAAGACATCTGTCCCACTGGCAAGTCGTGTGAGATTAAATAAATCACTTAAGCTCTTCTTTGGTTTACTCATCTGAAAGCTAGGGATAATAATAACTACTATACAAGATTTCAAAAAGACATTATAAGAAAGGCCTTTGTAAACTTCAGTGTACTGTACACATCTTCTTGACTGCCTGCTGCTCAAATGTAAAATGCAACTTTGTGATATAAACTATCTGAAATGATTAAAAAGCATAATTCTAAGTGTTCTTCTGGGATATGTTTTAAATTATGTATCGTCATATATTTGATAAATACACAATAAGATATGTAACATATATGGAAGTTTTGCAGCATAATAATAAAATGAAAACTCATGACCCTACCACCCATCCTAGATGCTAAACTATTCTCAACATCAATGAAACAGCCCTGTGTGTTTTTCTCTGATCCAACCTTCTACTTTCCTGCTAGAGTTTGCATTTTTAACCATCTAAAATATGTTTACCACATATGTATGTATTCTTGAAGAGTATGTTATTTAGTTTTGCTTGTTTTTTTTTTTTTTTTTTTGGTTAAAAAATGACATGATAGTGTATGTAGTCTTCTGAGACTTTTTGCTTTCCCCCACTTAAGGTTATATTTTTATCATTAAGCTATATTGTACCTGGTACACATAGATCATACATTTTTGCTGTTGCATAATATTTCATTCTGTAACTGCCACACAGTATTTATCCATTTTCGTGAAAATGAACAGTTAGGTTGTTTGCAGTGTTTTTACTGTTGAAACCATAAAACTAAAGCAGATGAGCAAGGTGTACTCTCCTGGTGCACATGAATGATTGTTCCCATTTCCATCTATGCTTAATTTTTCTCCTTAATATTTCTTACTGTTTAGCATTATGGGTGCATGCACCCACACACATACATAACATATCTCAAGGTTTTGTATATACGTATATACAGGCATACACATGCACATGTGCATGCGCACGCACACACACACACTAGTCAAAAATCAAAAATCCACAGGTGCTCAAGTCCCTGATATAAAATTGTGTTTGCATATAACCTATGCACATCCTCCTGTGTACTTTAAATCATCTCTAGATTACTTTTAATACCTAATACAATGTAATGCAATATAAAATATATATTCACACACACAAATAATTAGCTGGAATCACAATTGGAATATAACATTTTTGTCTATTATTTCCCTGCTGTATTCTCAGTACCTAGAAAAGGTACTGAGAAAGGGCTCAGATAATATTGAATGAATTAATTAATGAATTGGGTTTTGTTGCTTGATTGTTAAATAAATAAATTATCATGTTAGGATTTACTGTTGATGCAGAAATCATCATGGAATATTGAAAAGACACTGAATAAGTGTCTTCTCTCCACATTCAGTTATTCAGGGTGCTTAGGTTCTAGTCCCAGATCTGCCACCAACTAGCTGTGAAATTTTGGGCAAGTTAATCTTTCTGATTCTGATTACGAACATTTATATGAAGTTAACAGTCATTTCTGTGTATTGTGATGATTAGCATACGATATTTATACAAATGTTTTATGAACCATGAACTGATACATAAGGACATGCTTGTTGTCATTATTCCTATGGCAAAGGTTCCTCACATTTACTGAGATTTTCAAAATAAGCATGAAGTTACTTGTTTCATATCAGGAACTTTTGAGGCTGGGCAAGGAGACTATGAGAAAAATGTGGTATTGGAGAGAGTGAAAGAGCCCAGTCCTGGAGGCCTACTCTGGTACACTTTGTGTTGGATGTGCAGTATCAAGCTTTTGCTATAAAATCAAGCTATTTTTAACCCCAAGGAAGCATAAAGAATCTTTTTTAAAGTAGGGCAACCAAGATAGTGTGTTACCCTTTCCAATAAGCCTGCCTAAATAAAATATTAATCTTTTATGTCAAAATAAGAAGTGATATATATAATTGAGGATGAAGAAGGGATAGAGTCTTCTGAGGGTGAATCCTTAAAAAGTCTTGCATATAAAATAACTATAGCAGAAATACCCATTAGTATTGAATTACATTTCTATATTGTGGAGAAATTAGATTTTCTCTTCTTTTATCTCAGACTTGCATGAACAGGCAAAGGCAGAGGTGGTGATGTCTGAGAGAAGCTTTTTACCTGCCTGTTTCCAGAATAGTGCAATGAAAAAAAGACCCCTCGATTTGTGCTGCTCAAAATTAATAGCTTCGGCCTCCACTTTACTATCTGTAAAACGGATTAATAAGCATATTGTCCCACTCCGAGTGGTGTAAGAATTAAGTATAATAAGGTGGGTGAAAGCCCTGTGTAAACTGTAAAGTGCGATGCAGATGCTGATGTTATGAGATCAGGATCAAGAGATAGAAGCTCGAGGCAAATGCATGTATTTGTATTATGAGAAAGACCCTAGGGAAAAGCATGAAGTAAACTTTTTACCGTTGACTTCTTCCTGTAGCCTGTGCCTTCTTCTTTATTTTTTTTTTCCGAGACAGAGTCTTGCTCTGTCACGCAGGCTAGAGTGTGCAGCAGTGCGATCTCGGCTCACTGCAACCACCACCTCCCAGGTTTAGTGCTTCTCCTGCTTCAGCTTCAGAGTAGCTGGGATTACAGGCGCACGCCACCATGCCCAGCTAATTTTTGTGGGGTGTTTTGTTTGTTTGTTTTAGTAGAGACAGGGTTTCACCATGTTGGCCAGGCTGGTCTTGAGCTCCTAACCTCGTGATCCGCCTGTCTCGGCCTCCCAAAGTGCTGGGATTATGGGGTGAGCCACCGCGCCCAGCCACCCATGCCTTTTATGAGGTCTTCCTTCTTTCTTCCTCGTCTTACCTTTCTCATATGTTCCTGGCACTCCCATTTAGCCACTTACTGAAGGTCTTATTCACCACAGACTTAGAACTTTTATTTCCTTGGAACCAAAGCCCCCTGCCCTACGCACCTATCCTGTATTCCCCTCCCCCCTCAGTTCTGGCCCTGGCCTCTCCTTCCTAAAGCAGTATCAAGGACAGCAGAGGGGGAGCCCAAAAGGTTATTTGGCTTCATGTTCACTCAGAGCTGCAAGTACTGAGTTTTGATACAATCTCTGGTGGAGTTTTGCATGGTCACAGAGATCCACTGACAAGACCAAGGAAGAAAAGGTCCACCTTTTCTTTAAAAAGCTAAACTAAAAGCTTTAACTTTTTAATAAGTTGCACACAGGTGTTTTGACTTTTTACACATGTCAGGAACCATCTGGAAAAAGCACAGGCCTCTCTCACCCTTTGGCAAGGTCTGGGTGATAGAGTTACTATGAGATTGTTGCTAATAGATGCTCATGGAGTAGTGTCTATGGTTTTAATTCCATGTTTCATAGTCACAGTGAGAATTTAAATAGATCAGTTAGGAGAAGAAACAGTGGGTTCCTTAAGAAAAGAAGAAGTGTTTAAAAACTTTTTATAAAAACAAAATATGAATAGCCGTGTATGGATGGGAGCTGGAACAGAAAGCCAGCTCTAGGAGCCTTCTGCCTTCTTGACTCTCTCTTTTGGCCCCATATAGTTTCTCTCTTACTGTCTCAGCCTCTCTCCACATTCTTTTCCATTCCCTTCTCCATATTTCCTGAGCCAAATTCCAGAGGAACTTAGCTTGGCTAGCTTAGCTCATTCTACTGCCATTGTTGGGTGAGATCCTTTGAATAAAGCCACCTACTGGTTTCCGGTCCACCTACTCTTGATTCAACCAGCAACCAGTGCTTTGTGGCGAACAACCTGGCCCTGCCTCCCTGGGAAGAGCTAAGAGTCTGCAGGTTTCCAGTATAAGAGAAATATGAGTAACAGATCCAGGACACCAAAGTGTCAGGGCTCATTGAGCATGAAGGAGAGAAATTGCTTTGAGCAGATCAAGGTCTTAGCTTGAAAGGCCCTCCAAAGATACAACTGTACAGCCCCACTTCCTCTCACCTCTACCATGAAAGATTGTTCCTGCAGATTAGACATTAAGTCTGTCTCTCAGATATGTATTCCATTTGCCGAAGACTCCAAAAAGTGGGCAAATCATTCTGGTCTTAGGGCTGAAGTGGGAAGGCTCTTTTTTCTGTTTATTTTGAGACAGGGTGTCTCTCTGTTGCCCAGGCTGGAGTGCAGTGGTGTGATCTTGGCTCACTGCAGCCTCTACCTCCCGGGCTCAAGCGATCCTGCCACCTTAGGCTCCCAAGTAGCTGGGACTACAGGTGCACCACCATAGCTGGCTAATTTATAAAATCTTTTTTGGTAGACATGGGGTTTCCATGTTGCCCACGCTGGTCTTGAACTCTTGAGCTCAAGCGATCTGCCTGCCCACTCTCCCAAAGCGCTGGGGTTACAGGTGTAAGTAACTGCCCAGCCGGAAGCCTCTTTCATAAAAATAAAGCAGCCCAAAGGATTCACTTAAGATTGTTAGAATTTGGACCCAATATTGAATTTTTTTTCCTTCTCAAATCCTAGATCCTATTCTTCCACTTACCAGTTGTGGGACATTGAAAAAGTTATTTAAGTCTCAGTGGTTTCATCTGTGTAATGGCCATAATGCTAGTATCCACTTCCACATTTTTGTGAGGATAAAATGAGAGAACACATGGAAATGCCTAGCTTAGTTCCTGGCACATAGCAGGTGTTCAATAGATTTCACCAGCAACCAGTGCTTTGTGGCAATAAATATATTGTGGCAAAAATTATCAATAGATTTATTGCTTCTGCTTGATTGCTTCATTTATTAACTCTCCAAATACGTCATTTAATCAACATTTTTTGAAGGATTACTCTGTGAGAGATATTTCACTGAAGCACTTAAGGCACCCCAAAATTACTTAAAATACCCAAAATGAAAGTGATTTAAAAATTTTAACAACCATCTTAACTGTTAGCATTTACACTAATGTTTTCAGCAAAGTCTTTCTCTACAAATGCAGAATCTTATTATATAATATGAGTAAATTCTGGTATGCTCTAAGCTACAAACTAAATAATCTTGTTAAGTTTATAATTGTGAATCTATGTAACTGAGATGGAATTTTATTCTAAAATTAATTTTTAAATAATGATAAAATTCATAGCATTGAAATAGATTGAGAAATTGTGCTGAAAGAGACAGTGTCAAACTTTAGAAAGCACACACGGCTTAAAAGTTATGAATCTGTGTAATTTTTGCATGACATTTCTTCTCAAAATAAATATAACACTTTTTTCCCTTGAATGAAAAATTCTGTGCTAACTCATATCCTCCCAAACATTTCTTGCCCACAGTAACTTATCAGTGTGTGTACAGGATGGAGGAAAAAAATGCTAAGGAAGTAGTTTTCAGTTTCAAGTTTCCAAAGGGTTATTACAAACAACCATCAGTATGCTTGAACAATGGGGCTTTTTAGTTAATTTAATTTTTTGCTTACCTTTGGATTGGCCTAAATACTTTTTCATTTTAATCCACGCTAAAATGCCCTGGAGTATGGTTAACATAAATGAATCTTAGATAGTTTGGGGTGCTGGGTCATGAGCAAGAATGCTAATTCTCACATAGGCATTCAAGAAACTTTTGTTGACTGAATGTACTAAACTGTACATGTACATGGTTCATGGGCAGAAGATGTGTTAACTGAAGGACATTTCTAGAACAAGGCTTTCAAACATATTTTAGGGAAACCCACATTAAAAAAAAAATTCTATCACAATCCATTACTAATAAACGTGTGTGTGTGTATTCACATAAAGAGTTGAGACAAAAATTTTGCAAAAATGTACCTACCAGCTGCAATGTATTCTGATAATTATCTTTTTAAAGTTGTCTTTAATTTTTCCAAAGGGATGCTGTTTGTGACTTACTGAATTGATTTTATGATCTCAGTGGATTATGACCTGTAGTTTCAAAAACATTTTTAAAAGCGAATTTCTTATATTAGCATGTGCTGTTGTTATTTTGCATGATTTACCTAAGCATTGAACCCTGAGAAAAAAGTTT
The DNA here is from genome assembly GCF_007565055.1 of Rhinopithecus roxellana. Taxonomy (NCBI): domain Eukaryota; kingdom Metazoa; phylum Chordata; class Mammalia; order Primates; family Cercopithecidae; genus Rhinopithecus; species Rhinopithecus roxellana. The sequence goes on along the minus strand of NC_044563.1, from coordinate 128,227,813 downwards.
TTGTGGTTATTTTCTTTTGTAGATTTTTCCAACTTTGGAAAATTGGAACTAAATTTCTTGATTAATACTAATATTTGAATTTAGATGAACTTAAATTAGCTTTTGGTTACTCTGCTTAAAAAAAAAAAATCTATTCCAAAGACCTGAATTTAAAGAAATTGCTTAAATTTGTTTTACCAAAATATCCAAACATGAAATAATAGGTTTACACCTATCTGAAACATGAAATAATTCAATGATTAATGAAAGCCTTTGAAAAATAGGAAATTATTAATTAGGGATGACAGTAAAAATTATGACCTTAAAGTGTCTGACATGCTGGGCGTGGTGGCTCACTCCTGTAATCCCAGCACTTTGGAAGGCTAAGGTGGGAGGATCCCTTGAGCCCAGAAATTCGAGATCAGCCTGGGCAACATGTTAAGACCCTGTCTCTACAAAAAAGTACAAAAATTAGCGGGGCATGGTGGCACACACTTCGGAGGCTGAGGTAGGGGGATCACTGCAGCCCAGGATGCCGACATTACAGTGAGCCAAGATCATGTCACTGCACCTGAGTGACAGAGCAAGACCCAGTTTCAGAAAGAAAAAAAGAAAAGAAAAGTAAAGAAAACAAAAGAAAAGAACATTAAAAACGAATCTGAACCAGGTGAGTGGTGTGCGCCCGTAGTCTCAGCTATTCAGAAGGCTGAAGTGGGGAGACTGCTTGGTCCAGGAGTTCAAGACCAACCTGGCCAATGTATCGAGACACTACCTTAAAACAAAACAAAACAAAACAAAACAAAACAAAACAGCAATCAAAAAAACCCAATATGAGAAAAAAGTACCTCATCAAGCTACTGAATAACTTGAGCACACTCCAGCATCTGTTCTGTTGCTTATTTGTTTTTGCTTTTACTGGCATCAGGAATTATTTCTATAGTTCCTCTGGTATGTTCCCCTGACATGGGATATGCCAGGCACATGTTCTTAAAAACAATTTCTTAACACAAAGAAATTTAGCATGTCAAATCCTTAAGAGTTGGAGAACTTAAAATCTCATATTAGAATACAAATTGCTGCTTCTACTTTCATAGGCCTTTTGATTAAGGGCTTACTACCCTGTCTCTACTAAAAGTACGAAAAATTAGCTGGGCATGGTGGTGCATGCTGGTGGTCTCTGCTACTCTGGAGGCTGAGACAAGAGGATTGCTTGAACCCACAGGCAAATATAGTGGGAGTGGGGGACAGAGATGGCTCTTAAAGGCAATGATTTGGCCAGTTGTCAGGTTCAGGAGAGTTCTATCAAGGAGACAAGCTCCCAGGTATTTATTGCTTGCCTACTGGAGTTTTAGCCAGTCTTGTGCTTCTAAAACTATTAAATATTAAGCTATCTTGGGATGCATTGCAGAACCTCATTTTTTTTCCCCTGTGGCTTCCATATGGCCCTTTATATGGCCTAAGTGGGGCAGTTATGAACCACATCCCCTCTCACCAGTCACAGTGTGTTCCTGGTGCCAGAGAGGTGGTGGGGCAGGTCTGAAGTCTCATAGGAAAAAAATACTCAGTCCACATTGATTCCCAGGCCAGATTCAATAGGGCTGTCTGATTTGAGAAATTACCCTCGTTGTGCTTCCCCATTCTCAGAGAGTAAAACCACAGGGCAGTTCTGGCTGACGGGATTGTACCTATCTGGTGTCTGCTCCACTGTTTCTGTCATGCTGAGTCACAGGGCGTTTATTAGTGACTGCCTTGTGCAGTGCAGTGATGTAGTGAGGAGTCCGTAGCCCTAGGCCTGAGTGGGTTGATCCTGGTGGGAATTTCAGTTGCGGAGCACTGGCTCTGTGAGGCTGGACACATTACTTTAGTCCTCCAAACACCTTAAGTTTCTTCACCTAGAAAATGGAAACAGGAAGGGTAATATCACACACTGGGACCTGTTGTGGGCTGAAGGGAAGAGGGAGGGATAGCATTAGGAGATATATCTAATGTAAATGACAAGTTAATTGGTGCAGCACACCAACATGGCACATGTATACATATGTAACAAACCTGCATGTTGTGCACATGTACCCGAGAACATAAAGTATAATATAAATAAATAAATAAATAAAAGACAGAATGGGGGGGGGAAAAAAGAAAGAAAATGGAAACAATAGTACCTACCAAGTAAGCTTGTTGAGAAGATTAAATAAAAACTAACATGTGACTGGGTGCAGTGGCTCACGCCTGTAATCCCAGCACTTTCGGAGACCGAGGTGGGTGGATCACTTGAGGTCAGCAGTTCGAGACCAGCCTGGCCAACATGGTGAAACCCTGCCTCTACTAAAAATACCAAAAATTAGCTGAGCATGGTGGTACACGCCAGTGGTCCCAGCTACTTGGGAGGCTGAGACAGGAGAACTGCTTGAACCCAGAGGCGAAGGTCGCAGTGAGCCAAGATCGTGCCACTGCACTCCAGCCTGAGTGACAGAGACTCTGTTTCAAAAACAACAACAACAACAACAGCAGCAACAACAAAAGCTAATATCAAAGGCTTATGTGCCAAGTACTGTTCTAAGCACTTTTTAGTTTTACATGTGTTAACTCCATGAATCTTTACAGCAACTCTCTGAGGTAGGAGCTGTCATCATTTCCATCTTACAAAGGAGGAAACCAAGGTTGATTTGCATAAGATCACACAAGTAGGAGGTGGCAGAGCAGGGATTAGAATCCAGGCAGCCTGATGCCAGAACCTATGCTCTTAATGCAAAATATTCATGTAGGGATTTAGGAACATAAAAATGTTTTAAAATGGTTCTACTGCATCCAAAATTCATTCAATGAATATTCCACAAATGTTCCTCAGTGCCAACTGGGTGAGAAACCCTGTGCCAGGTGCTGTGGAAAAGTAAAATTAAGATATTGTTGTCACATATAATGGGAAAGAAAGATTCACTGGCACCCCTACAGGGGGAAGTAGTACAGGGTGATTGTTGCAGGAATTTGGGAATGGGGGTTGGGCAGAGATTGGGAGTTCTGGTGTTGGCTGCTGATTGGCTGAGGGTGGGACAGAACAAGGGGAGAGGTAGAAGAAATTGCTGAGATGTCAAGAAGGATGAAAATCTGTCTGAAAACCAAAAGGATGAGAACTCAAAAAAATGCTGATCCCATGAACGGCATGGAGGGATCCAGAGGCACTGGAGTGGCTGGGAGAGGAAATGCCAAGGTCACCTGAGGACCTTGTAGGACTCTGTGAGGTGTCAAGGTCCAAGTGGGGTGGCGGGTGGTCCTGGTCATGCTCGGCTACCCTGCATACCCCGAATTACATCATATAGACAGTGCTGTCATTGAGCCGAACATGCAATACGTGCCTGTTCCTCAATAATTCATTCCACAAATGTTTAATCAGCATCTATTTTGTATCATGTGCTCTTAGGGTCTGAAGTTTTCTCATCTCAGAGTTCACATTTACTGTGAATTTGGAGAGGGAAGCCTTTTAATCTATTAGTCTTTTAGGTTTTATCTTTTTCTTTCTTTCTTTTTTCTTTTTTTTTTTTTTTTTTTTTTTTGAGACAGAGTCTTGCTCTGTCGCCCAGGCTGGAGTGTAATGGCACAATCTCGGCTCACTGCAACCCTTGCCTCCTGGGTTCAAGCAATTCTCCTGCCTCAGCCTCCCGAGTGGCTGGGACTATAGGCAGGTGCCACCATGCCTGGCTAATTTTTGTATTTTTAGTAGAGACAGGGTTTCACCATGTTGGCCAGGATGATCTCGATCTCTTGACCTCATGATCCGTCCGCCTCAGCCTCCCAAAGTGCTGGGATTACAGGAGTGAGCCACTGCGCCCGGCCAGTTTTATCTTTTTCTTTCTCAGTTTTATACACTGACTATCGTTACTACTGCCTCCTCACATTAAGGGTGCCCAGGGCAACAGCGTAAGTGGAAGTCTAGTTACAAGGCATGTTTTAATTTTTAGTGTATAAATCAGGATTACAAACAAGTGAAAAATGTTCTATCCTCTTACTTTGATAAAAATACCCACTAAGGACTTGGAAGGCCAGGTGGGAGTTTGTGATTGTCATTTGGCTTGGAGAAGTGCACCAAGACATGGCAGTTTGGAGGGACAGCACTGGCCGGTGGCCCGCTTCCTGCTACACAGTGAGGAACCTTGGGAGCTTGTGTGGGGCCATCCCTGCCTGTGTGTTTGAGCTTTGTCCACTCCCCACCACCCTCTACTACTTCTTGGCCATCCTCTGGGACTAGACCAGTCTGCCCTTGACCCAACAGAGAGGCTGCAATTAGCCTTAGAAGTAGGATTGCTAGGCAAGGTGGCTCATGCCTGTAATCCCAGCACTTTGTGAGGCCGAGGTGGGCGGATCGTTTAAGGTCAGGAGTTTGAGACCAGCCTGGCCAACATGGTGAAAACTCATCTCTACCAAAATATAAAAATTAGCCGGGTGTGGTGGCAGGTGCCTGTAATACCAGCTACTTCGGAGGCTGAGGCAGGAGAATCGTTTGAAGCCCAGAGGCGGAGGTTGCAGTGAGCCAAGATCTCAGAAGGGGGGATGCAGGCTCTGGGTGGACATGTCCTTTTTGTCTAGTAGGGAGAAATGGATGAAGGAGACTGGAGTGTGGCCTTTAACTTGTGGAGCTGAGGGCAGGGCCCCACTTCCCTTGTGTTCAATAGTAGCACCAACCAAATGGAATCACATCACTTGTACCCTTGCATTTCTCAGGCGAATAATGACAACATGTGTTTTCCTGCAAGTTACATGGTCACTAGCCTATCTCTTGAAACCTGTCCTAAAGTTTTCAAATACTCATTTTTGTAGACTTTGCCAAAGAAAAGCAAAAGCAAAAGCAAAAAGGTATTCATGACTCCAGTCTTATTGAAGACAATTGCAAAAAAGAAAAAAAAAGTCTCAGATCTTTAACAGTCAAACCAAAACCAAAGAAGATGGGCTTCATTTTGCTGCAAATTCTGTAGACATTGCTTTTACACATAAATTCAGGGAAACCCCTGATTTGCATTATTACATTTTTCAGTTTTCTGTAATTTATTTCCCTTTTGGTTTCTCCTAATCATTAATTTCCTATATGTGTAATTTGTCTTCAGTTATTAGAGCTGATATGTAGCATCCCATCATTTGCTGTGGATAGCCATCTGAAAACCAGAAAACAGTTTTTTTTTAATGTTACTAATGAGGGCTTTGCCAATTGAAACCACGCACTGCATCCATTATGCTGGGTATTGCGCTTACCCCTAGAAAGATCTGAATAAATAAGACCTGATTCTTATCCTCAAATTGCTCACAGTCTGGTGGTTCAGACACATAAACACATCAATTATAATAAAGCACAATAAATGCTACTAGAGGGGGCTATGTGAGGAGAGAGGACTGCAAAGTTGATCTACCTGGGGGAGTCCGCGAAGATTTTAATAGGGAGTTGGCATTTCAGCTGGGGCTTAATGAGGAGCAGGAGTTTGCCAGACAAGTGCGAAGACCATTATTGTTCATTTTCCTTGTGAATTATTTATTTTTGCTACTTAATTATGACTCATGAGATATCTGGGCATTATATGCCATTGCCCATAAATCTAGATTTTCTGTTTTCTCATTTTCAGCCCCCATTTCACATTTGGGAGATAGTTTCTTAGGTAAGTCTCAGTGTTAACATCTATAAAATGGGACCTAACAGTGCCTATGTCATAGAGTTGTTTTGAGGATTTAAAGAAACAATGTGTCTAAAGGCCATGCACTGTGCCTGTGGCTGAGCCAGAAGGTGCTTGGACACAAGTCACGGAACTTCAACTCTTGTGGCTTAACCAAGTTGGAATTTGTTTTCCTGGGATGTCAGGAAGTCCTGAGGAATATACAGGACTGGTTCTTTGGCTCTCAGATGGGGCCAGGGTCCTGAGCTCCTGCTAACTTTCTGCTCTTGGCTTTTTTCACACATGTTCAGTCATGGTCACAAGGTGTCCACTCCGCCTCCAACCTCCTGTCCAGTGCAGGAAGAATAAAGAGGAAGGAAGAAGGTAGTGCCTTTGTCAGGAAAAGCAAAAATTTACCAGGAAATCTCTATCAGACTTCTGCTTATGTGTCAGAGGCCAGAGCTTTTTGACATGGCATCCCCTGATTGTAAGGGAATCTGAGAGGGCAAATATCTTTACTGGGCATTTTGGCATCCTGAGCGATACTGGGGTTCTAACACTGAAAAGGAGAATGGCTATTGTTTAGGCAACCAGAAGTCTCTGCTACAGCCCGACACACAATTAGCACTCAATAGTTGTCTGTGGGTTTGGAGTTGAGGTTACGTTAGTCCAGATCTCTCAGGGGATTCAAGATGACATCTGGTCTACAGGCATATATCTTATTCTATTACTATGAATGTATTCTCAGTAAACTATATTGCATTCATTTGTTAATAGGAATAATTATCTATACATGCATATTATATACTATATTCTTCTGGCTTTATATATAATATTATTTCATTTTACATGAAACCTTTCTTCCAAAGCCTTTCAGGCCATTTTAGAAGACTCAGTGCATTTTATAATTTCAACCTCCTTTAAGGAGCATCATCCTTATGTTCTATAATTGTCATAGGGTTGTGATCATCATACCCCCTCAAATGCTTTCACAGAAAATTATTTTTCTTCTTTTGCCTAATGCCAGAAACTGACACAGATATCCGAGCCAATGGTCAGTGTCAAGTCCAGAAATAAATGTTGTGAATTTCCAACATACTGTATAATCCAAGCTTTCTGAAATGACTGATGCTGTTTTAAAAGAAAGAAGTAATCGCAATGTATGCTGTGCTTTATGACTTGCCGTCATTGTGGATCAGAGCAGAGATACTGGCCAGATCTTGGACTGGGCTGAGTCAAATAGGATCTGAGTACTGAGTTGCTATCCTCTGTGTGAAGTGGCTCACAAACCTCCAGCTGAAAGACCACAGTATGTAGGGATGCTGGTTGTAAGATTTCACATCCTTACTTTGCAGTCCTTTAGCATTTACTGTGTGCTATAGCGCATAAAAAGATGGAGAACGTATGATCGCCATGAAGGTGGTAGAAAGTGGTTAAAGACATAGCATTTGGTTCAGTCCTATTTTCCTCTGCTTTGCCTCTTTCCTCTTTAAGCATCAGTTTCTTCATGTGTAAAGTGGTGGTAATTAATACCTACCCCCATAGAGTTGTTTTAAGGATTAAGAAGAGATGATGCATAGAAAGCAGTTAGCACAGAGTCAGTATTTAGGAACTTCTCAATAAGGGAAGCTATTATATTTTATTGCTATCAGATCAACAAACTTACTCATTGGTGTGAAAAGGCACCTACATAAAAATAATGGAAGGTTAAAGTAAAAACAAGGAAGATACAGCACAAAACATCTATACAAAAATTACATGCATCATGTAGATGATTTTATGTAAATGTCTTGATTTGAATCTAATATTGCTACATCTACAGTGACCTAAGTATCTAGTACATAAAATGAAAATTGCTTGAAAAATCAAATTCTCACAATTATGTAGATAAGCTCTGTGAAATTATCTAGATATTGATAAGTTAATATATAACAAATCACGATATGATATACCACCCAGCTCTACTTCTTACCTGTACTCAGCTCCTGTTCTAACTGCTGTGCCTCATGGGAGGCAGTATATACTGTTTTGATTGATAGCATGGGCTTTCTAGTGAGGACGACCTCAGTTGAAACACCAGCAATTGCTGAACTTTTCTGCGTCCTTTGTATAATTAAAAACGGAATTATCTACCTCTCAGTGTTGTGAGAATGTCTTAAGAAAATGCCTCTTAAGTCCTTAACGAAGTGTCTACCATATACAAAGCAGTTCATAAGTGGCTATTATTTTTATTATTGAAAATTTATGCTGCATTCCAATGAATGACATTCTAGTCTTTCACTTAGCTTATTAGTAATGTACTCAAGCATCTTGAAAGTATTTCTATGAACAAGATGCAGTTTATATGCAATACAGATGTTTACAAATCAAGCATTGGTTAGATCAGCATTTCTCGAAATGTGGCACAGAGCTAGCTCCCTGGGAGTTCCAGGGACTCATGTACAGGGTCCCTGAGACACTTTCAGGAGATCTGGAAGATCAACTTTTTCTTAATGGTATCACAACATCATTTGTCTTTTTTATTCTCATTGTTTCGTAGGTAGACAGTGGAGTTTTCCAGAAGCTACAAGATATGTGATATCATAATAGATTGAATGAAAAGGGGATATTCAGCTGCCTTTATTTATTTATTTATTTATTTATTTATTTATTTATTTATTTATTTATTTTTGAGACAGAGTCTTGCTCTGTTGCCAGGCTGTAGTGCAGTGGCACGATCTTGGCTCACTGCAACCTCCGCCTACTGGGTTCAAGCAATTCTCCTGCCTCAGCCTCCCAAGTAGCTGGGACCCTACAGGCACACATCACCATGCCCAGCTAATTTTTGTATTTTTAGTAGACACATATTGGCCAGGATGGCCTCAATTTCCTGACCTCGTGATCTGCCCGCCTTGGCCTCCCAAAGTGCTGGGATTAAAGGAGCGAGCCACCACGCCCAAGTCACCTGCCTTCATTTAAGCCAGGTTTTAGAACACTCCAAAAATATAAAACAATGCCACTCTTCACACTAAAATTTTTTATTTTAGAAAATATTATTTTTCATAAAAAGTTATTTATATATAATTGATTATTCTGTTGAAATGAATGGATAAAATATTTTATAGTTTCTTAGTTTTAATTTGTAATATGATAAATATTGACAGATATAATGCACATAAACAAAAACTCTTTGGAGTATCCAATAATTTTTAGAGTGTACAGGAGTCTTGAAACCAAAATATATAAAAACCACTGGATTTGATCATATGGAATATTATGTAGTCATTAAAATGTCACAGAAATATATTTGTTGATATGGAAAACTATTCATAATATATTAAGTGAAAACAGTAGGTTACAAAATGATGTGAAATATTACCCTATTCTTGCTAGAAATGTATATAAATATAAATGAAAAGATGATTCTAATATTTTATATTTGTTTTGTCTGCATTTTCTGTCTTTTCTCATAATGAAGGTTTCTTTAACAATAAGAAAACGATAGAAACAGATAAAACTTGATTTTAAAAAATAATTCAATTCACAAATGATCCATTAGTTGCTGAAAAGCCAACATTTATGACTCGAAGATGTATGTTTCTTCCTCTAACTCCAATAAAACAAATTGTTTGAAAACAGTACAGTATAAATTCTAATCAAATTGTGCTGCATATTTTTGGGATAATTTGAAATAATTTTCAAAAATGTTTATTCAAAAGAACCTTGAAATTTGACCAAATATTTTCAAAGCAACTGAACCAAATATTAAGATTCTGGAAAGGCATAGTGTTGTGAAACTAGAACAAGTTAATCATGGCTTAGTCTCATGTCCTGTTCTGAGATTATTTATTTTTCCTCTTCTTAATACTATACAATGGTGACTTGTATCATTCTCCAGTCGTATCATGTGTATTTGTTTTATCAGCAGCAGATTATGTGGTCTTCCAGAGCAGGAACCAGGTCTTAAAATTCTTCTGCCACAATTATAGTACCCAGCAGAGTTCAATATACAGCAGACACCAAGTGAACACTTGATAGAAGATTTAAGTGTTTCATCTTTCTTGCAGTCTTTTTTCCATTAACTCCTTCTCATTCCATATAAAAGTCTTTAAATGTCTTCATTATTGTATCATAATTTAAGCCTAGAGGGACCTAAAGAGTTCTTAACAAAACAGCCCTGCAGTTTAAAAAAATCATCTTCTATGATCAGATATAGATGTTTATTACTTAAAAACAAAATAAAACTAACACGGTCCTCTCACTGATTTAGTAGCTAACGATTTCACACTCTACAGGGCTAATTGCCTTATTTATGTCTATTTTTCCATTTGAAACACAAGCACTAAAGCAAATATATGAGCAAATTGAGGCTATCCTGAAGAACAAATAGTCTTCTCTAACAGCTATCATGCTCTGATAATTTCTAGAAGAGAGGGTGTGAGGCAGAAAACAGCTGTAGGGTTCAAGTTCAAAAGACTGCTAGCTAGTCAGGGGCTGCAGCAGTGCCTCCCGCAAGTGAACCTGTGCTCTGACAGGGCAGTGGTAGTGGGGATAGCAGGTGGGTTCAATTTTCAGATTGGAGCAACATAATTTGCTGATGGCTGGATGTGAGGGAGAAGGAGGAGTTGAGAATGGGTGACAGGAGATTGGAAATGCCATCAATGATGTTCATGAGGCATGGTGAGGAAGTGCCTAGAATGGGCTTAGATAAGGACGCATTGAGTGTAAGTTCGGTTGGGGACTTCTGTGGTTTGTGAGTAGCTAACTTCTTAGAATTTCCTCTCCACTAATGGTTATTGTCCTCCTGAAGGCTTTCCTACACAATGTTCCCTGAGAGTAGAAACATCCGTAATCCCTGTTCCCTCGATTTTATCTGTGTATCTTGAGTGTCCACCTTCTACATCTGCCAGAACCTCTCAGAAAGGTGCCAAATTACTTCAAGTTTCTTCCTGTGGACATTTTTTTGGATGTCATATTAGAACATCTGTTTGTCCAATTTAGTATGCAATCTGTGTGTCTTCTGTTTCCACCTACACGAGTCTTAGATTGTGCTTAGATTATGAGTGCCTTAAAGGCAAGGCAATTGTCTCTCTTCACAATCTGACTGAAAGTCTTGAAAAAGCAAATGGCACAATATTCCCAATCAGGGAAACAGTGCATTGATCTTCAGAACCTGAAGTGTGGGAATAAACTGTATTTTGTAATGGGCAGAACCCCACAGCGAGGCTCAGAATAACCCAGTTTATTACAGTTGCTCTGCCCCTGATTAGCTGTGTGAATCACTTAATCTCTCCAGGCCACAGTTCACTCAACTATAAAATTAAGGAAAAAGATACTCATATAACAAGCATAGTAAGCCCACATTGATTATTTACTACATAGCAAGCACCATGCTAAACATGTACATTATCTCCCTTATTAGCAGTCCATTGTAGTGAATGAGTACTGTTTCTGCTCCCACTTTAGAGATGAGGAAACTGAGCTTAGAGAGTTTAAGCAATGTGCCCAGATTCACAAAGCTGGTAAATACTGCATCTGAATTCAAATTTGGATCTGTCACCCTCCCAAGCTTTTGCCCTTATCCACTAAACCACTGCTTCTCCGGGTCCCAACTACTTCTTTCTGAAATTTTCATATCAGAAAGAAACAAGCTAGCGATCATGGAAAACAGAATCATAGTGATTTTCCTGCCTTGCGAAAAATCAAACAACAATGTTGGAAAATCAGAACATCTTTACAAACTTGAACAGGGCCAATACTTGGTTTCAGTTGATCCTGCAGCATGTTGAAAACCTAGCCCTGTATCATGGAAAGATGGTGGGCACCACCTGGATTCCTGTTGGCACTGAGAGGAGGCCAGGAATCGCAAGGGTGTTGATCAGGCTCCATGTGGTGGTGAGCCACCACTGTCCCTGCCTCTAGTTAGAGCTCACGATTTATACGGAAGTACTGTGTGCATGATGTAGACATCACAGCACTGTTGCAATGCTTGGGTGGCTGTGCTGGTGACAGAGCTGTTGCCCTGGGAACATTCCTGAAGGGAGTTTAAGATATTGCTTGTAGTTGTTGAAAGGTGTTTAATGATTATTATTATAGAAGAGTCTAATATCTGTGTCAAAGTATTAAATTTAGAAAACAACACTACCTCCCAAATTAATTCAAGTCCCTGAGCACCTCCTGGGGGCCAGGCAGAGGCTAGTTGTTGGGGACATGAAGCTGAACAAGACATCAAGTACCTGCAGGAGCCTACACAGAGGACGCAGACATATAACAAAAATATGGTGTGATGAGTACTTTGCCGAGGGGAGCACAGAGCACTGGAAGCACAGAACAGGCAGAATCTAAAATTGAATTCAAGGAGGAGATACGTCTATGGACAAAGCTCCCTAAATGGAGGTCCTGTATTTACTTTCCAGATACCCATCACAGAACTAGATAGTAATCCAGCACAGAGATTTTTATGCTCCTCTCTGAAGGAGAAGCTGGAGGACAGATGCAGCTGGAAACCAAAGAATGTGCTATGAAACCAGGGAGATCCTTTAAAGTCTCATGAGTATCTATTAAACGTTTTCTGTGAAGGGCCAAATGTTTTCAGAAATTAGGTCACAAACATCTGTGAGGAGATTTTTAACATAACAAGACCAACAGCAATGGATTGTACCATTGCATTAGTTAGAGGAAACTACTGTTGTGACAGAAAAACAAGTTCGTGGTAGTTCCAGGTAGATCTGGAGGACTCTGCAAATCTTAGTTGGGGACTCAGATTAATGGAGGTTCTGCCATCTTTGGTACGTGGCTCTCGAGGTGGCCTTGGGCATGGATGTCTGGCCAATTTAAGGAGAAAGAACATGGAAGATCTTATATAAGAGGATTTTATGGGCTAGGCTGGCCAGGAAGTGGCACAAATCACCCCTGTTCACCTTCAGTCTTTAGGCCACTGCTAAATGGCCGAAGATGGTTGGGAAAGATAATCAGCTGTGAGCCCAGGAGGAAGAGGAAATGGTTTGGTGAATGGCTCACAGTTTCTGCCACAACCATGGATGGGGATTGCAGGACTAAACCAGAGAGGCCTTTTAGAAACTACCGGAAAGGGGGAAAAAGTAGAGAGAAGAGAAAAAGATGATGACCTTACTAACACAGTTTAAGTTCTTTATTTCTCCCTGGAATAAAGCTGAATCACAAAGCAGTATACACTTCCGGATTTTGCAAGTGCATTTTGCAGTGTGTCTTTATGCAATATATAACTTTAATGTAAGCTGTGGATATTATATGGTATATTCTAATTGTTGTACTTATAACATCATGTTCAAATGTCATAATTGTAATTTCCAGGGGTGTTGGATTAATTAACCAAAATTTGCATAAAGATGCAACATTGCATTTTTTAAAGCAAACATTTCATTCAGAACACTTTTAGATTTATAGAAAAATTGAGATGATAGTGCAGAGTTCCATATATTCACACTCAATTGCCCCTATTTTTCAAGTCTTACTTTAGTATGGTGCATTTGTTATAATTAATGAAAGAATGCTGATACATTATCATTAAAGTCATTATTTTGCTTTCCTTAGTTTTACCTAATGTCCTTTTATTGCTCCACAATTCCATCCAGGATACCATATTACATTTAGTCACCATGTCTCCTTAGGCATCTCTGGGCTGTGATGGGCTCTAAGGCTTTCCCTGTTTTTGATGACCTTGACAGTTTCAGGAGTGGTGGTCAGATATTTTGTAGAATGTCCCTCAGTTGGGATTTGTCTATACTTTTTCTCATGATTAGATCAGGATATTGTGTTTTGGGGAGGCAAATCTCAGATGTAAAGTGCTGTTCTCATGACATCATATCTAAGGTACATACTCTCCATATGACTTATCTCAGTTGATGTTAATCTTGGTCACCTGGCTCAGGTAGTGTTTCTCCACTGCAAAGTTATCTTTTTTTTCCAGTTAAGGATTTTTTTAAATTTTACTTTTCTATAGGTTTTTGGGGTACAGGTGGTGCTTGGTTACACCTTACCATATTGTACCCTTTGGAAGGAAGTCACTGGGCACAGTCCACACTTAAACAGTGGAAAATTATGCTCCAGCTCTCTGAGGGCAGAGTATCTGCATAAATTATTTAGAACGTATTCTTGCATGGGAAATTTACATTGCATTTTAAAAAGCAGCAAAAATGCAGAAAGACTAAATTAGTGCTGTTGAATAGCAAAACAGTCGAGTGCATGGACATGTCTTACATTCATTTATATCTTCTACAGCACTCATCACTTCATAATAATAGTTAACACAACTCAACATATTGAGTTGTTGTCAAACAAATTCAATCTTCTCAACAAAACTATTGAATTGCTACTATGAATACAAGAATTTTGCAGATGAAAAAACTGAAGCTTAGAGAGGTTAGATTTATGAGCAGTTACCATAAATCACATAACGTTACTTTCCTGCTTAAAAATTTAGTGGTTTCTGGTTGCAATTAGAACAAAGTTCAACCTCCTTATCTTGGCCTTCAGATGCTGTACAATACAGCCTAACTTATTTCTCTTGCTTCTCTCCTACCAATCTTCCCCTCCTTCACTATGCTTCAGTCTCAAGGGCCTTCTTTCTGTTCAAACCTCAACGAAATCTTGTTTTAGAGTCTCTGGATTTTCTGTTCTCTTGGTCCCAGATCTTTGAATGTCTAGATCCTTCTTATCAATGTTACTTTTCTGCTGAAGAATTTAGTGATTTCTGATTGAGAAGTGGTGGTTATTTTGTAGATCTATCAGGTTGCAGGCCAAATCTCATCTCTTAAAAGGGGTCTTTCCTGACATTCCATTTTAAATTAGTTCTCTTTTTCCCAGAATCTTTCTCTATCCCTTCCCCTGTGTTATTTTCTGCATAGCAGTTGTGACTCTGGAACGATTTCGGTAATGCATCTTTATTTGCCTCTAGGTTGTGAACTCATGAGAATATGTTCATGCCTATTTTGCTCACTGCTATGTTCCCAGAGCCTAGAACAGTACCTGGCATATAGAAGGCACTTGGTCAACGTTGCTGCAAGAACAAAGAAAAGAATAACTTGGCCCAAGGAACAACATAAGTAGGCAACAGAGCTGGTATTCAAACTCATGTCCTTCTGATAGCAGAACAAAGTTGGAACATTTGCTGTAAACTCAAATAGGCACTCGGTAAGCAATGCTGATTTGATCCAGCAACAATATACTCAGACTGAAGACAAGGACCTGATGGTTCTTAACTCCCATTAGTAACCTTGGGTCAGGATGCCCTATTTGCTAGCCCTGTCATTTGAGGCAAGTTACACAACCTGCTAACTCTGAGTTTCTCTGTCTATAAAAAGGGATAAAAATACTGCTTACCTCACACAGTTTTTGTGAGCATTAAATAAGATAAACATATGAAAAGTGCACTGAAAACTAAAAAACATGATATAAAGTTTAATTATTAGTTTTTATCAAAAGAAAAATACACATTTTTTTTTTTTTTCCTGAGTCCTTCCCATGGAGTATTGTTTGTTTTGATTTTTGGTCTCACTCTGACACCCAAGCCAAAGTGTAGTGGTGTGATCTCAGCTCACTGCAGCCTCGACCTCCATGTGGTAGGGAAGATGTGGTGGTGAGAAGAGGACCAGGTTGGGAAGGAGACACTGAGCTCTGTTTGGACTGGCTTGGACGATGTCATGACTCGGTATGCTGAGATGTCTTACATTCATTTATATCTCCTACTACACTCATCACTTCATAATAATAGTAGTTTATATAACTCAATGTATTGAGTTGTTGTCAAACAAATTCAATCTTCTCAACAAAACTATTGAGTAGCTACTATGATTACAAGAATTTTGCAAATGAAGGCAAATGAGGCCTACAAATACATGTTTTGTCAGTACATTCACTTTAGCAAATGTTGGAAGCAGAATATACTACAGGTGTTTAAGGTTATGTTTCTCCCCTGGCTTCTGGGGATACACTGCCTACTGTGGGTTGAATTACATCCCCTTAAAATTCGTATATTGGAGGCTTAAACCCTGGTATCTCAGAATGAGACTGTTTTGGAGATGAGGGTCTTTAAGGAAGTGATTAAGTTAAAATTAAAGTGATTAAGTTATGGTGGACCCTAATCCCACATGACTGGTATCCTTACAAGAAGAGGAAATTTGGATACATGGAGAGATATTAAGGATGTGCGTAGTATTAGTCCGTTTTCATGCTGCTGATGAAGACATACCAGATACTGGGAAGTTTTGAAAAGAAGTTTAATGGACTCACAGTTCCCACGTGGCTGGGGAGGCTTCACAATCATGGCAGAAGAGCAAGGGAGAGCAAAGGGATGTCTTACACGGTGGCCGGCAAAGACAGAATGAGAGCCAAGCAACTGGGTTTCCTCTTATAACGCCATCAGATCTCATGAGACTTCCATTCACTATGATGAAAACAGTAGTGGGGAAACTGCTCCCATGGTTTAATTATCTCTCACCAGGTCACTCTCACAACATGTGGGAATTATGGGAGCTACAATTCAAGATGAGATTTGGGTGAGGACACAGCTAAACCATAGCATACATGCACAGAGGAAAGGCCATGTTAGGACATGGTGAGAAAGCCATGGTCTGCAAGCCAAGGACTGTGGCTGCAGGAGAAACTAAACCTACCAACGTCTTGATCTAGACTTCCAGTCTCCAGAATTGTGAGAGAATACATTTATGTTGTTTAAACCACCTGAGCAGACTATTACATTACCCAAGTGAAAACTTGTTTCCCTGAGAACTAACCACTATGTGTGTTCACTCTGTAGTTTGAAGAAGCCTGTGTGTCCCAGAGTGTGGGGACACTTACCCCCAACAGGAATATGCAACGGGACATGTGCATAATCATGTTTTGGACAGCAAGTTCAGTTTACTACCCCAGAGCTTAAAGTGAATTTGTGTTTGTAGCAACGGTGGTGTTCAAGAGTGGATGGATTTTTGTCAGATTTCTCTTGCAATTTTTCAGAGCTCAGTATACTGAATTGTATTTGCTTCCTCTTTTAGGGTTTCAGTAACACACAAACAAGATGATGAATCTCTGCTTTAAATAGGTGCTTAAAATGTTTTCCTGCGTGTTGAGAAGGAATGGGTAGGGTTCTCAGTGATTTGGTCCACTCAGCTCACTTTACAAAGGACACGATGTGGTATTTGTTTTGTGGCAAGAGTTGGAACTAAAATGCAAGTCCTCTGACCCCCAGAGCAGTGCTCTGCCCATACCATCTATTCTAGATTATATGTTGGAAAATAGTCACATTTTTATAATTTTTTTTCAGCTTTTGCACTTGTTCCCTTATTTTTGGTATTTGTTTCCTCATGTCACCTGCTATTCTTCAGTTCAACGCTAACTTTGGTTGAACAGTGCTGTATATTGATTTCTGTCTTGTAAGCCTATGTGTATTCTCCTGTACTTAATTCATTGCAAATGCAGAGATTTGCTTGCAGAGATGTCCAGAAGTCCTTTGTAGCTGCCAGAGGGCTGGTAATCTTAGAGTGTAAGTGGAAATGATTCTAAGCCTCCCCCGGAAGTGCTTCTCAGCCAAGAAGCCATTTAAAAGAAATGTCTTTTGTAAGCTTCAATTAAAAGAACTTCTAAATTATTTGTTTTGTGTATTTTTCTTATTTAACTCATGAATTTAGAGGCTGATAAAATTTTTTAAGTAAAAAATTTTTAATTATGGCAAATTACACATAATCTAAAATGTACCATGGTGATTTTTTTTTTTTTTTTTTAAGAGACCGGGTCTTACTCTGTCACCCAGGCTGGGGTTCATTGGTGCGATCATAGGTCACTGCAACCTTGAATTCCTGACCTCAAGCAATCTTCCTATCTTGATCTCTCAAAGTGTTAAGATTACCACCATACTGGCCTTTTTAAGTGTACAGTCCAGTAGTGTTAAGTATATTCACATTGTTAGGTAAACAATATCCAGAACTTCTTCATCTTGAAAACAGAAACTTTATATCCATTAAACAATTCCTCATTATCCCCTTCCCCCAGCTCCTGGCAACCACCATTCTACTTTCTGTCTCTATGAATTCGACTACTCTAAGTTCCTCATGTAAGTAGAATTATACAATATCTCTCCTTTTGTGTCTGGTTTATTTCACTTGGCATAATGTCCTCAAGGATCATTCATGTTGTAGCATGTGTCAGAATTTCCTTCCTTTATAAGACTGAATAATATTCCATAGTATGTATGTACCATGTTCTGTTTATCCATTCATCTATTGATGGACACTTGGGTTGCTTCCACTTCTTGGCTATTATGAATAACGCTTCTATAAAGATGGGTGTACAAATATCTCTTTAAGACCATGCTTTCAATTCTTTTGGGCATATACACAGGAGTGGGATTTCTGGATCATATGGTAATCGTGTATTTAATTTTTTGAGGAACCACCATATTGTTTTCCACAGTGGCTATATCATTTTATATTTCCATGTGCACAAGAATTCCAATTTTTCTACATCCTTGTCAAAACTTATTATTTTCTGTTTTGTAAATGTAGTCACACTAATGAGTATCAGGTAGTATCCCACTGAAGTTTTTATTGCATTCCCTTAATGATTAATGATATTGGGTATCATGTCATACACTTGTTAGCAGCTTGTGTAAATATTGGAGATGTGTCTGTTCAAATTCTATGCCTATTTTAAGATCTGATTATTTTATTGTTCTTGAGTTATAGGATTTCTTTATATATTCTGCATATTAACGTCTTATCAGATATGACTTGCAAATATTTTCTCCCATTCCAAATGTTGCCTTTTCACTCTGTTGATGCTATCCTTGATACAAAGAAGTTTTTTATTTAATAAAGTCCAATTTGCCTATTTTAAGTTTTGTTGCCTATGTTTTTGGTGTCTTAGCCAAAAAATTTCATTGTCAAATTTGATGTCATGAAGTTTTCCTTATTTTTCTTCTAGGAGTTCTATAGTTGTAACTCTCAAGTTTAGGTTTTTGATGCATGTTGAGCTGATTTTTATATATGATGTGAAGTAAGGGTCCTGCTGTATTCTTTTACCTGTAGAAATACGCTTTAACAAAGCCATGTGTTGAAGAGACTTCCTTTTTTGTTGGTATCCTTGTCAAAAATCATTTGACATTTGAGCGTGTGTGTAAAGGTTGACTTTGGGGGTTTCTGGTCTCTACTTAATTCCATTTGTCTATGTGTCTGTCTTTCTGCCAGTTCCACACTATTTTGATTACTGTAGCCTTGTAATAAGTACTGAAATTGAGAAGTGTGAGACAGCCAACTTTGCTCTTCTTTTCTAAGATTGTTTTGGCTATTCAGGGTCCCTTGAGATTCCATATAGATTTTAGGATAAAATTTTCTATTATTTGTGTCTTTAAATATTTTTCCAGCAACATTTTGTAGTTTTTAATGTGTAAATTTTTTCCCTCCTTGGTTAACTTTATTCAAAAGTATTTGATTCTTTTTTATGCTATTATAAGTGAAATTATTTTCTTGTCAGATTGTTCATTGTTGGTATATAGAAATGTAACTAATTTTTGCATGTTGATTTTGTATCCTATAACTT
This sequence comes from Rhinopithecus roxellana, assembly GCF_007565055.1. Taxonomy (NCBI): domain Eukaryota; kingdom Metazoa; phylum Chordata; class Mammalia; order Primates; family Cercopithecidae; genus Rhinopithecus; species Rhinopithecus roxellana. The sequence continues at coordinate 128,208,656 of NC_044563.1, read as the reverse complement.
TGCTGAATTTTTTATTGTTTTCTGTATAATCTTTTCGGCTTTCTACATATAAGATCATGTTTTCTGAAAACAGAGATAATTTTACTTCTTCCTTTCCAATTTGGATGTCTTGTCTTTCATTTCTTTTTCTTGTCGAATTTCTCTAGCTAGGACTTCCAGTATTATATTGAATAGAAGGGGCTAAAGTAGACATCTTTGTTACTGAATAAAAAGTTATCCTGTGTCAAATAAATAGGAACATATAGAAAACTGATTTCAAATGAAAACACTGAAGCTGATAAAAGTCAGAGGAATTTCTGTAGAGAGACTTATAGGCTTTTGAGTTGCTTTCCTGTGTGCTCCAGCAAGGACAGTAGCCTAGGTCAAGATCACATTCAACAAACATTTGTGAACAAACAGATGTTAATCTAGGTAATGAAGAATTAGAGAACAAGATGGCCAGGTCCCTGCTTTCATGGAGCTTACAGTCTAGTTACGGTAAATACATATACATGTCTTGGGGAGGGGCAAACTACAATCATATAACAAAAACATTTTTAAAGTGATAAGTTTGTGGCCCAGTCACACTGGAATTACTCACCTTTACATGAAGGACATTAAAATTTTCATCCATAGAGATGTCTCCTCTAGGACTGTAGAAGATTTTCCTCTAGATCCCAGATGATTCAGCTTGGAGGTGCTGCTTAGCAATCATGATGGTTAACGATTTTCTTGGACTCTTGAGTCTTAACATTTTATTATGAACTCTTGAAAGAATAAGGTGTCTTTATCTAACTATTCCCTGATTTTTGAGTCTTCCTTTCCACATGGAAAGTTAACTGCCTCCTAAAGCAAGTGACTCATTCCGTTTTTTGAATGGCTCTGTGTTAGAAAGATCTTCCATATATTTAGCCAATAGTTATCTCACCATAATGTCCTCTAAATTGTTCCTATTTCTTTTTGTACTCTGCTCAAACAGGTATGGAGCTGGAATTTTGGCCCATCTTACATGTGATATTTAAACAACACTGAAGTCTGCTTCTTTTCCTTGGCATAGTGATATATAAAACAAACAACCCCATCACACTTTTGCCGGGAAAAGTAACTGCCTGGCAAGGTAGAAAAATTCAATGTGAAGAAGCCAAAAACAAAAACAAAAACAAAAACAGACACAAAAACAGACAAAAAACCAGAACCCCCAAAATGAAACCCTCAAATCACCATAAAAATGTGTTTCTTTCACTGCAAATATTTCAGCAGGGCCTGTTCCTTACTGTAGTGTAATTTTGGTGAACTCTACATTTAATCCCCAGGGCTGACCAAAGCTATGGTGATATAGTTTGGCTCTGTGTCTCCACCTAAATCTCATCTTGAATTATACTCTCATAATTCCCATGTGTTGTGGGAGGGACCCAGTGGGAGATAATTGAATCATGGGGGCAATTTTCCCCATTCTCTTCTTGTGGTAGTGAGTAAGTCTCATGAGATCTGATGGTTTTATCAGGGGTTTCCGCTTTTGCATCTTCCTCATTGTCTCTTTGCCTGCTGCTGTCCATGTAAGACATGACTTGTTCCTCCTTGCCTTCCACTGTGATTGTGAGGCTTCTTCAGCCACATGGAACTGTAAGTCCAATTAAACCTCTTTCTTTTGTAAATTGCCCAGTCTCGGGGATGTCTTTATAAGCAGCGTGAAAATGGACTAATTCACATGGTGAGCACCAAGCACAGAGGTTAACAGAATAAGGAGAGAAAGAAAGAGGTCAGATTTGGGTAGTGAACTATGCTGAATTAGCTGCTCTGCTTGGATCAATGGTTCAAGCAGAAGAAAGAAAGGTGGCCTTCATAGAAAAGACAACTGGGAAAGTGTCTTTCTAAAAGCAGAAGGATTCTTTCACATTAGTTAGAGAAAAAGCACACATTTGGAGAGAAATAATTAGCTATGCTTAATATAGAACATTCTATACAAATGGCCATACAGGCTATCTAAATACTGCATGTACATTAATTATAATCATTAAAACATGAAACCATAGAAATATAGACAATGGAGGACTGCGTATTGAACATAGTTCAAGAAGGTGATTTTTTTCTTTGCATTTTTTGAGCAGTGTAGCTTCTTAGAACTGGAGAGTACATTTTTGCATTATCGTACCAGTTTTTTTTTTTTTTTTTGATGGAGTCTTGCACTGTTGCCCAAGCTGGAGTGCAGTGGCTGATCTCTGCTCACTGCAAGCTCCACCTCCCAGATTCATGCCATTCTCCTGCCTCAGCCTCCGGAGTAGCTGGGACTACAGGTGCACACCACCACGCCTGGCTAATTTTTTTGTATTTTTAGTAGAGATGGAGTTTCACCACGTTAGCCAAGATGGTCTCAATCTCCTGACCTCGTGATCCACCCGCCTCGGCCTCCCAAAGTGCTGGGATTACAGGATACCAGGTCTTAATCTTTGATCCATACAGTTGTTCTCAGGATCATGCCAACAGCTAAATTTTACTGAAGCACCTATGGACCAATGTTTTCATACCATCCTATATAAGGCTCATTTTATAAAATGAGTATAATACTCTCCATATTTTATAGGTGTAGAAACTAATGATTTGTGGAAGCAAGCAAATTGCTCAAGTTCACACAACCAGTGAATGACAGACCCAGGCTTTGAACTCAGGATAAAGGCCATAGAGTTTGGGCATGTGATGTCCACCCTGGCCCTGTCCAGCTGTTGGTGAGCAAGTAGGACCAATGGAGAGAAAAGCAAATGAAATGGTAGACATCCATGTCTCTCCTAAGGGCAATCTTGGATCTGAATGAAATGGCATCTGAGATGAGGCTTGAGAGATAAATAGCTGGTGATTCTGCATTAGAAGGCAGAAAAAAGGTTGGAGGGAACAGTATGTGCAAAAGCATGAAGGAAAGTGAATGTATGTGACACTATGAAACATCCATATACATGAAGTGTGGCAAGGACAGGAGTGGTTGTGACAGTCTGTACTTTCCAAAGATGACTGCAACGGTATCTCCTGTCCTGTATGCTCTTCCACAACCTTGTCACTGCCCCATCACCCGATAGAATCTGATTTTTCTGCCTTTCAGTATGGGTGAGCTTATGACTCGCTTGTGCTTAATATAAAGCAATGGAAGTAGCACTGAGTGGTTTCTGAGGTTAGATCATAACACATGATGCAACTTTTACATTGTTAGCCGGGATACTCACTTTTGGAGCCTTGAGCTTCCATATAAGAACTGCAATGACCCTGAGGCCTCTATGCTATGAAGTTTGGGCCATGAGGAAAAGTCATTTGTAGGTGTTCTGGCTGAGAGTCATAGATGGAAGTCTCAGCTGACAGCAAGCATCAACCACTAGACACGTGCATGGAGACATTTACAGATTCTAATCTCTAGCTGTCAATCACTCTAGCCTTTAAGTCTTTCCAGCTGAAGACCCAGACATACAGCAGAAATAACTGTCCTCACTGTACCCTGTCTGGGTTGCTGATCAGTGTTTTATGCCACTAAGCTTTGGGATGACTTGTTATGCAGCTATAGTAACTGGAACAGGTGGTTGCATTATGTAAATAGTTGATTAAATGTGTCTGGAATTTGGAAGAGATACATGGGTTGAAAATTTAGCCCTCAGAGTTTTCAGCATTATAAGTGATAGCTGAAATCTTAAGAGGAAATGAGAGAATCCAGAGAATTATGTAGGATTAAAGGAGAAGAGAGGTAAGAATGTAACCCTGGTAAATACCAACATTGAAGAACAGAAAAAGGACACAGAACAAGAAAAAGACCAAGAAGAAAGCATCAGAGGAAGGATTGGAACCTGGAAAGGGAGTTTTTTTTTTTGTTTTTTGTTTTTTTTGTTTTTTTTTTTTTGAGACGGAGTCTTGCTCTGCCACCCAGGCTGGAGTGCAGTGGCCGGATCTCAGCTCACTGCAAGCTCTGCCTCCCGGGTTTACGCCATTCTCCTGCCTCAGCCTCCCGAGTAGCTGGGACTACAGGCGCCCGCCTCGTCGCCCGGCTAGTTTTTTTTGTATTTTTAAGTAGAGACGGGGTTTCACCGTGTTAGCCAGGATGGTCTCGATCTCCTGACCTCGTGATCCACCCGTCTCGGCCTCCCAAAGTGCTGGGATTACAGGCTTGAGCCACCGCGCCCGGCCGAAAGGGAGTTATTAAGGAAGGCAGTGCATGAGAATGTTTTATGACAGATGAAGAGGTCAACACTCCCAGATGCTGTAGAGAAGGCATTGGAAAGGTGACCATGGGTTTAACAAAAGATGACATTGTCTAGAGCAGCCTCAGAGAGAAATGACGATGAAGGACAGTCTGAGGTGTGGCAAAGATTGGGTGCCTTGTATAGGAGGTGCTTGATAAATATTTGTGGAACGAATGAATTTGAGGTGATGAAATAGAGGAAAGTAAGTTGTAAGAAGAGAGAAAGTAAGTTGGAAGAAGAGAGCTGGAAAAAAGTGAGGATCAAAAGAGTTGAGGAAGAGGAAGAGAAGAGATTTTAGCATTTGTAGCATTTGTGGGTGGAGCTGTGTAACTCTCTCCCACCAGCTGCCTTTTGCTGGCCTCTCTGATACCAGCGCTGAGGTGGGACTTGTACAGGGCCTGCTGCAAGCACCCCAGAGTAGCAAGGCTGCTCCAAAGTCCCAGCCCTGAGCACTTTCCACCACATAACAGCACTGTCTGGATGACAGCAACATGGGTGAGTTGCTAACACATGCCAGAACGTGCAGTCTTTAGTTTAATAAGGGAGTAGGGATTGGAAGGAGGGAGCAGTCAGCCGGCTATAAAACAGGATCATGAACTGTGGTCTAATATACAAGGGCCACGGACAAAGTTAAGAACAACATCTATTCTGACAGCACCTCCTTTCTTCCAAGAGCCCATAACACTTAATCCAGCACAATTCCTGTGTGAGTAATTGGGTTGGGGAAGGAGGAGGGATGCAGAATAATCCTTTCAGACAACTTCATTTTCTAATTTTCCCTTGTATCCAGGTTTAGAACCAAACACTTTGCTGTTTTCCTGTAATAGACTTTTTATTGACGTTACAGTTTCTGTTTTACATTATCAATTTAAGCTGGTGTTGAAGTAAATTTGCCTGCCACAGATTCTTGACAAGTTGGCTTAGGGATGATTTATGCCCCAAATCCAATGTTTACTAAGTAAGGAGAATCCTTGTCTAAATATACGTTGTAATACAGAATTAGAGGGATATATTTTCTCACCGTATTATCCAAGCTGGAGTGCAGTGGTGTGATCACAGCTCACTGCAACCTCAAACTCAGGCTCAAGAGATCCTCTTGCCTCCCCTCCCAGGTACCTGGGACTACAGGCTCACACCATCATTTCGGGCTAACTTTTTTTCTTTTTGTAGAGACAGGGTGTCATTATGTTACCCAGTCTGGTCTTGAACTCATGGCCTCAAGTGATCCTACCACCTTGGCCTGCTGGGATTATAGGCGTGAGCTACCACGCTCAACAGATACTATTTTAATTTCGCTTTCATTTAAGCCTCACTGATTTTCTGTTGAGCTGAGGTCTGTCTTAGGCTGGAAGAATTCTAGGTTGATGGAAAATTATGAATGCTTAAAGCTGGTTTGGAAAATGAATTACGGACCTTTGCAAAATCATGTGCTTAAGAAGCCAACTTCTACTAACCAGGATAGCAAAAATCCTTTAAGAAATGATAATTAAAGTTCTGCCTTGTATTTGCTTGTAAATATTGCAGGGGGATAGACACCTCCAGGCTATATTCTAAAGCAGTTTCTTATGAAAAATGGTTAGAATTTCCATTGACATCAAATAATCAACTTGTTCTAAAGAAAGATCAGTCTTTGATTCTTCTCCACACCCTGGGACTTTGCTTGCAAATGAGTGTATGACACTGTTGTCCTCTTACTATGCCATTAAAACCAAATGAAGAAGCTGTCAACTGCATGCCATTTCTCCTGTTAAATTATTATGAGATATAAGTGTCTCATAATTTGCCTCTTCCAATTTCCCCAAACTTGATATTAACTATATGTATACATACATATGCTTGAGAACATTTCTTTCATCCTTAACTGGTGTTAGTGTTCAAAAGCCATATTTCTTTTTTTTTTCTTCTTTTTCCTTTTTTATTATTATTATACTTTAAGTTCTAGGGTACATGTGCATAACATGCAGGTTTGTTACATATGTATACCTGTGCCATGTTGGTGTGCTGCACCCATCAACTCATCTGCACCCATTAACTCGTCATTTACATCAGGTATAACTCCCAATGCAATCCCTCCCCCCTCCCCCCTCCCCATGATAGGCCCCGGTGTGTGATGTTCTCCTTCCTGAGTCCAAGTGATCTCATTGTTCATTTCCCACCTATGCGTGAGAACATGCGGTGTTTGGTTTTCTGTTCTTGTGATAGTTTGCTGAGAATGATGGTTTCCAGCTGCATCCATGTCCCCACAAAGGACACAAACTCATGCTTTTTTATGGCTGCATAGTATTCCATGGTGTATATGTGCAACATTTTCCCAATCCAGTCTGTCACTGATGGACATTTGGGTTGATTCCAAGTCTTTGTTATTGTGAATAGTGCCGCAATAAACATACGTGTGCATGTGTCTTTATAGCAGCATGACTTACAATCCTTTGGGTATATACCCAGTAATGGGATGGCTGGGTCATATGGTACTTCTAGTTCTAGATCCTTGAGGAATCGCCATACTGTTTTCCATAATGGTTGAACTAGTTTACAATCCCACCAACAGTGTAAAAGTGTCCCTATTTCTCCACATCCTCTTCAGCACCTGTTTTTTCCTGACTTTTTAATGATTGCCATTCTAACTGGTGTGAGATGGTATCTCATTGTGGTTTTCATTTGCATTTCTCTGATGGCCAGTGATGATGAGCATTTTTTCATGTGTCTGTTGGCTATATGCATGTCTTCTTTTGAGAAATATCTGTTCATATCTTTTGCCCACTTTTTGATGGGGTTGTTTGTTTTTTTCTTGTAAATTTGTTTGAGTTCTTTGTAGGTTCTGGATATTAGCCCTTTGTCAGATGAGTAGATTGCAAAAATTTTCTCCCATTCTGTAGGTTGCCTGTTTGTTCACTCTGATGGTAGTTTCTTTTGCTGTGCAGAAGCTCTTTAGTTTAATCATATCCCATTTGTCAATTTTGGCTTTTGTTGCCATTGCTTTTGGTGTTTTAGACATGAAACCCATGCCTATGTCCTGTATGGTATTACCTAGGTTTTCTTCTAGGGTTTTTATGGTATTAGGTCTAACATTTAAGTCTCTAATCCATCTTGAATTAATTTTCATATAAGGAGTAAGGAAAGGATCCAGTTTCAGCTTTCTACTTATGGCTAGCCGATTTTCCCAGCACCATTGATTAAATAGGGAATCCTTTCCCCATTTCTTGTTTTTCTCAGGTTTGTCAAAGATCAGATGGCTGTAGATGTGTGGTATTATTTCTGAGGACTCTGTTCTATTCCATTGGTCTATATCTCTGTTTTGGTACCAGTACCATGCTGTTTTGGTTACTGTAGCCTTGTAGTATAGTTTGAAGTCAGGTAGCGTGATGCCTCCAGCTTTGTTCTTTTGCCTTAGGATTGTCTTGGCAATGCAGGCTCTTTTTTGGTTCCATATGAACTTTAAAGCAGTTTTTTCCAATTCTGTGAAGAAAGTCATTGGTAGCTTGATGGGGATGGCATTGAATCTATTAATTACCTTGGGCAATATGGCCATTTTCATGATATTGATTCTTCCTATCCATGAGCATGGTATGTCCTTCCATTTGTTAGTGTCCTCTTTGATTTCACTGAGCAGTGGTTTGTAGTTCTCCTTGAAGAGGTCCTTTACATCCCTTGTAAGTTGGATTCCTAGGTATTTTATTCTCTTTGAAGCAATTGTGAATGGAAGTTCATTCATGATTTGGCTTTCTCTGTCTGTTACTGGTGTATAAGAATGCTTGTGATTTTTGCACATTAATTTTGTATCCTGAGACTTTGCTGAAGTTGCTTATCAGCTTAAGGAGATTTTGGGCTGAGACAGTGGGGTTTTCTAAATATACAATCATGTCATCTGCAAACAGGGACAATTTGACTTCTTCTTTTCCTAACTGAATATCCTTTATTTCTTTCTCTTGCCTGATTGCCCTAGCCAGAACTTCCAAGACTATGTTGAATAGGAGTGGTGAGAGAGGGCATCCCTGTCTTGTGCCAGTTTTCAAAGGGAATTTTTCCAGTTTTTGCCCATTCAGTATGATATTGGCTGTGGGTTTGTCATAAATAGCTCTTATTATTTTGAGATATGTTCCATCAATACTGAATGCAATGGCTTCATTTAAGAAGAACACAAAATTCAAGTCTAGGGTTGACAGGGTGGCTGCATCCACAGACATGACAGATTGCATAATGGGCTGGGTAAGGTGGAATCTGCCAGGTGGACACCAGGGAAGATACCCCAGTCTGTGTCCGGAGTGACAAGTTTTTAGGCTCAGCCTTGCTGCAGCTCTTCTTCCTTCCCCAGATGTTGTGATGGTTAATTTAATCTGTCAACTTGACTGGGCCACAGAATGTCCAGGTATTTGACTATACATTATTCTGATGTGTCCATGAGGGGTTTCTGGATTAACTGAACATTTGAATCTATAAACTGAGTAAAGCAGATTGTTCTCCCCAGTGGTGGTGAGCCTCATCTAATCTGTTGAAGACCTGAATAGAACAAAAGGCTGAGCAAGAGAGAATTTGCTCTCTGCCTGCTGACCTCTTAGCTGGGACAGTCTTCTCTCCCCTCCCTTCAGACTCTGACTGGGTCTGTAATTTACACCATAGGCTCTCCTGAGTATCAGACCGTCAGACTGCAGATCTTGGTCCTTCTCGGCCTCCATAATCATGTGAACCAATTTCTTTATCATAAATCTCTTTAAGTATAACCTTATTGGTTCTGTTCCTCTGGAGAAACTCTGTCTAATATAGGCCTCCTGTCATGTTTTTCCTGGCCTGCTGTGCAGGCTGCAACAACAGATGGGAATTCCGACAAAGTCATGATGTTGCAAACTGGGCATTGTGACCCAATGTTTTACACACAGTGGAGGCCTCTCTCGCACCCAGAGAAGAGGCTGTGCTTCTGTCAATCAGATTAAATTGGTGGGGGCCATCACATGATTACATGATGATCTCCCTCCCCCTTCCAATCTTCCTTGGGTTTTTTGATGTGAAAGATCATTTACAGGGATTTTGTAGAGAAAAGTTTAGAGCAGATGACCAACCAATTGCTAAAGCAATTAAAAATTCTTTACCATCTTGGTCTGAGTGTCTAGTTCATCAATTATTTGGGCTCTTTAATGTTGGTCTCTCCAGCTTCTCACCTGCTTGCAGGTTATTTTAGCATGAACTAGCAACTCAATTTGAAGAAGGCCATGAGGCATGGCATTGAAAGAAAGGAAAGCAGAAGCAGTTGATGTTGCTGCTTTCCTTCTTTCTGGTCTAGATGAGGTTAGAGATTATACCTGGATTTTTTGGTACCCTTTACTATGCCTTACCTCAAAAGGTCAGTTCCCATTCCTATGCTGTCACAATTTAGGAGACAGCCATGTCAGCAAGTTTGTTAAAATGGCAACTGGTAATTTTGCAAATTCAAGGAGACCTGGGGGAGAGGTTGTGTGAGCCTTCAAGGGATGATACATTTCAAAAATATGACTCAGGCACTCAAATGCTTTCTTAACATTTATTTGAGACATATGAAATATTTCCACAAGAAAATCTAAATAAACCCTCAAATATTGAGTAGACAGGCACAGAATGGAGCATGAGAAAGAAACCAAAAGGAGGCATGGGCAGCAGTCAGACCTGACTCCCTGCTTACAGTGTGGTCTTGGGTACATCACTCCACCTCTCTGGGCTTCTACTGTCATGATGCCACATGAACCACACGAGGAGATGGGTTCTGATGAGTGCTTTTCAAACTGTGTGTCTTGATGTCCCATTGTCTGCAGAAGTGAGGATAGGCTTGTAGGGTGGGGGAGTTCTCCACGATCCCTACCCCTACTTCAACTTGAGAAGCTCCATTTTTATCTATTTTATATACATGTTGGGCTTCCACACAATATTTCATTGGAAGGAAAGTTTCCATAACTAAAAAAAGCTTACATACCTTTGACAGGATGACCTCTAAGCCTCCTCTCGGCCATCATAGTTTGTGTAATTATTTCAGTGCTCAGGTCGCGGTCGCACCTAAGTGTTTACAAGTGGCCATGGTTTTGTTATCCATTCATTCACCATGTTTTGTTGTTCACCATTGCAATTTTAAAAGTTCCTGTAAGAAACAATGGTTAAATTTATCATAAATTTTTCTTTATGGTCTTTTCTCACTTTTACTTCTTTAAGTGTTTGATTTTATTTTGGAGGCTCACAAGTTCCCAAATTAGATATTATTTCAGTCAGAGAAAACAACCAAAAGTTCCCCAAGTCCAAGATAAAATGTCCAAAAAAAAAAAAAAAAAATACAAATCGGAGTAATTCCCTGAAACTTCATCTACAGAACCAAAAATCGCATTTAGCACACAATGTCTTATTGGGATAACTTAGCATCTTCATAAGCCTTCTATTCTCCAGGCGGAGTTAATAAAAGTTCTGGGTCTTGCTGGAGAGAGGATATCTAAATCTTCTCTTGTATTAACTTTTTCTCTGCTATAAAAATGACTTATCACATAATGAGATACATTTATAGAAAAAATAAAAGCAAATTGGCTGAGACGAGAGGCTCTCTTGAGCCTAGGAGGTCAAGGCTACAGTGAGCTATGGTCATGCTGTCATGCCACTGCACTCCAGACTGGGTGACAGAGTGAGACTCTGTCTCAAAAAAATAAATAAATAAGTAAAATAAAAACATCAGCAAAGATATGTAAAAGTAGAAATACTCAAAGCTGCTAAGGAAACAATGTGACACTCTTAAACACTTTCCGTCTTTGCTGGTGGGAGCTCAGATTGGTAAATTGTTTCTAGAAAGTGAAACCTTAGCTGCAGTGAGCTATGGTTGTGCTCCCACCCTCTAGCCTGGGTGATAGAGTGAAACCCTGTCTCTAAACATAAAAAACTCCCCCAACCTTATGATGTCTTAACAAATGGAGAATATTTTATCCTTGGTGTCTCAACCAGTTTTAATTCTTTTAGAATTTCTTTTAATGTATATATAGTCTATTAAAGAAATAAGACATTTTTAGGGTCATAAAGCCAGGTCTGTGTTTTCAAAGAGTAGCTTGAAGTATGTATCTCCAAATGTTGCCACTGCCTAAAAAATAAGAATTAACTTCTTTATTATTGCTGTTGTTGTTACTGTTTAAAAGTGTCCCAGGAAAAACTCATAAAGTAAAAACATTAGACTCTGTCCTCTGGTCTTTTAGATAATTTTCATTTATAGTTCCAAGATTGCATAACGAGGCCCTCACTAACCAGGACAAAAAATGGAAAAGTTCCCTTTATCAACATTTAGGGAAGCATCTTCTATCTGCTTTTAGTAAAGTTTTTACAACTCTTGCCAAAACTCCATGAGGAAAATTACTCAGCAATTACTTAGTCAAGCATGGCTGCTGATAAACCCATTCTTCTTGGTGATCTGCTCACTTTCCAGTCTCACAGACAGATGTGGCCATTGTCATCAGAATTAGTAGGGAACAAAACCCTATTTGTAAAGACCACTCATGAGCAAAATCAATTTAAGGAAAGGCATTCCATCTTTATCCATCTCTATCTCTCTATTAATCTCAATCTCCTTCCCTATCTCTCTACACCTCTATCTCATCTGTCTCTCTCTTCTATTCATCCATCCCTCTGTCTCTGTCTCTATCTCTGCATCCATTCTATCTATCTATCTATCTATCTATCTATCTATCTATCTATCTATCTATCTATTTATCTATCTATCTATCATCTATCACCCATCCATCTATCTATATCTATGTATCTGTGTATCTATGTATGTATGTATGTATGTATGTATGTATGTATCTATCTATCTATCTATCTATCTATCTATCTATCTATCTATCTATCATCTCCTCACTCTGCTGTAAAGCTCAGGAGTACAAGGACTTTATTTACTCATACCTGTGTGTCCCACAGTACCTTAACTAAGAAATGAGACAATGTTTGAAGAATTTAATTACGTAGCATCATTTTCCACATGTCTAAAAACCAAAATTCAAAACACAGAAAGATAGCTGTAGACTTCTTAACCCAATTATCACCATTTCTAATCAGATAAGTTAAAATGGACATATTCCCAAGAAATTATAGCAAGAATAACAAACTATCACTTATAACAGGTACCAGAATCTTTTTAAAAGCATGTTAACACACATGATTATTATTTTCTCAATGTGGTATTAACATGATCCTGCTCATGTTACAGATGAGAAATCTGAGGCTCAGAGATTAGATTCTGTATGGTCCCAAATGCATACTGGCATTATAGAAATGTTTCATTTACAAAATCCTTCTTCCTAAAAGCCTGGGTCTCATGAGTTACTGCCAGTAAGGCCCAAAACATAATCATCTGAATATTTTCCACAAAACCACAGTATTTTCAAAACAGAGAACTGAAACAAAAATGGATTATAAGGCATTTCTATCTCCTCTGTATGAATAGATGCACCAAATACTACTCCTTGGCAGTAGTACCCACACAAGGAATATATGGGTAAGTGACTATTATCTCAAGCCCAAACAGGTTTTCTAAAGCCAACAAACTACTCTGTGAACACAGACATTGTGTAGGAATCTGTTGCTGTGCAGCAAGTCTTCACTCATGAAAGTCTTTCTGACAACATTCTGGGCTAGGGCTTGGCACATCGCAGCCTCTCTATCCTTTATCCTGTTTCTCTCCTCTGGAAATTCTGCTAGTACTTTCAGCAACTGAAACTAGATTGAGAGAGCTTCATATTTTAGTACAAGTGTCTGATGAGTCTTGCTTACTTGCATCTGGACCACATGGCCAAGTAAAAGCTTCAAATTCTAAGCTTCTGTAAAGATGAAATAGGGAAACAAACCATCTCGAAAAGACAGATGGTTCACTCTGGTCTAAGAGAGATAGGTGGCTACCAAAAAGGTTAGAGCAGTGACTACTAAGTAGAGAAGACAACAGGCAAATTTAAAAATCTTATTCCAAGAGAAGAGAAGAGAAGCCAACCCACAGCTGTGGCACCAGGAGGCTTTCAGCAGTTTGGGCTGTGATATCATGATGTCTATTACTATGACTAGATTTCTCACTGTACTTACTGCTCTTTCAATGATGTGCCTTAAGTTTTTGCAGTAGTAGCTAAACTGACTCTCTGGTTGATTTAAATTTTTAACTGAGCCTATGCTTGGTTTTTAAGGTCTAGGGAAGGAAGGCAATGGGAGAATGGATGTGGTTAAGAGCTTCCTGGGGTGACCTGGTGTGTGGAAGTTCAAGAAAAAGGACAAAGTCTTTCAGCAGTCACTCCTTCCATGAATGAACGCTCTACTTCTCTTCCATTAGGGTCTATATTTTCTGCTCTCTGTCCAGAGAATTAACCTCTCTAAAGCCTCTTCTGGACAACTATGCTGGTGTTCCACTGTCCCAGGAACAAAAGTCAAACTACCTTACAGGGCATTTCAGGCTCCTGACTAGAGGATCCAACCTACCTTCTAGTCTTATTTCCTCTTCCTACATTCATGTTTCACATAGAACCATTAGTTATTCCCTGCATATTAACCCGCATCCCACATAGGCCATGTGCTCTTAGGGCCTTTGTAATATTGCTCATTCTGCCTGAAAATACCCCTTTCCTATTTCTGTATCCCTAGATCCTATCTCCTCTTCAAGGCTCAGCTAGAGACTTCTCAATGAAGCCCTCCCTGATTTCCAGGCTCATACCAACCCATATAATCACCTGTAAGCTGGAAGTTCTCTCCTTTGTCTAGAATCTGTTGTTTATGTACATGTTTTATCTTTCTGGGCTGACTTGAACCAGCCCTGCCTCTACCCTGATGCGTTTTCTGCCTTCCACTGCCTTGTTCCATGTGCTGGGATGCTGGTCCTTAACCATGTTGCCAACTGGCTCCCTTGCCTGCAAGCTTCCACTTGTGTTCAGTCAATGAAAGGTACCAGAAGAAAGATCAGCTGTTGGGAGCAGAGATCTTCCCTCTCCTCACTGTTTTAGCACTGTGTATGCACCAGTAGTCACCTCCCTCCAAGATTATAGCTCCTGCCAAGTGACCCCTCTTCTACTCCTCAGTTCCCATGAGTCTCCAGTTACACTCTTTCATTCTCTTGCTCCTTTGGCCATAGGAGTAGTAATGGCTGATCCCATTGCTAGTGTCTGGGTGCCTCCACAGCCCTTGTTTATTCCTATGACATACACCTCTGTAGATAGCCCTTTCGTGAAAGTCTTTTTACACACACCATCTAGAGTGAGCTCTTATCAGATGTTCATCTTGAAGGCATTATTTGCATGGCACAGGGAAATAATGTGGGGTGAGGGTCAGTTATCTGTAGAGACTTTTCATCAGAATACAGGGTATGTTGGATTGAATGGTGGCCTTCAAAGGAATATGTCCTTGTCTAATACCCAGACACTGTGAGTGCTACTTAATGTGGAAAATGGGTATTGGTAGATATAGTTACATTAATAATCTTAATTACATTAAAATATCATCCTGTGTTATTTGGGTGGGCTCTAAATCCAATGATAAGTGTCCTTATAAGGACAGAAGGGAAGACAAATACATGAAGAAGAGCGGTGATGTGACCATGTAGGCAAAGATTGGAAGTCAAAGAATGCCAACAGCCCCCAGAAGCTGGAAGAGGTATGGGAGAATTCTCCCCAGAACCTCCAGAGGGAGTGCTGCCCTGCCAACACCTTGATTTTGTACCACTGACCTCCATAACTGTGAGACAATACATTTCTGTTGTTTTGCGCTACAAAGTTTGTGGTCATTTGTTTGCAGCCCCAGGAAACTCATGCATACTAAAAACAATATTTGCAAAAATCCCAGAGGAAAATCCATTATGGGTCATTGTCCTCAGTAAGGTCAAGTATATTGGAACAACTTAGACCACTTGAAGTGATGGCATGACGTCCCCAAGGACCACAGAAACTTAGAGGGTTACTGCCACCCTCAATTACTTGGGCAAACAGAAGAGAGAAGTCTATCCAATTCTCTCAGAGTAGAAGAATAACAAAGTCATGTAAAGGCTATAGGGGTGGAAGCATATATTAAACCGCATTGCTAGAGGTATTTGGATAAATGACAAGCCTGTCTTTTGGATATGAACATGTTTAGTTGTGAAATAAACAGTCTTGGGACCTAAATGGTCCTGCTGGAAAGAGCTGAAGCTGTTGAACAACATTGAGATGATGCCCAAAATGAAGCTACCCTTAAGACAGCCTCAGAAGAATGCTGCAGAAAACTCAGGGAAGTTCTGTGTAAGGACAAGAGACATTAAAATTGTGCCTAGTAAGGGCTGGAGCCAGGTGAACTTGGAAAGTTATCAGTTGTGTGGGGGAATAAAATTCACAGGCACATTCCACATGAACATCTTCATGAAGGTGTTTTGTGGTTTGGAATCACAGCAGTTCCTGCACACACTATTTCTTGCTTCCAGTGGAAAGCTAAGAAATTTTATTTATACCTCCTCAGCCTCCCTCTTCCAAACCAAAGATCATGCCTAAGGGAATTTGTTCCATTTCCCCCTACAGTAATTTATCTTTAGAGAACCTCAAATATTCCTTTGACTGAAGACCAACATTCTGTAACAAATCTTCTGCATCAGGCCAAACCTCTGCAAGTAAGACTTCTTGGTGCTGGCCAGTTCATGTGCAGAAGGCTTTATCCTCTTTCTTCTTTACCTTCTTTTCAATATTCTTGGTCTTCTGAATTCACAATCATTTTGTTGTGTTCTTACTATTTTGTAATCATGCTGAACAAAAATTACAACTTCTAACGTGTTGGGAGTGGAGTTAGTAAGCTTGATGCTCTCCTTATGGGAGGCTGGACCAGGTGGGGTCCTAGAGGCTAAGGCTGGTTTTAAATAGGGTGGTTACCCAAAAGTGGACCCAAGTGGAAGCTAATGCAAAACTCGGCCTGAAAGAAGAATGGAAGATTGACAGCCAGAAAAGCTATTCCAGGCGTCATATCTGAAAGCTGAGAGCAAAGCAAGGATTCAGGGTCCAGGTGGAGCCCTAGGGAAGGATGGGGGCCTGCAGTAAGTTGGGAATTGGCATCCAGGACTCATTTTTATTTAGTGCTGGTCATGATGTACTGCAAGGTCAGCTCAACTTAACGGAGAAAAGTCAGGGCAAACAAGAACAGATTTGGGCAGTTATCCTGTCTGTGTTGGAGCCTCATTCAGCAAGAAAGGGTGTCCCCCTGCCCCTATTTTTAAAAAAGCTCACTAGAGCACCTACTGTATCAAAGAATGATTACATAACACTAATTAATTAACTTTTAAACATTAAACAATAAACGATGCCTAGTTTGGAGAGTAAAATGACTGAATCCATTTTAATTCTTTAAGGTTTAATAATCTGTATGATATCATTCAATTAATGGTCTGTGATTAATCAGAACTACCTAAGACTCACCATTTACACTCCATGTCAGGTCCATAGATGCCTATTCATTGCTATTTTCACAATAGTATCTTTTAAATGTTCTCTTCATTTCATTTTTTTTTTTTTTTTTTTTTTGAGACGGAGTCTTGCTCTGTCGCCCAGGCTGGAGTGCAGTGGCCAGATCTCAGCTCACTGCAAGCTCCGCCTCCCGGGTTTACGGCCATTCTCCTGCCTCAGCCTCCCGAGTAGCTGGGACTACAGGCGGCCGCCACCTCGCCCAGCTAGTTTTTTTTGTATTTTTAGTAGAGACGGGGTTTCACCATGTTAGCCAGGATGGTCTCGATCTCCTGACCTCGTGATCCGCCCGTCTCGGCCTCCCAAAGTGCTGGGATTACAGGCTTGAGCCACCGCGCCCGGCCTCTTCATTTCATTTTTACATTGATCCCTTTTAAAGTCTTACATATACTAGTAAAGCTGATTTTTTTTTTTTTTTTTGAAATGATAGCCACATCTCTCCCAAACTCCTAGACAAAAATGCTATGTGTAACACTAAAGGGTTGCTTTGGTATTGATATTGTTACCTTTGCCATATGTTCAGAATATGATTTTCTGAGTGCCTTTGAAATGTGATCACCTCTGGTATATCACACAAATAAAAAGAAATCAAGAGTCATCTAATCTACTCAGTCTAATTCCCACGGGTTCCGTGGAGACACTGAGCATGCCTAGCTCCAGATGGGGATGTATATTCTGAACTGCTGGTGAGGCCAGGAATGAATAGATCAAGCACGAAAAAGAAGGCAGCTGAGCAAAATGAGGCATGACATACAGTAGAGAAGGCTGCAGCTAGAGTACAATGCACGCTGCACCATCACTGTTTGAAGCTGTTGTGCAGATAACAGCTAATGGTATAAAAGAATGTTGGATCCCATTTGCTTCTATACCTTGAATTATACCACAAGCCAAAATAAGAGACAAAAACAAAACCCCAATCTAAGATGTGACGGGGGGTGGGTAGCACTTTGAGTGCCAGAACTACCTTAGCAAATGAAATTTAATGAAAAGAAACAATCTGGAGCTAGTTATACTTAAGAAGGATTTCACAAAGAGCTGCCTTCAGCCAAAAGTCCCCAGATATTTCTCCAGGGTTTATATTCCAGAGGTCCCAATTTGAGTCTGGTCCTGACTTTCAGGAAATCTTGTGTTCAATTGCAGATCCATTACTTGGGAGGAAGAGGAAGTGACTTCTTGATGAATAGTGTAGACCATGAGATAGTTCAACATTCTTTAAAAAAAACCATTCCACAGTGGGGCGGGGGAGGGAGAGCATCAGGATACATAGCTAATGCATGTGGGGTTTAATATCTAGGTGATGGGTTGATAGGTGCAGCAAACCACCGTGGCACTTATTTGCCTGTGTTAACAAACCTGCATGTCCTGCACTTGTATCCCAGAACTTAAAAATAAAATAAAATAAAAATTATTCAATAAACATTATCAAATGCCTACTATGCACCAGGCCTGGGCTAGACATTTCGGCTGTAACTGTGAGGAAGACATAGTCTCTGCCTTTGAGGAGTGTGCAGTTAGAGTTGGAGACAAAGCAGGGTGTTACAGGTAGCTTTGTCTGCCATGAGAGGAGGCGCAGCATGGATAGGAAGGCAGGCTTCCAGCCACATTCCTGCATTTGCATCCTGGCTCTGTCACTTCCTGGGGTGAATTACTTAACTTCTTTGGACCTCTGTTTCCTCATCTGTGAAGTGGGGATAGTAATATTATGATGCCTTATACTGTGGTGGAGAGGATGAATGAGTTAACACATGGAAAGCACTCAGAACACGGCCTGGTGCATATAGAGCATATATGTATTAGTCCGACGGAGAGAAAAATGGGTGTTATGGAAAGCATGGGAGCAGAGCATTTTGTGGTATGGGAGTTGGAGAGGCCTCCCTCCCAGAAAATGACATATCAATAGAGTGCCAAAAGTGAGTAGGGGTTAGCGGGTGGGCGAGTCATTGGAGCTTTGGGAAAGAGGGGGTCAGCGTGTGCAGTGAGCAAGGCAGAAGTGATGTCGGCAGACGTCCCCTCAAATAATTTAGTGTTCTCATGTTGCCTGATTCATTTGGCAGGAAAAACAGGTTCACAAGTTTGCTGCCTTCACCAGATGACAGATGAGGGTTTCTCCAACACCTCCTCTGTGAAATCATCCCTGCCTGCTTGGGTTAGCTGTTCTCTTTGCTATATCTGCATACCCCTTAATGACAGAGTCCCAGGACACTGCAAGTGTTAACCTGTCAGTCTCCCTGGCCATGCTGTCAGCTCCAGGAGAGCTGGCAGTGTTTCTTTTACACATATCCTGGTGTTCCTGATGTCTAGAACAAGATCTGGCTTACCTTGGGTGCCCAGGAAAAATGTATTAAATAAACATCACAGCCCTTTTGTGACAGAACAGAGACTCGCTTCACAGTACCATTTCTAATCTTTTATTCTTTTATCAGAATCCAACATCAGAATAATCTCAATGTATCCATTTCCAAATGTTCTATCCTTTTCGAATAGAACATTTAATTTCTGTCTTCTTTCAGGTGCCAAAGTGTGGGCATGATTTTTCCCTCCTAAATTAAGTAGCTGGTATTTTGCTGCAATGAGGTAAACATTACAAAAGAAAAGCAAATTAACAAAATATATTTAATTTCAATGAGCCTCAAATTTCTGAGAATCTTGGCATTCATGATGATTCTCTTGCATACTACAGGGCAACAATACAAAAGTAAACCTCTAACTTCGACCCAAAAGTCAGAATCCTTTTTTCAGCCTTCCTTAGGTTGTCTTAGTTAATTCTCCTTCATGCATTTTTCAAGGGCCCATTCAAGAAGCCCATGAACTACTCACTCATGGATATTCTTCTTGTCCTTTCTCTTTCTTCCTTCTTCTTGAGGTTAGAGGTTGGGATTTTAAACCTGCATAGCACTGCTAGCCAAGGAACATTTTTCTCCTCACTCAGAATCACTCAGCACTTTTACACAGTTCCTCAAAAGACGAAAGTTTAGGAACATCCCCTATACATAATTGGAAAGACCATTTCTATATCATAAATAACCAATCTTATGAAATGGGGGTGAGGCACATATTTGGCTAGGTGACTTCCTGCCCACACACTGCAACCAGGAGGGGAGAAGACCCTATAAGATCTTTGTATGGGAGGGTTAGAGATGGAGACCTTTGGTTGTCATTGTACATGAGGGGGATGCCTCAGGCCTGCCAGGGTTTGACCTCAAAGGAAGATATAAGAATTATTGATTCATTTATTTATTTAACAGAGATGTATTGAGTGCCCTGTCTGGGCTCGGCATTGTGTGCTTGGCACTGAGGATATACCACAAGCAAGATGGACAAGGACTCTGTACTCATGGGGTTCACATTGTCATGGGAGAGAGACAGACATTAAACACATATGGAGATAAACAAATAAGATAATTCCAGATAGTGACAACCGCTCTGAAGCACATAGTTCGGGAAAATAGCATAGAGAGTGATCAGGTCCGAGAGGCACTTTAGCTAGGGTGGTTGGGAAAGCCTCTCTTGGAAGTGACATTTCAGCTGAGAGTGAATGTTGAGAAGCATTCAGCCATATGAAGGCCTGGGTGAGGAGGAGAATATTCTAGGCAGAAGTTAGTGACAGAATAGGACTAGCTGTATCTATGGCTTCTGTCTTCCTGCAAGACTTACTGATTATACCAGAAAAAAAATCACCACTTGACCATTTCCAGATTACTTAGGGCCTCTGTGTGACACCACTCAGAAGACATCATGTACACTCTGATGTTTTGCCCTTTTGCTGTGAGTGTTGGAGCTCTAAGACAGGAGTGGCTGCTTTGTTGTGGGGTCGGGGTGCGGTTAGAAAGAAAGATGCTGTGGCTGGAGTGGAACAAACAGGGGTGGTGGTTTGGTTTGATTGCTGTAGTTAGGACCTAACAACAACACAATAAAAATTGCTATTAATAATTTCCATGCTAATCCTCCAAAAGCATTATCTTGTTTGTCACAAAAGCTCTAGAAGGTATTTGCTACTATGTCCTCTTATGTCCTCCTTTTATAGACGAGGAAATGGAAACTTCACAGTAACAAGATAAGAACTAGAGTTTAGAAAGCAAAAATGATCAGACCATGAAGAAACTATTGACAAAGTTATAGAAACAGGCAGAAAGAGTCCTGACGTGCCCTTTCCATTCAGTTTCTGGAGGTTCTTTTTTCCTCTGAGAAGGGCTTCCACTTAAGCTAATCATGTTAGCCTTGATGCATCAGAGTGAGTCAGTGTGAATAATACTTCCCGACATTTGACTTAATGGTACTGGCAGCATCACACAAAACATTTTTACCCTCTTTGAACTCTGTTAGGTAAGGTGATACTAACATTCATTAAACACACTTCACACTCAACTAGGAAACTATGCTCAGAAAGAATATGGAGTTCCCTACACGCATATGTAATTCTGTACAGTGAAATTCATAGAATATCACTTAAGTAAAAGCCACACGCAGATTGGAAAGAACCCCCATCTGATGGATGAAACAGCTGATTATTTTCTGCCTCATTTGGTGATTCATTCTTAAAGATTATGTAGTACCTTATCTCTAAAGCCATGATTTTCCTCAGCCCCCAAGCTTTCCTTTGTACTTACAGAGAGCTTTGATTAGAGAACGGACCATGTTACTCTTTCTCTAGAGCATGTGGACTACACACCAAGGCCTAACCTCGGGGCAGAAGGATCCAGAGGGCTCTGAAGGGTCCAAAAGCAACAAAACTCCAAGAAGCTGCCTTGATTAAACATGGCAATTACCCTTCTGTATGAGACTTCTGATTGAAGAAAAGGATTTCAGGATACTAAAAGGCAGGTCAAGCTCTGCCCTTGACTAGGAGAGTAGAGGCATTCTGCCAGTGGTCCTCTTTCCACAACAAAGAGAAAAGTGAACTTCAAAGAACTTGGGTCTGTGTGCAAGAACTTTATCAGGAAAAAATGCCATAGGATGTGTGTCTGCTCTTCCTACATTCATGATCACTGATGATGCACATTTTAATTGGGAGTCCTGCTTATATAAACTGCCAGAGCTACATAATGCTAAAGTACAGAAATGAAAATGGAATTAAATCCCATTAAAAGACACATGTAAAATGTAACGGTAGTCTAATTCTACATCAAATTAAAAAGCTTATTTTAATTCAAAATAGCTATCATTTCTTATATGGTTAAACTTATTGATCTATAAAATAGTTTCTTGCTTTTTAACACTGATTGATGTGAAATAATTTTACACAGTGCATTTTACCCAAGCCCCCAAGAATACCTCATATATAACTGAAAATTCTCAAGAAAAGCAAGGTTAAAACTAGTCCCAGTGCTGGAGTGACATGCTTTCTGAAATCACAATACCAAACACGTAAGTTACACTTACATTTACATAAATTAACTCATTTATTTTTATTATTTATTTATTTATTTGAGACAGGGTTCCAGTCTGTCACCCAGCCTGGAGTGCAGTGGTGCAATCTCAGCTCACTGCAACCTCCGCCTCCCAGGTTCAAGCGATTCTTGTGCCTCAGTCTCCTGTGTAGCTAGGATTACAGGCATGCGCCACCACACCCAGCTAATTTTTGTATTTTTGGTAGAGACGGGGTTTCACTATGTTGCCCAGGCTGGTGGTCTCGAACTCCTGGCCTCAAGTGATCCTCCTGCCTTGACCTCCCAAAGTGCTGGGATTACGGGCATGGGCCACTGTGTCCGGCCCTTCATTTAGTTTTTATGATTTCCCTATGCCACAATTGTTAAAGATTGTTAACTCTGTTGTATGGATGAGGACTCAGAGGCCCAGGGAGATCAAGTAATTTGCCCAAGGTAATGCAGCCAGTAAGTAGAGCCAGGGTTTAAAGGGAGCCAGTCTGCTTTCAGAACCTGACCTGCTATCCACTACAGTCAGTCACTTCTCAATGTCATGCTTTCTCTGCATTATCACTAAAATATTTGAAATCATGCCTCTTCCAAATATCCAGGGCATATTGCAATGGTACTGAAATAATCACTTTTAGAAGTCTATTATTTCTATCTTTAGTTAAAAAAAACCCACAAAAGTAATATGCATTCTATAGAAAAATTCAAATAATGCAGATGTGTTAAAAATAGCAAAAAAATCATAGCCTGATCTTTAAAGGACTCCTATTTTACAGGTGATGGATTTGGTTTTTTAAAAAATCAATGTCATGTTATTTATTCCGGGTGATTATCTCATAACTTTGTTCCCCTTCATCTGTTCTTTTCCACCTACCCTCCACCACTATTTCTTACTGGCTGGACTGCTTTCTGTAGACAGTCCAAGATTTCACTCCTTGCTGATACAGTGACAAGATACGCTCTGCCCTCTTACTCACCCTTATCTAGAAGGTTCCTGAAAATGGAAGACCACATGGGAGTTCTGTAAACTGTGTATGTTTCTTCACTATGCGTAACAGAAAACAAGCTGAGTGTACATATGATAAGACGGTAATCAAAAAATATCAAACACATATCTATGTAGTGGGAATTTCTTCATGTTTTGGTGAACCAGCTGGGAGGTTTTGATATCTTAGAACCAGAAGTCATCTGATAGATAATCTAACCCAAACCACTACTTTACTGATGACAACATGGAGGCCCAAAGAAATGCAGAGGAAAGAAAACATACTTTGGCATCCAAAAAAGAAAAATTTGAATCCTGACTCTGCAACTAATTGGCTGTTCAGTCTTGTCAATTTCCCTAACCTCTTTGAACCTCAGTTTCTTTTTCTATGAAACTTTGAAGAGGGTTACCACTTTACTCCACTGCCACCAACATCACTCTTTGTAATAGAACACACCATGTTCCTTTAACTGGTTTCTGAATAGCCACTTCACTTGTTACCACTTGAAATCTGTTCTTAGTCAAAGTGGACTTTAGAAAAAAGCATAAATCAGATAATGTCACACTTAAAGTTCTTCAAACACTTTTCGTTGGCTCCAGAATGAAATCCTGCAAAGCCTCACATGCACTGATATTGTTTAGCTGTGTCTCCACCCAAATCTCATCTTGAATTGTAATCCCCATAATCCCCAGATGTTATGGGAGGGACCTAGTAGGAGGTAATTGAATCATGGGGGCAGTTTCCCCCATGCTGTTCTTGTGATAATGAGTGAGTTCTCAAAAGATCTGATGATTTTATAAGCTTCTGGCATTTCACCTGCTGGCACTCATTCTATTTCTCGCTACCCTATGAAGAGGTGCCTTCTCCCATGATTGTAAGTTTCCTGAGGTCTCCCAAGCCATATGGAACTATGAGTCAATTAAACCTCTTTTCTTTATAAGTTACCCAGTCTCGGGTATTTCTTCATAGCAGAGTGAGAATGGATTAATATAAGCACTGACCCAGACTTCCTACCTCCCTTCCCTTCTTAGCTTTCCTTGGCTCTCCTCGGGCCACACAGCCCTCCTTTCTCTTCCTGGAACATACAGAGCTCTTTCTGGCTTGAAGGCCTTTGTGTTAGCTGTTCCACTGTCTGGGATGCTTTCTGTCTTGTTCTTCCATGGATAGCTCCATCTCATGCTTCAGGACTCAAGTCAACCTCCATCCATGCCTCCTTTGACCATTCCATCTGAAAAGGCCCATCTGTTGACCTTTGTGTATCATATAACTTTGTATATTTCTTTCACAGCACTTTTCTTCATCTATAATTATCTCTCTTATATTAATAGATAAAATATATTTAGCCTTAATTATCTGTGTCTCTTCTTACAACACAACATCCTTGTGGATAGGGCCCTTATTTGACCAGAACAGCATCTGATGCTCAGGAAACAGATGTTTCTCAAGTGACAGATGTTTTGTATTAGTAACAATAATAGACATCTAATCAGTTTAAGTGAAATCACAGGAAACAACCCCTTGCTCCAGTGGGACTTCCTTTGGGCTAGAAGAGGCAATCTTTAGGCTTTTGCTATCTCCTGGGGACTAGACAAGTCAGGGAGAGGGAGATGCTGGGCTGGGATCAGAAGATTGAAGAAGGTGTGCTAGAAGAATTCTGGTGCACACAGTCAAGGCCAAGGAGTCAGTGTTAGTAATGGCAAGTAAGGCCAGGGTCTGGAGTGTCTGAATTCTGCTCAAACCCTTCCCCTGGCCATCCCCGCCATGACCATACCCCTGACAGCTGGATGTCCAGAGAGCACTCTAGGACATAAAATGCTTAGCATTACTATCTGGGACTCTTAGTTACCAGGCACTTTTGACTTTGGTTACAGGGAGGCCCAACTTGCAATCTTCATCCTCTAGCATTTTGGTGACCCAGTCACAAGGCCTGGCCTAAGTCTAAACATTTCCTCCTTAGAGGTGGTACAAGAAGGTAATCAGAGCTAGCAAAGAAGAAATGTTCAGTCCGTAACAAAGCCCGGCAATTCCAGTGCAGAATGGAGGCCTCGGAGTTTCCATCAGCAAGAGGGCAGCCTTGAGATTCCACACCTTGAGGTTTCACATGACCCTCAAGGGTCAGAGAGTTATGATTCCACCTGGGGGGCCTCTTGGAGCCCTCAGGAGAAGTTTTGTCCAATATAATCATGGAGTAAGGGAACTGGGGACAAGGTAATTCCTCAGAGCAGCACTTTTATGTTTCATCAAGTCTGAGATAGAAGGAGGGGGTGAATATTTAATATCTTAAGTAAATTTCCAACATAGAAAGAAGGAATGTACTAATTGTATCTGTCAAAAGCCTGGGAAGCTTGGGCTAGGCTTGATTACCAAGTTCTCCTTGTCAAAGGCTGAAAAGGCCAGAAGGAGTTCTGTGCTTCCTTTATCTCTCTTCAGGCTCCAGCCTGGATGGTGGCCAACTTTTTATTCAGAGTGGGAGTGAGGTGGAGGTACACGGGCTTTCTTAAACACAAGATTTATAATTCATAGGCAAATGCCCACTCTCTCTCTCGCTTCCTCTTCCACTCCAAAAGTGTTTTCCCCAGCTCTCCTCTCTTTATGCACTTATATTTCTTGTGACTTTTGCATTCTGCACATCAAATCCATCTCCGTAGTCTTGACAGCTGAACTTGCTTCCTGTGCTTCTTCTGATGATCAGTAAAGAGGTTGTGGGTTTAGCATAGGAGCTTATCCTGGGTCCCATATTTGTTTTTTCTGATAAGCAGCTCAGAGGGCAAAGGCTTTTTTCCTCCCTCCTAGGCCACCTCCCTTTATCCTAATTATCTCCATCTTACTATTTTTTTATTTTACTTTAAGTCCTGGGATACATGTGCAGAACATGCAGGTTTGTTATATAGGTATACATGTGCCATGGTGGTTTGCGGCACCTGTCAACCTGTCATTTAGGTTTTAAGCCCCGTATGCATTAGGTATTTGTCCTAATGTTCTCCCTCCCCTTACCTCCCACTTCCCGACAGGCCCCAGTGTGTGATGTTCCTCTCTTTGTGTCCATCTTATTTAATCAGGTACATTTTGGGCAGAGAGTGAGAGAAGAGATATTTTGCTGTGGAGCGTGAGTTACCACATCGTACTGTCAATTACAGGCCAGGGTCAATACTAAGACAGTGCAGTCTTCAAAGGTACTGCTTGGAGATGAGCTGGACTTAGACCTTCCTGCATCCATTAGGATCATGACTGAACTGAGCACTTGGATTTGAGACTTTTAGGACTGAGGTGGTGATGAGGTGATGGGGGAAAAGTGGGGGTAGAGGGACTAGATCAGTCTTTGGTACTAAACAGGTAAAAGAAGGTCCTGGGCACCCATTTGAATTCCTTGGTCTATCTCTCTCCTCCCTTCTCTCTGTTCTTTCAGAGGCAAAGTACCCCTTGGTAGGTCTTTGGTACTTCTCCAGTTAGATGCAGAAAGCCATCTCAAAGCCTTCTTTTCTCTGAACTCCTCGGGTTTGGCCAGAGCATGCCTAGCACCATTACTCAAGAGAACATTCTCCTCACACCGTATCTTGCTTCCAAGGGCCCTTTTATCTTCTTTGATCTTCCTCTCCTGAATCTTCCTGGCAAACTGCTTGCAGGTTCATCCTGAGCATTGATTTGACCTCATGGGAAAAGCTTGTTTGAATCCCCAGTTCCTGCTTTGACCCTCTCTGATATGGTTTGGCTCTGTGTCCCCACCCAAATCTTATATTGAATTGTAATCTCCATAATCCCCATGTGTTGAGGAGGGACCTGATGGGAGATGACTGGATCATGGGGACAGTTTCCCCCATGCTGTTCCTGTGATAGTGAGTGAGTTCTTATGAGATCTGATGGTTTTATAAGTGTTTGACAGTTCCTTCTACTCTCTCTCTCTCTCTCTCTCTCTCTCTCTCTCTCTCTCTCTCTCTCTCTCTCTCTCTCTCTCTCTTTCTCTCTCTGTCCTGCCACCTTGTGAAGACGTGCTTTCTTCCCCTTCTGCCATGATTGTAAGTTTCCTAAGGCCTCCCCAGCCATGTGGAACTGTAAATCAATTAAACCTCTTTCCTTTATAAATTACCCAGTCTCAGGTATTTATTTATAGCGGTGTGAAAATGCACTGATACACTTTATATGTCAGAAAAGGTCTCATCTGGAATAAAATCACACAGAATAAACCCGAAACAATTACAGTCTAGTTCCTTCCTAATTCTAGACTATCCCTTCCACATGAATGTGGAATTTTAATTCTTCAAACATCCCAGGACATGTGCACATGTGGTTTTCTCAGCCTAGAAGGCTCTTGTTCACACTCTTCACAGAAGAGGCTACTTAGAGGCCACTTTCTCGTAAAAGCCTTCACTGAGTGCCAGTCTTAAATGGTCTCTCGTGTTATAGTCCTTCTTTTTTTACCCTCATAGTACTTCTCTTACTGGATGCTTTTAAATATGCAGTGTATCTGCTTATTTAATGTCTGTCTTCCACCTCTGGGCTATATCCTATAGGAGGGCAAGAATCATGTATGGGCTGTGCATCTGTATCTATAGAGTGCCTTGTGCGGAGTTCTACAGCATACTAGGTACTCAGTAAACATTGGAAAGCAGTATGGCAGAATAGTTAAGCCTATGAACCCTGGAATGAGATTGCTTAGGTTATAATCCTGCTTTTATAACTCACTGTGTGACCTAGGGCAAATTAATTAACCAATCCTTGCCTCAATTGTCTCATTTATACAACGGGGACAATGATACTTTCTCATAGTGCTACTGCAAATAGACACAAAATGTTTAGCAGAATGCCTAGCAATTGGGATGTCCAGGTTCAAGGTCTTGCAAGGGTAGTGAGAAATTGGTTTAGTATACAAAGAGCAAAGATTGCTTAGATATGGAACCCTCCCAATCATGGAGGTAAAGAACATAACTTCCTATATTAGAGAACAATGGAGCAGAGAGATAATGTATTTTGTCTCATGCCTTATATGTGTGTCAGATGTTATGCTGGGTAGTATGTGCTAGAAGTTAGACAGTGATTTGGCAGTGGTGGGGGCAGGAGATCAGGTGATTCAAATATAGGTAGCAAGGCCGTCAAACTTTGTGAAACACTAGTTTAGACCATGGGTTTCAACATTTGCTCTGCCCCAGCACACCAGCATCATATTACGCCTTCTGTCGGTAACAGTGGCTGACTATGAAGGAATGTTCCCGATGGTGGGGCAGGTAGTGCTGAGGAGAAGAGGGACATGTGTGTTTGCCAGAGTCTCATCTTCAGGGAGACTGATGTGGCCTCTGCAGGAGAGGGGGCTGGTTCCCATCCTGTTGAGCATCTTTGCAAATAGGTAAAGAAAAGCAGATACATAGATTCACCTACAGTGATTATAATGGAACACGATAAGACCAAATAGACACACACAGGCTCCAATGGCAACACCAGGGATGGAGCACCTTACAGTATCTTGGGACTAGAAATGGGAGGTGCTTAGGGAAGAATTCATCCATGGCTTCATTGTTTATTGGAATCCAGGGGAGAGTAGGGCAGGTGAAGACAGGGAAGACAGATGCAGGTAGATGGAACTAAGTTTTCAGAAGTATGGAGGCATGTTGGCCTGTCTGAAGGGGAGACTATCAGGCAAATTCTTCTGCTATAAACCTGGCTCTGCCATCTTCTGTCTTGATCACCATGAATATGTTTGTGATGATCTGCCAGTGACCTTCCACTATGATGTAGTGAACTTGGAATTGTTCTTGACTCTCCTCTCCCCATTGAAATGCATCCACTTTGATTTTCATTCTCAGGGCCTCAGCTGTTGCTAGAGGGCAACTTATGCTAATGTACTATCGAAATATCTAGAAAACATAAAATAATTCAGATTGTTATCCTCCCCCGACACCCCATGGAACTTTCAAGCCTTTAGAAGGCCCAAAGGTGAAACACTAAGGGCAGGGACTCCATTGATCATGTCACGCTGGTAAGAGGATAGTTCTTAACAGACAGGTTTATTTTTGCATCTCAAGTGACAGTAGCAAGCCCTCAATAAAAGTTATAATGACAGCTAACACTTTTTGAGCACTAAGTACTATGCACTCTAGGAGTTGTAATGACTTTTTTTGAGATAGGTGTCTTATTCATATTTTACCTATAATGAAACAGAGGCTTAGAGGAGTTAACTTGCAGAGCTAGTAAGTGGCCAAGCCAAGCTTTCAATCAGGTCTAGTTGTCTCTGGAGTCGCTTGGTGGGGTTCTGCAGAGGACATCAGCAATACTTCCTTCCAGGCTGGACTATAAGTGCTCAAGTACTTGTTGCTCTTGATTTAAGTAAATGTTTCTGGTTAATAGCAAATCTAATTTTAGTAACATCCTCAATTTTTGATTGAGGGAGTTGGGGGCTTCATCTCAAGGCCAATCTAATTTTCCACATCTAAAACCCAAACAAGCTTGAGATTCTTAGACCATATAAGGATATCTCGGATGTGCACTGAGTGTTTCCATCTAACTTAATGTCATTTTCCAATTTCAGAAGAAATTGTCCCTGTACAACCTCACAATGAGAGTTCCCTTGCCTTTTTAGAAAGAACACTTAGATCGACCTTAGGTCACCTTGGATTATATCAGATCTCAACTACTTAAACTTAACACTCTAATACAATCTCTGCAGTCTTGTTTCATTTCTTTTCACCTAACCAGAGTTTCCTGTAGCTCCCTGACACTTATATCCCCAAGATGAAAAATATGACAAGTAAAAAAACCGCTCTGTGGTTTATCAGTCTTTTCCCATGCTATTGCTCAGCAAAGTTCATATTCTACAAAACTCATTTCCTCACTAGCTTTTTTTTTATGATAGTATTTTTTAATGGGGGATAGAATCATTTTTAAAAATTATGAAATGCAAAGGACCTCTCTATTATTTTTGCAACTTCCTGTGACTCTAATCATTTCAAAACGGTTTTTTAAAAAATTGTGAAATACACACCCAGAAGAGAATATTAAAAGAACATGCGTGGCTAAAAGTGAACACCAATGTGCTTGCCAAACTGGTTAAAAAAATATGACATCCTGTTGCACTGGAAACCTGCCCCATGCCATGCCATGTGCCCCTTACCAGTCATATTCCCTTGTCTCTTCCCCAGAGGTACCACCTTCCTGACTTTTATGTTTACTGTATTCTAATTTTTATTTATTGACTTACCACAAATATTTGCATCACTAAACAATTTTGTATGTTTACTAGTTCACATCAATGGAATTATTCCGCATTATATGAATTTTTCTATGATTTTTAATCTAACATTGTATTCCTGAGATTCATCTATCTTATTGATGTAACTTATTTACCTTCAGTGCTGTGTAGTAGTCCAGTGTAATAAGCCACAGGTTATTTGTCCAATCTCTTGATGACTGGCATTTGGGTTGTTCTCAGATCAGGAAACAATGGTGCTTTAAATATTCCTGCCCATGTTTCTGAATGCACATAGGCAAGAGTTTCTGTGGAGTATATCACCAGGAGTAGAATTAATGGATATAACATAAACACGTATTCAACTTTACCAGGTGGTAGTAGAAATTCAAAGTTTGTACCAATTTACTCTCCCACCAATAGTGTATGAGAATCCCCATTGTTCTACATCTTTACCGAAACTTGATATTACCAGACTTATTTTTTCTTCTATATAATGAATATGTAATGTTTTTTATATTTTTTATCATATATATTCAGCTTTTTTTTAACTTTACGTTTAGGGGTATATATACAGACATGCAGGTTTGTTACATAGGTAAATGTATGTCATGGAGGTTGGTTGTACAGATTATTTCATCACCCAGGTATTAAGCCTGGTACCAACTAGTTATTTCTCCTGATCCCCTTCCTTTTCCCACCCTCCACCTTCTGATAGGCCTCAGTGTGTGTTATTTCCCTCTACCTGTTCATATATTCTCATCATTTAGCTCCCACTTATAAGTGAGAACATGTAATATTTGGTTTTCTGTTACTGTGTTAGTTTGCTAAGGATAATGGCCTCCAGCTCCACCCATGCCCCTGCAAAGGACATGATCTCATCCCTTTTTATGGCTGTGTAGTATTCCATGGTGTGTATGTACCACATTTTAAAAATCCGGTCTACCATTGATGGGCATTTGGGTTGATTCCATGTCTTTGCTATTGTGAATAGTGCATTCAGCTTGTTTTTAACAAAATTGAGCATCTTTTCAATAATTTATTGGTGGTTTGAATTTTTCTTCTATGAAGCATCTGCTCAAGTCCTTTGTCCATTTTTTGTACTGGGTTTTTGGCCCTTTCTTATTGATTTGAAAGATTTAATATTTCTCATATGTGAGGACATTCTTGTTTATATGTATTGCAGATCTCCTCTCAGTTTTTGGTTTACCTTTCATTCTCTTTATGGTGTCTTCTCAAAAATAGATGATCTTAATTTTAATGTTGTTACATTTCCTAATCTTATCCTATTTGTGTTTTCTCTTATTTAAAACATCCTTCCAACCTGAAGTCATGAAAATATTTCATTGTATTATTTTCTGAAAAGTTTATAGTTTTGGTTTTTATGGGTATATCTTTAATCCACTTGGAACTGATTTTTGTGGATGATAGGACCTAATTTTACTTTTCTCCTGTGGGTAACCAAAGCTGAAAAGTCTGTCCTGTCCTCAGTACTTTGACCTCTGTCATTCGTTAAGTGTACATATATATGTGAGTCTGATTCCGGACTCTCTATTGCATTCCATCACTCTGTCTATACCTGCTCTAATTCAGCACTGTCTTAAAAATGGTAACTATAATATGCTTTGATGTCTGGAATAACAAGTTTCCCATCTTCATTGTTGAGTGACTTGCCTTTCTTGCCCTTTTGAACTATTAGAACCAGATCATCAAGTTCTATTTAAAGTATTTTGGAAGAATTGGTGTGTTTTTTATTACTGAGTTTTGTAATCCCTGAGTTTTGTCTATCTCTCATTTATTTGTGGATTCTTTAATTTCTGTAACAGACGTGATAGGCCAGGTTATGCTGTGGTTACTGACAATCTCAAAAGCTTAGTAATGTAATACATTAAAGTTTATTTCCTGCCTATGCCACACGTCCACTGTGGGTCATCTGAGGGTCTGCTCTGTGTTATCCTCACTCTGAAATCTGAGCTTGCCTTTTCTTTGAAGAAAGATTTTTGTTAACTCATTAAGTGTTAACTCTGAAACCTAGGCTGATGGAGCATCCACCATCTACACCTTTGCTGGCAAAGTGGCAGTTGGAAAGAGAGCTGAACAGCACATTAGTTCTTAAAGCTTCCACTTGTGTTTCATTGCTCACAGGAAGTCTCATTGGTCATGCCAAGAGCAGGAGGTATTCAGAAGAGGCGAAACAGACACAACTGTGAATACCAGAGTATCTTTCAGTCAACTTTCACACTCTCCTAACCATCTTAGATTTATTCCAAAGTACTTCATATGTTTGATGACATGGCCAAACATATGAAATACAAAATTTAACTTTCTATTTGCTTCTGATATATAGAACTGTAATTCATTTTACTATGTTGATTTTATATTTGGCAACTTTGATAAATTCTCTTATTAATTCTAATAATTTATCTATAGTCTGTTTTGGATTTTCTACATACTGAGCCAAGTAATCTGTGAGCAATAATACTTTTGTTTCTTTTTTTCCTATTTTGACCTTATTTCTTTTTCTTTCTAACTGCTCTGGCTAGAATCTCTAATACAATGTTGAATAAAAGTGATAATAGCAGATATCTTTGCCTTGCTCCAAATCTCAAAGCCAAAGTATTTTTTTTTTACCATCAAGTATGATGCTTTATGAAGTATTTTCCTTGGTAGAAATCCCTTTAGTAGTTTCTCTTCTATGCCCAATTTGCTAAGAGTTTAAAAATAACCATGAATGAGTGTTAGTGAATGCTTTTTCTGAATCTACTGGGATGATCATATGATTGTCCTTTTCTTTTGCTGGTGAATGTGAAGTGAATAACATTAATTAATTTTCTAACATTAAATAAACTTTCACTCCTGATATAAACCCACCTTGGTCTTAAGAATGCATTAGCTTTTATATATTTTTTCTGCATTCTGTTTTTACTATTTTATTTAGGATTTTTATACCTGCATTCATGAGATAGATTGGTCTGCAATTTTCCTTTTTCATACA
Source organism: Rhinopithecus roxellana (assembly GCF_007565055.1). Taxonomy (NCBI): domain Eukaryota; kingdom Metazoa; phylum Chordata; class Mammalia; order Primates; family Cercopithecidae; genus Rhinopithecus; species Rhinopithecus roxellana. Next base: position 128,175,502 of record NC_044563.1, on the reverse strand, counting down.
TATCTTTGTCAAGTTTTGGTATTGAGGTTATGCCATTATGGTATATATAACTAACTTGTCAAACCATCTGAGCTCGCCTTTTCTTTGAAGAAAGATTTTTGTGAACTCCTTAAGTATGTTTTTGTCTTGAATGCATTTTAAATAAATTCTTAGTATTCATCTCTCTTATGTTATTTTTCCCTTATTCCTTTTGACCTGTTGCTTGATATTATTTAATGTTACAATTATTTATTAAAACTGAGCACACAATGTGTGTCTACTTGTCTGTGGGTATAGGAAAGATAACTTGCTTATTAAGCCAGGGACCCATCCCCTACCCCACCAACACATAGTCTCCATTATGGATAACTTCTTAGGTAACAAAACAGGAGTGAAATCCTGACACTTGATCCTTATCTCTTAATTCTCAACTGCCCTCAGCCACTATATTTCCTGCAACTTCATCTTTCTCTTCTGATTCTACTCCCATCCTCTGCAAAATCATGTCAGTGGTTAAGTGCTTGAGTAAGAAATTGTTGCCACCCTTAGTTGGCCCACATGTGGCGCTGACTGTATTGTCAAGGTCCAGGATGTTTGAGCCTCTGCAGTGCATTTCTACTATTCCCAGGTTTTTCCATAGTGATCTTCTACCAGAATTCACTCCAGAATTTACACCAACATTTTTCTCCTTTTATCTTCTTTTAGTAGAAACCACCTCTTTTTAAAAAAATTATTATACTTTAATTTCTGAGACACATGTGTAGAATGTGCAGATTTGTTACATAGGTATACACGTGCCATGGTGGTTTGCTGCACCCATCAACCCATCATCTACATTAGGTATTTCTCCTAATACTATCCCTCCTTTGGCCCCCAACCCCTGACAGGCCTCAGTGTGTAATGTTCCCCACCCTGTGTCCGTGTGTTCTCATTGTTCAGCTCCCACTTATGAGTGAGAACATGTAATGTTTGGTTTTTGGTCCTTGTGATAGTTTGCTGAGAATGATGGTTTCCACTTTCATCCATGTCCCTGAAAAGGATATGAACTCATCCCTTTTTATGGCTGCATAGTATTCCATGGTGTATATGTGCCACATTTTCTTTAATCAGTCTATCATTGATGGACATTTGGGTTGGTTCCAAGTCTTTGCTATTGTTAACAGTGCTGAAATAAACATACATGTGCATGAGTCTTTATAGTAGAATGATTTATCTGCCAGTTAGAGTGGCAATCATTAAAAAGTCAGGAAATAACAGATGCTGGAGAGGATGTAGAGAAATAGGAATGCTTTTACATTGTTGATGGGAGTGTAAATTAGTTCAGCCATCGTGGAAGACAGTGTGGCAATTACTCAAGGATCTAGAACCAGAAATACCATTTGACCCAGCAATCCCATTACTGGGAAACCACCTCTTAATAGCACTAGGCCTGAACCTAAGAGACATCAAAAGCAAAATTATGCCCGTGTTTTAAAAAAACAAAAAAGTATTCTCTGATGGTAGTTTGTATTTCTATGGGATCAGTGGTGATATCCCCTATATCATTTTTTATTTTGTCTATCTGATTCTTCTCTCTTTTCTTCTTTATTAGTCTGACTAGTGGTCTATTTTGTTGATCTTTTCAAAATACCAGTTCCTGGATTCATTAATTTTTGAAGGGTTTTTTGTGTCTCTATCTCCTTTAGTTCTGCTCTGATCTTAGTTATTTCTTGTCTTCTGCTAGATTTTGAATTTGTTTGCTGTTGCTTCTTAGTTCTTTTAATTTTAAAGTTAGGGTGTCAATTTTAGCTTTTTCCTCCTTTCTCTTGTGGGCATTTAGTGCTATCAATTTCCCTCTACATACCACTTTAAATGTGTCCCAGAGATTCTGGTATGTTGTGTCTTCATTCTCAGTGGTTTCAAAGAACATCTTTATTTCTGCCTTCATTTTGTTATTTACTCACTAGTCATTCAGGAACAGGTTGTTCAGTTTCCATGTAGTTGTGTGGTTTTCAGTGAATTTCTTAATCCTGAGTTCTAATTTGATTGCACTGTGGTCTGAGAGACTGTTATGATTTCAATTATTTGGCATTTGCTGAGGAGTGTTTTACTTCCAATTACGTGGGCAATTTTAGAATAAGTGTGATGAGGTGCTCAGATGAATGTATATTCTGTTGATTTGGGGTGGAGAGTTCTGTAGATGTCTATTAGGTCTGCTTGGTTCAGAGCTGAGTTCAAGTCCCGAATATCCTTGTTAATTTTCTGTCTTGTTGATCTAATATTGACAGTGGGGTGTTAAACTCTCCCACTATTATTGTGTGGGAGTCTAAGTCTCTTTGTAGGTCTCTAAGGACTTGCTTTATAAATCCGGGTGCTCCTGTATTGGGTGCATATTTATTTAGGATAGTTAGCTCTTCTTGCTGCATTAATCCCTTTACCATTATGTAATGGCCTTCTTTGTCTCTTTTGATCTTTGTTGGTTGAAAGCCTGTTTTTCAGAGACTACTTTTTTTTTGGCTTTCCATTTGCTTGGTAAATCTTCCTCCATTCCTTTATTTTGAGCCTATGTGTGTCTTTGCACGTGAGATGGGTCTCCTGGGTCACTGATGGATCTTGACTCTTTATCCAATTTGCCATTCTGTGTCTTTTAATTTGGCCAATTACCCCATTTACATTAAAGGTTAACATTGTTATGTGTAAATTTAATCCTGTCATTATGATGCTAGCTGGTTATTTTGCCTGTTAGTTGATGTAGTTTCTTCATAATGGCAATGTTCTTTACAATTTGGTATGTTTTTGCAGTGGCTAGTACCAGTTGTTCCTTTCCATATTTAGTGCTTCCTTCAGGAGTTCTTGTAAGGCAGGCCTGGTGGTGACAAAATCTCTCAGCATTTGCTTGTCTGTAAAGGATTTTATTTCTTCTTCGCTTATGAAGTTTAGATTGGCTGGATGTTAAATTCTGGGTTTAAAATTCTTTTCTTTAAGAATGTTGAATATTGGCCCCCTCTCTCTTCTGGCATGTAGGGTTTCTGCAGAGAGATCTGCCATTAGTCTGATGGGGACCTTTCTCTCTGGCTGCCCTTAACATTTTTTCGTTCATTTCAGCCTTGGTGAATCTGACGACTATGTGTCTCGGATTTGCTCTTCTCGAGGAGTATCTTTGCGGTGTTCTGTGTATTTCCTGAGTTTGAATGTTGGCCTGTCTTGCTAGGTTGGGGATATTCTCCTGGATAATATCCTGAAGAGTGTTTTCCAACTTGGTTTCATTCTCCCTATCACTTTCAGGTACACCAACCAAACCTAAATTTTGTCTTTTCACTTAGTCGTGTATTTCTTAGGGGCTTTGTTCGTTCCTTTTATTCTTTTTTCTCTAATCTTGTCTTTCCTCTTTATTTCATTAAGTTGACCTTCAATCACTGATGTCCTTTCTTCTGCTTGATCAATTAGGCTATTGTTACTTGTGTATGCTTCACGAAGTTCTCATGCTGTGTTTTTCAGCTCCATCAGGTCATTTATGTTCTTCTCTACACTGGTTATTCTAGTTAGCAATTCGTCTAATCTTTTCTCAGGTTCTTACCTTCCTTGCACTGGGTTAGAACATGCTGCTTTAGCTCAGAGGAGTTCGTTATTATCCATCTTCTGAAGCCTACTTCTGTCAATTCGTCAGACCATTCTCTGTTCAGTTTTGTTCTCTTGCTGGCGAGGAGTTGTGATCCTTTGGAAGAGAAGGGCTGTTCAGATTTTTTGAATTTTCAGCCTTTTTGCACTGGTTTCTCCCCATCTTTGTGGATGTATCTACCTTTCGTCTTTGATGTTGGTGACCTTCGGATGGGGTCTTTGAGTGGATGTGCTAATCCTTTCTGTTTGTTAGTTTTCCTTCTGACAGTCAGTACCCTCTGCTGCCAGTCTGCTGGAGTTTGCTGGAGGTCCACTCCTGGCCCTATTTGCCTGGGTATCACCAGCAGAGGCTGCAGAACAGCAAAGATTACTGCCTGATCTTTCCTCTGGAAGCTTCATCCCAGAGGGGCACCTGCCAGATGCCAGCCAGAGCTCTCCTGTATGAGATGCATGGAAAACTTATTTCATTCAAAGGAGAATGAAAGTGAGACAGAATGAAGCTATGGCCAGTATATCAGTAATGATTTTATGTCAAGTGGATTTTAAAGAATCCTATATTTTTTGAGAATGCCTATGTTTATGGAGAGTATGTGTCTGGGATAGTACTAAGTGCTTTGCAGGCACTATCTCATTTATCCCCATGGTATACTAGCTTATATCCAATTTACAGATCAAGAGGCTAAGGATAAATGACTTGTCCAAGGCTATGCAGTTAACTGCTAAGTGCCAAACCTGGAACTCAAACCCAGCTCTGTTTGGCTCTCCAACCTTGAACTTAACCTCTACATGACACTGCTTCTATCACACATCAGCCCACACAGTTCAAACAACAGAGGGACTCTGTTTTGACAAGAACTTAAAAATGGAGCAGCTAGAAGCAGGTAGAACTGATTAGTTCCAGAGCCAGACATCTCATGTGGCATATCATTCTACCTGGCAAATTCTGAAGAATTAATTATAACTGCTAGCAAACAGTCTGAACCTTACAGGTTTGTGCTTGGTATTAAATCCCTGTTACTAAGGGGGAAAACTTCTTTCATTCTTCACCTAATTTCACTGTCAGTACAAGTTTCTTCTGTCACTCATTATAGATATTCTGGAATTGCATGCTTGGATGCAACAGAAGTGTGGGTAGGGGGAGAAAATAGGGGATGGTAGATGCCCCAGGTTTCAGTCGGTTTGAAAATCCATTCAATCATTAACTGACAACTCTTCTTGGGTGTGAGAAATTCTTTTTAAAAATAAATAAATAAATATACTTGGGACTGGTATAACCTGTATGCCCTTTTACCTTAGATTGGAGTTCTCTACCTCTCCGTTGTTTGCTATGTAGGCTTTATCTACTGATTCTTAGTACCAGGAAAGAAACTAATTATTGTGAATGTTGACCCCTTTTTCCAAGAAGTTGGAGTGCCTTGATCCTAATAGGAGATGATTTATTAGCTCCACCCTCAAAAGAGGACTCTGAAGGAAACCTCCTCTCCTGCCCCAGAATGAACTCTTCTAATCTGTGGTAAGGGTCACATATGGAGACTCAATCATCTCATCTCCCCTGATATCCCTCAGGAGCTTTCCATGAGACATGGGATTTTTGTAGAGATTGTGAGATAGGGTAGTGATGGGGCCAAACTGGGAGGGGTTGTGGAAAGTAAATAAAAGCATAATTCTGATATGCCTGGGCTAGGGATATTACATTGTGTGTTCTCTGACTGTTGGTGGGAATCATGAGATCAGCAAAATTCCTGAGGATTCTTGTTGCCAGATTGATATCTGTATTCTTTATGTTATTCCATCATCCCGAGTCACAGCTCTGTGTGTGTGTGTGTGTGAGAGAGAGAGAGAGAGAGAATAAGAAAGAATGCAAGATCCCATGAGAGTAAATGAATGGATTTGAACAGAATTTAAACGAATCAAGGTATCTTAACTTACCTTTGCAGTAGATAGTTTTTTACACCAATGTTAGATATAATCCAAAAACAAGGGACAAGACTAGTGGCTCCTCTAATAAAATATATCACTTATCTCTCCAAATCATGCTCCTCAGAAGAGTCACTGGGTATCTGATGAGCTTGCATTAGTAAAAAGAATAGGTGTCTCTCATGGGTGGCAGGATGGATCTGAGAAGCTCTGGGATCATGGATGTCTGAAAGAGTGTCAGGTCATCCAACTTCAGGTGGAAGTTGTCTCTGAAATGTCCCACTCGAAAGCCAGGTCAAGTGGGCATAGTCATTATACAAAGCAGTACTAGTATAGGAATCATCCTCATCTCTCCACCCTGGGGCCCTGTGACCTGACACAAGGCTCACAAATAGAGGCAATGCCTCTCTCAGCTCTTTTGGCTTTCAACTTACCCTTTGAAACAATTATCCCCTGACTTGTTCAAAGTAGTCCAGTTGTGTCATCCTTTTGATTGGTGATTGAGTATTTGTACAAGATAAAACTGGAAAGGTAAATTGCATGTGAATCTTAGAAGGCCTTTAATGGCCTGCTAGGGTGTTGCTGCAGGTTGTGGAGGAAAAGGGGCAGTTGATCACAGTGCACCTTAGGAAGTTTCCTTTGGTACAATTGAAGGGCAAATTGAAGATAGAGAACCTACTTCTGATGCTAATATAGTGACCTAGGGAAAAAATACAAAGGGTTTAATTCAGTTGGAGCATGGGAAGAAGGGAATAAACATAAGAAACACTAAGAAATAGAGCAGGCAGAAATTGGCAGTGTGGGATGAGTATAGCAAATCCAGCACTTATTTTCTTCTCTTCTTATTCCCAACAAATTCTCAATTTTGTTTAGAAATGTGCTCCTAATCGCTTGAACCTGGGAGGCAGAGCTTGCGGTGAGCCGAGATCACACCACTGCACTTCAGCCTGGGCAACAGAGTGAGATCCCATCTAAAAAAAAAATGCATTCCTTCTCCACATAATTCTGGGTTTCAGGAGAAGGAAGTTGGCTCCCTTCTAAGTTCCTGTGGGTAGATTCTAGTTACCTCATAAGTCAATTGTGCCTTTTCCAGGGATTGGTTTAGAGGTGGGCCTGTGTCCGCTTCTAGCCAGAGTGATGTGAGGTAAGCTCTTCTTATCCTCATAAGGTTATCGTGAGGACCTGGTCAGATAATGCATATGAAGTGTTTGTCACTAACAGGCACTGAGTACATTTTGGCTGTCTAGTGTCTCAATTCAGTATCTGTCATGTGGGTCCAGGAAAGTGGTTTTCCCAAATCGACTAGTCTGTTGGTGTAGACCTTAGCTTTAGCACATTGCTATACAGGATAAGGGATGGATAAAGACTGAACTGAAATGAACCAAACATGAGAGCGCACAGAAGGATGAAGGTGGTGGTTGCATGTGGGGAGGGAATTGGCTGGCTGTGTTAGGAGGAGGGCTAAGTATTTTTGTAAAGCCTTAGTTTAACAGGGTGGTGTAGTATCAGATGGGATAAACTGCAGGCCGTTTTAAAAGGGAAAAATTGAGTTAACCACTTGTTTCTTCCATGTTACTACAAGCACCATATTTGAGGGGTTTTAACAGCAGTTTTAAGTGCCAAATTTGTTGGCATTGGGAAACATAAAGGAAGGGGCCATAAGAATACTAAGCCTCGGGCAGGGCATGGTGGATCACGCCTGTAATCCCAAAACTTTGGTAGGCCAAGGAAGGCGGATCACGAGGTCAGGCATTCAAGACCAGCCTGGCCAGCATGGTGAAACCCTGTCTCCACTAAAAATACAAAAATTAGCTGGGCATGGGGGCAGGAGCTTGTAATCCCAGCTACTCAGAAGGCTGAGGCAGGGGAATCTTTTGAACCCAGGAGGCGGAGGTTGTAGCAAGCTGAGATCACATCATTGCACTCCAGCCTGGGCAACAGGGCAAGACTCCTTCTCAAAAAAAAAAATAATAATAATAAGCCTCACATTGTTTAGTTGTTACAAATCAGGAATTAAGAGACTTGGGATTTGAGTTCTGTCTAATAGCCTCTAAATCTGTCAACTAAATGAGAAGCAAAATCACATAACTGCTTAACATCATGTAAGAAATGCAACTTGGTATCCTTGTTCAATTAGATGGGTGGCTGTGATGTTGCATAGGACCAACTTCAGTCTTCCTTGTTACTGCAGGAGCCCATGTTTGTAAACATGTGACATGCAAAGATCTGGGTACTAGAAGACAGGCAGCTATGTGGCAATAAGCAGGGATCTGAGGGAGGCCCTGATTTCCTGTTTTTGGTTAAATCACTCATGTCCAGTCTTCTCATGGGCCAACTCAATGCCCGAAGGAGTCCCAGTAGATACTAAACATCCAATGAAACTGCAATAAACAGAAATTGACCTCATTTGCTTATTGCTTTAGTGTAGAATTTCTGGACGTAGAAGAGCAGGCTGAATACTAAAACAAATTAAATGACAATTTCAAATGCCATAATCATATATTTCCTGGTTACAAGGGCTCGGGTGTTTTTTCTGCCAGTTGAATAAATCTCATTCTAAAAACACAGATGTGTGTTGGCAGGTCCCGTGCAATCCCAAAACATACAGTTACAGACTCAAATATAGTTATTTAAATTACCTGATGAAAGCATGAGTCCTTGCCCAGCTCAGCTGTTGCAAATGCTAACAACATCTGAGTGCTTGGTCCAGGCCTTGGATCATAATTTTCTTGGATGTAGGTGACAGAACAGTTATGGGAATAGAGATTTTGGAAGTTGGAGCAGAAGTGTAGCTACTTTGTTGCATCCCCTCTGTCTTTCTAATTTCTGTAGCAGTGAGAATAGATATGTCAGATAACTTCATTCTCCCATAGGATGGACCCTGGGTGTCTTCATAAAACCATGGGAAATACCCAAAGCAAGCATTTCTCAGTAGTCCAAGAATGATAAGAACTAAAGCTGCAATTGATTATTTGTTAAGTGCCAGCTACTGTGCTTTACCTGGATTGTCTCATCTAATCCTCCCAAAAAATCCCATTAAGGAGAGGACTATGGTTATCACTGTATTACAGATGAGGAAACAGAGGTGAAGAAAAGTTAAGTACCTTGTCCAACATCACACGGCTAGGTAAGTGGCAGAACTGAGACTTAAACCTGAACTCAAGTTACTTAGATGCCAGAGCCAACATTCTTAACCCTAGGCTGAATTACTCTAAACCTACAGCCCAGTGGGTGTGCAGCATTGTAACCCTGAGGATGGCAAATAACACAAGAGCCTTTGGATATTTCTCAGTGCTGGGGGACAGATTTTTGGAACAGGACCTTGAAACAGGACCTTTAGTGGCTTCTTGAGTGGGTGAGCTGTAGTCATAGGGTCAGCTTAATAAAAAGATTCCCTTTCACCTTTCATACAGGGACAATGGAACAGCGTGAGCTGTGAAAACTCATCATGTGCTTGGCAAAAATTCTCACAGAGTTAGCTGGAGTAAACCTTAGGTGATTTGGAGTTCAAGAAGGCTCACGAGCTCACCAACCAGAGCCTGGCTTCAGGGCTGGCTAGCTCACCACACAGCCTCACTCATGCCCAGTGTATGCTATTTCTTAATAGTTGCTTGTTGCTTTGCTTACTGTCAGGCACAGTGTTGGATTCCATTCCTACCTAGATTCCATATAGAGTATTTGGTTGTCTCTTTCTGGCAACTCATCGTTTCCTTTTGCTCATTCTAAAAGAAGGAAGGAAGGAAAGAAAGAAAGAAAGAAAAGAAAGAGAGAGAGAGAGAGGGAAAGAAAGAAAGAAAGAAAGAAAGAAAGAAAGAAAGAAAGAAAGAAAGAAAGAAAGAAAGAAAGAAAGAAAGAAAGAAAGAAAGAAAGAAAGAAAGAAAGAAAGAAAGAAAGAAAGAAAGAAAGAAAGAAAGAAAGAGAAAGGGAAAGAAATGTCTTGCAGGGATCCTTTAATTATCTTGGATTGGGTCCTATTACCTTAGACTCTTCAGAACAGGAGTTTCTCTCCTTTTCTTTGGTCTTTCATGCTGTGGTCAACAGAAGTTTTTCCTAAGTTCCAACCTAAATTTGTCCTAAATTTGTTTAGGCTCTTTCCCTCTTGTCCTACTTGCATTATTATTTGGAAACCAACTACATGGGAAAAGGAGGTAGCTAGAGAACAGAGGGGGTGCTGTGTGGATCGATTGAATCCTGATTCAAGCTCAGCTTTTTAGAAGTTGACAGCTGCTCTGCTTATTCAAAAGAATGTATTCTTTCTATGTCTATTTTTATATCCTTAGAGCACTAGGAAGCCTTCGTTTGAAGGGAGGTGATCTCTCTCAAGAGACTGAGCAACATGAAAAATAATAGGGGTTTCAAGCATTTCAGGTGCCGAGAAATTGGTCTCTTTTAGAAACAATCCTTCTGCTTTCGAAACAGTTAATTGAATAACGTTTACATTCATAACACTACAAGAAATCGTCCAAGCCCATGTGCAGTTGTGACAGCTGGAAAGTATTTTTCAGCCATCTTCATGCCTTAGACCCTACAGACCCTTTGGTGCCCCCTCCCTCCATCTCTGGAAGCCTATAAAATACATTTTCTTCTGCTGACATTGCAGCATGAACTTTCCATAGCAACTTATTCCCACACCACCTGTTAATAATGCCAAGAGTAATGCATTTAACTCCCTGCATACTGTGCCAAAATGTTTACACAATTCAGCTTATTTCAGAGTTTAAAGACCAGACATAAATCCTAAACTAGCTGTGTCCCTTCCAAACACTCAGGGAGTTGGTTGCAACATTTTTGTGGGTAAGTTTGGGCAGATTTTTTCCAACTATTTTTTTAATAAAATGGGGGGTACTCCTTTGAGACTACTTTGCTAACTGCTTTGGGCTCATCAAAAGTGAACTGTTTTGCAGAATGTGGACAAGTATGAGTGTATCTTTTCAGTTAAATATCAACTTTATCAGAAATGTCCTTAAAACAGGAACCAAAGCTTCCAAACTGAAAATTTGTTAATATAAATATCTGAAGATTATACCTATAATTCATTGTCTGAATTCATAAGAATATAAATTAACATGTATTTTGTATGTCATTGTTTATAATTTTAGTTTATATTTGTTATTTAGTAATTAATTCTCATGAAAATTTGGTACTGCACAGATCAAAACCTACATCTTTTGCCATTAAATATATACTTTTAATATACTTTTGTCTATCAGTTAAAAATTGGGGCTTTTAACCCTATCATTAACATTTTTATTACAAAAATGTATTTATATTTATCTGTTTCTATTTCCCTACAATGAGAATGAAAGAATTCTGAAGCATAGACACAGAATAAATAATGCCTCCTTGCTGTTGCAATTTACTTGGAAAAAGCATGTCTACTTTATAAACATTGTTAATTTTATCCTATACTTTCTGATTAGCACAGAACAGATATTAAAAATATTATACTTTATAACCTGAAATCTGCACAACCTACATTTTAATGCCAATAAACCTGAGACTCACACTAGGAAGATATCTGCCTAAGTTCACACAGTTTGTAGGTGATAGAGCTGGGATTTACTTTCTGACGCATTTGCTTTTCTGACGGATTTACTTTCTGACGCAGGACTCTTTCAACTACACCATAATTTTCTAAAATGGTTTTCTTCGAACACCATATGAGGAAATCGAAATAAGCATGTCTATAAAAGACGGTGCTATGGTTAAGTTACCTTTGAAAACTTGATACCACATTTTTCTCTTAAAAATTTACAATGCACATAAGCATACTAAAGGCTCTGAGAAGTACTGCAAAAAAAGAAACCTGTTTCATTCTGTGCAATCCAGCAGTTTCCAAACTTTCTTGAGCACAGGGGACTTTTTCCTTAGCACATCCGTCAACACCCAGAGGAGAGCAGTCTGTGGAACGTAAGTGTAGGAGACACTGTACTCAGCCAGGCTGTTCCCCAACCATCTTTGAATGCCCCTAGGGCCAGCTCTCCTTTCTTCTTCACTTAGTTTCTAAGTACCTTTTAAAGGGGACATATATAATCCTATTTTCTCTCCCTCCAGTAATTCCTTATTCATCACTCCAGGCATCTCTCTGGGTAATGCCTAAAAGAGATCATTTCTTCTCCATTTCTGCATATTTTGAAACAAATAACAAAATAAGGCATGGATTAATAAAAGCTTAACTGGTTTATTCAGATCCCCAGAGAGTCAAACAACATATTTTCATCTGAAAACTTCTACTTAGTGCAGCAGAACTCTCTGCTTGAGCACACATTTTCATGAGACCCCACATGGTGACAAAGCCAAATGAGTTAGTCAATTCCTTTAGAAAGTATTTGGTATCATGTACACATGGTCTACATCTAAAATGATGTCACTCTTGGGTAAATGGCTCCATGAATAATGAATTAGTAATTCCCAAGATTGTGAATAATAACTTTTTTATGAAAGACTATTGTCCACTAAATACCTAGCACTTAAAACTAAAAAACTTGTTTACAATCAATCTAAATATTTGAAGATATCTTAAGTTCTAACGGGAATGCTCACTTTCCTTCCAAATGCCTAGCACTGCACAGATGTAGCCAAGAATTCTGAATCATTGACTAGTTCCTTCCTTTCATTTCTTTAACTTCTCCAGTTTATATTGTACTAATCTGGGTGCTTTATATGATGTAGGCAATCTTATTGTTAGTTGGCTCCATGCCAAAGACATTTAGTTATAAATATTAATTATCTTTTTTGGCAGATGAGTAAAATGGAAACTTGGTAGAACCAAGAAAGAATAGCCATCCACGTTCCTCCTGAAAGAATTTCGAAGTTAACATCCACTAAGGCATGCAAATTTCTGTTTTATATTCCTTGATCTTTTCACTCTTAACCACATACATCTAAAGTTGTATTTCTCAAGGCACCCTAAAACAAGATTCAAAAGTGAAAATGTGGAACCACAGTTTGGAGTATGCAGCATAGAAAAGTCACCTGAAACTAAACTAAAACGAGCAATTTGAAAACATGAAGGGGTGAAATGACCTGACAAAGAAAGATGTCAAAGAATTCTGAGCCAGAGTCCCAGGTAAAAATGTCGAAAACTTGCAGCTAAGAATAAAATTAGGAATTAGAGAAAATGTTGCTCTATTGGGCTGGATTTCCTCCAGGTTAACAATCACTGAGTCATTAAGAAAACTGAGAGTCCAAGAGTTAGTGATTCCCTGTGACAGGCCTCCATTCCCCAGATGAAGTTAGTGTGCTGGCTTAGCCACCTCCGCAGGGCGTGGACACCAGCATGAAGAGCAGAAGTTAAATCTCGCTGTATCTGGCTGTGTTCCTGGTCAGTTTGCATTCTCAACCTCAGAGTGAGGGGGGTATGATTTAAATGTGAATGTTTCTTAAAGTTCAGTTAATCCAGAGTGTTTGCAAAAGACCAAATGCTGCAGACCAATGATGGTTTTTTTATACCAAGAACAAAATTAAATGTTGTCTATCAGCTGGACTAGGGAAAATATGATCCAAGCCACATAATATGCTAGTAGCATAACTACATGCTATGATAATCACCATGATCATCTCACCATCAGGGTTGTAATGATTCCAGGGTAATGATGAGGTTGGATCATGCTAGCCATACCCTTTCAGCTGACCAGGCTGATCATCCTTGTGATTAAGGACATTGTCGAGTTTGCTTTCATCAGATAGACCCACATTTGCCCTCTCTTTGGAGAGAGCAGCATCTGTGAATACAATTTTTCTTTTATATGAGAGTTCTGCTGACTTTTTGATGAGCAACTTACCAAAGTCTACTGTCATAGAATCCCAGAGCCAGCAAGGTCCCTGGGGAGTCATGGAGGCTGCATGTCCATGCTGCACACAAACAGGGTCAGGACGGTCACATCTGGCCATTGTAGCTCATTTATACAGCTGGGATCCAGAAACATCAGTTTCGCTGTGCATGCTGTGCTAACACCCCACAGAGCCCTGGCCTCAAGGAGATGTGAAGAGCTCCATCCACAGCACTGGGTCCTACACACCCAGGTTACTCATGGGTGACCAGGTGACACAGCATGTTATGATTTGAGAAGAACCGGAACTTGTGTTCTCAGAATTTCCTCATCTGCTGGCACCATGCCTGAATTTCTAACCATTAGATTCACTCCTGTGGGTTAAGAGGATGATTTCTGCTTTATTTTTTTCCTCCTTTAGCACAAAAAAACCCTTTTAACATCAAAACACTTTACAAATCTGCCACATCACAGTTATAGTTTTAGTTTCTGATGACTCAAAAGATGTAAACAACTACTAAAAATTTTTGTTGTGCTTTTATATGGATTCATATCTAATAAATTATAGTAACATCTTCATATGTTAGAAAAATAGTCACCCATGTATTTATGAGCTATATTATTTATTAAGTCTAGAAACAGTGCTTGGTAAACATATGGCTTCATGGATCTCTAGTTCTGCATTCTTTCTCCCCTCTCTCCCACCACACATACCCCATGCTTTATCCCCAAGATTTATGATCCACTGATTGGGGCCACTAAGTTAAGCAGCATTTTATAAGCTTGTGTTCTCTGGGACACTGTTCCACAGGGTACAAAATAAGTGCTCAAAAAAAAGTTTGGAAACAACTCGGTTATTCAAAGTCAAATAGTTCTCTTTATTGCAAGACTTCTCAGAGCCTCTAATTGCTGACATGCATTTTACGTCACTAAGAAGAAGTTATGGATTTCAGCATTCGCTAAACCTCTTGAACCACGGAGGCCTTTCCTAGGCACACCTATTGACATATCTGGTAACAACATGCTGGAGAGCAATGCTTTCGGAAATGCTGTCTCCAGAAGATTTCTGTTGCATGTAAACATACAACCTGCGTATTTACTGCCTCCAATAAGAGAAGTTGTTGAATTGTCAAGAGGAAGGTCTTAAAGGAATAGCTTCTTGGGCAGCTCTACTCTAAAGAGCCTGAAGCACGTAAACAGTATAGCTTATTGTCTCAAGTGACATTTATGGTGATAATTATTCTCTCATTAAATTTTCCCCCTCCCTCATTAAAAACAAAACAAAACAAAACAAAACAAAACAAAACAAACAAAACCCAGAGGCTAAGAGAGTAAATGGCTCAGAGTCAGTTAGAAAATCAGGCCGCAGACTGAATGGAAGCATTTTGGTACCACTAAGATAAATGTCCTCCAGATGTTATATAAGAAGACAGCATGTAAAATTCTTGTCTAGGCTGGATTCAGGATTTGCTTGTTTGTTCTGTACCTCATTCAAGGTGCATTGCAGTGACAGAGTGGAGAGGCCTTTGCTGGCCTTTGCTCCCTTATAGCAAATGCATCATGGACAGATGTGGGCTGGCTAGAGACTGCCTTCTGATGACTTCACCAAATGTCTCCAAACCTGAACTCCCTCCGTTTGTCCACATTCTCTCACCTCAGACATATGCTCAGTTCCCAATTTCACTTGTTAGAGCTTCACCCTCTTTACACTTGAGATTTGGATTCCTGTTGAAATTCTGACCTCGCTGGAGCAGATAGAAATTTAAATTCATTATTCTTTAATAATCTTAGCATGAGACCCAAAACAGGACATTAGAGGAATATGTAGTAAAGCAAGGAACAGGCGGGTACTGGGGACAGGCCTGCTGCAGCCACCTAAGAGGATGTCTGTCTCTTCATAGAGACCCAAGGAACCCTTGAGGGAGCTTGTTTTGTCCCAGTGAAGTGGCAAGCTTAAACAGCCAAGTCAGTGAAGGTAAAACAAAGGGCAGACCATCTGTGCCTGCAGACACAGTTAAACCAATGTGAGGGAGAAAATATGGACAATTACTTAGACATTTTAGAGCCTCAGGCAATTCTTCCTCAATCAAGTGAATATATCAGGTTGGAGATACTTTTGTACTTGAGGTTACTCGGAGAATTGTTTCAATTTGTTATTCTTCGTTCACGTGTAGACGGTGCTAATGAGAACATTTTTGCCACTCACTTATCTCAGTGGAGACATAATTTTGTTTTATAGCCTTTTCACATGACATCATGTTGATCAGTTCATAATTTATCAAGAACCTCTAGCCAAATACTAAAACAAATGGGCGCCATAACACATCACTATATCTTTTCTTTGAACCATTCAGAGAGATAGGCAGAAAGTCAAATTGCAAAACATCTGTGCTTCTTCATGGTTTTAATATAATGTGATTTTCACTTTCCATGCAATTAGAATGAAAATCATTCCAATTCAAAGGCATGAACCAATATGGTGCTCCTATCAAGGTGTTAAAATATTCGTTCTATCAAATAGGGAAAAAAATTGGTTCCCTTTGAGATTTTCTCCACTAAACTAGTTTCCTAATTACTACATGCCATTTAAATAGCTTTGACGGCACTTTTTATCTCAAATGATACAATTCAATTAGCCTGTAACAAATTGTATGTCTCTAGTGACAAAGAAATCTCACAACATATCTAATCTATATCAGAGGACATAGATATTTATTAAAATATTCTTGGTAGCTACCATCATTCTTCTTTTCCCTCCTTATTACCCCAAACTCAATTCCATTCTGTTCTCTAAATACGGAGTATTATAATTACTAGTAATAGCAATGTCAACTATAATTTATTAAGCATCTACTTGGTACCTGGCAGGTTATATGCATTATTTTATTTAATTTTTTATTGTAGTCCAAGATTATAAATATTATCCACATTTTACGTATTAGAAAATGATATTGAGTAGTAGTTAGAAAGCTTTTTTCATTTGCTTAGTGTCCAAAGTGAGATTTAAACCCAGGTTTTCATCACCAAAGTTTGTTCTCTTAATCCTAATCTTTGCTGGCCCTTCAAATATAATTTATACAATATAATTATCTATTTCTTTAGTTAATTTAACTGCTAATGTAAGATTAGAGAAAAATTTTTCTTTCTTTGTATTTTTTTTCCAAATATACCCAAAACTAGAGAGAATAGTGTAATTAATCTCCATACACACACAATTGTATATAATCCCCGACCTATCCCACTTGTTTCTCTCCGTATCTTTTTTCAGGAGTATTTAGGGCAAATTTAAGCCATCAGGTCATGCTATCCAGGAATATTTCAGGATGTATCTCTATGTGGAGACTTTTCCAACATAGCCACCATACCGTTATCACACTCAACAAAGTTACATCTAACATCTCTTTTGCAGGGGGTAAGGTCCTGGTAGGAAACAGATGACATATTCAAAGAGGTAACTGAAGATTTTTTTAATAAAGGGACTATTTACGAAGGTGTGGCCAGGATAAAATGAAATTAACCAGAGATAGTGCAGTACCTGGAAGCTCATAATCATGAAAAGCTGTTACCATCCATGGTCTAAGAAGCAAAGGGAAGAGGCAAGCTGGGACTTGGAGTCATTAGCCTGATAAGAAGAAAGGAGCTGGGAGAATAAACGATTTCATCACTCTCCTTTCACCCTCAGAGCTCCTCTTCCTCCCTCCCAATCTGAATCTAAAGGACAAGGAATGCCAGGTAATTTAGCTCAGGTGTTGGCAAACTTTTTCTGTAAAGGGCTAGACCGTTCATATTTTTAGTTTTGGGGCCATATACAGTTTCTGTCCCATTTTCTTCTTTTTTTCTAATAACTTTTTAAAAATGTAAAAATCATTTTTAGTTCACGGACTGTGTGTAAACTGGCCACTGGGCAGATGTGGCCCACAGGCCATTATCGGCCAATCCCTTTTAGTTTGTAAAGACCAGCCTCCTGGGGCACAGAGAGAGTCAAGTAGGGTTTCACGTGGTTCTGGAAAAGCAAATGGAAAATATCCAGGCAGTCACAGACAAAGACAGCTCATTCAAATGACAATCACAGTGAGATCCACACATTATACTTAGTAGCTTTGTCTATTTATTCTATAAACCTTCTCCCATCCTTTTGGATTAATGCTATTGATTTGCTATTGATTTGTTGGAGAGACAAAAGTTTTGACTAACCGCTTCCTTGTTGTACCCTTCAAGGTGTTTCCCTACTTTCTTGTGAATTGATACAAGGTTTAATTAGATTTAGATTCAAACTTTTAGGAAATAATTCAAAGTTGGTACTATATACTTCCAATTACATCATATCGTGAGATGTGTCATGTTTCTTGGTGTCCCACTTTTAGTGATGCTAAGATTGATCAGTGGGCTCAGGCACTGTCAGCCTCATGTCTCCATGATCAAATTTCCTATTAATCTTATATCTACTGTTTTACAAATTCCATTGATGATTGTTTCCTAAACCCATTATTTAATGAGATTTGTAAAATGGGGATATTTAAATTCTATTATTGCTTCTGCATTTATTAGCTAGGATTCTTCTGTAAAGACTTTCCCTCATTAGCTATTTGTTTACCTTGAAATATAGTTCATATTGGAAATGGAGAATACATGCTTAATTTTTTTTCCGTTTTAACTTCGTTCCCTAGAGATCCTCAATAGTGATCAATGAGATTTTAAGAAAGGTTATTTTGAATCTATGAGATTGTGCGTGTACACACACACACATATATACATATATATACACACAAATCCATAAATATAAAATGTTTAAAACACGCACACACGTGGTATATCAATTTATTGCAAACGTTATTCCTTGTGTTTCTTACATTATTCCATCTTATATAAACGACACTTCTTTATGTTAGCTCCTGTGTCTTTTTGTGTGTGGCTTAAAACAATAGAAATTGATATTTTCACAGTTTCGAAATCAACATGTTGGCACAGCTATACTACCTCCATAAGCTCTAGGGGAGATGGTTTTCCTTGCCTTTCTTAGCTTCTGGTGGTGTCAGCATTCTTGGGCTTGTGGCTGCATAACTCAAGAGACTGTATAGGCTTCTGTCTTTACATGGCCTTTTCTTTTTCTATGTGTTCCCTTTTCTATGTATCTCTTGTCATATGGTCACCCATGACTGGATTTAGGGCCCACCAGATAATCCAGGATGAGCTTATCATAAGACCTTTAACGTAATTACATCTGCAAAGACCCTTTTTCCAAATAATATCACATTCAAAGGTTCTGGGGATTATGATGTGGAAATGTTAGCAGGGGCACCATTCAACCCGCTACAAATGTCTTTTTGTTATTTATTTTGTAATGTTTGATCTATTAACAGAAAATGTGTTTTTGAGGACCATCAATGAGTGACACACTATAATATCATAAATGTCAGAGATATTGGTTGGCATTTTGTTTTATATCAACATCACTGATAGTAAAAGTTTACTGGTGACCTATGACATATGAAATTATCTAATTGATGATGATAAAGCAACTACAAACTTGAGAAAAATTACATTATTTTTACTAATAAAATTATTTGGTTTTTCTGCCACCGTGGCTCTGTGTATGTATTTGTGTAGGGAGGGAGGAAGAAAGGTCAAAGATTAAAAATATAGTAGAATGCATTAAATAGTTTTAATTCCACTTGATCACAAAAACTTGAATTGGCTTATCCAATTTTCAAGGATTCCCGTTTTCTATTACAAATTTCCTAACCAAATGGTGTCACACCTCTTTTATGTAATCGAATGGCTTATCCATTCTGTAATAGCATAAAAACGTTAGAAGACATAGAGGAACCAGATGCATTTTCTGTATATCTTTTGAAACAGAAAAAGCAGAGAAAATGTTACAATTTTTGTTTGAAATACGGATGACTCTGCTTCAAAGAATCACCATTTCTAAGGGAGAAAACTCTTGAGTGCATTACAAGCATTCAGAAAGATGTTACACTGTCAAAAGCTGCATTTCTTTCTCCAGTGTTATCATAATGACTGAAATGCAGACTCCTGTGTCCTTTTGATAGATTTCTTATCCCTGGCAAAGCAAGATAGCTTGGGCTCATTTTAGGCATTTCTTGCCCTACATCTGAAATCAGCTATTTCTCCCAACAAACCTTGTTCCTTTTAGTAGGAAATTGTATTTAGAGATGACAATGTGAATGCTAGGGTTATTTACTCTAATGCGTTGTTACGGTGTTCTAGCCTTTATTTTCCTTCAAAGTAAGCAATCTGTATTTCTTATAATTGGGTGAGCTTATATCTCCTTTATGTCATCTGCTTCTCTTATTGTTCAGACTCTGTTGTCTAGTTTTTCATGTTTCTTCTAGTTTAGCCTTCATTCCGATTTTCTTTTTCTCAATTTATTTCCCAAACTCTGACAGAATTTTATCACATCTACTGGCTTTCAACCAGGTAATTTCTGAGATGTTCTGCTCCTTAGTTATGCTAAATTTTCATTGCTTCCATTCTGTTCTTAATTTATCTTAGCTCCTTTTGTAATATTAAACTATAGTTTTCATCAGTTTTGTGGTCATACGTTTCTGATATGCTTCATTAATGGTTACTTCAATGTTCCTCTTTTTTTTCCATACAAGGTCAGCTTTTTCATTTTATTTCTTTAAGATGTCATTTCCCAACCCCCTTATTCTTTTAGAAGGAGATTCCTATGGAGAAAGACTAAGGTAGTTTTCCTAGAGGAATGTCTCTAAGGCTCCCTCCTCTATTGTGACCTGGAAGTATTAAAAATTTCAGCTTCTCAGGTCAACAGGCGTGCTTCCCCTCAACTCTGCTCCTCCTAGTATTCAAGCCTTCTCTCCAGTTTCCACCATTGTTTCTAAAAGCTCGATTTCTGTATGCATATCCATTTGTTCTCACAGTAAGAGTCTATCTTTACAGAGGTGAGGATCTGGCTAGATAACTGTGGTTCCTGAGGATGTCAGCTGCCTAGAACCTTCTGATTTTCTCGCAGGTGCTTACTATGTCTTATTGGTACTCATCTGCACACTAGAGTCTGTGGGGCTTTACAATAGTTTATCAATAGGTTATTTCTAGGTTTGTCTGTCAAGAGTTTCACTCCCGGTAAAGTCATCTCTTTTTAGGCATGAGCATTTGATGGCAATCTCTGTGTTTCAAAGCTCTTAGAACATGGAGACTCTCTCTTCTCTCCTCTCTACTGCTTCTACAAGTGGCAACCCTGTGCATGTCCTGAGTAGGTTCTGCTCTCGATGGTGGTTTAGCTCTGACCATTTGTACTTGAGTCTTCAGAGCTTCAGGAAAAACCCTTGTCATCTTATTTTTTTGAAGATGCCATCCTTTTTATTTTTATTTATTTATTGTATCTTGCTATTCTAGTTTATCTGTCTGTACTTGTGTTTTATGACAAAATTTGGGGATATTTAAACAGTATGCTGCCATAATAATTTTGTTCCAGCTGAAAAGTCTGAGGTCATTCCTAAAAACCTGACCTAACATGGTTAGGTTTGAAAGGATAAAAAATAACACAGTACCTCGTAGAATTCAACCCCGTGCCACATGGGGAAAAATTCACTGGTTCTGGAATTAGCTTCCCCACACCAGGCATGATTGTTTGCAGCTGCCATCAGTGCTTCAGGCAAAATAGCAGAGAAGGCACAGCTTGTCTCTGGCTGCCTTCCTCCTGCCTCACTCACATTGTACCTGGGCCAGTGGGCACAGGGGCTTGGGTTTTCTGAGCCTTGCCGTTAAGGGTCATTACTGGGCAGACCCTGTGGGGTATAGGCCATGTATTCAAAGTTAGGCAGGGACAAGAAAAGCTAGGGAGTTGGATAAAGGCAGAGGGATAGCATCTGTGAGCCCAGCCACAGGTGAAAGGGTTCACAGGCAGGGCCGGCAATTGCTTCTGAAGGGCAATTACCCAGAGTCAGAGCAAAGGAGGGCCCATGAAAGCTCGCTGTCCAGGCTGAGGCCACTCAGGCTCCCATTTGCTCCTGTCCTTGTTGTCCAGATCTGCTGCACTTAAAATGCTCGTTCAGTGTCTGTTACTCAGCAGGGCTATGATCTTGAGCTATACTGAGAAGCATAATGGAGAATCTTCTCTACCTGGAGAAGCATAATGGAGAATCTTCTCTACCTGGAGCCTTAAAATCTGGTCATAACTTTTATCCTTGTCGATGGAACGGCCTTTCTGATTGTAATAATTATCTCACACATGGCACTGTTATGATTTGGAGATTCTCATGCTCAGTATCTGAAGGCAGATGAAAACTATTCAAAACAAATGTCCTTAACTACCTTTTCCTTTCCTCAAGGGCTCCATCTCTGCATAATTCTTTTTGTCCCCAACATGTTGGAGAAAAAGGTGGGTCTGTATGGTAGCTGCACTCTGAGAACAACCTTTTATGGCAGAATGTGTGTTCAGAGTTCTGAGCATGGCCAACCGGAGATTCATTCCTTATCTATGAAGAACATCTGAGCCCTGTCCCATCCTATGGAACATGGGACTTATAAGGAATCAAGGCCCTTTGTTTTAGGTTAAATGAAGATTGCCAGGTAGAGGTTGCTAAGCGAAGGTGCAATATAAACTGCCTGCTTTTTTCAGGCAGGGAGGTTCTCCTGTCCAGCCTGTCGCTAAACTGCTCTCTGTATTTAAGTTCCCCTCAGAACACCCTTTATCTTGTTTGGTGGCTCTGGGTCTATTTCTTGGCCTCTTAAACCTGGTGCCTTCCCTATTGAAATGAGTATGGGTCTGGCACGACAAGGTCTCCTTCTCGTGATGACTAAAACCTCAAGTGTTCTGCCGAAAATATATCCAAGAGATAGATGCTCAATGGAAAAACAACAAAAAAAACCAGCATTTACTAAATGCTTAATTTTGCCAGGTCCCACACCGGGAGCTTTATTCACATTATTAATTTCATTTACACAACAAAGTTGTGTGTACCTACCATAATTATCGAGTGTTAGAGATGCAGGCTCTAGGCTAGTCTTCCAGAAAAATGCCACAGAACTGACCATCCAACCAGGAACTTCTAACTCTGCCACAATTGAGAAGCTACTCTGAGGATTGCAGACTTCAAGATCCTTCTCTTTAGCTGTCATAGAGGAATCGGGAAGCTGCTGCTGAAACTTGGTCCCGGGAATACGCCCCATCACCTATGCCTTGGGGACCAGGCCAGGTGCCAAATGTGCAGGAGCAAAGTGGATGTCTTAGGTGCTGCCTCCCCTCTCCTTACTAAACTCAGTTCCAAATGCCAGTCTTTTTTTTTTTTTTTTTTTTTTTTTATTATACTTTAAGTTCTAGGGTACATGTGCATAACGTGCAGGTTTGTTACATATGTATACTTATGCCATGTTGGTGTGCTGCACCCATCAACTCGTCAGCACCCATCAATTCATCATTTATATCATGTATAACTCCCCAATGCAATCCCTCCCTCCTCCCCCCTCCCCCCTCCCCATGATAGACCCCAGTGTGTGATGTTCCCCTTCCCGAGTCCAAGTGATCTCATTGTTCAGTTCCCACCTATGAGTGAGAACATGCGGTGTTTGGTTTTCTCTTCTTGTGATAGTTTGCTGAGAATGATGGTTTCCAGCTGCATCCATGTCCCTACAAAGGACGCAAACTCATCCTTTTTTATGGCTGCATAGTATTCCATGGTGTATATGTGCCACATTTTCTTAATCCAGTCTGTCACAGATGGACATTTGGGTTGATTCCAAGTCTTTGCTATTGTGAATAGTGCCGCAATAAACATACGTGTACATGTGTCTTTGTAGTAGACTAATTTATAATCCTTTGGGTATATACCCAGTAGTGGGATGGCTGGGTCATATGGTACATCTAGTTCTAGATCCTTGAGGAATTGCCATACTGTTTTCCATAATGGTTGAACTAGTTTACAATCCCACCAACAGTGTAAAAGTGTTCCTATTTCTCCACATCCTCTCCAACACCTGTTGTTTCCTGACTTCTTAATGATTGCCATTCTAACTGGTGTGAGATGGTATCTCATTGTGGTTTTGATTTGCATTTCTCTGATGACCAGTGATGATGAGCATTTTTTCATGTGTCTGTTGGCTGTATGAATATCTTCTTTTGAGAAATGTCTGTTCATATCCTTTGCCCACTTTTTGATGGGGTTGTTTGTTTTTTTCTCGTATATTTGTTTGAGTTCTTTGTAGATTCTGGATATTAGCCCTTTGTCAGATGAGTAGGTTGCAAAAATTTTCTCCCATTCTGTAGGTTGCCTGTTCACTCTGATGGTAGTTTCTTTTGCTGTGCAAAAGCTCTTTAGTTTAATTAGATCCCATTTGTCAATTTTGGCTTTTGCTGCCGTTGCTTTTGGTGTTTTAGACATGAAGTCCTTGCCCATGCCTATGTCCTGAATGGTACTACCTAGATTTTCTTCTAGGGTTTTTATGGTATTAGGTCTAACATTTAAGTCTCTAATCCATCTTGAATTAATCTTCGTATAAGGGGTAAGGAAAGGATCCAGTTTCAGCTTTCTACTTATGGCTAGCCAATTTTCCCAGCACCATTTATTAAATAGGGAATCCTTTCCCCATTTCTTGTTTCTCTCAGGTTTGTCAAAGATCAGATGGCTGTAGATGTGCGGTATTATTTCTGAGGACTCTGTTCTGTTCCATTGGTCTATATCTCTGTTTTGGTACCAGTACCATGCTGTTTTGGTTACTGTAGCCTTGTAGTATAGTTTGAAGTCAGGTAGCGTGACGCCTCCAGCTTTGTCCTTTTGACTTAGGATTGTCTTGGCAATGCGGGCTCTTTTTTGGTTCCATATGAACTTTAAAGCAGTTTTTTCCAATTCTGTGAAGAAAGTCATTGGTAGCTTGATGGGGATGGCATTGAATCTATAAATAACCTTGGGGAGTATGGCCATTTTCACGATATTGATTCTTCCTATCCATGAGCATGGTATGTTCTTCCATTTGTTTGTGTCCTCTTTGATTTCACTGAGCAGTGGTTTGTAGTTCTCCTTGAAGAGGTCCTTTACATCCCTTGTAAGCTGGATTCCTAGGTATTTTATTCTCTTTGAAGCAATTGTGAATGGAAGTTCATTCCTGATTTGGCTCTCTGCTTGTCTGTTGCTGGTGTATAAGAATGCTTGTGATTTTTGCACATTAATTTTGTATCCTGAGACTTTGCTGAAGTTGCTTATCAGCTTAAGGAGATTTTGGGCTGAGACGATGGGGTTTTCTAAATATACAATCATGTCATCTGCAAACAGGGACAATTTGACTTCTTCTTTTCCTAACTGGATACCCTTGATTTCTTTCTCTTGCCTGATTGCCCTAGCCAGAACTTCCAACACTATGTTGAATAGGAGTGGTGAGAGAGGGCATCCCTGTCTTGTGCCAGTTTTCAAAGGGAATTTTTCCAGTTTTTGCACATTCAGTATGATATTAGCTGTGGGTTTGTCATAAATAGCTCTTATTATTTTGAGGTACGTTCCATCAATACCGAATTTATTGAGCGTTTTTAGCATGAAGGGCTGTTGAATTTTGTCAAAAGCCTTTTCTGCATCTATTGAGACAATCATGTGGTTCTTGTCTTTGGTTCTGTTTATATGCTGGATTACGTTTATTGATTTGCGAATGTTGAACCAGCCTTGCATCCCAGGGATGAAGCCCACTTGATCATGGTGGATAAGCTTTTTGATGTGCTGCTGAATCCGGTTTGCCAGTATTTTATTGAGGATTTTTGCATCAATGTTCATCAGGGATATTGGTCTAAAATTCTCTTTTTTTGTTGTGTCTCTGCCAGGCTTTGGTATCAGGATGATGTTGGCCTCATAAAATGAGTTAGGGAGGATTCCCTCTTTTTCTATTGATTGGAATAGTTTCAGAAGGAATGGTACCAGCTCCTCCTTGTACCTCTGGTAGAATTCAGCTGTGAATCCATCTGGTCCTGGACTTTTTTTGGTGGGTAGGCTATTAATTGTTGCCTCAATTTCAGAGCCTGCTATTGGTCTATTCAGGGATTCAACTTCTTCCTGGTTTAGCCTTGGGAGAGTGTAAGTGTCCAGGAAATTATCCATTTCTTCTAGATTTTCTAGTTGATTTGCGTAGAGGCGTTTATAGTATTCTCTGATGGTAGTTTGTATTTCTGTGGGGTCCGTGGTGATATCCCCTTTATCATTTTTTATTGCATCTATTTGATTCCTCTCTCTTTTTTTCTTTATTAGCCTTGCTAGCGGTCTGTCAATTTTGTTGATCTTTTCAAAAAACCAACTCCTGGATTCATTGATTTTTTGGAGGGTTTTTTGTGTCTCTATCTCCTTCAGTTCTGCTCTGATCTTAGTTATTTCTTGCCTTCTGCTAGCTTTTGAATGTGATTGCTCTTGCCTCTCTAGTTCTTTTAATTGTGATGTTAGAGTGTCAATTTTAGATCTTTCCTGTTTTCTCTTGTGGGCATTTAGTGCTATAAATTTCCCTCTACACACTGCTTTAAATGTGTCCCAGAGATTCTGGTATGTTGTATCTTTGTTCTCATTGGTTTCAAAGAACATCTTTATTTCCGCTTTCATTTCGTTATGTACCCAGTAGTCATTCAGGAGCAGGTTGTTCAGTTTCCATGTAGTTGAGCGGTTTTGATTGAGTTTCTTAGTCCTGAGTTCTAGTTTGATTGCACTGTGGTCTGAGAGACAGTTTGTTATAATTTCTGTTCTTTTACATTTGCTGAGGAGTACTTTACTTCCAATGATGTGGTCAATTTTGGAATAAGTGCGATGTGGTGCTGAGAAGAATGTATATTCTGTTGATTTGGGGTGGAGAGTTCTATAGATGTCTATTAGGTCCGCTTGGTGCAGAGATGAGTTCAATTCCTGGATATCCTTGTTAACTTTCTGTCTCGTTGATCTGTCTAATGTTGACAGCGGAGTGTTGAAGTCTCCCATTATTATTGTATGGGAGTCTAAGTCTCTTTGTAAGTCTCTAAGGACTTGCTTTATGAATCTGGGTGCTCCTGTATTGGGTGCATATATATTTAGGAGAGTTAGCTCTTCCTGTTGAATTGATCCCTTTACCATTATGTAATGGCCTTCTTTGTCTCTTTTGATCTTTGATGGTTTAAAGTCTGTTTTATCAGAGACTAGGATTGCAACCCCTGCTTTTTTTTCTTCTCCATTTGCTTGGTAGATCTTCCTCCATCCCTTTATTTTGAGCCTATGTATGTCTCTGCATGTGAGATGGGTCTCCTGAATACAGCAGACTGATGGGTCTTGACTCTTTATCCAGTTTGCCAGTCTGTGTCTTTTAATTGGAGCATTTAGTCCATTAACATTTAAGGTTAATATTGTTATGTGTGAACTTGATCCTGCCATTATGATATTAACTGGTTATTTTGCTCGTTAGTTGATGCAGTTTCTTCCTAGCCTCGATGGTCTTTACATTTTGCCATGTTTTTGCGATGGCTGGTACCGGTTGTTCCTTTCCATGTTTAGGGCTTCCTTCAGGGTCTCTTGTAAGGCAGGCCTGGTGGTGACAAAATCTCTAAGCATTTGCTTATCTGTAAAGGATTTTATTTCTCCTTCACTTATGAAACTTAGTTTGGCTGGATATGAAATTCTGGGTTTAAAATTCTTTTCTTTAAGAACGTTGAATATTGGCCCCCACTCTCTTCTGGCTTGTAGAGTTTCTGCCGAGAGATCTGCTGTTAGTCTGATGGGCTTCCCTTTGTGGGTGACCCGACCTTTCTCTCTGGCTGCCCTTAAGATTTTTTCCTTCATTTCAACTTTGGTGAATCTGGCAATTATGTGTCTTGGAGTTGCTCTTCTGGAGGAGTATCTTTGTGGCGTTCTCTGTATTTCCTGAATTTGAATGTTGGCCTGCCCTACTAGGTTGGGGAAGTTCTCCTGGATGATATCCTGAAGAGTGTTTTCCAACTTGGTTCCATTTTCCCCCTCACTTTCAGGCACCCCAATCAGACGTAGATTTGGTCTTTTTACGTAATCCCATACTTCTTGCAGGCTTTGCTCATTTCTTTTTCTTCTTTTTTCTTTTGGTTTCTCTTCTCGCTTCATTTCATTCATTTGATCTTCAATCGCTGATACTCTTTCTTCCAGTTGATCGAGTCGGTTACTGAAGCTTGTGCATTTGTCACGTATTTCTCGTGTCATGGTTTTCATCTCTGTCATTTCGTTTATGATCTTCTCTGCATTAATGAGTCTAGTTGTCAATTCTTCCACTCTTTTTTCAAGATTTTTAGTTTCTTTGCGCTGGGTACGTAATTCCTCCTTTAGCTCTGATAAGTTTGATGGACTGAAGCCTTCTTCTCTCCTCTCGTCCAAGTCATTCTCTGACCAGCTTTGATCCGTTGCTGGTGATGGGCTGCGCTCCTTTGCAGGGGGAGATGCGCTCTTATTTTTTGAATTTCCAGCTTTTCTGCCCTGCTTCTTCCCCATCTTTGTGGTTTTATCTGTCTCTGGTCTTTGATGGTGGTGACGAACTGATGGGGTTTTGGTATAGGTGTCCTTCCTGTTTGATAGTTTTCCTTCTGACAGTCAGAAGGACTCTCTGTTGGTCTGTTGGAGATTGCTTGAGGTCCACTCCAGACCCTGTTTGCCTGGGTATCAGCAGCAGAGGTTGCAGAAGATAGAATATTGCTGAACAGCGAGTGTACCTGTCTGATTCTTCCTTTGGAAGTGTCCTCTCAGGGGTGTACTCCACCCTGTGAGGTGTGGGGTGTCAGACTGCCCCTAGTGGGGGATTTCTCCCAGCTAGGCTACTCAGGGGTCAGGGACACACCTGAGCAGGCAGTCTGTCCGTTCTCATATCTCAACCTCCGCGTTGGAAGATCCGCGGCTCTCCCCAAAGCTGTCAGAGTCGTTCGCGTCTGCACCGGCTCCCGCTACTTCCCCTGTTGGTCTTCAGCTGTGCGCTGTCCCCAGAGGTGGAGACTACAGAGACAGGCAGGCTTCCTTGAGCTGCTGTGAGCTCCACCCAGTTCGAGCTTCCCAGCGGCCCAAATGCCAGTCTTGATTGGCAGAACCTAAATTACCACAGCAACCCTGTGAGAAGGGAGCCACGAAAATGTAACTTAGTTTTCTGGCCTTGGTCATACAGACAGGCACACTGGGAAGGCAACTGGTCCCGTTCAGAGAAGGAAATGGACCTGGGCAACAACCAGAAGAACTAGTCCCAGGAGTAGAACTGGAAGAGGCAGGACTGAATCCAGAGCTAAGCTTGAGTTCCCAACCACCTCACTCTTCCATCTGCCCTCAAAGGGATCTGTGGTCAAAGGTGTGAAAGGCCATTTTATGAACATGGTCAGAACTTCACTATCAACAAACATCTTTTCCTGACCATGCTGCCTTTTCAAGTGTTGATTATATGCCATTATTTTCACTTCCACTAACTTCTTCATATGAAGGAGGAATTTTCTAGACCTTGTAGTTTATGAAACCTACTGCCCAGCTTTTGGTCTGCTGCACATGGATGGATAGACAGATTCATCATCTGACTGAATTATACTGGTGACAAATTATACTGCGTTAATTCCTCATGGGAAAGTAATTATTTTTATTAGTATAAATTAAGTTTGAGTTAAGACAGGGAATAAAATGAAAACTCTGGTTCCTTCTATAAATGAGCTTCAGGAAATTCTAATTGATATCAAAATGGCTCCAGGGAATTTATTGATTCATTTGCTTCTTCACTTGCTTATTCATCAAACAAATGTTTATTGAGCATCTACTATGTGTCAAGAATACGATGGTATAGCAACAGGCACTGTCCCTGCTTTCATGGGGCTTAGAGTCTAGTCTAGAGGAGGAAACCAACATTAAATAACTATGTGAAGAGGGTTAAGATAGGAGGAAATGGGTGTTATGAGAGTAACAGCAGAAAGGTGAGCACATTCTTCCCTAAAGGAGCTTCATCTGAGCTGCTACCTGGAGATGTGTACAGGTTAGCATGACGAAGAGGGAAGGGATGAGTGCTTAATCAGAAGGGGGATGCCATGCCAAAGTCTTGGAAAGGAGAGAGAGCAGGGTGCATTTGAGATGGTGAATGAGGAACTGTGTGCTTGGAGTGTAGGAGCTGGAGGTAGGGAGTGGAGTGAACCAATATGAGCTGTAAAGATGGGCATTGGGGAAGTCATGTGCAGGCTTATAGTTGATTGAACAGAATAAGAACTCTCCATTCAGTGTGGTCAGATGATGTTGCTGCTGGCTAAGTCAGATGGAAACACAGGTTGAAATACGGAGCAATGAGGTTAGTGAGGTTAACAGGTCTGTATAAATAGAGAGAAGCAGATGCTACTGAAACATACATGCAATTTTAAGATCTTTTCTTTTTTAGTGCATACTCTACCTTTGTAACATAGAGGTAAAGTTTTGTAAAGATCCACTCTTTGCAAAAGCATTTTTCTAATGTTCAATGGATATTTAGCACAACAATACAAAAATTATCATTTAAAAAAACTGGCTCATATATTTCCATATTCTAATAATCAGGCCTTCACTGTTCAGTAGGGGGTGGAGGTTTCTATTTTTAAATAATTAATTTTTTATCTTTTATATTTATTCAAAGATTCCCAGTGTTATTTATGAAAGGCTGATTATTTCATAATAATTATTATTTAAAGATGAACTTTATAATGGTAATATTTAACTATTACTTTTGGAGGAAAAAAATGTATGTTCACCTTCTCTTAAAGTTTTTTTTTTTTTTTTTTTGAGATGGAGCCTCACTCTGTCGTCCGGGGTGGAATGCAGTGGCGTGATCTCAGCCCACTGCAACTCTGCCACCTGCATTCAAGTGATTCTCTTGCCTCAGCCTCCCAAATAGCTGGGACTACAGGCACGTGCCACCATGCCTGGCTAATTTTTTGTATTTTTAGTAAAGATGGAGTTTCACTGTGTTGTCTCCCAAAGTTTTGAATTTTAGGATAGCCTACTGTTGAAGAAGGTGCTGGTGGTCGGGAATGTGATGGAGATGTCCCAGTTGTAAGCACAGAGGTAGATGGGGGGAGGATAGGCAGGCAGGTGGCATGAGGTCTTCAGAGAGTGTGGCAGCCCATGCAGGACAGTAGCCAGGCAGCAGATGACATCTGCAAAGCTGATACAAAGCAAACATCTGTGGTGTTTCTGGGCCATGGATGGAGCCCAGGTCTACAACCCTGAGATTACTTACTTGACTCTCTGACTCTCAACAGTGTAGAGAAGGCACCAGAGCTGGTTAGGCGACATTAAGTTCCATAACAAATTCACTTCCACATGTGTAGGAATGAAAGGAATGACTGTGAGTGGCAGGCAGGGGTGATACAAAACCAAACCATGCTGGATGGGAAGTTTGGGTTTTTTGTCCATTTTCACCTTCCATGGACTCAGTGAATTTTGCTGCTCTCTCCTTTGTCCCAATTCACTCATTCTTTCTATGTCTCTAGGTGCGAGGCACTATAGTAAGTATTGAGTCATCAACAATTCATTAAATCATTTGACAATTATTTATTGAGTATCTATTATATGCCCACAATGTTCTACACACTGGTGAATAAGACAGAGGATTCTGAATTCATGGAATTTACATTCTGATGGAGGAGAAAAATAAGCATATAAAAATGGATATTTGAAAGTAATGTAGAAAAAGTGCTAAATAAAGAACTTTAGGTCAGGTGATGAAATAATAACATGGTGATGACTTTAGTTTGAGTGGTAGTGAGGGCTTCTTGGAGGCAATGACCTCTGTGCTGAGATGTGAAATAGTAAGTCCTTGGAATATCAGGAAGCAGAGGATTCACACACAGGAACAGCTAGGATAAAGCTCTGTATCAGGAAAGGTTTTGGCATGCTCAAGGAAAATGTGAGCCTTTGTAGCTGGAACACAGTGAGGGGAGAGAGAACAACAAGAGTTGGAGAGGTAGGGAGAGACATTTGGGGTCTCATAGGCAAGGGAACAACGCTTGACTTTAAGTGCATTGGAAAGCCGCTGAGGATTTTTAAAAGCATTATCTATTTATCCTGTGTGTCTATTTATCAATCACCTGTCTGTCTATCTATCATTTCCATATAATACATTGAAATGTATTGTTTGTTTGCTATTGCATAGATATGTTATTGCAGATGTCGTTCTGAACCTTGCTTTTTTCACTTAACAATATGCCTTAGAAAGCTAAGCTGCTCTGGGGAGTTTTAAGCAGAGAAATGATATAATCTGGTTTACAATTTTAAAAAACATGAGCAGGTTAGGAGACATTATGGAGAAACGTGTTATGCGGGAAATGCATAGTGTGGGAATAAGATTGCATGGAATGTGGACAAGGGAGAATGAGGAAGTGGAACCCTGCCCTTAAGGAGCTCACAGTCTTTCTCTTTTCCCTTCCTCTCAGCACGTTCATTCTCATTGTCAGTGTCAGTCTAGTTGCCTGCATAGCTGTCATGGGTCTCTCATACTAACTGTAAGATCCCCGGGGGCCAAGTCAGTGTCTTTCTTGTTCATCTCAGTGTCTCAAGCACCTACCAAGTTACCTGATTTTTCTATAGGTGCTCAATCAACATTTGTTAGAGGGATGAATTAGCAAAACTACGTAGTTTTCAGGATGATGGACAACAATCTATGTGGTGAAAGGCACAGAAACTAATCCATATAAAATGGCTAAGAATACGAAGGATGTTGGTGCTGGCGAAGATAAGACTCAGGGGAGCATGACAGCTGCCTTTGAATACGTAAGGAACTGTCCCATAGAAGACAGAGCATGCTTATTTTATCTCATTCCAGGGGAAGAAGGAGTAAGAAGTGTCCATCTCAGATAAAGAAAAATAATTTTCTATGGCTATCCAGTAATAAAATAGGTTCCCTGGTGAAGTACTGAGCACATTGTCACCAGAGATACTCAAACCAAAAATTAGATAAGAATTTGTCAAAGATGCTGCACAAGTAACTCCTGGATTTTACATGATGACAACAGTAGCTACCATTGATTTAACACTTACCCTGCAACAGACGCTATGCTAAGGACTTTCCCAACATGACCTCTTTTAATTTTTATAACAACTCTATGTGGTAGCAGTGATCGATTTTCAGATGAGAAGTTTCAGGCTTAGAGAAGCTAAGTAACTTTTATAAGGGCATATAATTAGTAAATGGAGGAACGAGGAGTGGGCCCAGGTCTTTCTGACTCTGAATCCTTTGTTTTTCACCATAGTAGGTGCTGGCATGCCCAGGAAATTTCCAAACCATGGCCTCGATCTCTGTCCTCTCTCAGGCCTAGGTCACAACATTTAATCCCTCTCTATTACCAAGAAGGAAGAGTGGCACTCAAATGCAAGGACATGTACTGGCCAATGTTTGTGGGTGCTAAAAGCTGGATGCAATGAGAACAGTCCTTCTGTTTCTTCCCTCTCTAAAGCTGAATTGAGGGAGACCTGGGGAAGCTCTTCCTGAGAGAAGCACCAGCCATTTCTCTTTCTCCTTGGCCTCCTCTAGTCCTTTCTAATTCTTGATTCTATAAGACAGGTCCTCAGGTTGGCCTGTGCTGGCCCTGTCAAGAGTGCCAGGGCTGGGTCTATGTCCTTTAGGGATCTCACAGGGAGCGGCTGCTCAACAGCAGATCTTAGGTACTGCTTGGTTCCTAGTCCAAAGTCATCCCCATCTTACCCCCACATCTAGACACACCCTGCACCCTCTGACAGTGAAGTTTCTTCTAATTCTACCAGTTTGGTTTTCCAGTATTCTTTTGATATAAGATGATTTCTATTGAGAATTCAGAAAGGGAGAGTGACAGGAAAGATTACTATTTGTTGCTTCGTTTTGTTTTACTATATTCATGTTTGTGGAATTACTGAAAGAGGAAGTTTCTTTTTTTCTAATTCTCTGGGGTTCTTAGTTTTATTTGTTGGCCTCTGTGGAGGAGAATGTAGGGCTTATGATCTCCACAAAGCCAAGGAGTAGTCATATTTGGATTTCTGATGAAGTAACGATCTGAAAAGCCTATGTAATATCCATGCATGATTGATGAGTTAGTGACAAGTTGGCACAGTGTCCTTCCTTTTCCTCTACTGTCCAGAGCCCTATGTGGGCAGTACTTGTGGAAAACTGAACAAAGAGGTGCTTCACTCATAGACACCATAAAGGATAATTCCTCTAGCTCATGTGGGCGGATCACCTGAAGTCGGGAGTTTGAGATCAGTCTGGCCAACATGGAGAAACCATGTCTTTACTAAAAATACCAAAATTAGCTGGGTGTGGTGGCATGTACCTGTAATCCCAGCTACTCAGGAGGCTGAGGTAGGAGAATTGCTTCAACCCAGAGGCAGAGGTTGCAGTGAGCTGAGATCAGGCCGCTGCACCTTAGGCTAGGAGACAGAGCAAGACTCCATCTCAGAAAAAAAAAGAAAAGAAAAGAAAAGGAAATGAAAGAACCAGTTTCCCCCAGTCTAGAAAGAGCCCAGGCCAGCATATAACACTGTAAATGCTACTAATTTACATACCAATATATTAGATTATCTTAACGAGAAAGATGTATTTTTTTTCTCAAGGGAAAGAGAACATTTGAAAAGGAGACATATGGATTTTTATGCAAATGAGATCAGGGAATATAATCAGCATTTATTGAGTGGCTATTCTTCATCAGGTATTTCATGTGTTTGGACAAGTTCATCCCTCCACAAAACAACCCTGTAAGGATATATTATTTCTTTACTCACCAAATGGTTAATGAACCTCAACTACATGTTAGGCTTCCACCAAGAATACAGTTGTTAACAAACCCCACGAACTCCCTTCTCTCCAAAAGCTTACCTTCTTGAGGATATAATGATAATGCTAATGTTTATTCAATAAACATATTACAGCTTTTTTTCTATGTGTTTAACGTGCATTATTTCACTTAATTATTTTAAAACCTCACAAGGGAAGGACTATAATCCGTCCCCAGTTTACATCTGAGGAAACTGAGGCACAGAAAGGAGAATTAGCTTGCCCTGTTCACATAGCTAGTAAATGACAGAACTCATATTCCAGCCTAACCCAAGGGGTCTAGTATCAGAGCTTGCGCAATGAACTTCATACACTACTGTCTCTACACCATGAAGATAGACCAGATGAAGAGGGTGGAGTTCACATGGTCAGTGACTGGCTAAGGTGGGACTTGAACCCTGCCTGACTTTAAAACCCAAGTTCTTTCATCAGGTTATGAATAGTGGTAGAAATTAGTATTTCACTGGAGCCAGATCAGATTGAGTTGGAATTAATTTCTGTTTATATTAGTAAAGCTCTTCTCTAAAGTTAGCAAAGAACAACACACAATTTGAGGAACATTTATTCTATAGTAAAATGTTTTGAAACGGCACATAATTATAATAACGTATCCTTACCCCTCCCTCCCTCCCTTCATTGCTTTCTTCTTTCCTTCCTTCCTTCCCTCCCTGCCTCCCTACACAGCTTCCCTCCCTCCCTCCTTCTCTCCATCCCTTCCTCCCTTCCTCCCAGTTTGTGTTGACTGCCCTTCAACTATCTCAGACAGTGCTAAATGCTACATTCATAATGCAGATTCAAGGTTTCTTTAGAACTGTGTTATCAAATGTTGTATAAGCAGATGATAACGTTTTTCACTATTCAGTGATTTAGTTAATATGTATTAAGCTTGAAACATTTTCTAGGACATTCAGAGAAGATAATTCTGTTTCCACCAATGGCAGTTATTTTTAAGTTGACAAATGTTACTTCACCCTTTCTTTTCTATCTCTTGGATGTTTTAGAATGCGTACAAGTCAGCACAACTTGGGTTACTTTTCTTTTTTATTCTCAGAGAGGCTTTATAGAGGGCAGGGCAGGGCCAGGCATTCTGGAGCTGGGATTTCCAGTGTATGTTTCTTCAGCTGGTCCTGTCGCTGATGAGTGTGGAGCAGCAGAGCGGCCAGCCTGAATTAAGGGTCTTCTGTATTTTAGCTCTTATCGTATTTGCAAGCTCAAGTAGACTGATCAATGGAGAGGGTCTCTCATCCAGCATGGGGTGGGGTGAATTGGAAAAACAAGGACCTATGAAGTGAAGACGGAATGATGCTCTTACTCTGTGAACCTACATTTATTGAGAGCTGAGTGTGACGCACTGTCTATGAAGCATTTCCTCACAGACAAGGAAACATCTCTGTTGTGGCATCAGCAGTTCCAGAGAGGAGAAAAGCCATGAACACATAATGTGTTAGAATGCGAGGAAGGCTTGGTGAGCATACCCCACTGTCTCTACTAGCACTTCCGGGAAGATCTGAAATAGCATGAGGATTCTCTTCACAGACTTGCATTGACAACTTTAATCAACATAAAACAACATCAGTCCCACAGCTGTTACATAGGACTTCCCAGACCTGTGAGGATTTCCCATCTTGCTCAGGATGGCTGAGAACCTGGAAAGTTCTTCCACTCTCATGTCTGTCCCTGAGGTGTGCCTTTCTGAGGTCCTTGCTATGATTTACTCCTCCATCTGGAAACCCACAGCTACTCAGAGGGTCATCTGTCTGAGCCATTGTAATATGTCACACCATCTACTCACAAATTCTACAGATCAGGCACAGAAGACAAGTTGGCCACATTTCAAGAGAATGCAAAAATGAAATTTTAATTTATAACTACAAGTCCTTTTCCTGGCTCTGAGCCCTCAGGTCTGCCTAGAGCAAATAACTTATTTTATGCTATTTATGTACCTTTAACCCAGTTGAGTGCATTTATCCAGTCTAATTAGGCTACTGTTATTATACCTCAGTCACTGTTTAGGTTCCCCAAGACCATTTCATCTCTTTCTCAGTCACTATTCAGGTCAAAGCTCTCTCTGTCTGAGCTTGCCCTCCTCCTCCCCATTCTGAGCTACACAGAAGCCAATCCATGGCTGCAGTAAGTCCGGGTAAAGCCATGCTAGGGCTGGCCGGGACTTGGTGATGAAACGTGGAACCTACAGGGGAGGAAGGAGTCAGAAGTGGCACTTAGACTTGTATCCCATGTGGCCTGGGAAATGATGTTTCCATTAATAAACACAAAGGAAGGCATGGAAAACACATAGGAGAGGAAGAAGAGCTGGTTTACAAAATGGAAACATACAATATATTCATTGTGGGGCATAGTGAGTTTGAAGTATGGGCCAGACACTCCAGTAGAACAACAGGTTTGAACGTCAGAAAAAGATGGGAAATACAGATTTGGATGCATCTGCGTAAAGGGGTTGGTGGATGCTATTGGACTTGAGGAGATCATAGAGAAGATGAGAGAGTCAAGTGAAACCTGTGAGTGGCAACCCTATTGGGGAAGGAAGGAAGGATTGGAGGGGCACAGGAGGCACCAGGGTTACACTAGGCCACTGAAGACAGGGGAGAGAATTTCAGAATGTCCAGACCAATTGTTAAAGTGGACATTGTGTTACAAATTGAATGGAACAACAAAGAAGCTACTACAAAATCCATGTAAATGAACAATAGCAAAGAGAGTCTGGAACAACACTTGTGACATAGATGTCTCTGTGTGTATCCACATAAAGTATATGGCCACAAACAAAGTGAACCTGAAGTGTAACCATGCAGAAGGAAATAAAGAGTGATACAAGCCCACAGGCCTGTCAACAAGGCTTGGTGTGGTGGTCCACATGCCCGGGACACAGCCAGGAAGGACATTTTGTTCAGAAGAGCTACAGCGCATGGACAGGAGACGACAATAAAGACAGAAGATTTACCCTGATATATTAGCACAGATGCCAAGGTGGAAGATTCGTAGAGAGCATTTAGAGAGAATAAAAACATCCTGTAACGCAGAGGTATGACTGCCATAGAAGGATTCTATAGAAGGCCTGGTTAGAAGAAACAGAAACACAGAGACAATGATTTGCTCATGTATGCCACAGATCTGGCACCCTGTAAGATATCATGAGGGGTAGGCAGAAGGGTTTCAATTGTGTTGACTTCTGCTTCTACATTTAGCTTATTAAAAATTTGGACCTGAAAATTTCTCCTCTTAGGAGATAGAGAAATAAGTTTAAGCTACTCTTAGTCTGAGTTTGATTCCTACCCACAAAGCACTCATTGGCTGGTCAGCCTCCCTTTGGCAAGCACCTCTTTCCATCTCAGTCCACGCAGTTTAATTATCCTGGCCCCGCTTCCTGGATCTTGACTGGGCCAGTCAGAACTGATCTTGAGATATTTGCTGGAATGATCTGTGAGGAGAAAC
This sequence comes from Rhinopithecus roxellana, assembly GCF_007565055.1. Lineage (NCBI taxonomy): Eukaryota > Metazoa > Chordata > Mammalia > Primates > Cercopithecidae > Rhinopithecus > Rhinopithecus roxellana. The sequence continues at coordinate 128,138,066 of NC_044563.1, read as the reverse complement.
CCTCATTTTCTGCAGGACTTAGAACTCTGTGGATTACCACCTTTGAAAAATCTGCCTGGGAATGAATTCAACATAGAAAAGCAGATCTTAGATGGAGACATCTTTCTGATCATGTAATTTGAATATGTTGATCAAGGCTTCATTTCACAAACCATAAAGTAGCTGGGATTTTTCAACTAAATGAGTCAATAAATATTTTTCTACTAAGGCCAGTTTGAATGGCTATTCCTGTTATCTGTAAATGAATGACACCTAAATATTATAACTTGTTATTTGGTCTTCCTGATTTTAATTTTCTACCCCATCTTCTACTACAAGGTTGCCAGTGGCTTCTTCCTAAATCATAAATGTGACAATATCACTGCTTTACTTAAACACCTCTCCAGACTTCTCAATAACTACTGAATCAAGGTCAGGCTTTCTTAGATATTATATAAAGTCTGTTATCCTCTGGTCTCAGACTCCTCATCTCTTGGGCACTTCCTTCCACCTCTTAAATTCTAGTTTAAATGACTTTACTCTTTCATTTTGAAAAGTTTTATTGTTTTTGTAAACTCATTTGTTTCATCATGTTATTTTGATATTTTATTTTGGTAGTTTGTTTTAGCCTATAGTTTGTAATTTTGTATTGTGTGCTCATTTTCAGCAGGGGTGTTTTTCTCTGTGAGAGCCCCATATAAGCTGGGTTGTAAACACTTCCTTCAAAATAGTTGTATGTTGGCTTCTGACAGTGTTTTGGGGGATTTCGGTCTAGGACAAGCTTTTATGCTAATGGATTTGCTCGGGGTTATGGCTCAATGGGGAGGATTATCAGTTTGCACTGCACCTATTCATGAAGCCCAGAATTCTTCTTGGGGATGCCTATTTTCCACCTGTGCATTGTCTTGGTGGGCAGAAAGTCTTCTTTTTCCTTGCTTTGGCTGGTGGGTAGAGTTTTATTAGTTTTTTTTTCACAGTCAGGGAAGCCGTTTGAGGCTCAGGTTTTATGATGGGGTTTCTGTCCAAGATCCTCTCCACTTGGGTGGGCCCAACGCCATGTTCCCTGTTCTTTCTTAGGTGTTAAAGCCCTAGACCTCAGTCCCTAGGGCAAATAATGTTTGTTTACTACCCCTGGAGCTGTAGCAGCATCCAAGCCTCTTAATTCTCCAGTTTTCCAGCTTTGAGCTCCTTCATTTTTGGCAGGAAGAATTCTCTGTCTTTTTTAAAAGCATGACTATTCCTTTGAAGTTTTTTTTCCCCTAGAGTTTGCACATTTGACTATTAATCATTCTTTTTTTTTTTTTTTTTTTTTTTTTTTTTTTTTTTTCAATTTGTTTGCAGCTGGAGGAGGATTCTGGCTTGTAAGCTCTTTTTGCCATATCCCACATCTTTAGCCAGGTCATATTGCTCACCATTTCCTTAATGTGCTATTTGCACTATTTATTCAGTTATTCCACCAGTGGTTGTTGTGTGTGTAGTTTCGGTGCACTGTTCTAGATAATGCAACATTGAAAAAAAGAGAAAAAGATTTCTGAGCTCATGAAGCTTACCTTTAGACTGCAGGAAACAAGTAATAAATACAATACATAAGTAAATTATATAGTGTGTTGGAAGATAGTGAGTAATATGGAAAAATATAAAAAGCAGACCATGGTAAGGCATATTCAGGCGGGGGGTGGAGGCAAGTTGAACTATTAAGAAGGGTGGCCAGTGTAGTATTCATTGAGAAGGTATTTTTGAGGTAATTGTGATACTTGAATGAAGACTTGAAGGAACTGACCTTCAACCTGTCTGTCATATATATCATTTACTCTACTGTAACCAAAGTGGTAGCCCTAGGAGAATATGCATGAATGAATGTACTATAGAGGTAGAACTGTCAGGATTTGTTACTGAAGAAATGGGGACAGTCTAGAGTGCATGGTCGGTAAAAAATTGATGTTGTTACCATTAAGTGAGACAGGAGATGGAGGAAGTTGATCTTGTTCTAAGGGAAAGCTAATGAGCTCCTTGATTCTTCAGGGAAAGCAAAGTTTATCCTGGAACTTGGGTCATAAAGGCAATTCTGTAGGTGTTCTTCATGTAGAGTACAATAACTTATGTGTGGGATATGTCTTCAATATTTTTTTCAATCAATGTATAGTAGGTTTTTAAATAGATTGTCTTTTGTATAAGATGAAAATATGATAGAAATGATGTGAATGTAATTTTGCAAGGGTCCAAAACCATGTCATTCAAGTAATTAGCCTTTGGATTACCACTCTTGATCTAGAGATTAATTTAAGAGTACTTAGGCTTTAGGCTCGGCTGTATAGAGTGACTTCAGTTACGTCAATTAATGTTGCTCTGATTTCCTTCCATTCCTCTTTTACCATCATTTAACTTTCCACCTGGTTGTCTCTCTGGAGCCCCATTGGCTAAGTATTATCCATTTTCACATAGCAACCTTTAAGTATTTGAAGTAGTGACCGTAATTCCCCCAGTCTTTTCTTCTCCTGTGTAAATGATCCTAGTCCTTTCAACTGTTCTTAATATGAACCATGTCATGTTTTTCAGAGCCACCCCCAGCCTCACCACACTGTGTACCTTCTTATAAAGACATTCCATTGTGTCAATGTTTGTCTGAAATCTTCAGGGTGTGGTCTGACAGCACAGAATACAGTGTTTATATTGCTATTAATAGACTAATGCAGTTCAAGATTATATTAATGTGTGTGAAATGTGTCTGTGTCTGTGTCTGCTATCTTATTAACAGTGAAGAAGTTTAGAACTAAGGACAGAATCCTTTCATCTACTACTAGAAGCCTCCAAACACTTTGTGGATATAGTTGTTCAATAAGCAACGTATATTCCAAACTTCCCTATTATTCAGGTCACATTTCTTTATCTTGATTGCAAAAATACATGAAAGACTTTCTCAAATGCTTCAGCTGAATCAAGAAACATTACATCATTCCCTCAATCTACTGGAATCTTTTCAGCAACACAAATAGAACAATTTTCTAAGACCCTTTCTTCATAATCCATGCTGACTTCATGGAACAATTCTTTCTTTTCTAAAAGTTCACACACCACATACTTTAAAGTTTATTCTAGATTTGGATTCAAATTGATGTCATATTGAATGATCTACATTCAATATGGAATTTTTGGAATTTATATCTCTTCTCTTTGTGATTCCTAAATTAAATTATCTATGTTTCACCATTGTCTATTACCACTGGTGCAGGGGAAGAACAATGCACCAGCAGTTGAGAGGTCATGGTTTCAGACCAGATTTGCTCTTAGCTAGTTGTATAACCTTGAGCAACTTGCTTGACTTGTTTGTAAAAATTAAAGGTTTGGGACAGGCATGGTGGCTCATGCCTGTAATCCTAGCACTGTGGGAGGCTGAGGCAGGCAGATCACTTGAGGCCAGGAGTTCAAGACCAGCCTGGCCAACATGGCTAAACCCCCCATCTCCACTAAAAATACAAACATTAACTTGGCATGGTGGCATGTACCTATAATCCCAGCTACTAGAGAGGGTGAGGCATGAGAATCACTTGAAACCAGGAAGCGAAGGTTGGAGTGAGCCAAGATTGCACCAGTGCAACTCCAGTCTGGATGAAAGAGAGAGACTCTGTCTTGAAACAACAACGACAACAACAAAAATCCACACACATTAAGGATTTGGACTATGACCTCTAAGTGTGCTTCCTGCTCAGTCTCTTTAATATATTTTTCCTTTTGCTAACATACTACCTATATTCTTCTGACTTCAATATGCAGTGTTAGAATGAATTGTTTCGTGTTACTAATAACAGATGTGCCACACTGTAAGGCAGTCAATATCCAGGTTTACTGGATTCCTCTCATTCTTCTTCTTAAAACAAAATGTTATGGAAATAACTCACATATCATAAAATTCACCCAAGTTAAGTGCACCATTCAATAGTTTTTGGTATAGTGACAGAGTTGTGCAACAAGAACCGCAAGCCAAGTTTAGATCACTTTCAACCCTTGTTCTTTATTGAATTTGAACATAGTTCACTCAGAAGCCCATGTGTGCTACAGTGACAGGCTAAGATTCAGGGTTCAAAACCTTCTTTCAGTTGTTTCTCCCATCCTAGGTTGGGTTGCCTCATTCAGAAGCACAGCTGGCACTGAGAACAGCTCTAGCTTACTTCATATGAATGAAAGCTTTTGGAAATGCCTACCAGCCTTTTCATGGGTCTACTCAATGCTTATTTGTTATATTTTCCCAGGGTGGTATAAATTACATGACTGTTGCAGTAGCCTAAAGAAATGGAATCTCGGTAGCATAACCACTTTCCCTCAATCCTTAAATGAAACACACTTAAGTCTCTCAATTTATGAACAAATATTTCTTGAAGCTACTATGTACCAGGTTCTGGAGATTGAGAGGTGAATAGGATGGGCAATGGTCAGCTGTTACAACACTGACAGTCTGATGGAGGAAGACAAGTAGGAAATAATGATAAAATAATATAATTTCAGATAGAGATAAGCATTATGAAGAACATTAAACAAGGGGGCATGAGATACTGAACAAGTGTCATTCAATTATAGAGTTCAGAAACATTTTCATATCCATTGTCTCAGTTGGTCTTTACAACCTCTGCAACATATAAAGGGCATATTTTATTAGAATTCCCATTTGAAAGATGAAAAACTGAGGTGCAAAAATAATTGAGTAACTCAAAGAAAGTCATACAGCTGGTGACTGAGAGAGCCAGGATTTGCTTCTGGTTGTCTGATTCCAAACCAGGGTGCTTTCCACCATGTTATTCAGAAAATAGAAATGGCTGTGCAAATTATGGTGTATCTATCTCATGGAATATCATGTCATCATTAGAAGCAATAATTATGGAGACTCATGCTTATGATATAACATTAGGGGAAAATACAAAATACAAAATTACATATGTAACATGTAAAAATAAAAATGCCTATGTGGATGAGGACTGGAAAGTGTTAGAGATTTGAAAATAGCGTTTGCACTAGGGGTGTCTCATTTTCTGGTTTTCCTTAATTTTAATTAAAATCGTAGTTTGCTCCCCAGTTAAAATGAAGATAGTGGGTGAAAATTATTTTGACAATTTGACAGTAGCACATACTAGTAGAGTGTAGTTTCTTCAAAGGTCAACTATATACAAAATACACGCATACACACACACACACACACATATAGTCACTGTAACAGTTGCAGGAGTAACAAAAACATGTTGAAAATGAAGTTCATAGAAGGAAAAGGATCAGTTACTTGACCTTTAAAAGGTGAGAGTTTAGGAAAGGCCAGTCTCTTGATATTGAAATCACCTGAATCAGAAAGGAAACACTCAAGGCTATCTAATCTATCTTGCAAACAAAGGAATACGAATGGGAGAGCCTGTCTGTGAACGGAATACGCCTGTCTCCTGAGAAACACTAGAGGCTACTCAATTGCTCTGGGTCCACAGAACAAAAGACTTTTCAACTAATGTCTCCCAGTTGGCCTCACTGGCAAAACTGAGTGTAATGTGTAAGTCAGAGTTTGGACAGGACAGAAACAATGGCATACACATTGAGTAATTTGCACAGCCTTGAATACAAGGACAGGGTTCAAAGGTGGGCCATGCATAGGGAAACCCCAGAAAGTGGATGCTGCAGTAGCCTAGGGCTAGTCACAATGGGACCTGGCTATTACCCCCAGGCTGAAGGGCCAGGAGTCTGTGAGGAGAAGGCCGCCCTACAGAAGGAGATGTGAACTATGCCCTCCCCAGGAAGGAGTGGAGGGATTAAATAACTTTGCTTCCCATCCCTGTCAGCTTCCTCTCTCTTACCAATGTTTTCTGATGGGGGAACTCAACAGGAGGCAAGAGGGAAAGAGCTCTTTGGCGAAATCCTTGCAGGTCAGTCTTCCAGGGCCCAGAGTAGGACGGAACAGCGGGGAGAGTGGATTGGAGGGAGCATAGGAAAGGTGGCAGTGCAAAGGAAGTTGTATCTTTTTTTTTTTTATTGAGATGGAGTCTCACTTTGTCACCCAGGCTGGAGTGCGGCGGCATGATCTCAGCTCACTGCAACCTCCACCTCCTAGGTTCAAGCGATTCTCTTGCCTCAGAGTAGCTGGGACTACAGGCATGTGCCACCACGCCCAGCTGATTTGTGTGTGTGTGTATGTGTGTGTGTATGTGTGTGTGTGTGTATATATATACACATATATACACACATATATATAGAGAGAGAGACAGGGTTTCATCATGTTGCCTAGGCTGGTCTCAAACTCCTGTGCTCAAGCAATCTGCCCGCCTCAGCCTCCCAAAGTGCTGGGATTACAGGCGTGAGCCACCACATCCAACCAGAAATTGTACGTTGGCTCATCCCATCTTCACAAACCCTCTTTCCTTCCACTGCCCCCTACTTCCCACTCCTAGGTCCTTGGTGGTGCAGAAGGAAAAGCAAGAACAGCAATGGTCTAGAGTTCAATACTCAAAAGAGTCAAAATCTCCTAGTCCTTTATCGTGTAAGGGACTTAACTTTGAATCTGTGGACTTCATGGACTAGTAAAGAGCCAGGTTCTGGAGCCAGATGATCTGAGCTCAAATCTTGCCTCTGCAACTTACTATGCCATTCTGTGGCAACATTTGTTTTCTTTTTTTTCACTTGTCATTTAATTTCATTTTATAAAAAGCACTTGAAGAGTAATCAACAAGTGTTCACAATTTGTGTCTGTAAATGGGCATTACAAAACTTATGTCTTGATTTTGTTGTGAGAATTAAAACATTTGAAAGGGCTTCAAAGATTATGGAGCATTGTATAAAGACACCAATACCATGCGTTTTCTACTTTCTCTTCTATCCTTCCCTCTCTCCTTTCCTCTTTCATCCATTGGGAAATAATTCTTGAGCTGACCTGGGCACTGAGGAGCCAGAGAGCAACAAGAAAACAAGATCCTTATGTTCCTGGAACTCACATCCAATATGGGGATACACAGATGATCCGCAAACAACCAAACCAAAGTAGAGGTGGCGTCCAGCGGTGATAGGAGCCATGAAGAAATCAGAACAAGGAACTGGGTTAGAAAGTGGTTGTGAGCACTTCGGTATGGAAAAGACAGTGTGGTCAGGGTCCGTCTGCCAGTGGGGGAGATTTGAGCTGAGATATGAAGGGTAAGGAAGATTCCGACACAGGAAGACTGATGGCTGTGGTGGTATGGAGTGGATGTGCGGAAGGATTTAGGCCAAAGGAACAGAAGTACAAAGGCTCTAACGCAGGAGCAAGCTAGCTGTATTCAGGGATCAGGAAGGAGGCCAGTGTCTTTAGAGCCTGGTAGAGGATGAAGTTGGAGATGTGGTCAGGAACGGCAATTGTAAAGTGGTAAGTAAAGGCATTTCATCGTCTGAATTCATTTTTTAAATTGTGCTTCAGTGCTGTCAAAGTGGGTTCGAGGATTGAGATGGCACAGGGAAGGCATCTAGCACTGGAAGTGCGATTGCTGTTTTGATGAGAGAATCAATGCGGAGAGCTGAGACAATAGGGGATATGCTGCCCAAGCAGGGGGCACTGGAGCCAGGTCTTGCAAAAGGGCAAAGTGACATATGCAAAAGGTTGGAGGCAGGCTTCCCCATCTGCAGGAGATGGGGAACACCTGGACACCGTGGTGGGACAGCATAGAACGTTTTTGCAGAACAGAGAGAAAAACAATCAGGTCATCAGCATTGAAGGCAGATGCTTGGAGTTGGTTCTCAGATCCAGGCAGCAGGTTTGCATGGCTGGGTCTTACAGTCAGGCCCTCACCCAGTCTTATTGTCCACGGGTATAGTGGTCACTAGGTTTGGCACTGAAATCTTAGGCTCTGGGACGGAGTCTGGCTCTGTGTCCACTGGGTCTCTTGACTTATCTCTTGTACCCTCCGTTGATCCCCAGGACACCAGTCAGCATCTAGAAAAGGACAAATCATCACACTTTCATTCCATCAATAAGGATATTAACTTATGTCACATGGCAGAAAAAGTCTTAGAATTCAAGCCTGACTCTGTCCTGTGTTTAGCTTTTTATAAACCACATAAATCTCAGTTTCTTCAGTTGTAAAGTGGAGACAACATTAATTACTTCCTGGGACTGTTGGAAGAACTCAATGACTAATGTATAAAAAGCTATATTTTCATTTCCATTCTCTCTACGTCCACCCTCCCGTGGCCATTGTTTATCGTCTATAAGTAGATTTTCAAGCTTTGGATATCCTGTAATTGTCGGTAAAAGCAGCAATGCCACAGAAGGTGAAGCATCCAAGTGGGTTTCCTCTGAATTAAACCTGGCCAGCAAAATAAGCTCCTCCATCTGATATCCTTCCTGCCAGGTCAGATATCCAAAAGCAACGTGCTTATTCTCCAAGGCAACAGCAGATGCTTATATCAACAGAAAGGAGAGGGTCAGACAGTTTAAAATAGAAAACAAGGTCAAAGAGCTCAATTTGGCCAGTGAATACTGATCTCTCACAAACATTTTTAAAACCCCAAGTGTAGAATTGGCTCAATTTCATAAACTGCTCTCGATGCAGTTTCTCCTGTCTAAGTAGCTAGACTGAGTGTTCCCAAGAATGTACGGAATGATTGAATCTATGATCTTCATAGAGCACATATCAAATGTATTTAGATGGAATATTTTTAGTCTGTTAGCCTCTATTTGAATATGGATTCTTGCACAAAATGTTTCATTCTGACTCCAGCTCAGTGGGTTGCCAAGGTGAAAGTGTTCATGATTAATTCTGTTCATAACCACACTGAGAAAAAAAGATGGGGGGCGGGGAAACCCTGGTGTATATCAGCATTTTAAATGCTGTGACTTTGATTCGATTTAATTATTTCCTCCCCATGGCTTTAAATTGAAGGGCTTGAAAATCAGGAGTGGCTTCTCATGAACTTAATTACTTTCCCCTAGTAAAAAAGAGAATGAAGTCGGAAACAAAAGTCTCCAAAGTGGAGGCACTGTGAGGAGAGAGAGCGAGCAAAGGGCACCAAAACGGGCATCCACAGCCCTGGGTTCTAGGCCCTGGTCCCATGACCACCAATTTGCTAGGCCAATCTTTCTCAATACCTTGTTCTCTTCATTATTAAAAATAAGACAGATAATCTCCAAGAACATTTCCAGTCCTCAAAATTATGTCATACAATTGTGGGCAATGATATTCAGAGACTGTCACTTTCACCCAATACCATAAATCTTTCAGGGCCCAAGAGTGTTAGAACTAGCAGCTGATTTGTGCATTCACAACTTATTGACCATGACCACAGGGAATTAACTTCCCTGAGCTTTCCTTTCCTCACCTGTACAATAGGAGTAATTGTATACTCCCCCAGCTGCCTCTCAGAAGTGTTATAAAGATCAAAAATCAAAATAAAGTCATGTATGTAAGACAGGCTTAGGAGCACTGTAAAAAGACAAAGGTGCTGAGATGCTGGATAGGCGTGTGAAGGGGGCACTGGATGGAGGTAGAGGGGGTCATTGGTGGCTTCTCCAATTGGTGGAGCAAAATGGCAATGCTGATCTCTCTTTGGGGACTGCAAAGGCTCAGTGGAAGTCAGTCCATGAGACTGACCCATTGTTCCCAGCATAGTCCACTGTGGGCACCTAGGCAGGGCCCAGAGCAGAGCAGATTCTGCCCCACATTGTTGTGCACAGTGAAGGTGACCCCAGGGAGGCTGCATTGCCAGTTGGCCCTTGCCACCCTGACAGTCACACAGAAGACTCAGAACAGCTTCTACTGAATTGATGTTGTTAAAATGTCCATGCTATTCAAAGATATCTATAGATTCGATGCAATCCCTATGAGAATTCCAATGTTCCAATGTTAGACTTTACAGAAACAGAAACAAAAATCCTAAAATTTATAATGGAACCACAAGAGACCCCAAATAACCAAAGGAATTTTGCCCAAAGAAAAAAAAACAAAAAACAAAAAAACTTAAGGCATCACACTACTGGATTTTGAAATATATTACAAACTATATTACAAAATATATGTTATGCCATATATTTTGGCATAAAAATGGACAAATCAACAAATCCTATCCAATGTAATAAGATAGAGAGCCCAGCAATAAACCCACACACCTACAGTCAATTGATTTTTGACAAAAGTTCTAAAACCACATAATGGGGTCAAGGACTGCCTCTTCAGTAAATGTTGGAAAAACTGGATCTTCACATAAAGAACTAAAATGGACCTTTATCTCAACCCTTATATATGCACCAACTCAGAATAGATTAAAGACTTAAACATAAGGTCTGAAACTATCAAACTACTATAAGAAAACAGGTAAAAAGCTCTATGACATTGGCTGGACACTGATTTCTTGGCTATGACCCCAAAGGCAAAGGTAACAAAAGCAAAAATAGATGAAAAGTATTGCACGAAACTAAAAAGCTTCTATAGAGCGAAAGAAACAATTAATAAAGAGACAACCTACAGATTTGAAGAAATTGTTTGCAAATGTATTAACATGCATGAACCAGCCTGAGATTCTGAATTCAATATGTTGGCTCAATAGATTTTACCTGTTTGCTTGATTGCATAAAATCTGGACACAACAGTGGGCCATGCTAAATGAAAATAAGTTGCCAGAAGGGCCTGCAATCATGGCAAAAGAATTTAAAGACCTGGGAAGATAGCAATGTTACAACAGATTCATCTAACTGTGTGTCCCTGGGGAGGGGGAAGTGTCCAGAAGACACCAAGCCATTATGAAATACACTGGTTAGGGAATCACTTGCATCTTTTAAAAGCACTGTAGTGACTGTTCTCTGTAGTTCAGGGATACTGGCTTCTATTTTCCCTGTAATATTCAAAGTGAAGTTATAAACTAAAACTTAAGGAAATAAACAGATAACAGTTCAGTGAGATTAGAGATTTGATATAGTTGCTGTCGGGAAAGAAAAAGGGGACTGATTAGAAAGATGCAGGAGTATTACTCAGCAACATCAGGTGGCTGGCTGCTGAAAAATATAGAGTGTTGGTGGAAGCAATCTATAGTGTGTGTATATTTTCCTGGAAGCAATCAGCAACGTAGTTAGAAGAGCTGAAATGAGAGTGGTTAGATTGGTCTATCACTAACCACTTTTCTAAGTGGTACTTTTCTAAGTACTTTTGGTTGGTATTTTTCTACATATGTATAATAAAATAATGGGAATATGGGAGTTGATGGCATTGAAAGAGGGTAGTTCAGGTGCTTCGTCACGAGGAATAGACTGGAATAGGAGGACAGGAACCAGGAAAGAGCAGATGAAAGGAAGGAAAAGGATAAAAGGATCAGATATCTCAATAAGGCTGAAAATTGAAGATTAGATGGGATAATAGAGTGGAAGAGACCGGCTAGATAATCACTAAACCCTGTTTATTCTTTCTTTTTCCTGTGTGTTGTGAACACGTGTCTGAGTTCTGGCCAGTGGACTATGGATAGAAGTGTTGTGTGCCAATTCTAGGCTTGGCCCATAAAAATTTCCATGTGCAATTCTCTATGCCCTTTCCCTTCTTTGGCCCTTGGAAGTCACATGTTGAAGATGGCAGAGTCACAAGACAAAAAGAACCTGCATCTTTGAACTGCTGCTGGGATGAGAGCTGCCCACTAATCAGGAGCACCCAGTTTAGATTTTAAGAGGCTGAGAAATATGTTTATGTTGTGAGAAATATAAAATTTATATTGTGAGAAGTAAATTCATATTGCACTGGGATTTTGTGTTTTGTCTGTTGCAGCAGGGCCAGTGTTCCTAAACTAACATAGCTGTTTAAACAAAACGGAAGGCAAATGGTGATTCTTAAGTGGGATATTCCAGAGGTGATGCCATTTCTAACAAGGTCCAGGGAGTTGCTGTGTAGCTGAAGTGTAGAAGAGGCGAATGTTACTAGAAAGGAAAAGATCAAGAACCTGGGAAGTTAGGGTGTTGAATGTTACATACATGTGTATAATATATTACATGTATATTATATACATGGATATGATATGATATATGTATCATGATATGTATATAATATACATGTAATATATGTGTATATAATATACATGTACTATATTATATCATGATATAGATATGATATACATATGATATGGATATTATATGATATGTATATATACATATCATTTACATATAATGTATCATATACGTTAGTGTCATCCAAGGCGATGACAGGAGCTATGGACAAGAGTAGGCTATGAACCTGAGAAATCTGATGCCAGCTAGTATTTATTGACTTGCTACTGTGCCATATGCTATGCTGAACATTTTACTTGCAGGGTCTCCTTTAATCTTTACGACTACCAAACGTAATAGCTATTATGATTAACTTCTTTCATGAACAAGGAACTTGAGCCTCAGAGATGTTGACTGACTTGTGCAAGTTTCCCCAGGTTAACTTGAACTGAGTTTATTTGACTTCAAAGACGATACTCTTAAGTACTGCCTAAAAGTTAATCTGTATGACATAGATTTAAGCAGAAAACAATGTATCTATGTTATAGACCAAGGTGTCCCCAAATATAAGAGCAAAATCTCTGGGTCAAATAATAATGTAAAGAATCCTAAATACTGTACATAATCTCTCCATTATAACTGCATTGGTGCAGACCCCCAAAGTCTAGGCCATAGGAGTCTCGGGTAGTTACCTCTATGTTATTGTGAATGTTTTTTAGTATTTTACTAAAGATTCTTCATTGAAGTTCTTGGAATAACCACATCATCCAGTCATTTGAGCCGAACAACACTAAGGAATAAAAGGAATAAGAAGAGTCAGATGAAATGACTCACACCAGACCCAGATCAACAAAGTCAGGTCCCCTGATCCTCTGTACTTTTTCTTTGTAAGAGCTAGATCTGATGTTTACATTTGTAAAAGCTATAGAAGCTTTTCTTAAATACATATTCAGAAAACTAATATGTATACTGGATGAAAACAAGTTTGTTATTATCCTCTATACTTGCCTGTATGCCAATAATATTTCATAATAGTAAAAGCTGTTCTGCTTGGATGAACAAGATGAGGGGGAAGCACCCTACTCCTACCTTCTTTCTTCAGCAGGTCCAGAGCCGCCCTATCCACCCAGCCCCTATGTCTATGATGCTCTATGGAGCACAGTCTGGCAACATGTGTGGCTTTTACCTTTCTGGCAACCAATGCAAAGAGGGACCCATCACTGTTTACAAGAGTAAAACCAATCAATAGAAGCCTGTTCTGAATACTAGTCCTTTAGAAATATATGCTTTTCCTAAAAATATAAATAAGTAAATATATACATATAATGTACATATAGGAATATTTATTTCAGTTCCCAGAAAGTATAAAGTACATATTCAAGATAAATTATTTCATGTGCATCACAAGAATGTTAAGAGCATCCGTGTTTCCAATAACACCTAAAAGGAAATTACTCAAATATCTGCCAAATGTAGAACGGATGGATAAATTAGGATACTTTGGTACACTGGAATAATATACAGCAATGAAAAGGAACAAACTACAGCTACATTCAGGAATACTAAATGGATCTTAATATTGAACAAAATAAGCAGACAGATAAGGATTGATATATATAGTGATTCCATATGTATATTTAATATATATATACACACACACACAATACAAACAGTTTAAAAACTATATTGCTGAGGAAAACATAATGAAAAGCAAGAAAGTGATTGCAATATGAATTAAGGTAAGGCTTAATTTCAGGCAGCAGGGAGAAGATTGAGAAGGGAGAAGGGAAGGGGCTGCTTGACATAGGAGGGCCTTCACAAGGCTGCTCATTTGTCAAACTGTTCTATTTTATGCACTTTGCAGTAAATTATACTCTCCAATTAAACAATTTTTCAATGACACACATGCACAATTATTCCTAAGGAGAGAAATCTTTGGTGGCTCTCCCTACAGAAGACACTGTGCACTATAATGAATATCAAATACTGATCAATATCAACTTTATAGTAAGCCTAGCATGTTCTTCCCTCAAAGCTATTTCTTGCAATGGTCCTGCTGGCACTGTGCCGGAGCACATTCTTTTAGCTTGTTTGGTTTAGGTTAAGATTAGATTTCACAGAATCTGGAGGAAGAGGGTTGGCGACTATTTCCCCAGAGAAATGCTGTCTCTTACCTGAGCTTTTGAAAGGTTTCCTGACAATAAGTTCAAGATTAGCTCTCTGACATGCCCCTGGGGTGGCCCTGTTCTCAGTTGCCAGGGATGAGAGAGGATCGTCGATGAGAGAGGATCATCCCTTTTCTGTAAAAATTGAGGCATCATAAAAGACTGTGGGTCTGAATAGAAGGCCATTTCCAATTTTGAATGAGGAGAGCTGAGAAAGTGCCTGCAGCCAGGGCCAAGGTTTTACTCAGAAGATAATTTTAAGTCTGCTACAATTCATGGACAAATGGAAAATTGAGACTCTACAATTCTTTGCCATAAAGCATGGCTATAATAATTTGAACCTAGATGAAAGCATTCGCAGAAGATTTACATTTGGTAAATTTAGCTTCCTGGGATAGTCTTCAAGATGAAGTAGATGTGAAACACCCATCTGCAAACAGCAGTGCCACTAGTAATTCTGCGAGGCGTCTTCCTAAAGTGCTACCTTTCATTTTAGCATAGTTGATCCAAAGCCTCTCTGAATGCTGATAATTAAATGTTAAATGATAATTAAATGTTTAAATAATCTATTCAAAACAATGGTATCTCGTGATGATACAGCCACGTCATCTGCATCTAAGAGAATCTAATTTCTGTTTCTTTTTGCGGATATATGTGTATCCAGCTCATCAAAAAGACTATCGAGTTATTAAGGGACAAAGTAAAAATAAGAGAGAACCAGACTATCCCAAATGAAGTTTCCTGCCCTCTATCCCTCTCAAGGGTGGAGACTGGTATAACTTCATTATGTGTATTCATAATCTGGAGTATTCATGGCCAACAGTGTATAGTGAATACATGTGGCTTAGTTCATAACTGGGTCCTACTGCAGAGTCAAAGACCCTTGAAACATCTTTCCTCGCAGACCACACACTACACAGCATATCAGGCTTTTGCGGTGGTAACCATGCCTAGAGTCATCTTCCTAAAGAGCACAGCCCTAGTCCTTCTAAAGTTCTATGATAGCTGCTTCATCAAAGTCCACCAGGAAGTTTCCCTGAATCCCTTACTTGCTCTTACTTCTCAATACTCTTCTCTTCTGGCTACTCTACTATTTTATCTGGAGCCAATTCTGCACGTGTCAAACACTGGGAAAGGTCAGAAAGCCACAAGTGGGCAGAAGCCCTCCTGGTTTAAGTATTCACCCAGATTATTTTTCCTGCTTTTTGATTTAACTGTAGTGCCCAGGTCTCATTTTTCTGGATGTTGGTTTTTCAGCCTATGCTCTAGTTCCTGGCATCTACCTCTGGCCCTCCTTGTCATTGCCAATCTAGACTCTTCTCTGGCTTACCAACATAGGTCTCTCACCCAACTAATCTTTGCATTTCCCCTGGTCTTAACACTTTATGCTCCTGTGGCTAGCATGGGACCTGTGGTTACCCACATTGCTGGGTCATTCCCGCCTCATTCCTTCAGGGGAGCATAATCACACTCAGATATCTAGGGTAGCTCTGGCCTCTGTGTTGCAAATATTTGGTCTCTACAGCTTTAGTAGACCATGAGCTTCTAAGGGCAGGCATTATCATATTTATCTTTGCATCCTCTAGCATGATACATGACACACAGTATTAAGCTCATTGTGTGAACTGTCCTAGTCAATAAGAGGGCATGAAGAAGTTTATATATATATATTGTATTAACATGCTAGAAGTCTACTTATCAGCTGGCAGAGAAGGTCATTCAGGTTACTGTTTTATTCATGTATAAATATTATTATATGCGAAGCACTCGAGTACAATACAGGAAAATGCATGTATTTGTCTGCTTTTTACTAATTTTCTATTGATTCCTGTCCTAATTGGGCTAAAAAAGAAAAAAGAATGGGAGCCCTGTGTGTATTTGTGTGCATGGGGTGGGAGGGGTCTGTGCACTAGGAGCATACTCTCCCCGTCTACCTTTCCTCTTTGAGGTCCCCACACCTCTGCCCCCAGCCTCCCTTCATCAGCCCCCAATCAGCTGATGACAGCTCCTCTGTCTTCAAGCCAGAGGAGCCTCAAGCTTTAGATTGGAGGTTGGAAAAGATTACCTTTAAGGATACTCCTAAATCAGCAGATTTTGTAATTTAAATAAAAGTACTTTTTCATCTAATTTTTTAAAAGAAGCATAAAATTATTGCCTTTTTTTCCAGTAGGCATCAATAATGAAGGCTTTTGGTGCTTGTAGTGCTTCCCTTAGAAGTCATCTTATGCTCAAAAAACTACCAAAGCCAAGCTTATACTGCAAGAATGCCATTGAAACAACAAATTTAGCATTTTGAGTATGTGTGCAGTGATTCAACTCTTTAATCATTAAAAATTACTTACTAGTCATTAGTCTTCTATCTAGATCATGAGGGTGTTGGTAAGAGCAGGGTAAGAAGGAATTTCAAATTCTCCATCTAATTCACTTTTTTATTTTTTATTTTCTGTAGTCAATGCAATACTTGACACAGAGTCGGCCTCAGGCAAACCTTTTTTTTGCATGAGTGTATGTACTTTAATATCAGGGATACAATACCTAATTAGTCAGCTAAGGAATAACTCCTGCTTAGATGCATTAATGCATTAATGGTGTATATATCAGCAGAAACTTTGAAGGAAATTCCAGCGAACAAGATAATTATCATACATGGATAGCAGCCCATGGATAAGCCACATGGATGAGATTGTCCATAGGAGAAACATAACTTCTGAAGCCAAACCAGGGATATCTGTTAATAAAATCATTTTGAGCTACTTTCATGTGCAAGATTGAACTTGCACAAGAACTCTTTCCTCTTCCTGCTACTGCACATGGGAATCTACCTCTACTTCAACCGATTCCTCCTTCACCCTGTGTGTTAGTCCATTTTCACACTGCTATAAAGATACTACCTGAGACTGGGTAACTTATAAACAAAAGAGGTTTAATTGGCTCACAGTTCTGCATGGCTGTGGAGGCCTCACGAAACTTACAGTCATGGCAGATGGTTAAGGAGAAGAAAGTAGGAAAGCAGCAGGAAAGGCAGAGAGCCTGTGAAGGAGGAACAACTGTCAAACACTTATAAAACCATCAGATCTCCTGAGAACTCACTGTCAGGAGAACAGCAAGGGGGAAACCACCACCGTGATTCAATCACCTCCCACCAGGTCCCTCCCTCAATACATGGGGATGATAGGGATTACAATTCAAGACAAGATTTGGGGAAGGGGCACAGAGCCAAACCATATCACCTTGTTACAGTAAAGGAGCCATTCCTTCTTCCTGTCAAAACCTAGTCCCTTCACCTGAATTTAGGTTTGTTTTTTTCCCTCCAATTTCTCAGGAAATGTATGCTATCATCTTGTATATTAAAGTGGTTGTTCTCTTTTAACTCTCAAACAGGCTCAGATAGTTCTCACTTACAAATTTAACACATAAAGAAATAAAACTTTCTCTACCCCATGATCTCCTCAATTGACTTTTCTTTGCAGCCAAACTTGTAAAAAGAGGCCCAAATACTTGGTGTTCTCAATTCCACCCCAGCCCTCAGCCTGATCTGGCTGCTTCTGACACCATCACACCAAGAGACAGATGCCATTGAGTCATCATTGACCCTCTGTGATTAGCTGCAATGGATGTTTTGTCCTTTCATGTTTTAACCCTTAGCATGCACTGGTGACAACTTTTCCATTTTCCTCTTGACTTCTGTAACCCTGCATTCTCCTAATTTCTCACTGATCTCTCTGGCCATTTCGTCTTTGGTTCCTTTCCAAGTTTCTCCTCCTCCATCAGGCCATTGGGTATTAGAGTTCCCAATTCTTCCTTCTGGTGTCTCGTTGTTTTCTACTCTGTATTATCTCTCTAGGCCAGTGGTACTCAAATATAGCTGCACCTGGTGAATCATCTAGGACCCTTAAAAATATTAATTCCTATCCCTAGAGATTTTTTACTAATTGGTTTTGTGGAGAGGCTGATTATTAGGATATTTTTCTCAATAAAATTATCTCTCTAAATTTTACTTATTTTTCAAATTGACAAAAATTGTATATGTTGTGTATAAGATGTTGTTTTGAATATATATACATAATGGAATGGCTGTCATTGGGATTTCCAAAAGGGTCCCAGAATATTCTAGAATTCAGCCAAAGTTGAGAATCACATCCTTTAGTTAAGCTATTCTCACTCGGGGGTTTAATTACTATCTTGATCCAGATGACTTGACAGTTTTTATCTCCATCCCAGAAACTTCCTGTGAGCTCCTGACCCAAATAGTCCACTACTTACGTGGCATTTCCATGTGGGTGCCTCAAAGGAACCTTTCTACCTTCCCAGACTCATCTCACATCACACTCTCCCCTTGCTCTGGCCGTCCTTCACACTGATCTTTCTACACCTCAAATTCTTCCCTGCTCCGAAGCCACTGGACCTGTAGTCTCCTCCACCTGGAGTACTCATCCTCTTACCCTTTACTGAGGTAACTCTTATTCTTCCTGTATTGTTAGTTCTCAGGCTATTGACACCTTCTCCATGAAGTCTTTCCTGGTTCCCCAGATGTCTTTCACAGCGCCATGTGCCATCCTTTCAAAGCACTGATCACAGTTATAATTTCATTTGCATGATGGTTCATTTAATTCTGTCTCCCTACTGGGCTGAAGATCCACATTTTCTTTTGTTTCCCACATTATCATATTTTGTAAGATCTAAGATGCTGATTATAAGGTGAATCATTTTATATATTACCAAGGAAGAAAAAACACTTCAAAGTATAAGATAGACATCTATTTTAAGATAAATACAAATTTTTATCTTAAAATGTAAAGCAAAAAGCAATATGTGTCAATGAAACAGTATTACTGTGGCTTCACACAACACCTACCCCATTATGGGCACTTAAATATTTCATATTTCTTTAAAAAGCCAAAAAACAATTCTTGGGTTGATTTGCTAGTATGTTTTGAAATGTATGAAGCTAATGGTAGAGAATAGTTGAAGGTTAGAGAACCTAATTTTTAGACACAAAGATTTCTCAAAGGCAGCTCATAATCCAAGATGGCACCTTAACCAATTCATTCTAGCTCATGTGTGTCAGATCTGAATCAACTCCCCAAAGGTCTATGGAATCAAACTACTCCCTGACCTACTTATTTTATGTGTGTGTGTGTGTGTGTGTGTGTGTGTGTGTGTGTGTGTGTGTACATTCTTTTTTAAAAAGACTTAATTTTTTTAGAGCAGTTTAAGGTTCATAGGAAAATTGAGAGAAAGGTACAGAGAGTTCCCCTATACCCACTACTCGCATACATGCAAAGCCTCCCCAATTATCAACAGTGGTATATTTGTTACAATTGATGAGCCTACATTGACACTCATGATTACCCAAGTCCATAGTTTGTATTAGGATTCACTACCCAAATCCATAGTTTACATTAGGATTCACTCTTGGTGTTAAACACTCTATGGGCTTGGGCAAATGTGTAATGACATGTATCCACCATAATAATATCATTCTGAGTGTTTCCACTGGCTTAAAAATCAATTGTGCTTCACCTCTTTATCCCTCCCTTCCCCCTAACTCCTGACAATTGCTAGCTTTTTTAATGTTTCTATAGTTTTGCCTTTCCAGAATGTCATATAGTTGAAATCATACAATATGTGACCTTTCAGATTGGCTTCTTTCACTTAGTAATATGCATTTAAATTTCCTCCATGACTTTTCATGGCTTGATAGCTCATTTCTTTTTAGCACTGAATAATATTCCATTGTCTGGATGTAACAGTTTATTGATTCACCTACTGAATGAAATCTTGGTTGATTTCAGGTTTGGGTAATTATAAATAAAATTGCTATAAACATACATGTGCAGGTTTTTGTGTGGACATAAGTTTTCAAGTCATTTGGTTAAATATCAAGGAGCACGACTCCTGGATTTGTATGGTAAGAGTGTTATAATAGTTTTGTAAGAAATTGCCCAACCATCTTCCACAGTGGCTGTACCATTTTGCATTCCCACTAGCAATGAATGAGAGTTCCTGTTGCTCCACATTTTTGCCAACATTTGGTGTTGTCAGTGTTTTGGATTCAGGCCATTCTTATAGATGTGTAGTAATATTGTTTTATTAATTTGCAATTTCCTAATGACATAATGTTGTGCATCTTTTCATATCCTTATTTACCATCTATATCTCCTTTGATGAAGTGTCTGTTCAGATCTTTTGCCCATGTTTAAATTGTTTTGTTTTTGTTTTTGTTTTTGTTTTTTTTAAATTGTTGAGTTGTAAGAGATCTTTGTACATTTTGGAGGACAGTATTTTATGACATAGGTCTTTTGCAAATATTTTCTCCCAGTCTGTAGCTTGTCTTCTCATTCTTTTGAGATGGTGCCTTTTTTGGTCTTTTTGTTCAAGTTCTTTAGGTGCACTTTGTGGAGACTGGTCGAGAGAAGCATTATGATGGCCTCTTACAGAAGATCTCCAAGAGGAGAAGGAGCTCTTGTCAGTTGTTTTTCTGTATTCAAGTGTTCTTTTCCTAGAGTCAAGATGTGGGACCAATTCCCAATTTTACATTCTGACTTAAATGAGAGGAGACATCTTTCATGTCTGAGTCAAGAAGGTCAATACCTCAAAAAAGTAATTTAAGAAAAATGATGGTGGCCCAAGGACTCAAATCAATAAATTCCCACACCTCCCCACAAGTCCTGGCTTATTCATTCCAGAAGTAGCACATTTCCAGATGCTTTGGCCAGGTCTGACTGATGTCCTAAAACAGATCAGCTCTAAGCTGTACTTTCTTCAGCCTTTTCACCCCAGATCGCTCTTGTTCCAATTTCCCTGTAATGGCAGCCTCCTTGGCTAACATTATTACCATTTATTTCTTTTCAATTTCACCGTATAGCTCAGCAAGAATTGGAAGGAAAGGAGGCTTGAGGTTGCCTCTATTTTAAAACAAATATCTTGGTCCCAGAAAGGTGCAAACCAAATAGAAGGAATTTTTCAAAAGAGAAAAGGCAATTCTGTTTTCTCAGGGACTTTAAGAAAAATGATAATCACTGAGTTAATGTTGTTCATTTGCAATGGAGCAGGAAGTAACCAAACAAGGAGTGGAATGAGGATGTTGGTTGGATACCTCTGGGTAAAGTCTTCTGTGTGATTTAATTAATCTGATTGAAGAAAATTAGCAGAATTTTTGTCATTCACCTATTCAAATATAAATATGAAAGTGAAATACTATGTCAACTGTGTTTTGGGCATTATCTTCTTTCTTTTCTTTGATGACCTATGCTAAGACTTTCTACATTGAGGACAACAAAACGGAAGTTTCCTCTAGGGTCATTGGTGAATTTGTCATGTGAATAAGAAAGCCCTTGTTGCTCTCTCTGTACAATATATAATGCATATTACAAGCTTTACAGGAAACAAATGAGTGCCTTCTAAATAATTGATTTCTGTGTTTTTCTTTCTTTCTATGACCTGGAACATTATGACTTTATGTGCATATTTGATGGGTTTCCTCTCAAATAAAAAGAAAAATACAATTTTCAAGTGGCTCTTTTAGACATTTGAAGTATGCACAAAAAGGCAAAAATCAGAAGGTAAGAGACTTGAGACAGTCAGTGGGAGGACGGCCTGATTTAAGCAAGCTTCCAAGGTGCTTCTTTTTAAGGCTGTTGTGAATAATTCTGCTTCATATCTCCTTTTTTCCTCTGTCTACTTTGAGAGAAAGGAGTTTGCCTGATCAGTGGGGATTTTTTGTTTGTTTTTTCCTCAACTAATATTTAATTATTAATCATAATTTCTTGTAGGAGTAGGGGATAATTCATGGAAATTAAAATTTCTTTTTCTCTCAAGTGTTGGCCTATAATTATAAGGCACTTCATATTTGAAAAGCCTTTTCCCAGAGCCCCATGAAGCATATGTCTGACTTCCTACCCACATCAATCCAAATGAGCTAGATTGTGCTGTGGAAATAAACAACTCTAATATCTCAGGGTCTTAAAGCAGCAAAGTTGGTTTATTGCTTGTGGTCATAGTTCACGACAGTGACTTACTTATTGTATACACTCAGGACCAGGCTAATAATGGTGCCATCTTGACAGGTGCTTCCATGATAACAGAGATAAGAAGAGACCTGAGGGCATAACCATCATGTTTCCTCCTTTTTCACTGGTCAAAGCAAGTCATAGGGACAACTGTAATATGATTGGGGTCTGGGATTGTAACATCCTCTGAGAAGAGCAGGAAATATTTGTGAACAACCACACTATCCTTCATGACCCCTTACAGGAAGGGACTTAAAGCTCAGAGAGACTAAGACAGTGGCACATGGTCATGTAGGTGAATAGAAGGGGGGCTGTGTTTTCTCACCTCAGGGTTGGGTTTGACTGACTCTAGGTACCTGACCTGTATGTGCTGACTGCTCTTGCCCTGCTAGAAGAAGCAAGGGACAGCATTACTTGGTTCTGGATATCACTTGCATCTTGTGGCTCAGCAAACCCTTTTATTTTCATGTTAAAATCCATATTTTCTTAGATTCTCTAAGACATACAGGGGTCATGTGGTTATTCGGCTTAATGGAGACTATAAATGTGACTCAAGAGTTACATAACCGAGTAGGCAGCTGTCTAGTCTAATTTCAGAGAGCTGAAAAGACTCCATGCACACGCCCCCACCCCTGTTTCTCCATGCCTGAAGCTCCCCCTAATAGGTACTATTTTTAATAGTTCTCATTAATGGAGGTGCTTATGTGTCAGGAATTGTGCTAAGTGCCTTCCTTTTACAATCTCATCTAATCATACAAATTGAGGAGCATTTGTGCCCCATTTAACAGATGAGTTCTTGCTCCTTTAACTTCTCAGACTCGAACAGCCAGGAAACTATTCAACACTGTGCTTTCTGACTGTCAAGCCTATGCTTTTGACCTCCATGTTTTATTGCTTCCAAACCAGGGACAAGACTCCACATTTCACAACCACATATAAAATTTCTATGCGGATCACCTTAGGAGAGAGATGAGGCCTGAGCTAAGTACAAATATG
This sequence comes from Rhinopithecus roxellana, assembly GCF_007565055.1. NCBI lineage: Eukaryota > Metazoa > Chordata > Mammalia > Primates > Cercopithecidae > Rhinopithecus > Rhinopithecus roxellana. Next base: position 128,114,964 of record NC_044563.1, on the reverse strand, counting down.
GTCCTTTAAGGACAGCCCAGTTTTAGAAGGGGAAGATTTAGGCAATAGTGGAGGAAGACTCGGAAAAGGATTCTATGGGATTGGAATAGGAGAGAAGTTCCCTGCGTTCATTTCTTAACAAACTAACAAGGTAACACAACCTAGATGGTTTGCACAGCAGAAATTTATCGTCTCCTGGTTCTGGAGGCTAGAAGTCCAAGATCGAAATATAGGCAGGGTTGGTTCCATCTAACGGCTGTGAGAGAGAATCTGTTCTAAGCCTCTCCCCTAGCTTCTGGTAGCTGCAGGCATTCCTTGGCCTGGAGATGATGTTCTCACCATGTCTCTTTATATTGTCTTTCCTCTATGCATGTCTGTGTCCCAATTTCCCCTTTTTATGTGGACACTGGTGATGTTGGATTAGAGACTCATTCTTCCCCAGTGTGACCTCATCTTCAATAATCACATCTACAGTCACATCTAATCACATCTTTATTTCCAAATAGGGCCACATTCTGAGGTACTAGGAGTTAGTACTTCAGTATATAAAACTTAGAGAGACACAACCCAGCCTAGAACAGTCCCCGATGAGAAACTCTCACACCTGTCTATCACAGGACCAAGTTACTACCAAAGCTTCCCCAGAGGCTGCCTGAAGAGGCCATGACCCAGCCCAGAAGAAATGAGGAGTTGCCTATACTCTGGGGCGGTGGGGTGAGATTGGGGGCGAGGAGACAGATTCTGACAGAGGGAGGCCTGAAATTGGAGATCTCTGACTTTGTGGCCTTGGAAGCAACAGGAGTCACTGAAGAATCACATGGTCTCCAAAGCCAGGCCAGTGTGTGCTTCTGGAGACTAAAACAACCACGTGAGCTTCCTAAAAAGTCACTCTGTCCTACCCCAAATCAGTAGTCTGCAGTATAGGGGGAAGGGCACTTCTAATCAACCACATTTTCTTCTGTTTTTAAAAGCCATTTTGTATCTTCTTGAAAATCCCCACCCCATCCACCCCTTAGGGATAGTATCACATCTCCAAAATCATCATTTTTACATTTTATTTTGGATGGTTCACACTGAATGGAAAATTGAAGATAAAATATTTAGGCAGCACATTAGTATTCATTGTGGAGCTTTTTCTTGTTTCTCATTACTGAATATATTTTCTGCTGAAAATTTTCTATTATGCTTCCCCCAAGATAGCATTATTTTGAAGCTAGAGTGAGTAGAGATAAAGAACTGTTGATAAAATAAAAAGGTTTTCTGAGTTGGTTTGTGCAACTTCTATTTTCTTCTCAACCTTGGTCTCTTGTACATCTTTCAAATACATAAGAGACTTATGGGCACATCACTTGAAGAGAAATGTGCTTGACCTCCTTGAGCTCAAAGGATTTTGTAGAAAACTGGTGTGTGCCAAAGCAATTACAGTTATTCTTTCTGATGGGTTAACTTGGTAAAAGTGTAACATGCCTGCAGTTTTGGTGCCCAGGCACTGAGGACAGCCCTCAGCCATTCTGACTGATATGGATTTATGATTGATGGGCTGTGTGGCGTGGGCACTGAAATACAGGACTTGAAAGTCAGAGGATGGGTCAAGGTCTAACTCCACCATAAACTGGGACTGTGAACAGGCCAACTGCTTCATCTCTCTGGGTTCTGGGTTTCTCATTCTTTAAGATGGGGGAGGAGGTGTGAACAGCCTTTACAGGGCTTTCCAGGATTAACATTCTGCATTTTTTGATTCTCATTGATTACAAATGCTGTCAAATCACTGGTGTATTGATTGAGGAAAAGCAATCATTCCTATTTCATGTGTAACTAAATCTGTTTACAATTTTTCAGAGTTGATGATAGATTTGTTAAGACCAGCAGGGAAATTCTTATTGTCTAGTTTAGTAGAAGGAGCTGGTTTAGCCATAGAGGGGCCGCTTCTAAGGAATAAGGTATCTCTTAGTCAATAAAGATCACAGGGCTGGCTGTTTGGACTAGTGACAAATGAGTCACAGCTAGTGCTTAGAAGAGTCAGAGTCGTAACAGGGGAAGGAGGCCATTCAGCCTGTGAGCTTTGCCAGGAGCCTGCTGGAGCTGAAAGGATAGACCCCCGGTTACTTCAGCATTGAGCGTCTGGGTGCCTGGTACCCAGGCGGGCTAGGATCATCGTGACAGAAGAGAACAGGAAAGGCAAACATCCCTCCCTCATATGCCCTCTGGGTTATGTCTTCTGCCTTCTGAAGACAGAAAGTGTGGGTGAGGTGGCCCTCTGAAAGACCTCACTTTTTACAAAAGGACCCTTAAAGGTTTAGAGTAAACTAAATGTAAACTACACTGGATAGCTACTTAACTTTCTTTTCCCAGCTTGTCATCAGATGAGGCCTCTTTATCAGGATCAGCTATAGACCAAATAAAGAAACTATACTCTCCTTGTGTATCTGAGTTGTGTTATAAATTTGGTAAGCTCTAGACTTCAGGAACCCCACCATATGTGAAAGATAAAGATAGGGGATGCTCTGCACAAGCAGAGGGCAATAGCCTTGACCTGTGGCTCATAGCACCTCCAGCATCCCAAGGCACCTCCAAAAGACAAAGTTTAAAAACTCCGGTACTGAGGGTTTGCAGCAACATGGCCCCCAGTGTCAGTCCTAGCTCCCAGACTTACTAGCTATCTAGCCACAGGCGCATCATCTAACCTCTCTGGCAGGATTACTATGAAGCTTATATGACAGAATGTGTTTAAGCACTAGCCAAGGGCTGTGTGCAGAGAGGGGAGCCATAAATAAAGTGGGACAACAGCATAAATAAAGTGGGACAACACTGGGAATTATGGGAAGCCCCATGGTTGGCTTCTGCAAATTATGTTTCATTTACCTTGGTGCTTTACCAGCTCCTAACTGATGTAACCAAATAGCTAGACTTCTGGGGAAATCAATTTACTCTCAGTTAAAAATCTTAGTTTTGTCCTCAAAGAGAAGTTTTCATTTTGAAAAGAAAAAGGAATCCCACTAAGTTAAATTTACGATTGGCAGATATTCCTACAGCCCAAGCAAACAGTAATGATGGAATACCCTTTTCCTGGCTCTTTGCTTCATGCTCTATCATTTGCAGTAGTGAATGAAATGATCATCTTGAACACCACCATTGAAATCCAATTTCTACCTCGGCAGAATTGTTTTCACACCTTCATTCACCTGATTTCTCAAGAGATACTTTTTATCAGTAAAAATTTCTCACTGCTCAGGTACAATAAAGATACTTAGCTAAGTTATCTCAGTTGCATTCAGAGTAATTTACTTACTCAAGGGGGTTGCACGCCATAGTGAACAGAATCCTGGGGTAGAATAGATAGAAGTCTCAGCTTGGCTCATTCACTAATAAGTGGTCCAACTGGAACAGACTCCATTGTTTATAGAATGGATGTCAGTATCAACTTCCCAGGTCTTTGTGACTGACTTTTTGTGACACAGGTAACATTTTAGGAAAGGAAGTTATAGGCTGTAAAGCTTTGTTAATTTGTATTGGTTTTTGGACTATCTACTTGCCATCCAGGAACATCCTACATACCTGTTCATTGTAGAGGCAAGTATAGTCTCCTTTCATGGTTTGAGTATAATTCCATAGTCCAAGTCAAAATTCTTTGGATTTCTATATTTTGATGTTGAGCATTGAGTAGAAATATAGGGAACCAAAGTAACTCTTGGTATGATGTCAAGAGAGCCTCATTCTAGAAATATTTTGAGGGCTAATAGGTTGATGCTACTTATTCCAAGATTCTAGAAACCCGCCCAAGGAAAGGAAAGATTGCGTGACAAGACCTATGAGTCCAAGCGCCTCAGAACCAGGGGTGAAGGCCATACTTGCAGACTTGCTCTTTCCAACTCTCCACATAAAGCTACTTTTGTCCCAAGCCAACCAATCCTGCCTTACCACCTCCCCTTCGTTTCTTTGAGGGAATGAGGAAAAACACTGTGAAACAAGCAAGAGATATCACTTTTTAAAACATTTGTCAAAGCTGATATTAACTAGCAATGGTGTTGAGGAATCATGCATGGCTAATGACTATCACTGCAGTCCATGCAATAAAAATTCCAGGTTGCAAACCAGAGAATGAGGCTGGTGAACAGACAACAGATGCAGTGCCAGGCCCATCAAATCAAAAGGAAGTTTCTCGAAGGCCTTCATGCTGTCAACATTTTAAAATCTACCTTGACATTGTCAGAGCTTCTTTTCTTTTTACTCATCAAATTTGTGTTAGGTAAGCCACCAACTGCTTTTAAATCAATTTTCTTTCCGCACAGACAGCTCTCTGCATCATGCGCTCAGGAGTCAGGGAGCCACAATCCTCAAATTTCTCTCTGCTCTTCAAAAAGAAACAATATTCATCACCATAAAACAACTGCTACCAGGTCAGTTCTGTGATTGTCTCCTATCTTTGAAACATATAGCAAAGCAGGCATTTAAGGAGGCAAGGGTGGATTTCCTACTCAACTGAGAAGAGGTGGTGCTTGGACACTGTTTCCAATGACACTCCTTTATTCCCCAGGTATTTGTCCAAAGTCTAGTTTGATATACGATAAGAAATAGGCTTAGAAAACAGACAAACAAAAGAAATAGGCTTAGTTCCTATGATAGCCTTAAGTACTCTTTGTCACTTCATAACTGATTACTTCCTTTTATCTCCAATTTTAAAGAAAAGGTTGGCAAATTATAGTAATCAGAGAGAATCTGAGCATAAGTTTGCTTGAGAATCTTCTAAATTGATATTTATCTAAAGCCTAAAGCCCGAGTCTTGTAGAAAATGGTCTATTTCTTAGTATCTAAAAATATGTGTCTGCCATGACTCTGATTAGGAAAGGAATAAATAAGAAGTTCTGGATATCAACATAGAATGTTGTCCTCATTTATTTTTCTGGAAAGAAAAAGAAATATATATATATATATATAAACTTATTGATCAGAGACAGCTGTCTGCTAATTAAACCTGTCAGCTCCCCAGAGAAAGAAACATATATTATACAATTTGAACTGTTAAGATAATGATAAAAGTGACATCTATGATACAAATATTTTACACTTCAGAAATAAAAATCTAAACACATTTTTTTCTCATAAAATTATTAATTTTTTTTGTCTCTCAAGGGGCTCCTCGGAATAGCACTTGATCCAGGGCAGTTGGCTCAGTGCAGACAAAGCTCATTTACAAGTGCCCTAGCTGTAGGCTACAAGCTCAGTGAGGTGGATTCCAATGTGTCTTACTCATTATTATATTCCCAGTACAAGATATGACACTTAGCACAAAGTGGATGCAAATGACCAAATGAATAATTTTTTTATAACTTTGTTCATGTTCTTACCACTGTCTGGGATAACCAAAACTTTTCTACCATCCCAAACTAGCTATTTCCTAACTTAACACATGTGTCTTCTTCAAGGTATTTCTGGGCAAAATCCTATCTCCGTTCATTGTGTTCTAAATATTAATTCATATAGAACTCTCCTTTCTCTACCTTGGTTCTATTTACTGTCAAATATTGTTCCCTAATTATCTTTTCCCCAACTCAGTTGCAAGTCCTCTAATGACTGAAAACATTTATTATTTGTCTACCCTACAGGGCATAGCATTGTGCACACAATTAGTGGGTATATTACGGGAGCATGGAATGTAAATGACAGCGAGTCTTCAAACAAAACATACCAAGAGTGCAATCTAGTATTACATGGGGCCATAATCTCTTTAACAAGATCCTCTTCCTCATCCTAGCCACAAACCACTTCTTCCTCCCTGCTCAAACTTCCAAATCACAATGTTTTTGTAATGAGAAGCTAGTCATTGCTGCCTTACTTTCAGTTCTATCACCTTATTCATGAGGTTGCTCAGCCAACTCATCTGTCCAGGCTGTCTGCCAAGTGGGCTATAGATTCCAGGGAAAGGTTGTGCTGAGGTTACAAGCAATAAGAACTCAACTTTAAGTGCTTAAGAAAACAGTCAAGCTCTGAAATCATAAAGTGCCATTTATAGGAAATTGATATGATTTTGGGTGCACATGCAAATGTTTTATTATCTTGTGAGAAAACAGAATAATTCTAATCTTTGCTTGAAACTTAAGTCTTATGAAAAAAAATATGACCCTACTTAGGGACCTTAGCAAGAAAAGGTAGGCTTATTTTGGGTGACAGTCCTAAGAAGTCGTCTGAGACTGGGTTCTCCCCAAAGCAGACCGTGGCAGAGGCGTGTGTGCAGGGAGTTGAATTAGAAGGTAATTTCAGGGAGCAAGAGGAAGGGACAAGGAAGCAAAAATAGGGAAGGAGGAAAATAAAAAGAAGGATGGATGTTGAATTGGCCACCATTATGTTCCATCCCATGAGACTATCTGAGGGGTCTATAATTACCCAAGAAATGAAAGGAAGTAGTAATTGCCTATCAACTCTGGTCCACGGTGTCCCCGCAATTCCAGAGAGACTCTGGGGCAGGTAGCAAGCATGAGAGGGCTGGAAGTAGTTGATGTCAGCTGGCACCTCCACAAAGCTGGTTGAAACTTGCCTGGAAGTGGTTGCCTTATCAGGGACAGGAAGTAGAGGGGCTAAAGAGACCTAAAGCTGTGTACAAAGATGGTTCCACTCCAGGAACACAGGCTGTGGCACTAACACTCCCAGCAACCTCTAAGGGCCCTGATGGTGCCCAGGGAGGACCTGGCCTCTGACATGGTGACTGTCGTCTGACATGTTGACTGTCCTCATGTTACCAAAGGCCGTCAGTCAGATATGGCTCAGACACAGAGCCTGCTCAATTTTTGATGAATTCAGTTTTGCTATAATAAGCCCTTTTCCTCTAAGCTAAGGCATCAACCCAGCTTAGAGAGGAGGTGATTCACCATTGCTTACTAAGAAGCCTAACTCCCATGCAACGTTGACAGAATTTGTTATAACATCTCCTTGGAAACCATTCCAGAGTCTGAGCATCAGAGCACCCAGGCAGCCCACAAATACCAGAGACAGGTGCTAGCAGGGATAACATAGGCCAGAAATCAAAGGCTGCCCTTCAAGTGGCATTATACTTACTCAGTCTACTAAAAGTTTTGTATTTGCTGATTTTTCTTCTCTAAATTCATCCAGTTGCTGATTTGACTATGTCCTTCATCTACTCAAAAATAATTTTTAAAAGCCCATCTAGTCTTTTGACCCAGGCAATCCATGCCAAATTTATAGTCAATAGTATTTAAAATAAAACAAATTTATCTTCCAGACCTGTAACTAGGAAAAAGTATCATTTTTAAACAGTGTTTAGAGTTTGCATATGCTTAATAATTCAATAGTAGGCAAGTGAGCCCCAAGCACAGAATATTAAAATTTAATAAACTGGCATTTCCTCTAGCAGTTTCCACCCCCGAATATTAGGACCATCACACTTTAAAGCAAAAAAGTGAGGGCTATTCCCAGCCCGTGGGAGGATAATCGTGTCCTTGAAGTAACTCAGTCAGGGTATTAAGATGTGATCGTAAACAGTGAAACGCTAATCCACAGCAACGTTTTTAAGCTTTTTGGGCTATGAATCACATACTTCTCCCGACTGACAGGTAATTGCTGGTCCTAGCAAAGTTAGAGCTGATTTGCTTTTAGTCCTTGCTGACATTTGGCTCTCTAGATTTTCCTTTGATTTTGCGAGTTGTTTTCACTGTGATTTCCCCAGACATTTTGTTTTTAGGCAGTTAGTTTCTAAGGTTCGTTTCCTTGTGAACAAATAAGTTATGTTTACTGGTAACTGATACTTCTTAAGGCAAACTCCAGCAAAAATACTGAGAATGTCCTTTAGAGAAGGTAAGTAGGGGTAAGAAGCTTACTGAGAGACCATCTGTGCTCCTAGAATATAATCTGATTTGAAATTAGTATGTTTTTGAAACAAGCAGTGTGTGTGTGTGTGTGTGTGTGTGTGTGTGTGTGTGTGTGTGTACAAAAGAAATACTTCTTAGCAAAAATGTTATAACACCAAGCAGCTACTACATACTCCAGGCACTGGACTGGCTAGGTACTATTAATATCAACTTATTTACTTCTTGCAAATTTACCCGCCAGGTAAAGTTTGTCATGGTCTTTTTGAAAATGAACACACCCAGGTATACAATCATTAATCAACTAGACCAATGGCTTATTTCGTTCAGATTGTTTGAATCTCGGTCTCTTTCATTTCAAAACTCATACTTTTCCCACAAAATTTTAAAAAGACAAAGAAGTTTAAATAGGGGCAGGAGGGAAAAGCAGCTTCTTTCAAATTAACCGTTTTTTAGGTCTCTTTGTACGGTTTTGGTTCAACCAAATGCAAAACACATTTTGCCCGGAGAACTTTCCCCTTTAATTTCAAAATCTCCATAATTCATAAGGAATGCAATCCACAGATCCCTAATCTGTTTACCTTAACATCGTCAAAATATCACACGCCAGAAACTTCTTGGGGTCTGAGATGCCTTTTGTCTTTTTAATCCCAGCCTATTTTCCCCTAATCCCAAACTACTTGCCAATAGGAGTGATGTCCGAGTCTAAAAGACATGAATTTGGTTTAAGACTGTCACCTGCTTAAAGAAAACAGATCGTAAAATTTGTAATGTAATTGTTATTCTTCACATGTTAACTGCATCAGAAACACCAGGACAGCAGGACACCAAAGACCCAGGCTGAGATTGTTCCCCTTCCTTAGATTTCTTCCCAACAATTCCTCTTCCTTCCCTCTGATAATGATACAGGTTCAGGAAATCAAATCCCAGATCTCTCAGAAAGAAACTCAAAAGAGCTTCCCATCTTTACATTTTAAAGGTATTACTATTCCCTTTTAACAAACAAGGCATCTGGGGTCTAGGGATGTTAATTTACTTGCCTAAAACTACTGAGAAGCAGAGTAGGCTGGAACTTTTACTGCAGTATCTTTTGTTTTCTTTTTTCTTTTTTTTTCTTTCTTTTAAGACGTCAGTTCATTTTCAAGGGTCCAGCTTTTGTGATGGAAGAGACCAAAAATAATTGGGAACATCTGTACAGAGCAAATAAAACCTTGCCCATGTCAATGAGCACTTGTATGAGGATGGCGCTGAGCTCGCGTTCTGAGGATGCCATGGCAAACAGTAAAGACGGGTCTGGTTGCCCAGACCTCATCCTCTAGTGGGGTATGCAGATAGGTGATCGTGCGGTTATTGCATACCAGGGTGAGCGCCCTGAAAGGAGAAGCTCGGCATGTCCTGGGGCCCAGAGGAAGATCCCCCAACCCTCACCTGCTGGTGCAGAGGGGAGAGGGAAGGCTTCCTAGAGGAGGCAACATGTCTAAGCTAAGACTGAAAGGACAAATGGGATTTCACTAGAGGAAGAAAAGAAGGGATATGGAGGAGAGATTTAGGGAAAATATTTCAGGAAGAGGTTAGAACCTGTGTAAAAGTCAGAGATGAGAGAGAACCAAATGAATTCTAGAAACATGGCAAAGGAGTTTAACAGAGAGGGCAACGGCTCGCCCTCCAGAGTGTGGAGTCAAGAAAGATGGATCCCTCCTTATAAAAGCACCCGCCCCTGGGTCTGCCTGGTGGGCCAGACCTCACTCAAGGGACCTGTTAGAATCAGTTAGGAAGCTGGTGTGGAAGCCCAAAAGCTCTGGTGGCATGTGTCCTCTCTCTGCAGCCCAATAATGCCATGGCAATCCTGACTAGTGTCAGCTACAACTAATTAAGGGCTGCTGTGATGCTTGCTAACTGGCTGAGGACCATTTTACGAGGGCACAGCAGAGAAAGGCACTGCAAAGTGCCTTTAGATGGTCAAAATGAACTCAAAGTATATTTTTAGATCCACCAGGGCTAGTCTGAATAGGGATATCTGTAGAAGTAGAAGAGGAACATTTCAGCTCTCTTGATTTTCTGGAAGGAATGTGTTTGAGGCTCAGGGGAGAGAACATATTTTCAAGGTTTTTCTGCAGTGCAGTGAAATAATCCCTTTCTAAATGCATGCTGCAGAGTAAGGTGCTGAGTGCTTCAATAGCAGCTGCCTATAGACCACTAGCTGGGGGCACCCTGCACTTTCCGCTGTCACAGTCTGAAGAACTGCCTTACAGAATTGGAACTGCATGCCATTGACCTGCCAGCACACGTATCGGGCAAGGAGTGGCCTAAGCATCTTGATTGGGCTGCAGGACTCAAGGTGCCTACTGAACTCCCACTTAAAAACATAAGCCAAACCTAACACACCTACAACACACACGAAAGTTGCTTGTAATGGAAATATTTGCTCTTTTATACAAAAGATAATTTTACAGATCAGCCAATTGGCCTACATGTCCCCTTAATGGAATGTGATTTCACTTTGACATCTTGCCCAGGGCCACATAACACAGAATAGACAAACAAACAAACAAATTATGAGAACTTTCTTTGAGCATTTAATATTTACAAGGCACTAAGCACTTTCATCTTTATTATGTCATTTAATCCTCACAATGACATCATGGGATAGATATTATTTTCCTATTTTATAGAAGTAGCTAAGGAACAGAGAGATTAAATAATTTGCCCTAGATCACTGCTAGAAAGAGACAGAGGCAGGCCAGTCCCAGAGCCTGTTTGCTTCCAAAATCCATGTGCTTTTTATTACATCACATTGCCTCCAAGAAGGGCAAAAGAGATTTTCAGGTCACATGAAACATAATACTTTAGGAGCAGTCACTTTTGGAAGACTTAGTAGCCTTGGCCTCTGTTGGCAAACTGATAAAGCAGAGGAAATTAATCAGACAATTTAAGTTAAGAAAACAAAAAACAAAAAAACTACCCTCTGATGAGTAAAAAAATCCAATTCCAAAAGCACATTCTTTTAAAATAGTTGCAAAAGTCTTCAAAATAGTTGCAATTGATGACCCACTTATTTCAAAGAATGTTTTTCTCTGGGAAATTTTATTTTATTTTGCATTTTTAATCGATATGTCATAGCTGTACATATTTTGGGGATACATGTGGTATTTTGATACCTGTATACAATGTATAATGATCAAGTCAGGGTGACTGGGATATCCATCTACCCTAAATACTTTTCTTTGTGTTGGCAACATTCTAATTCTTCCAGCTATTTTGAAATATACAATAAATTAATGTTAACTATAATTTCCCTATTGTTCTATTCCTTCTAACGGTATTTTGTACTCATTAACCAACTTCTTTTCCATTTTCAACCTAATGGCCCTTCAGTGCAACAGAAGTTGACAGTGTCTGGAGTTCGAAGTATTCCTGTTGCATCTGTGTCAGAAAGAACAACTCTGAACCCTCCACCTGGGCCAGTGGAGCTTCAGGGGCCATGGGGGGTAAATGCCTTCTGCTGGCCTGTGGTCCCAAGGCCCTTTCCATCCTGCCAGAATGCACTGGGCCTGTGCAATATGATTTGAGGCATTGGCAGCTGGACCAAAACAGCTGGAGAGTTTAATCAACTCAAGGACAAAAGTTGGCCCAACTCTTTGAACACACTGACAAATCAATTCTGTTAAAATGGCCAATCCCAGAAGCCCTGTTTAAAAACGATGCCTAAAACTTAATTGGAATAGGGAAAATCCACACTGACCCAAGTACCTTCAGGCCAGCTTCATCCACATGTTCAGCATATGCCAATAAGCTCAATGTCTGCTTTTAGGTCAACTCTCTGCCCTCCCCCTGCCCTTTGAATTCACTCTTTCTCTTCTGGGCAGTGTCCAGCTCGAAGGTAGGAACATCACGCTGGCTTATGTAGGTATATTCTAGCCACATGCCAGAAATAGCAACACGTCAGGCCATACATAAGTTTTTTTCTCTATCCACCCAGACAGCCAGCAATACCACTACACTGGTTCCCTCACACTACGAACACACCAAGGAAAGCGCAACACTTAATCTTCTTCAAAGAAATGTCACATACTTAAAAAAAACTGTCTCATTTTACATAGATGAGGCAAAAACCACAAATGTGGCAGTATTCATAGTTTTTCCTTTTCCCTCTGGTCTTTATCTGCTAAGCATCTCTCTCCCCTCACTCCCAATAGTTCTTTCTCAACACCATTGCTTCACTAATTTTTTAGGAGTTCAAGACCATCCTGGCCAACATGGTAAAACCCTGTCTCTACTAAAAAGATACAAAAAATTAGCTGGATGTAGTGGCACACACCTGTAGTTCCAGCTACTTAGGAGGCTGAGGCACGAGGATCCCTTGAACCTGGGAGGCAGAGGTTGCAATGAGCCAAGATCATGCTATTGCACTCCAGTCTGGGTGACAGAGCTAGACTCTGTCTCAAAATAAGGTAAAATAAAATAAAATAAGTTCTAGAGACCTAATGCTCAGCATAGTGCCTACAGTCAATAATAATCTATTGTATACTAAGAGAGTAGATCCTAAGTATTTGCACTACACACACAAAAGGTAACTATGTAAGGTTATGTGTATGCTAAATAGCTTGAGTGTGGAAATCATTTCACAGTGTATACATATATCAAAACATTATGTTATTTACCTTGAATATATACAATTTTTGTTTTTCAATTATACCTAAATACAGTTGAAAAAAAATTGATTCTATTTGCCTTTATAGTGAGAATTTCTTACAATCCAGGCATTTTTTCTTTCTGTTAAGGCCTATACTGTCACAATCAAGACCTGTCTCTGCAAATGTAAAGATCAATCTAGATGTTAAGACTAGAGTGTAGCTGGGGCAAATGGATAACAATTTCTCTGTGGCCAAGGGATATACAAATACTTGAGTATAAAACACAAGTCACCCACTGGTACAGGACTCATGCTCAGAGAATCAATGATAATAATTCCTACAAACCACCTAACTCCTACTTTCTGCATACATCCTTCTTTGTCTCCTCATTTCAGAATGTCCAGGCCCTAACTTCAAGCAAAAGAAACCAAAAGCAACCTGTCAACAATGGGTCCAAATCAGTGGCAAATACTCTAGAAATCAAAACAGAAACCCTCTCTCCTCCACCTCTTCCCAGGGTGCCAGAACAAAGAAGCAGTGGGGCCAGACTTGCAAGTCCTAGCAGGAGGAGCCTTTCCTTTCAGGATATTTGCCAAGCATTCTTATTTCACTGAATTGTAAGTGGTATCGTTTTGGGCACAGGAAGGACACAGAAGGGTTAAGTAATGTGCCAGATGTAACAGGATAGGGAAAAAATAAGTTATGTTTCTCAAATTTTATCTGTCATAAGAGCCAGTGTGGAGGCTGTGCCGGTCCTTTTTTCTTCCAGTAGTAGGGTTTTTAACCCAATTATTCAGATTTTTTTTTCAACTCTTTGTTTTATTTTACTTGTACAATTAGTCTTCAAGTTGATTTGAAAACAACAACAAAAAAACATAATGTAACTTTGAAAGATGTGGAAAGTTAACATTCTCCTGTGAGGCTTTAAAGGACCACCAAAGTTAGCACATTCTTAGCATTTGAATACAGGCCCTGCACTCACTGCTTCCAGTAATAATTTGCTTCAGATAACTTTGCTATTGGAGTGTGTTTTGGGATAGGTGCTCCGACACCACTTAAGGCAAATTCCAAACTCTTCTGGAAAGTATTTTTGTAAAAGAGAAACAGTCATGAGGAAGGATTACCAAGGGGAATTTTGGAAACCAGCCACACAATTAGGTAACTTTTCTTCTCCAAGGACCTGTAACTTCTGCTCAATTTTAGTATTTATATGGACACAGCCCTTGCACTCTGACATTTTTAGAAGAAATTACGCTGTGCCAGAGATCTGGGATCAGTGACAACCACAATGGTCTCCTTGGAAAGCAAAAATGCTCCCAGGAAAAGTCAAGTCACTTACTCGTTAATCAAACTGCCAGTCACTTCTCACAAGTAAGACTGCTAAATGGATAGGAAAATACCATCTTTGTTCTAAATTTAGGAGATGAAGGAGGACAAGGGAGAGGAAAAGGAAAGATGATAAAGAGGGAGGAGGTGGAAAGGAGAGAAGAGAAGGATTCTGACAATGAAAACTCCAGCTAGATAAAGGAGATAGAGCTGAAAGGAAAGAAGTATCAATGTAGAATGGACAGTCAAAGGAATCAGACAGTAGAGTATCTGGTAGGTAACAGTAGGGAGAGACAATGGCTATTTTAAGTCACATCTCAAGCTGAGTTGAGTTCACATTCTGATTCCAATTCTTTCCAGCTGAGCGATCCTGGGCCTGTTCTTTAACCTTTCTGAACTTTGGTTTCCTCGTGTGTAAAATGGGTTTTACTATCTTCAACCTTGCCATGCAGTTAGCAGGATCAAAATAATGTGTATAAATCCTTGCTCATTACAGTTCCTATACCATGGTATCTTGGCTGAGAACAAACCCTTTGTCTTTCTTAAGACTGATTAGCCTGGAATGTTCTGAGCTATGCTGCTGGGTTCTTGGGTAATTTAGTTGTCTTAATGGAAGCCAGAGGGTAAGACCACACCCCTGAGAGTGGAGGTGGAGCTTCTCTGAGGGAAATGGAAATCACAGCTGACGTCTACTCTTGGTGAAAGCTAGGTCAATCCTGGGACAGGAAATCAAGACTGTGGAGGTGGGCAAGGATTGCAGGGGGTACTTCTTCCTTTGTGGAGGTGGAGGTTGGTCTTAAGCCTTTCTTTAGGAGACACACTGTTGGGTATTCTCCCTGGAGAGAAGAAAGACGATTCCTTCAAGATGGTGGTCAGCTGAGAGAAAGTCAGGAAGAGCTTGCTCAGGACCTCCTGGGCCCAGCAGCTCTGATCATCACACAACAGTTAGTCTGTTTTGTGCTTTCTTTCTGCCATCCCTGACTTTCGGTGAAGGTTTTCAAAGAATTGCAGCCTACTCTCCACTTTCCTTGTGGGTAAATGAGCCTAAGGGAAGGACCAAGGGAAACAGGTGAAAGTAACTGAGGCCAGAGAGAAGCTGGTCTCCAGAGGCAGTAGGGGAGTGCATAGATGTTCGTGGGAAGCAGAGGCCAGCATTCCAGAACCTGAGCAGCTCATGACAACTGGGTGGACTGAAAGGGACGTGTTCACCTGCTCCAGGGAGCCCAAAAGAAAGGAAGGACATTCTGATAAGCACTGGGCTCTATGTAATCAAGTGGGTGGAAGCAAGTATAAGCTCCTTTTAATTGATTTCCCAAGTATTAACTCCAGTCTAGAATCAAGATGGCAGTTAATTATCTTCCAGCAAAAGATTTTTTAAAAACTACTCTACCATTACTGGCTTTGGATGTGAGAAACTTCCTGCCATGGTGGTCAGCTTCACATAAAACCCATGAAAACACCTGATCGATCCCTACTTGTTCTGCAAAGTGGCCAGCCACAGAAAACTCTCTACTCCTCACACCAAACAATGCTTCCTTGTTTGAAATGAACTGCTTGCTTGCTTCTTTGCAGCAGACCAAGAATTGCTAAAAGTACCCCAAGATCAATAAGTCTCCCCTGCTTCTCCATCCCACCTTAGCAGAAAGCTGGACAATCAGATTCTTCGCCCAGCATTTCTCCTTACAGTCTAAAACTTCCTCTTCTGTACACCCTCAAAGCCCGCTGAAATGAAAGTGATAGCAGATGGATTCCCTTGCTGCAAGTTTATGAATAAACAGCCTATGTTAATTTTGTCCTGAAACCAGTTTGTCTTTTCAAATGGGAAGTCAGTCACAGAAATATGGCATTTGCCAAATGAGAAATTTGGAGTAGAGCCCCTAGAGAAGCAAAGGGCTTCTATTTCTTGTAGTTTTCTGGAATTTAGAGGGAGTTTCATGCCCTTTATCCCTCCTCCCTACTCAAAGCCTTTATAGGTGAATCATGGGGCCTCATCGTAGGTAAACAGGTGAGAGGTTCTCTTGATGGTGTGAACAGCTGGAGAGGTATCAAAGTGTTTAGAGAGAGAGGATGTCACTGGTCCTCATGGGACCAGCTAATGCAAACTTCAGGGTTTAATATATTATAATGGGACCATAGCTAATGCAAACTTCCAGGTTTAATATAACTTTGAAAAATAAACTATATGCATTAGATTGATGTATCAAACCAAATTAATAAGTGTTAAACATCTCCCATGTTCAGGGCTAATATATAGATAATAAATACTACGTAATGGGAACTTAAATCAATTAAAGCAACTCTGGCCTCCCTAGAAGTCATCAAAAAATCCACATTCTAATTTTGGGAATTCCACAGAACCTAGTGAACAACATGTCAGAATAGGCTATGGGATTTTAAGATGCTCTTTCAGCTTTGTCTGGAGGGCTTCATCTAAAGTGACTGGGCGCCTTTATTTATGAAGAAGTTTTAAGTCCATTTTCTCCAAAGCAATGAGCACTGGTTAGCTTTATGGCACATGAGCCAGGATCTTATATACCATTCTTTGTGCAACTAAATTGTCCCCAGGTGCCAGGAAAGTATAGTACAAATGAATTTTGTCGGCAATAATACCCGGATCCTGGTGACTTTCAGTCCACATTGCCCCATGAAGGACTTCTACGTCCGCCCTCCCCTAGTCTTCCCCATTTATTCATATAACCCAGTTCTCACTGGTACAGTCCAGCTGCTTTCACCGATGGCCTTCATGAGGAGGCAAATCTCTTGAAGACTGCCTCCTTTGCTCTCACTGTCCTGGGCTGTCAGAAGAGCAAGACTGCCCTCAGGTTAATGACCCTAAGAGTCTAGGGGCGAGGGAGAAAAACTGGCTTCTCAAGTCTGGAGGGCTCACCTCAGTCTGAGACCATCCTGCCTTAGTCCAGACACAGATTTTCAGGACCGGCAAATCCTTCTGCTTTGGTTTGGATGGCTCTCTCCTACGGGCCGCAAAACCAATCCCTCAGGACCCTGAGGTCCAAGGGCCCAGGGATCACGTCACAACCAAACCACCCATTTCTTACTGCTTTTTCTCTTTCACTCATCCTCTCTTGCATAAAATCCCTTCCCCTTTCTTCTGCAGAAACCACAAAGACCCAGGCATATCTAAATCCAGTGAGGTCACCAGCTAGATTTTTCTTAAACAGCTACATTGAATCCCAGCTTGACCTAGCTGGGGGCACCCAAAGACAATTTGAACTGAGCCTCTGAACTTTAGTGTGGAGAAGAGGGGTGGTCTAAATCACCCATTTCACTCCAATCAGCCTATAGATCTTGGACTGGTGTAAGAGCCACCAATGGATCTGTGAGGGCTACATATGGATTGGTGAGGGCTTCCAACTGGGTGCCTGAAGTTCTGGGGTGTGGGGAGTACCAGGGGTAATAGGACACCTCTTTCTGTAGGACTGAGGACCTCTTTAACCTCCTGACCCCTGTCCAGAAAGAATTTCCTATTTCTACTACTTGCAGGTAGCCTCTTTCTATTTCAACTCACCATAGCTCAAGGTGCCTCTCAAGCAACTCATGCCTTACTCTGCTTTAGGATTTGTGAGAACAGCCTCTACATATCCTCTACTTGATTATATAGTTCACAGCGCAAGAATCCATTCACTAGGCTGAAGCTCTGCTTATGGCCATTGTTGAGCAGTAGTTGTTCATTTCACTTAAGTTCTGTGTAGTTTGGTTGTGCCCATTTGTGGCCAGGTCTTCTGGAATGTGACAGGAGAAACTGAGCTCATGCAATAGTGCAACATTCACCCTTCCCTTCCCACAACTCCCCAGCACCCTGGCCATGTCCTGGCAGCAGACTCCCATATAAACTCACCCCCACCCCTGGGCCGGCTCACTCAATTCTTTTGGA
This sequence comes from Rhinopithecus roxellana, assembly GCF_007565055.1. NCBI lineage: Eukaryota > Metazoa > Chordata > Mammalia > Primates > Cercopithecidae > Rhinopithecus > Rhinopithecus roxellana. The sequence goes on along the minus strand of NC_044563.1, from coordinate 128,097,316 downwards.
CACAGAGGAGTGCTCATTCTTCTGTTCAGCTGTAGTCTTGGAAATGTGTTTTGCCTCCTCCCACTATAGCTCCTGGCTGCCCTTCCAAGGCCTGGTGCCTGAAGCCCCTCCTTCCTCCTAACCAGGAGCTCCCACCTGGCCCTCTGACAGGAAGGTGAGAAATGCCCAAGTAAATCAACAGAGACTCTCAAATTGGCAAACAGCTTTATTTTCTTTTTAGAATTCCAATACCTAGTTTGGTGAGACAGGAGGTTTCAAGAGCTGCCTGTGGGAGGGTAAGTTGTTTCATCACCTCTGGAAGGCAATTTGGCTAAGTGTCAAGCACTGCTAAAATATTCACATCCCTTAATCCAGCAATTTTTCTTTAGAGCAAGTTTCCTGCAATTCACAGGGGAAAAAAGAAAGAAATTTTAAAAGGCACTCAACCTCACTAGTAGTAAAGAAAATGCAAATCAAAACACCAAGATTTTTTTTTAAGTACTGGATTGGGAGAAATGTAAAAGGCTGATAAGGTGGTTAAGGGTGTGGGGATATGGGCATTTTAACACACTGCTTCTTTGAATGTGAACTGGCCCAGCATTTCAGGAAAATCACCTGGCATAATATATTAAAATTAAAAATATACCTCCCCTTTGGACAAATAATCCCAATTCTCAGAACTACCTTAAATAATTAAAAAACATCAGCACATAAAGGCACATGTGGATGTTTAATGCAACATTATTAGAAACTTAGAAACTCCCCAAACTTATAAACATGTATTTCTATTTATGGGATACAACTTAACAAATTATGGTACATTCATATTATGGACTATTATACAGTTATTTGAAAAGAATTAGTGCTATATCTTTTGCCCTGGAACATTGCTTGATAGATCTTCAGTGAAAATAATTTCAGAGAAACTAGTATTGTTAAGACTACATTTTTACTAAAAATAAAAACCATTCAATGTTTCACTCATTTTTTAAACAAATGTTTATTAAGGCCTAGCTAGCTCTGTGCCAGGCACTAGAGATTAAGTAGTAAAGAACATATGATTCTCATTTTCCTATGTACTATTTAAGCTAAGAAAATGCATAGAAAGAAAATATACCTCAAGAAATTATAGAAGGAAAGGAAGGAAGAATTCTCACTTTTCTTTTACATTCCCGCATGGCTTGAATTGTTTCCAAGAAGCTGTATGACTTTTGTCATTAAATTTTAAAATTCACACACAGGCAGACAAAAAACAAAACAAAACAAAACAAAATCTGTATCCTAATGAAAACATCAGAGAGGTACCTGGGGACTTATGTACAAGGAGACACTGTCAGGTAGTGGTTATGAGCGTGACTTTGGAGTTAGAGCCGAGTGTGGTTCCTTCTCTGCCACGGACTCAGCTGTGTGATCCTGAGTAAGTTGTTTGATTTTTTGCGTCTCAGTTTCCTTCTCAATAGAAGGAAAATCACAATAATGCTCAGCTTGAAATATGATGAGTGTGAGGATGAAATGAGATGATGGTGTTGGTATAGTATATTACTATAATGTCTGGCATATAGTAAATGCTTAATAAATGGTAGCTAAAAAGGTCATGAGGATGTTTATCTTAGTACTGTTTAAAATGGCAACAAACAAATGTCTTACAATTGCTATATAAATAATGAACAATATCTGTATGGAGTACCTATGAAGACATTAAAATCACATTTTTAAAGAATTTTTAATGAAATGAGAAAACAAATTATAATTTTGTAGTGAACAAAACATATATTACTTAACATATATAAAACATATATATCTTACTGTAATTCCCATTTCCATAAGACATATTTCTGTGTATATGTATAGCAAGAATCCTTGGCAAGAAATGTCCAGGATATTAACACGTTTTCTGAAGCTTTTTATAACTTCCTCTTGTCTATTTTCCAAATGACAAGCAGTAAAACCTTTTAAAGAGAAAAAAGCCTCTATGTTTGCCTTCAAGCTCAGAAGGTGGGAGAGGATAGGTTTTCCAGCTTCCATTTTCCTTCACCTAGTTGAGGAGGAAAATCCCAGGTGACACGGGAATTGTGGCACCGTTAAATTGGGAAGGAAGGCAGGCTGTGTCTAAAGACAGCAGCCAGCCTAAGCCAGAAGAGGAGGGAAACTCAGAGGTGCTTACATGAGCAAGTAGAGATTCTGATTTAGCAATCAGAACCTCTGAACTGGAAGGGAATTTGGAAATTATCGAATTCCTTGCTTCTCAAAGTGTGGTCTGTGGATCACCCAGGGCTTGTAAAAAAATTCAGAATCTCCAGTTTTACCATAAATCTAATAAATCAGAATTTGCATTCTAACAAGATTCCCAGGTGATTCTTTTGCACATTGCAGCTTGAGAAGCAAAAGACATTCCTGTGATTTATAGTATTAAGATGGGGAATCCACAACTCTTAAGAGGCAAAATGATGAGTTCAAGACCACATAGCCATTTTAGTGGTAAAAATTGGACTAGAAAGCAAAAATTGGTAAAAATTGAACTTATTTGAGGCTGTACCTCCTGTGAGAATTGAGTCATCAGAAGAATCAGGGCACCCATCCTGGTATCATAGAAAGAGTGTGGACCTAGGAATCAGAGATGGCTGGCTTGTGTTCTGCCACATCTTAGTTGTGTGACCTTGGAAACTGGAACCTCAGTTCCTTCTCTGCAAACTGAGGACAATACATCAGGTTATGGGGGGCAGGGATGGTAAGTGAAATAATGTATGTAATGCCTGGCACATGGTGAGCAGTCAACAGTAATAATTTTAACCCCCGACCCCTTGTTTTCTCACTATGTCTTGCTGCCTGTCACTACATCACCCAGCTATTTACCCTATTTCGTATATACTATGTGGTACCTCCTGCAAAGCCTTTTCCATTTCAGTAATTTTTACAGGTATGGATTTTATTCATTATGCCTTTATTGCACTGAGACAAATTATTTTTGCTATATGGTGGTGGGTGAATTCAAGGTCAGCAGCCATTGCTAGCATTATTGAAAGTGCTTTGGTCTAACTCCTTGGAAGCTTTTTAAGTGTTTGTTGCAATTGGTCTTTAGTCCCTTATAAATTTGCTGTCACCAGATCCAAGTGAAATCATGGTCTAAAAGACAATTGAATGGCTCAGAATTTCTGACCTCAGACTCAGCACACACATCTTCCCCATCCTACTCTTCCCTTTGTTCTGTGTTCCACCTTGCTTCTGCTCCCAATCTCCTTTGTTCTCTTTCACTTTTATCAAAGGCTTAACTATGCACCAGGATTTTGATCACAGATTTATTAAACGTTTAAGTATATGTCCCCTGAGTGATGGTTTCTCAGTAATGAGGTGCATTCAGAAGGAGAAGAGCAGGTCAATCATGGGTGTAATTTGGAAGAGTTTGACATCAGCCATTTCATCTCTGACAGGGTTAATCACAGCTTTAGTTTTTCAAGACCCAGACTTGCTGGACTGTACCTGCCAAGGTCAGTTAGGGTGTCCCAAATTAATTTTAAAGACACATGGCTGCTTGGAGTTCACTGAGTTAGCTCACAATATATTTTTTTAATTACTCAGTTTATTTCCCCTCAAATTAGGAAAAAAAATATAAATTACCTTGAAATGGCCAGAAAATAATATGCCATTATAATAGAAAAATAAAATGAACGGATATTGTTGTATTTACAAGGCAAGGCAAATTCTTAGAGAAAATCTGCCTTTTTGAAGACAGCGTACAGGACTTGTTGGAAAAACTGCTGAGTATTGAGTTCAACCTATTCAATAAAGATTTAATTGGTACCTCTTCTGTATAAGGCATTGTTTTAGATGTTGTAGGGAGTCCAAAAATAGCTCTCTGATGGAGTGTATAGTGTAAGCATAAGGATAAGGATAAGAGAAACAGTCAACATCTATCATTTCAGGCAGAATATCAGAATCATGAGAGGTCTACATTCTATGGGGGTTTGTCCACAGAGTTCAACCGTATGTGAAAGGCCAGAAGTGTTAGTATTCAAGAAGAGCTTTTTAAATATAGACTGTGTAGCAGCTTTCCACTTTATTTATAAACCTACAAAATCACAACTATAACATGCACGTTTCCTAATAAGTTAAATCAGTCAAAAGTTGTGATGGTTAATACTGAGAATCAACTCGACTGGACTGAAGGATGCAAAGTATTGATCCTGGGTGTGTCTGTGAGGGTGTTGCCAAAGGAAATTAACATCTGAGTCAGTGGGCTGGAAAAGACAGACCCACCCTTAATCTGGATGGGCACCATCTATCTCATCAGCTGCCAGCATGGCTAGAATATAAAGCAGGCAGAAAACCGTGAAAAGACTAGACAGGCCTAGCCTCCCAGCCTACAGCTTTATCCCATGCTGGATGCTTCCTGCCCTCAAACATTGGACTTCAAGTTCTTCAGTTTTGGGACTCAGGCTGGCTCTCCTTGCTCCTCACCTGGCAGACAGCCTATTGTGGGACCTTGTGATCATGTGAATTAATACTTAATAAACTCCCTATATATATGTATATATATATCTCCTATTAGTTCTGTCCCTCTAGAGAACCCTGACTAATACAGAAGTATATAAAGAAAACATTGACTGTCTACCTTTTCCTCTCTCCAAGTCTACCTCTCCCAAACCAAAATAATCAATGTCAATTGTCAGGTATATCCTTCCTCCCTCATACATATACCACTGTCTCGAACTCTGCTGCTGCTGTTACTGCTTGTGTGTATTTTTTAACCCAAATGGTATATCATATATACTATTCTACAATTTATTTTTCATTTTGTAGAATCCCAAATATTTTCTCAGCTTAATACACATTGATTCAATTCATTCCTTCTAATAGATTCACAGTGTTGCTTAGAATGACTCTTCCAGGATTTGGTCTACCATTTCCATAGTGATAGACATTCAGATCATTCCCAGGATTTTATTACATAATGAGTTGAATTTTGACAGGAAGGGATGGAATCAAAGAGTCAAAAAGGCAAACAAACATAACTTTGGCTAAAAGCAGTCATTGTCCCAATGGTTTCTCTACAGTCATGGGTTGTTTGTTGCTGTGCTAATAGGGACCCTCTTGTTGTTCCCCCATGGTTTCTGGCTTTTCAGCTATCACTGACAATTCTCATAGGCCTTCTTGTATTTCATGCTATACCAGAGACCCATCATTCCCTCTTCTAATTATGTCTCCTTATTCTCACACCCTGTTAGGGATCTGCACATACCACTTTCTCAGACAGCAGAGATCAATGGAACAAGTTACCTATCCCTGTAGTCACCACTGATTGAATTGTAGTGGACATGTGATCCAGGCTGACCAATCAGATTTTTCCTTCTGAGAATAAGAATTGGGACCTTGAGGTGGGATGAGGACCATGTGAAGTGCTGAAACTGATAAGCAGTGTGCAGCTGAGGAAGGGCCTTGTATGTGAGCCAAATACTTACCAAAACAGAGAAACAGTGAAGGTCAGACTGCACAGAGAATGCAGAGAATGAAGCTAAGTAAGAGGAGAAAGAGACAGAAAGAGAGAGAGAGAGAAAGAGAGAGAGAGAGAATCCTTCTTCACTTCCCATTGACTCCTCAATTCTTCAATTCCTGGCTCCAGTTCCTTATGAGGACTGAGGAAACTTTCTAACTATGAATTCCATAAGACACTTCTAATAACTTCCTTTTGTATAAATAGGTTTGAGTGATTTTTAAAAAATCTTTGATTGTTTGGTTTGTTTTTAGTAACTTGCAACCAAGTGATTCTTAACTAAAACTTTTGGCTAGGAGTGGGGTTGAGGGAAAATTATTCTCTCACCAAATTTGAGATGAAATAGAGATAGCATAGCTATCTTACTTGGAGATGTGATAGCCTACTTTCTTTCTGTGTAGAGAGAGATATAAATTGTGTGATTTATTAATAACAGAATGATTATCATATTGGATATATCCCCATAGTGTGAAAATTAATGAGTGTCTGTTTTCAATAAATTTTTTTCTAAGAGATTGAGAATAAAAACTCAACACATTTTATTTAATGAACTTATTTGAGCCTGTACCTCCTGTGAGAATTGAGTCATCAGAAGAATCAGGGCACCCATCCTGGTATCATAGAAAGAGTGTGGACCTAGGAATCAGAGATGGCTGGCTTGTGTTCTGCCACATCTTAGTTGTGTGACCTTGGAAACTGGAACCTCAGTTCCTTCTCTGTAAACTGAGGACAATACATCAGGTTATGGGGGGCAGGGATGGTAAGTGAAATAATGTATGTAATGCCTGACACATGGTGAGCAGTCAACAGTAATAATTCCATCTGTCTCTCTCCTCCCCACCCCCCCAACTTGTCTGCCTGCCACTACCTAGGAATCAGATCCCTTTGCTCCCCATCTTTTCTAAGGTTGAAGCCACTCATCTCTCCTCTGATGTCATACAGCAAGGTGCAAACCAAAGCTAATAGGAGACTACGGCATGCAGCCAGAGACAAAGATACCAGGAGAAAGTGACAGAGTCCTGAAGGGGTGGAGGAGAGGGGAAGGACTGCTTGTATAGCCAAGATCCTTGGGCATACTGCTTACATTAAAAGCTATCAGGCTAAAAAATTTTAGGACCAACCACTGAGCTCTTTTACCACTCCAAAAACCAACTCTGCCAAATAATTAAAATGCCAGGTTGTGTGGAGACACAGCCATAGATAATGGCATGTAGTTGATCCCTGAGCTGTTTGCTCATTAGCTAATGGTTGCTCCCTGAGCAGTTTTCTAAGCTGACAGCTACAGCAACTTTAATTTAATGTTGATTAAACATGGCCATATGCTGGAATTGTATCATTAAAGATTAACCAGTCCTCTCTCCAAACAGCTTACAAGCTAGAATGAGTAGATAAAAAGATATACACACACACATGCGCTTGAGGGACAATAAAAGAAAGCAGCTTTCAAACATTACGTCATGTCACACCTGTAATCCTAGCATTTTGGGAGGCCGAGGTGGGTGGATTGCTTGAGGTCAAGAATTCAAGACCAGCCTGGCCAACATGGTGAAGCCCCATCTCTACTAAAATACAAAAATTAGCTGGACATGGTGGCAGGTGCCTGTAATCCCAGCTACTCGGGAGGCTGAGGCAGGAGAATTGCTTGAACACAGGAGGCAGAGGTTGCAGTGAGCTGAGATCGCGTGACTGCACTCTAACCTGGGTGACAGAGCCAGACTATATATATATATATATATATATACACACACATATATATATATATACACACACACATATATATATATACACACACATATATATATATACACACACACATATATATATATATAGCCATGAATAAAATTGATATTAAACAGTTATGAAGTTATTAGCACCACTGGTCTCTGCAGGAAAGGTGAAGATGTTTTTGTTTAATTTCAAGAACTTCTGTTCAAAAAAACCCAAAAAGCCTCTGGAAGGACTACTGCTGGCTAGGGTTGTCCGGGTAGAAGGTGGGACTATATAGGAGCTCTTTACCACACTCACACGTCCTGCTGGACTGAGTCATCCCTCATTAACGTGGTTGATTGACTTGATGATTGATTGATTCATTCATGCATGCATACAACAGTTTGTATACCTACTATGTACCAGGCACTGAGGACACAAAGAACAAGAAGACTTAAGTCTTCTTACTGTAGGGGTTTTCAGGATAAAGGGGGGAGACTAACATATGGACAGATAAGTTGCACTAAATTTTTCAGTTATAACAAAAGTGTAACTATGTTCTGAGAGAACCTATAAGTCAGAGCTGTTCGGTTTGTTTAGGGGAATTGGAAGATTTTGTAAAGGTGTCATGAGAGCTAACCATCTCATTGTATACATTTAGAATTAGATAGATAGATAATTTAGAATTTATATATACAATTTAGAATTATGAACATATGTATACATGTATTATATGTATACACACACACACGATGATGATACCCTTTTTCTTGCCACCTAGTGCATGTACAAATACATGTGGTAAATAGAGGGTAGGAAAATGAAAACAGAAACCTCAAGTATATTCATAATTGGGGTTCAGACACCGATGATCTGGGATACCACATGCATGTGTGAATGAACTCCCCTGGAAGCTAGATTTAAGGGCAATACTAGGACCCTGGAGAGAGAAGTCACCAGAAGAAAAGGAGCTAGGCATAAGCAGCAAGACTCCATGACAACCAGAGGTTCTGAGGGGAGAGGCGGTTCGGGTGGCTGTATGGAAGCACGTCGCAGGTGCATGGACACACTGGAGAGGAAATGGACATATATGTGGACATAACAAGATGATTCTTATCACCTGGAGGCTCAAGTGACCATGCTTTGGGCCCTCTTAACTTTGTGAGACACAAAAGGAAAGAGCTTTCTACTTCACACACACACACACACACACACACCCCACATACACACCACACACACACACGAACACACAGACACATGCACCCACGACTGGGCGATCATGGAACCATGAAGTGAGACACTGATGGCCAGGAAAGATCAGCGGAAAGTCTTGCTGCAGGACTTCTTTAAAACACAGGATTCCCTACTGCCTCCAACTAAAGTCTCATTTATTTGACCATCTGATAAGCATGTATCAAGTTCCTATTTTGTGCCAGTGACACTCAGTGTTTAAAAACACATCTATTGGCCACTCACCCTTTCTCTCCTTGGTCTAAGAAAAGACACATGGAGGCAAAATGGCACCGTTAGGCCCCTTCCTTATTACATGAGATGGGAACAGATTTGAAATGGGGAAGACATTGATTTCTGTGGAGGAAGATATGAAATCATGGTTAATAGAGCGGGGAACTGAATGGGAACCATTCCTCACGCAACTCGGGCAATAACGCAGGTGGACCAGACAGGAAGAAGGGGAGCCCTGAAGAAAAGATTTTCAAAGGGAAGCATAGCATAGCATAGCATAGCATAGCATAGCATAGCATAGCATAGCATAGCATAGCATAGCATAGCATAGCATAGCATAGCACAGCATAGCGGCTTAAAGAAACCTGCCATCAGACAGCCTGGATTTGAATTCCAGCCCTACCAGTGATGTTGGGCTGGTTACTTGACTTTGCTTTACCTCAACTTCCTCATCTCTAAAAAGGAGATGTCAGTTAAACTTACAGTATTTACACCATTTTATAAGGTTGAAATGCATGTAGGCCACTAGTCAATATTTTCAGGGCAAAACAATCTCATTTTACATTTCCCAACCCCTAATTTTTATTTTGAAAAATGTCAAGGCTGCAATGGGTGTTGTGCTGTGTCACCCAGATCGCCCATTGAAAACTGAAGGGTTTATTCTCCCAGCTGCTGGGTGTTGTCACCATTGCCTTACTCAAGATCATGCTGTCTTCCCAGGGCAGTCCCTATCCAATGATGTTTGACACCCAGGACTGGAGGTTGCAGGGAACAATGGCCCCGTCCTCTCACCCTAACATGGGCCAATAAAGAAGGGCCCTCCCAGCCCAAAAGCCTCCATGGATCAGCCCAGCTGAGCTCTTGTATTTGCAGCACAGTCCAACTTCTTCCTCTGCCCAATCCTGATCCTTTTCTTCCCCCAACCATATTGATCCTGAGAGCATTCCCTAATAAACCTGCAAATTAATCACCATCTCCGAATTGGCTTCCCAGAAAAAGTGACTTTCAGCAATAGAAAAGTGGGGAGAATAATACAGTAAGCACTCATAAGCCCGCCACCTAGATTTGACAATTTTTTGCCAGAGTTATTGCCTCCTCTCTCTCCATCTCCTTCTTTCCCCCGCTTCCATTTTAAAAGTAAGTTGCAAAGGGCATGACACTTTACCTCAAAATACTGTTATGTGTATTTCCTAAGAATAAGGACATTTTCCTCAAAATCATACCACCATTATCATGATCATATCTAAGGAGATTAACAATAACTCTCTGGCATTAATTCATGTTCAAATTTACACAATAGTCCAAAAATGTGTTCTACAGCTGTTTACTTTTGAGCCAGGATTCAATCAAGGTTCATAAACTGTGTTGGGTTGTCATGAGTCTTCAGTTTCTTTTAATCTAGAATTTTTGGGGGAGGGGGGCAAGTTTTTGAGAAGTCAGGCCAGTTTTCTTGTAGAATGTTCCATCCTAGGTTGTCTGACTGCTTCTTATGTGCCACTTTACTTTTTCATATATGGTCTGTATTTCCTGAGATCTAAAGCACCTTCTGAAGGCTTGATTAGATTCAGAGCCAGCACTTCTGACAAGAACATTTCCTAGGTGCTGTTTTGTATTTCGTGTTGTGTACCATCACTAGGCACATGGTGTCAGACTGTCCTACTGCAAATGATGCCATGTCTGATCCCTTGGTTAAGGTGCTGGCTACCAAATCATTCAGTTACAAAGACCTATGCTCCTTTTTGTAATTAGTAATTAAAATGTGGATTGGTGCTTTCGTAGTGAGCAAATATTCTGCTCCCCAGCAATCTCTCAGTACAGCATTGTAGTGTCCATGTTCTTTGCCTAAAACAGCTGCATGTTGAAAGTTATAAAATGGCACATTTCTAATTCTATCTGTCATTCCACTTTTATTAGCTGGCATTCTTCTGGAAAGAAGGGCTTTCCTGCCCATCCCCTGACTCTCTTTCTCTCTTTTTCTCTGTGTTGAAGATCACTCTGGACATAAGGATTTTTTTGTTTGTTTGTTTGGCTGATGTGGGCTTTTGCAAACGTGTGTGTGTGTGTGTGTGTGTGTGTGTGTGTGTGTGTGTGTGTGTGTTTTGGCATGAACCTTTTAGTCTTCAAGCACTTCCGTGCTTTCTGATACAACAAAATATTATAGGCTTACCTTCTACTTTCACTTCTCAGTCTCTGAATCAGTCATATAGTTATATATATTTTTAAAGAGACTTAATTTCTTTTTGAGGGAAATGATATTTAAATCCAGGATCCAGGGACTAGGTATGCTCATTGCTATGGATAAGAAAGCATCTTTTAAAATAAAATCTTATGATCCCCCCAAAAGTAAAACAGTAAAACAAAAGTAAAAAAAAAAAAAAAAAAAAAAAGTAAAACAAAAGCAGCTTTTGATTTGGAAGTGGGAGCTCAGAGTCTGCCTCTATCTCTAGGATTCCAACACAGAAGAAGTGAGACAATGAATAAATTCTGCCTCTTAAACTGTGTCTTTCTTATTTCAGAAAAGATACCAACATCCCAAAACTTAAAAATGAGGGTCCCATTATTGTGCTCCAGAGATTAGAGAAGGTTTCCTTTCATCTTAAATAGAAAGAATTTGTTGTCATCAAAATTGATGAATGCCAACTTGAACAGAAGAGAGACTTCAATTAAAAAGTACCTGATTCTAGAAAACTCTTCTGAGTTTGATAAAGTCAAACACATCAACCATTATTAAATTCTTTCATTGTTTTAAAGAAAGATTTTTCTTTCCTTTGCCAAAGGGAATACTGTTGTTTGGATATGCAGAAAAAGGATCAATATTGATTTTTATACAGAAATTATTTTTTTTCATCAAGGTACAAAAGGGAATATACTGACAGTGAGAAGAATGTTTTGAGTATCCCAAAATACCCAAATATTCTTTTGTGATAATAAGCAGGGCACCAGGACTCTCATTACTGTTCTACTTAGCAACTTTGAGACATGTGAATGGACACTTCGTTACAGACATTTAAGCAGAGAGGCTACTATGCAGAAAGATAAAGGCCGAGGAGTACGGAGAGTATAGAAATGGCTCCCCTTGTGCCCTTCAAATCCGTCTCAGTGATATTCCAGAAAATGCTCAGAGTCATCTGTGGGGAGAACCTGCCGCCATTTAAAAGCTGTTTGAAATACATGGACTGTGGGATATACTCAGGTACGGTCATTTCTATTCTCTATCAAAAAATCAACGCATAGCACTTTGGGAGGCCGAGATGGGCAGATTGCTTGAGCTCAGGAGTTCAAGACCAGCCTGGGCAACATGGCAAAACCCCATCTTTACCAAAAAAAAAAAAAAAAAAAAAAAAAAAATTCGCTGGACATGGTGGTGCATGTCTGTGGTCCCAGCTACTTGGGAGGATGAGGTGTGAGGATCACTTGAGCCTGGGAGGTGGAGGTTGCAGTGAGCTGATATTGCACCACTGCACTCTAGCCTGGGCGATCAGAGTGAGACTCTGTCTAAAAAAAAAAAAAGTCAACACAAAGCGAGGCAGTGTCATGCTCACCACTATGATACTTGTAAAATCATCCCTTCAGGATCTTATGGTCTAGTCTACATATGTACTAAATGAACACATTTATAAACACATGATTAACAAGGTTTAGGAACAGCACAATGTAGAAAGTGGACTGGAACAGGAGTCAGAAGACCAAGGTTCTAGTCCTAACTCTGAAAAAAAAAATTGCTGTACTGCTGTGTGACCTCAGACAAGTCACTTTACCTTTTGGGTCCTCTAGTTCTTAAGCTGTAAAATGGAAGCCTACACTGTCTTTTGGGTGCCTTCTGATGGTAGCATTCTGTAATGTGTTGATAGGCAGGCTGGGTGACCTACACAAAGCCTTATCAATGATAGGCTTTCAATAAATACTTAGTGGCTGGCTATTGGCATCTGTCACCGGAATCTCAAATGAGGGGCACAGGCAGTAAGGTGTGGCAGCAATTGAAAGGTATGAGAGGCACTGTGGCCTGTGTCAATGAGTTCCAGCCAAAGAGCATCAGGAACGGGCACAATCGTAGTCACATGTAGTGAGTTTGCTACTCACTGTAGAGAGGAACAACGGATATCATCGGAAACTACGGCACATCTCAATAAGTTCTTAGAACTTATTGTAGAATTTGGGCTAGCGTTAGGTAATTTTGGGGAGTTTAAGGAGTGGAGCTTTGCTTCAATTAGATACTGTCAAGGAATGTGAGTATTTTAATGAGTAGCCATCTTAATAAACCTTATTTAGGAAGAGGGAAGGGAAGACTAGATCCAGGCTAAAGCTGTCACTGGGAAAGAAGTAGCAGTCACTCATACTAGCAGGATGGGAGGACGTTTGGTCATTTTTGTGGTTGGACAATGTTCATGTTTTGTCTGTATTCAGGCGTGACTATGGAGTGGTCTGTGATCTTGTTTCTGTCTTCATTTGTTGTGGTCACAGGGTGACCCTGTCTGATATCAGTGTTCTATGAAATTGTTTATGGTGTAGTCTAGGAGAACTCCAAGGTCTCACTAACAGTACCAGGCCAGCCTGGCTGTCATGATGTGTGCTCTTCCTTCCCTGAGAGCACAGGCCCACATTTGACCTGAGTAGCATATGTGTGGCCCATTGGTTTATCTTCTGCTATAGCATTCATTGTTCCATAGCCATATCTCGAATGGGAAAGGAAATGAATGTCAGTGGCTACTTTTTGCAGCTCTCTTTTTCTGCTTCTTTGTGTATGAACCAAATATAACCACTTATTATCTCCCAAATTTTTGTGTTCTCAGTTTAAGTGAGCACTAAAAATTAATGACAGCCTCTAAATTTTAACTCTGAATTCCTTGGAGAGAGAATATGATCCACCTGTTTAGGTCAGATGACTGTGCCTGTCCAATAAATTATTACTGAGAGTAAAGGATTGTGCAAGACAAATATTGTTCTCCAGACCTACTCTTTAAAGGAGGACAATCCTCAGAAAAGGAGGTCATAAATTGGGCATTGTCTCATGCAGGACAACTTACCCAGGGTCTGTGTTAGGGATCTCAACAAGAGAGTAGAATGATGCTAAAGTTAATACTTTGCATGGCTTTAGTGCTTTACAAAATCAAAACATTTCCATGATCATTTTTAACCTTCCTGACCACCCTGTAACATGGATACTTATTTCCCCTTAGAGTTGAGGGAGGTGAGGGTCATAGGAATTAAGGAATTTTCCTAAGCCTCTACCATCTGCTAGTCTAGCACTGAAACTAGAACCCAGGTCTCATGAGTCCTAGGGCAGCTCTTCCTTTATTATGAGCTTGAGACAGTTGTTCCCAGATCCTGGGGCAATTAATGAGGGATCAGTGGGAATTTGCTCAAGGTGAAACAGCCAGTGAAAGACTGAGCCAGGTTTCCTGCTCAGTTGCCTGATTCTAAGCTCAGCATAGAAGCAGCAAAAGACTAGTAGAGTGGAATTATGAGGAAAATAATGATAATAGAATTGTTTCTCCTCTAGAAAGGGAGAGAGGTAGTGGCAAAGGAAAAGAGGAGACTGTAAGACTTATTGCAGGCTTTCCCAATACCTGGAGGGTTCGAGTGAAGCACAGGAATCCTCACTGAGGACAGGAAACCCATGAAACCTGGGGTCATGTGGATAGGAATGGTGAGGGAGAAACCAGGATGACCGGGTGAGTTCAGGGTCACATTGGCTGCACAATCTCCTCTCCTATGGTCTTATCTTTTGTGCAAAGATTAATTAAAGTGACTACCTTACTTAGGGGCACAGACAGAATAATGGGAGTATGGCTGAAAATCCCCTTAAGCCCTCTAGCTCTATGATCTATGAATTTAACAAGCTCCATGGTGCCAGGAGACCCTTTGAAATGGTCTCGGGCTGTACTTTCTCCAATTCCCAAGAGCAGGAGCAATTGAGTATTGAATACATTTTATAGATTTGGTTCTTTCTTATTTAACTGGGCTATTCTTGGGGGAAATGCCCCAGTAACTCAGCAGGTCCTGCATGCTTTGGTGCTGCAGTCATTGGCATGACAGATGTCTTGGTGGCTCAAGTTGTCATGACGAAGACTCTTCAGCCAGATGTAGGCTTGACTTGAACCAGTGGAGATTTTTAAACTCCCTGGGAGAACTTCCAGTGGTGTTCAAGAGAATGACAAGGCATTTAGGTAGGTGATCCTTAGACTTAGAACAGGCAGAATTCCAAAGAGCATCAAAGCATTTGGGGAAGTTTGGTTTAAGAAGGTAAGGACTCTCTGTAAGATGAAGGACAAATATAATAGTGCTCAGAACATTTTTTTCCTTCTTCATCCTTCCATTAAAAAAAAAAAGAGGTGATTTGTTATTGTTTGATTTCTTACTCTGGGAGCTGGAGCTGATTTTAAAGAATCAGTAAATTAATCAGTTCAGTTCTGGCCTTGCATTAGGGCACAGATTTTCCCTGATTACAAAGGGGAGTGGCTGGAAGAGATGGGGAAAAAGTGTCAGGAGATAAGTATTCTAGTCCTCAAAGACCCACTAGCCCCTCTGTTGTTTGAAAGTTTTGGGGGAGGGCTTCTGCCCAGAGCTGCAGTCTCTTTGCAGTGCCCATTATCAGCACATAGTTAATAAATAAATGGACGACTTCACCCAAACAATGCCTCTTAATGCTGTTAAGTTTGTCTCTGGCACCCACCATCACCCATCAGCATTCCCCCAGCGCCCACTCCCACAATGTGATGGCCCAAGCTCAGCTCCTTCTCCCCTGCTTGCAGTAACATGTTCACATCTGCAGCCGCAGCATTGTCACCCCTGCCTGCCCATTTCCTCCAAGCTGGAGTCATTCTCTGTAGGGCCACTCACACACATGGGGGGCTTAGAGAGGTAGGAACAGGAGCCCCGTCCTGGGAGAACAGTCACATTCCCATCCCTGGAGCAATGGTCTTCTGTGGACCTAGAGTCAGACCCCCAAGTGCTTCATCCATCCAGATCTGGATTCTCTTTCCCTTTTCTGCTGTGACCCCATGCTTGGCAGGCTACTTAGCTTGTTTCTTTCCCCTATCACCAGTCCACAGGCTTAGTCCAGATGTTAGAGGTCAAAGGCTAATTTTCTATGGCATAAGGAAACTTCATACCTTCACACTACTACTTGACCTGACTTCCAGGCAACGATCAGAAGTTTAACCCTATAAAGCTCCTACCTGGATGTCTGCCCAGCCTCTTCCCACCCTGGGTCTTCCTTAACTAATGAACCTGATCACTTTGTTGCAGGTATCTATGGAAACTGCCTCACTGGCCTTATGCACCACTGTCTGACCCAGGACTTGGGGACAGGGCCTGGGGAAGGGCCTAGACCTCGGGTGAGCACCTACACTCACATTCATTCACAGAGGAATCACATTTATTTCTGGAATCCTTTACCACAGCCCTCCAAAGAGCTGCTAACCAAATACAACTGCAATTTTTCTCTCAAAGGAATTTAAAATTAGACGTCTTTGTTCTCCAGCCTCACTTCTTGTCTCATGAAATGGATGGAGGCTGTCACTTTCTCCATCCCAAGTTGGCTGTAGAAACAATATTTGTCCTGTTAATTTTTCTTTTAGCATATAGAGTAAAACATATCTGTTTTCATCAACATTTCAGGTATTAGGTTTCTGCAGACTTTCAGTGAGCAGATGTGCTACAGCTTATAAAAAGAAAAGGCTTAGAGGCAGTGTGTATGTGTATGTGTGTGTGCGTACGTGTGTGTATGTGTGCATGTGTGCGTTGGGGGAGAGACAGAGAGAGAGAGAGAAAGAGAAAGAATGTGTGTTCTTATTCTTTTGCCACAAATATTATCCTTAAATAATGAAAGGAAAGGTGGGGGCTTTCTAAACACATAAAGATGATCTTGCCTGTTTCTATCTAGTGGTCCTAAAGATAATTCAGATTTGGAGAGTTTCGTGGCACTGGCTGAAGGAGATGAAGGGCCTGACAAATAATAGAGATCCAGTAGGCCTCAAAGAGAGCATGGCAGGTGTCGAGCCTCTGGTCACTTCCACTGCACCCATTGCAGTGGAAAAGGGTTTTTTAGGCCTCAACTTTACGGTCACACTCTATTGGCTCGTTACTTTCCCATACTCAAAGTTCTTCAAAGATGGCAGGAACCCAGCGAATCAGGTGGGTGCCCAATTTACGAGAGGGTAGAGAACAGAAATTATTTCAATTTTCAAGTTAAGGAAATCAAAGAATACAACTCTCCTCTCAGCCAGGTCGATTGCAGGGGTGACCCTTCCCCACTTCATCCATCTTATCAGTGTTCATGCTTGTGGACTTTTAAAGTTCTAATGACCACTTAGAGCCCATCACCTATGATTTAGTATTTTAAAACTTAGGGCACATTCTGAATTCTTCGAGGAATCTCCTATCTTTTTCTATATTCCAGGTGCTATCAATATTTTGCTAGAACTCATCAGCATTCATCATTTCTTTGAAAGAATGAAGACCTTATAAAAAGCCTAAGTCCATATAGGAAAAGATGGCTCATAAATGGTAGTGAGGAAGCAAGTGACATGGAGTCTGAATGTCACACACTTCATCGGTGCAGTGGCCCTGGGGACTGAACTCAGAGCACTTGTACCTTGAAAAAGCCCCATAAATATTTAGTGAGCTGATAATCAAGGAAAGGCTGATGGAGAACAGAGGCAGTAAATTCTCCTCTAAGGCATATGAGAAATATTTTTCTTGGTTGAAAGAATTTATGAGTAGTGTGGGGGTAGAGGAGATGAGGAGTGAAGGATTGAGTGCATGATTTATTATGATACTTGTTTTTAGGACTTTAATTTACTTCAGAGCGTCCTCTGCCCACTCCAGCATTTTATACATATCTATAAAATAAAATTATCAGTCCTGCTCTTAGCCTGTGAAAATGAAATACATTTTCATAAATTCCCTAGCTTTTGTTATATTTCAAGGTTTGATTAATTTTTGATTCTTCATTGTTCTCTTTTTGTGTCATCACTGTAAAATTATCCACTGCAACTTTTTCTCTTACAGCACAAGATGCTTTATCTGTCTCTAATTTTGCAAAATATCCTGGAAGGTCAGTTGGTGGCCAAGGAAGAGGCTGAGCACTAAGCCAGCCTGGAGGCCAGGCAGAGCTCTCGTGCTAGCATAATGCTAAACTGCTGACCTCTAGATTCCTTCTCACAGCCACCCACTTCCTGGGAAGAACTAATTTAGTCTAACAGGACGTGATCCAATAGCTAGCCATGAAGTTCTAGAAAAAGTAGGAATTGCCCATTATTCTGGATCCCCCTCAAAATATGTTTATTGTCTGTTAAGCATTGACATTGGTCAGAATCTGTCTGAACAGCCGAATGTTTCTTGAGTATGTGCAAGAGAAATCACGCCCCACAAGACGTCTTGAAACAAAGGGTTTCTGTACCATGAGGCTGGGAAATGCTGTCTATGATAACCCTTCTGGGAGACTGACAATATGGGGGAACATACCAAAGGCTCTGACATGCCTTGCAGCAAAAAATTTGTCCAATTTTACTTAGCCTAGAATTTCTCAACCCAATTAGACTACTAACTTATTAACCATCTGTTGCCACTCTCCAAAAAATAGACCTGGGCTGGCCACACCTGATTCTGGGTAGTTCTGAGGACAAGTTGTCATGGCTCATGCCTATGTCTTGCTCAACTGTGTTTCCCCTGCTCCACAGGAGGCTTCACCTGCTCCTCCCTGCCTACCTTGCTCATTCCTATTATTTCTTTAAGATTCCATGGGAGAGTCAGCTTTCTTGATTGAAGCCTTCTTTTCCCATGCTTCCAGAGCACATCTGCATTCCTCTCAGTGCACAGGACGCTGTATTTTAATTATATGCCAGGAATTACATACCACTCATCAAGCTTGTTGAGGGCAGGGTAAATAACCTTACTCTTTTTTGATTTCTCGGAGTCCAGCGTCGTGTCAACATACACAATAATGGAGTGTGCATAAATGAGAATTAATGGGGAAATATGAGCAAAGCAATGGAGCCCACCTCTTCTGTGCCTTTTCTGCTTGGGAAAGTGGGCATTGCCTCACTCACCTGGTGTTTTGCCATCTTCCATGGGGCTCCCCAAACCCTCCCTCTCTATCTGGGCTGTGGAAGCATTTATGAAAGAGACCCGCATAATAATCATCATCATCATCATCGTCATCATCATATCATTTCTTGTTGACTAAAGCTTCTGTGGCCACAAACTCTAATTTCTTTTTTCTTTCTTTCTTTTTTTTTTTTTTTTTTTTTTTTTTTTTTTTTTTTTTGCGACAGGGTCTCGCTCTGTCACCCAGGCTGGAGTGCAGTGGCACAATCTTGGTTTACTGCACTCCTGAGTTCAAGCAATTCTCTGCTTCAGCCTCCTGAGCAGCTGGGATGACAGGCTTGTGCCACCATACCCAGCTAATTTTTGTATTTTTAGTAGAGACAAGGTTTCACCACGTTGGCCAGGCTGGTCTCAAACTCCTGGACTCAAGTGATCCATCCACCTTGGCCTCCCAAAGTGTTGGGATTACAGACGTAAGCCATTGCACTAGGCCAGAAACTCATATATTGACCAACTGACCAAGCACAGCAGAACATACAGTTTTTGACAGGACACATAGGTGCATGCAAAAAAAGATGAAGAAACACTGTTCTCAGGCACATTAGGGGTGGATAGGTCATTATGAGATGGGGCAGACCTCCAAAGACTTCAGTAGAAGAACCATGCTGGTTGTTACAAAGAAACATCGAAGAAATAGGCTGAGTCTGAGGGTACTAGAAGTAGGCAACATGTATTGTTTTTTATTCTACCAGGCATTGTTCTAAGGTGCTCTTATATGTATTAACTAATTTAATTCTCCCATCAACTCACCCAAATGTAAACACCGGAACACATAAGGAAATTACCTCATTTTGAGGCTAACCCATTTTTAAAAAGACTTTTAATTTTGACATAATTATAGACTCACAGAGAGTTGTAAAAACAGTACAGAGAGGTCCCATGCGCCCTTCTCCCAGCTTTCTTCAATGGCAGCATTTTACAGAAATGTAGGACAATACCAAACCAGGAAGTTGACATTGGTACAAGCTGTAGATCTTACTCAGGTGTCACCAGTTTGTATGCATACAGTTGACCCTTGAACAATGTGGGGATTAGGATTGCCCACCCCTAGGCAGTCAAAAATTCTCATAGAACTTTTAACTCATCAAAAACTTAACTGCACTCCTTGTTGTCTGGAAGCCTTCCCAATGACATAAGTAGTTGATTGACATGTATTTTGTATGCTAATGTATTATACACTGTATTCTTACAATAAAGTATGTTAGAGAAAAGAAAATGTTATTAAGAAAATAATAAAGAAGAGAAAATGTATTTACTGTTTAATAAGTGGGAATAGGTCATCATAAAGATCTTCATCCTCGTCATCTTCATGTTGAGTAGGCTGAGGAGGAGGAGGAAGAGAGGGGGTTGGTTTTGTTTTCTCAGGGGTGGCAGAGGTGGAAGAAAATTTGCATGTAAGTGAACCCACGAAGTTCAAACCCATGTTGTTCAAAGGTCAACTGTATCTGTGTGCGTGTATAATAGCTCTGTGCAATTTAATGACATGTATAGAGTCATGTAACCACCACCATCACACAGGCAGAACTGTTCATCACCGCCAAGGAACTCCCTCGTGCTGCCCCTTTGTGGGACTGGCCCATTGTTGAAAGGGCAATTGGCAGCTGCAGCAAATCCTCAGGTGACAGCCACCAACACCCACTGTGTCATCTGGACATCACCCACGGTCTTGCACAACCATCACTGGGGTTCTGGGGCAGATTTTTGCCTCCCAAAGTGTGTCTAGTGAACATGTTCAGAGCTCCTCTGACATTAGCAGTTTGAATAAGAGAACAGGTGTCAAAAACCCAGAGTAGCACCTCTGGCAGCACAGGAAGTAGCAGGACTTCCTTCTTTGCCCCTTTCATCCAGAGACCTTTATGCTCCTAATATCTTGAGATTCCAAAGAAAAATCTCTCATCATGGTGAAAGGTTTTTCCATATGAGCAATATACAAGGCAAACCAACTGTGTCTGGTCTAATAATCTGACCCTGGCTCTTACTAAATCCTCTATTGCCATCACTTGTTGCTTAGGTGTTCAGATCCTCACTTGTTTGGATCAATAACTGAGGAATGGAGATGAGGACCCAGTCCCTGGTCACTTAGCATTTGGGAAATGAGAAGCTGGTGGAGGCACCCCCAGGATGGTGTCTGATACATCAGACACTAATAGTAACCACAATAATAGCTTCCATTAGCTGATCACTTTCTATATGCCAGGTATCGTGTTAAGCACCTTATTTCATTATCCTATTTAATCCTCAAATCCAAGCTATTGCAATCTAAAGTCCACATTCCTTAACCATTCTTCTCTGCTACCACTCCAGGCACCTAATTGAGAATTCTTTATCATCATGATTACCACATATATTGTTTCAGTAATCCTAAGATATATCTTGATCTTCTCTCTTCCCCTCCAAGTTCACCTTCTGGGAGTATCCTATCATGCTCTACAACTCTTCCCATTTCTGAACTCCAGTTATATTTATTCTTCTGGCACCTATAGGAGATTAAGATCAGAGGTCAGTCTTAAGCATGCTCGAAACAAAGGCATCTTTTGTTATGAGCTGCTGAAGAAGTCCTTTACCCTTGTTCACCCTCCTGTATTTACAGAGCATTTCCACATATGGGATCTCATTTGCTCCTTAAAGAAGTGCAGCAATGTATGTGTGTCAAAGGAGCTTATGTCCAAGGAAGTTCAGTGTCGGTTAGTAAGTCTCTGGTTCCAAGTCTTACGTTCCTTTGATTCCACCAGCCTTCAAAAGGAAGAGGAATAATAATAATACTAATAATAATAATAACAGTGCTATGCCTACTACAAATAATAATAATAGTAAAACGAGCTCCATAGCCCTGGATTTGAATTTAAAATAATTATTTCCAGTTATGTGAGCCACATACTTCCTGTACTGTTTACATTAGTTAGTTGCATTTTATGATACTTGCCATATCAATTGTCCTAACTAACGCCACATTAATGCATTTCAGCTGAACAGCAATCCTGGAAGAGAGGTGAGGGCACATGAGTAGAGTGGTCACATAATTTATCATTTAGACTGGAATTCTTTGGAGAGTAAAAGGAGGCCTTGTCAGTGATAACATCAGAGCAGGAGGCATAATTCTGGGCTACCCCTGGCAGCTTGGGACATGAGAGCACTCTGCACATACAGAAAGAAAGATTGAGAGAGTTTAGGTAATTTGCCTAAAGTCACACAGCTGATAAGTGGTGTCTGTGGATTTAGACCAAAAAGAGACTGACTCCAGAGGAGGAAATTCAGCCACTGTGCAGGGGTATATGGATTCTCTGTTGTGATCCAGATTTGGAGACCACAAATCTCATAGGTCCTAACTACCAATGAAGATGGGGGCCTTTCATGAACAAGATACAGGCAGGATTTTGTGGACAGTCAATCAGATGCCCTCATGCACCTGAGTACCAACCTCACAGTGTGCCCTAGGACTGTGGTGCCATGATCCATGGGTGATGTCATGTGCAAAGAATTTTTAAAACTAACTTAGTGAAGCACAATAATTTCCCATATCTTTTAAGTGAAGCAATATATTACAAGAGCACTTTGTGAACTGTCAGGCATCATATAGATTATTCATTCATTTACTCATTCATCATTTATTCACATTTATTCTTCATAGTATAGTGGTTCTCATGATAGTGTGGGGAGCCCTTCAGGTCCCACAGCAGCTTCACCATGGCTTATCTGAGACCTTGTTCCTTGGGTGATGTATTAGAGTTCTCTAGAAGGACAAAACTAGTAAGATATATATATCTGAGTTTATTATGTATAAACTCACACAATCACAAGGTTCCACCATAGGCCATTTGCAAGCTGAGGAGCAAGGAGAGCCAGTCTGATTCCCAAAACTGAAGAAGCTGGAGTCCAATGTTCAAGGGCAGGAAGCATCCAGCATGGAAGACAGATGTAGGCTGGGAGGCTAGGCCAGTCTAGTCTTTTCATGGTTTTTATGCTTGCTTTATATTCTAGCTGCACTGGCAGCTGATTAGATGGTGCCCATCCAGGTTAAGGGTAGGTCTGCCTTTCCCAGCCCACTGACTCAAATGTTAGTCTCCTTTGACAACACCCTCACAGACACACCCAGGATCAGTACTTTCCGTCCTTCAGTCCAATCAAGTTAACACTCAGTATTAACCGTCACAGATGACATGTGTATTTTCAGCCCCATCTCCCTTTATTATCACTCTTCTACCTTGCCCTGGGTTGGAACATGCTAAACTCTTGCTTTTACTTTTCTCATGGCCTTTGGTACATGCTGTTTCTTCCTAGAGTATCTCCATTCTGCAGCACTCCATTCAGCTTGGAAAACTTTATCTTTCAGCTCAAATGTAACCCCCTCCAAAAATCCTTCCCTTGCCTCTCTAGACAGAATTCAGCATAAGTTTCTTCTGTGCACCCATGGTATCTCTCTTACATCTCTAACATAGCCCTGATTCAGTTGTTGTCACCGTTGTTCTTAAGTCTGCTTTATTCACTAGACCATGAGGTTTACAGGGCAAGGACTGAGCTCTGGTCATCTTGGCATCCCCAGATACAGACACAAAGGACACTTCGCAAATGTATATCAAATGAATGAACATCATGCTCAATGGCATTATCCAGCCTTGCCATCCTGCTCTTTAAATGTCTCACAGGCCATTGGTACGATATCCGTGTTTTGAATTCATAGGAGGCCAAATTATTTAAATCTGGGCTATGCTAGTCTTGCGGCCTCCATATCGAAAGGAATGAGGAAACGTATTTATAGAACACTGAATTGCATAGTACCTGGTGAGCACTCAATAAATGTTAATGAATGAATAATCCATATAATAGTTTTGGAAGGTAGGTAGTAGTAATACCCTCTCAAAGATAAGAAAAAGAGGTTCTGTAATGCTTGGTAACCTCCTAAGGCCAAAATAATAGTAAGCAGGGGAGCTAGATTTAAACTCAAATCTGTTTGGCCCCAAAGCCTGTGTGTTTTTTTTTCAAGCCTAAAAGTAAAAAGAAAAAGGCAGCCTTTGTTGCCAGCAAAAGCTGAGGTGAGAGCCTCGGGCTACCACCACCAGCAGTCTCTCCTCTGTTCCTAGGCACTGTTCTTCAGGGGCTTCTCAGTGGGTTTTGGGGAGTTCAGAGAGAGACAGAGACCACATTTTTGTTTTTAGAACTTCTGGCTCCTTCTCCCATACCCCCTGACCTACACAGACTTGCTTCTACTTGCCTGGTATCCTCAGCCCTGGACTAAGCAAACCTACCTGTGGTTCATTCCTTCAGATTCAACACTTGGCGAAGTAACCTGATGGACTCACCTCTGTGGATTGAGTAATAGATGCCCCCACTTTTCTTAGGTGAGATGCTTATATTTAATAAAGCTCTGTTCCCTGGAGACTGAAAATTCGTGCAGAATGGATGTAGTAGTTAGTGAGAATTCCAGGTGGCAGGTTGGGGTGGAGGAAGAGAGAATCTAGGACAAAGGGACCTATAAACTTACCTCATTAGTGGGTGTTCACTGAATGCTCCCTTTCCCTCCCTCCCTGTCTCTCTCCATCTCTCTTCCCTTGGAACATCACCCCAGTCAGCAGCACTTTCTCAAGTTTTTTGTTCGGTCCCTGTCAACCCAGGGGCCCGGGAGGCAGAGGGAGAGGGAATACAGATGAGTTTATAAAAATAAGAGAAAGCTCTGCAACTATCCAAACCTCTACAGCAGTAACTTGGAAACAAACAAGATAATGTATAATGAAGGACAAGTGTGTTCACAGGAGGGTGGTGGCTTGTAAATGGGAGTAATTTGTCTGATAATACCAATGAGCTGGCACTTATTAAGCACCTACTGTGTGCTGGGAACTTCACAGCTTACATAATCCTGGGGGTGATTATGAGGTGAGGGCTACTGGCATACTCACTCTATGGATGAAAAAACAGAGGCCCAGAGAGGTTAAGTAGTTTTTAACCACCACGTAAGTGCCATGTGACCTAGGATACATCACTATCTGAAATTGCATCTGGCTATCTATCCACTCCCCTCCTGCTCACATTATTTTGTTTTTATTCACAGTATCTCCATTTGAAATAATCTTGTTGAATGTTTGCTCTATCAGTTCCACTCTTCTCTTCCCTTCCCACTCCAAGACAAAATGTAAACTTGATGATGGCAGGGACCGTGTCTGTCTTCTTCAGTGATGTGGCATCCCCAGATCCATGCACACACAGTAGGCCCTCAGGAAAGATTTCAATGAAAGGCATGATGGAGTTGGGATCTGAAAACAAATCTATGTTGCACCAAGGTTTTTAACCACTATTCTATTTCACCTTCCTCAACTCTAGTTAGCTAATCTGCAACATGGAGATAAAGGCACCCATCTTCCATGGGAGTGGTAGTGTTTATAAATGCCCTCACGCTTTGCCTGGCACATGGAAGTGACTCTAAATGGTCCATTTAGTAATATTGCTATTGTCTCCTCTTTCTTGAAAACATCCTGTTTGGCATTAAAGACTTTCCTTTGCAAAGCAGAACTAGCACCGACAGAGTTTGTCTTAAATAGTTTATTCTGAAAGGAATTTTCATAAGAAATGAAAACATTTGGCTTCTATCAGACTCTAGGAACACCCAGAATTCTATGAACCTAGGCCTGGGCCTGGGTCTTGGCATAGGGACCTGCCTGTTCTCAGTCATCACATAGTATGAATGCCCTAATGGGCCCCAGGGGGACAGATGCAGCCAAGAGGCCTCATTTCTCACACACCAATCTTCTCAATGACCAGATACAATGGCCTTGCCTGGCCCTTCCCCAGCCTGCCCTTCCCTAGCCCAGGAGCACCTTTGTCCCAAATACCCCAGACGCTACAATCACATTCCAAAGTTTTCAGGATTAAGAGTCCTATTGTCTAAGTCTGTGTCTTCAAGTTACCAACTCAACCCATTTGAAATAAAAGGCATTTTCTTTACCAATATCTTTTCCTTGCCCTATCCTCCACTGACTTTTTAACTAAATTTTCCAGCTTGGGAGTAGATTATCTTGCCAATTTTGGCTTTGAAAGAGTTAGCTCTCTGGAAATTGGACCTTCCAGGAGGTATTTTAACTCTTTCAAGCCACAGGAGACCTTTCAGTGTTCAGTAGCCGTCCTGTTCATCTAGATAAAGCTGTTCCACCCAGGCCAAAGCTAAAGCTTGACTCTTCCACCAGCCAGGAAGTCTCTAAGAAGAGAGTGGGGAAGAGGTGCTCAGGGGAGGGGGCATAAGAGTATGCATAAACTCATTATGAATTTTGGGAGCTAAGACACCAGTGTTTAGGCCATAGCTTCTCAGTCCATAATTCCTTTGTTCAAGGAGCACCCCTCTCGCTGGGAGGTCAATTTGAGAATAAGCAAACCAAGAGGCAATATAAGTGAGGGTGCCACAAATTCATAGACATCAGAGGACAGGGATGTCAGTGTGGATTGGAATAACTGAGGAAGACTGCATGCAAGTGATGGATCTTAGAAGAAGCATTGGAGACCAAATGGACTTCAGGTAGATAATGAAGGGAGAGGACAGTACAGATAGGAGGATCAGTATAAGCAAAAGCTGCAGGATGGAAGTGTAGGGGTGGAGGAGGAGGTGGAAAACAGAGTATGTAATTGGGGAGGGAGGAGAGACTTGGCAAAAGCCAAAGTTTCTTGCAGAATAGTGGTGAGAAATAGGGCTGGAGAAGGACACAGCTGTTTGGCATATGACCCAATAACATTTACTTAACCTAGTTCCTTGCCTCTTGAAGGAGAGATGGAATGTTCTGCATCTTGAAATAGCAATTTGGGTCACAAGTGAGGGATTTTGAAATCACACCTAGGTTCAAGGAAGGAAACAGATTGTCCTTTGCTAGGCGTACTTTTTCTTGCCCTTTAAATATTGGTGTCTCTCAGGAGTCAATCCTTCCTTTACTTCTCCTCTTTCTGAACATCCTGCCAAGGTAATGACATCTACTCCCATGCCTTAAACCACCACCCATATGCTGCATCTGCCAAGTCTATGTCTTTGCCCCTAGTCTTTCTCTTGGGCTCTAGACCAAGATACTTTTGGAAGTGTTTTCTAGTCACTTCAGTATCTCTGTATCAGTCCATTTTCATGCTGCCGATAAAGACATATCTGAGGCTGGGCAATTTACAAAAGAAACAGGTTGAATTGGACTTACAGTTCCACATGGCTGGGGAAGCCTCACAATCATGGTGGAAGGCAAGGAGGAGCAAGTCATGTCTTACATGGATTGCAGCAGGCAAAGAGAGAGCTTGTGCAGGGAGACTCCCATTCTTCAAAACCATCAGATCTTGTGAGACTTATTCACTATCACGAGAACAGCATGGGAAAGACCATCCTCATGATTCAATTACCTCTTACTGGGTCCCTCCCACAACACATGGCAATGCAAAATGAGATTTGGGTGGGGATACAGTCAAACGATATCAGTCTCTAAAATTGAGCATTATCTTCTTGCTGAGACCTACTTAACTCTTGAATTTCCTACCTCTCTTAAAGCTTCTTTCCTTCCTTCCTTCCTTCCTTCCTTCCTTCCTTCCTTCCTTCCTTCCTTCCTTCCTTCCTTCCTTCCTTCCTTCCTTCCTTCTTTCCTTCTTTCCTCCATGAAGCATTAGTTGAATACTTGCTATTTTCTACAGACCATATTAAATGACCTTTTGCCTTTGAGGAGCTCATACTATAGTGGAACAAGTAGATGAGTTCAATAATTCATTTTCATTCATTTAAAAGCTGTTTCTGAAACCATGAATAAAATGAGTATTTTATTTTATTTTAACCATGTATAAAATAAGTATCCATAAAACACTGAGATAAATAGAGGCAGACAAACAGTAAGCTCAAGAAAGGCCTCCTTGGTTAAAGGAAATCAGAGCTGAGTCTTTAATATTGAGGAATTAACTGGACAAAGAAGAGAAGACATAAGAAATAGTATTTGAATAGGACACAAATAAGAGAGAGTGAGCAAGTAATATTTGAAAAAGGATGCTCATAATAACAAAAGTAATGGCTAACATTTATTTAGCCCTCAGTATATAGCAGTTACCAAGATAAGCACCTCACATGTTTGTTTTTAATCTGATCCTCAGATAATCACAGAAATAGGTAGCAGTAGCTTACCCATTGTGTAGTTGGTAATATTGAAGTACAGATGAAAACACTTGCCCTTGAACTTTTGTGAATAAGTAGTTGATCTGGAAACCTAAGTTTCTCTGGCTCCAGAGCCTGGATAATGGAGAGGTGCAAGAAAGAAGGTTGGGGCAGCAAGCAGAAGCAGGATTCTAGAGGGTCTTACATGCCTTAGGAAAGGGGTTGAGTTTATCTTGAAAGAAATGAGGAGCTACTCCAGGCTTCTAAGCAGAGAAGTTACCTGAGACAAATCTCCATTTAGCAAGGTCCCTTATGGCAAGGAGTCCAGGATGAATTGGGGCTTGAGAGGTAAGACTGGAAGCAGATGGCTCCATTAGAAGGCTACTGTCAGCCAGGCATGGTGGCTCACGCCTGTAATCCTAATACTTTTGGAGGCTGAGGCAGATGGGTCACCTAAGGTCAGGAGTTCTAGACCAGCCTGGCCAACATGGAAAAACCTTGTCTCTACTAAAAATACAAAAATTAGCTGGGCATGGTGGTGCACTCTTGTAATCCCAGCTACTCAGGAGGCTGAGGCAGGAGAATCACTTGAACCCAGGGGGTGGAGTTGCAGTGAGCTGAGATTGTACCACTTAACTCCAGCCTGGGTGAAAGAGCGAAACTCCATCTCAAAAAATAATAAATAAAAGAAGGCTACTGTCATAGTCCCGCTAAGCTTCATGAGCCCTGGAGAAAGAGGCAGAATGGAATGACTCTGTTACACTTGGGCTGTCAAGGGAAAGGATGGGTCAAGAACAGTGCCGAGAATTTGAGAAAGTCAATTTGCTTTTGCAAAAAATTATCACTTGTTTGATAATTCAGTCAACAAACATTAAGTGTCTGCCTTGTGTCAGGGACCACACTAGGTTCTGGGGATAAAACTGATCAACAACATATCGTCTATGGCCTCAAGGAGCCAATACTCTAATGATGGAGCTAAATAAAAATCATCACAGGTAACAACTGTGAGAGAAACGTACATCATACTGGGCTTGGGAGGCTGAACCACAAGACGGCTCCCCAGAGGAGGGAATGCTCTTGATTCTTCTCTTGATTGGTAGTCTCACATTTCTAATGATCAACTGGTCACCTATGCTGGCTGTTCCTCAGACATTTCTAATCTATATCCAGAATTAAAAGTGAACCCATGCTCTCACCTCCAACATACATTCTTCCTCTCAGGTATCATATTTCATGTCCTGATCAAATTATTCATACAATAAATATATTCTTTGAGCATCCATAAAGTGCCAGGTATTGTATCAAGCAAGTTTAGATAATTCCTAATGTAAATTAATATTTTCATTTTGATTTAAAACTAAAAAAATACAGAGGTCATGGGCATTTGAATTATGTATTCTGAGACAACATCACAAAACTTAATCTAAGTATTATTAAGAACACTAGCTTTCACATTTTTGCATTTTTTAGCACCTGTAAAAATTATTGTTCTCCCTGGAACAAAATGGATGAACAGGGCTCTAAAGCATGTTTTACTTGTTGGAAAGCAGAAACACCAGTCCCCTGCTGCAGGGCAAAGTCCACTGTGAGGTGAGAGTGACATTGTTCACTCCTTAAGGTCTAGCTCCAAATGGAGGAAGCAGGCAGGGGGTGTCAGACGGGCCCCATGCTTCTGCCACCATTCAGCCTGGCTGGACAGTATATGATAAGAACAGCTTGTGATGTCCTCATGATAAAGACTGAGATATTTAATGGAACATTTCTACTGAGCACAGCTTGGGATCTTTCACACAGTTCTACCCTCTCCAAGGCGGCTCAATCTTTGTTTGTGTAAAGGCAAAATTCTCAGCAAAATCTGTGTGATTCACCAAAGAGGGAAAAAGTGGTGGTAAAGAAGATTCTAGGGACAATACAGGAAGGCCCAGAGAGGGGTGTCTCCCACAGAACTGACCACAGAGACTTGTCCCTAATATGGGGTCCATAAATGCTCACTGAATGAATGAAAGTGAATGCATGGAGGGAGGGTGGCAGGAAGGATGTTAGAAAGCTCTGGGATAAGGGGAGGTGGCAGAACCCATTACAGCTTTTCAATAAGGTGGTTTTAATTACACGCCTCTTTCTTTGACTCGCTGGTACTTTATGCCTGAAGTACTAGGGAAGGGGAAGAACAGAGACTGAAACGTCACAACTGGCCCTAGTAGATTCTGAGATAAGTGCTCTGGGGAACTTTTGCCAAATTTGCACTCCATGAGACACCATGAGAGAGGTCTGAGCAGCTGCACATTTCTATAGAGAGTTCCTGTCATTGAGCTAAACTGTGGAGCTCATATTTCCAGTGCTGTAGTAAAGGAAAGAGGTGACAGGGAGGCAATTTCCAAACATAAGATCCCATACAGATGTTTCCAAACAGTGCTCCCCAAATCCCAAGACCCCAAGGCAAAACCCTGGCTGCTATAACCCAGGTGCGTTTTCAAGGCCCACGATGTACAATAGGCCTTGAAAAGTCAGTACCAGTACACTGAAAGCTCATGCCCCAGTTAAAAGAAAGAACCTCATTTCCACATCTACTGAGATGTGTCATCTCTGTCAGACTCATTTAACCAATGAATTAATCCCAACTCGAAACATTTACTGAGCTTCCAACATTGACAAATTTTTGTTTCTCTTCATTCCTTGGTTGAGTCTGCAGCCAAAAGTCAAAGCACAAACTTGCCCTTAGAAAGTGAGTTCTTGATTCTAAAGCTCATTCTGAAAGAGAAAGCACTTTTCTCTCATGAGCGATCTTGTTCTCACAAGTTAGATAATTTAGATAAGTCTCTGGGGTTTGGAAAAGTCTAGAGAACACTCTGCAGTCCAGGGCCATTGAACAAACGGAACTGTTTAACCTTGTAAAAGTTTGCACAATTCTCACCACAAGTCTGGTCAGAAAATGGTAGCTTAATTTTCAGATGCAAAGGTTCTAGGTTGCATCTGCCCAGAGCTCAGACACCCTTGTGGGAATGGTGGTTACAATAGGCTCGGAGGTATAAGCAAGCCCTGGAAAACATTCCAGTTGGAAAGACATGAGTACTGATAGGGAGCTTACAACTAGAGCTTACAACTAAAACAGATGGAGGAAACATAACCATCTCAACCTCATGGATGTCTCTGAGGCCACTGGTCACTGCACTGCTCCAGGTTGCTTGTGTAATCATTGCACATGCAGGCCTCATCTTTTCCTCTTGGCCTGTCTTGCTGGACTCCTAGACCAGCTGTTCACAAAGGGTGTTTTTCCTGCTACTATTCAACAAACAGTGCTGGGCAGAGGCTGAGAGGATCAGGGCAGCTCCTGGGCCAACCAGGCCTGCAGGAAGGAAGAAGGAGGAGGGTTACGTATGAGGGCTCAAGAATCCAGGTTCACATGCAGGTTTGATTCAGCTTCCATCCTCACAGCAGAACATTCTCCTGTGTTTTCTCTCCTTAGAAGTGATTTTGATTTCTCTCTTTTTAGTTTAACTGCTGTTATTTAGTTGATGCTACATTTGTTCTTACTGAAGTTTGATAGAATTATAATTCCTAACATAGTGTTTTCAGAATACAGTTTTGATATAATTCTTATGAATATATTATTTACATTTCATTGGAATCATAAAGTTAGATAGCTTAAAAGTAGTGTATTCTGGCTGAAGAAAGAAGTCCACCCTCACTTAAACCATCACTGAAGGGTGTGGTGGGGTCCGCCTCTCTATGTTGGCTGAGCTGGAGCTTGGAGCACAGGCAGACACAGCAAGAGATTGGCTCCCAGGCCCAAAGTGAGAACTAGCTCACCATGGCAATGGCCTTAGTGTCTCAGATGTGAGTAGAGACCCATTACAGCCACAGAGCCTGGGTCTGAAATGTGGGTTCTTGTGGAGTGACCATAGCTCCCGTGTCGTGGCACACATTGGGTTGGGAGAGGTAGTGGCTTCTTTCTCAAAGCAACTCAACAGCATCCAGTTCTTATGGAAGGAAGGGGTTACCTGGTGGGAATGGCTGTTGGTTACCTCGGTGTCAAGAGATGCCACTGTCCTCTGGGTAATAGGCCCTGGGACCATGTTGATTCCGCTCACTTGGCCAATAGCCTCCTTCTTTCTTCTTTGTTCTTAGGATGCCCTGGCATCTCAGGTATGCTGGTCTCACCAGCAACCCTTTCTGTGTGGCTATTCATTTTTTTCCACCACTGTGTTGCTGCTATTCTTTAATGAGCCTCTGAGCCTTCTCTGAGATATTTTGTTTTGTGAATAGTGATCTACATTTATTTTTTTGTGGAGGGGATGAAGGCTAGTATCTCCTACTCCACCATCACTCACCTGAATAAATTTTGATTGGTTTAATCACAGACGCACCCCTAAACAACAATAACGCATCTCAGCTAAATGCAGTAAACTTTTATGTGTTTAGCCCTACCTAACTTCATAGATCACTTTAGGGCAATCCTTTGTTTCTTAATTAACAATCTTTTTCTCACTTTTGTTAGTTTGTGCAGGATATTATTCTTGCTGTTTAAACATTTCTCAACTTTATGCAGTAAAAAATAAAAATTGTCCCTTTATGGCCAAAGAGGAAAACAAAGTTAGCTTTCACTGTGTCTCTAGTTGTTTTTCATCACACAGTTTTTTGGGATCCAGAGCTTAACATTTTGCCAGACACAGAAGTTGGTTATTTTATTTTTAAAACTCTGTTCACTTAGCACTTTAGTAAATATAAAAATTAAATGTACAAAAATATTTAAAAGAATGTGAGAAGGCTGGAGGAGAGAAGAAGAGCAAAGTCACAGACATGTGAATGGTCACACATCTGCTGCGACTACAAATTGTGAAGCATTATTAGAGCATGGAGGATGAGGATGTAAGACGGGGCTGGGAAGGTTAGCACAGCACATGGCTGTGGCCTCTATATGATTGGGTTCTATTTAAGGGAGAGAAGAAAATACGTGTCACAAAGATCATCCTGTCTAGACAGGGGAGCCTAGGTGGGTGGGGCAGGCCTGGAGGATGGGAGACCAATTAGGAAGTTGTTGCTATAACCCAGATGAGAGAAAATTGTCTTTAACTAGGGCACAAAATACAGCAGTAAGTACAGAAGAAGGAACAGATTCCAGAAACATTTAGCAAGTCTAGAAGAAGAGGCATTGTATTAGTCTGTTCTCACATTGCTGTAAATAAATGCCCGAGAATGAGTAATATATAAGGAAAAGAGTTTTCATTGGCTCACGATTCTGCAGGCTATACAGGAAGCATAATGGGGAGGCCTCAGGAATTTTCCAATCATGGCAGAAGGCAAAGGTGAAGCAGGCACGTCACATGGCTAAAGCAGAAGCAAGAGAATGAGACGGGTAGGGGGATGCTACACACTTTTAAGTGACCAGATCTCACAAGAATTCACTATCTTGAGGACAGTAACAAGGAGGATGGTGCTAAACTATTCATGAGAAATTATCCCCCATGATCCAATCGCTTCCCACCAGGTCCCACCTGCAACATTGAGAATTACATTTCAATATGAGATTTAGGCAGGGACACACATCCAAACTATATCAGGCATATTCCAAAAAACATTTAGCAAGTCCAAAAGAAGGGGCATGTTCCAGAAACACTTAGCAAGTGTAGAGTAAGTGACATATTCTAGGAACATTTAATAGGGAAAATCAATGGAACTTAGTGAGGAGTCAAGAATGGTTCCCGGCTTCTCATGCAAGTAATTGAATGTATGAGGGAGCTGCTGAGATGGGGAGTTGTTGAGGCTGAGGAGCATGCTTTGAGAATAAAAACTAACATTTTTTTCTCTTTTCCCATAAAGGGAAATTTTTTATTTTTACTGGATAAAGTTTAGAAATGTTTAAACAACGTGTGATGAGGAGGGGAATGGCATATATCACAATAAAAGACCATAAACTAGGTGCACCCACTCACCCATAGATGAGTTATGTTTTAACTATATTTGATGCGGTGAGATTAACTTTGGACACCTTCCATGTACCCTGCATACCTTTGATCTCTGCTTAGGCCCCACATCTCAGCTTTGAATTCTGTGTCCTGAATTGACTAACTACTTTATGCTTTCTGCTTGTGACCTGGGACTGGCTTCTCAATTTATTGGTTATAGGGCATTTATTTGGTGGTTGCAGTTTCTGAGTATTGTCTTTGCTCTGAATCTGTGATTTGTTGTAATGATGACTTCCTTGTCTTGTGGTTCTCTTTGAGCCCCAGTGGCAATCTCTACCTACACAGGTTAGGAGGAACCACTCTTAAGGGAGTTACCCAGGCAATTCTGAGCTGCCTCTTTATAAAGGAATTTGAGAAGGGAGGGAATATATCTGGCTGTTGTACCAGGATACCTGTGGGTTTCCCTGGTTATTTATATGAAAAACATCAGCAGACATTGATCAAGTGCCTGAAATGCACCAGGAACTAGAGATTCAGCTGTGGGTGAGATAAGCATAGCCCCTGCCCTCCATTATTTCATACGTTAGTTAGAACAGGAAAGAAACAAGTATACTTAGAAAAATAAATCCTCCTTCCCTTCCTCTGCCCTTTTGGAGGTTTGCTCTGGAGAGAGGATGATAACTCTTGTACCAAAAGCCATTCTCATATAGAGATTCAATGAGATGAGTGTTTTGCCTAAGAATTAGTTCCGACCTGAGATTTTTAAAAATATTCTTTAGTTTCATGTTTTCTATTTTTTTCTTAGTGTTTCTGTAGTGAAAGGAGATATCATTGCTAGGTGGGACTTTGTACTGGACTGTTAGACCCTTGGGGGTGGAAAGTAAACACTTGTTTTTGCTTCTCAGAATGTTCCCTCTAAGGGGATGGGGTGGGCCATGGGGGTAATGTTGTGTTTCTCTTTCCCAGACTATTCTGTCAAAATTCCTGAGTGTGAGAATCCATGCAAGTGTGTATGCGTGGTGGCAGTGCGTACATATCCTCTCTGGAGATACCCACAGAAGCCCAGAATATTGCAGGGAGAAGGAGAAGGTGTCTCTTCCATTTAACGTGGTGGAGCGATCTCAAGGGAATGTTACATGAACTGTTCTGCTGAAGCACTCATTCTCCAACTCCATGACCCTGCAACCCCAGTTTTCACAGATTATACCAGATGAATAACCTAGACTCTAAGACACATACTGATGGTGACTCTTTTACCCCATGGGTAAGGGAAAGGACAGATTCTCCTTTCCACACTGAGCTTCACTGAATAATTTCATCGAAGAACAAACAAGTTTTGCATCAAGCTTCTGCATATCTATTAGCATCCCTTGATAGCAATATCTAAGATAACTAAGTCAAAATATTAATAGCACCTACTACCATGGCCTCCCGAAACACAGGGCAAAGCGCTTGCTGCTCCCAGGGTCGTTCTCTTGGTGACAATTTTCTGTTCCAAGGGATCCTTCTCCTATAAATAATAACCACCAACAAAAATCTCATTTTAAAATAAAGTAAAGAAGGAGGAAGGGAAGGGAAAATTGGTCACGGTCAAAAAGATGGTAGGAGACGTCTGAGGCAGGAGCATGTGAATTTTGGAGGCCATGCTGACCTAGCACAAGCTGCTAATGAGGAATGTCTGCCTAGAAGTCTGCCACTTCCTCTGGAAGCCAGAGTAGGGACTGCACTGCCTTGAGGGACTGCCAGGATCTATGAGGCCAAGCCCATTCTATAGAAGGTAGTGGGCCATTTGTGGATCTTAGACAAGCTATTTAACCTCACTGTGCCTCAGTTTCCTCATTTGTATAATTGGGATAATAAACCTACCTCATAGAATTTTTAAGAAAACCACTTAAATGAGTTATTATTTGTAAATTTTTAGAACCATCAGTGCTTGGCACATAGAGTGCTGAGGAGTGCTTGTTCAAAAGTAGGCCCATTCAATGTGCTGAAGTCACTCTCATGCAGAGCTGTGAGGTACAGCAGAGGGCAGCTGAGTTGGGTGTTGAGGACCCCCAGACCTGCCCATGGCCAGCACTATCTGAAGCAATGGGCCATAAGGCAATGTGCAATGAGGAGGGGGATGGCATATATCACAGTAAAAGACCATAAACTGGGTAGGTAAGGGCTTAGAGGGCTGCACACCTTATTACTCAGTTTGCAAGACTGAGATTCTAAGGTGATTTTAAGCAGCCCAAGTTGATAAATCCCTCCAGTTCTCAGATCATCCCTTGGCCCCTAAGCTACTCCTAGAGCAAGCCCGAGTCTTTCTTTTTATTGTCCATATGAGAGAGGTTCTAATCCGTTTGAGCTCCATAAATACTCTTCTGGTTTTACAGTCACTTTCTTTGTCAACCAGATAGGTGTCCAATAAATACTTACTGAATGGCTGTTCCTGCTATAAGAATCCTGGTTACAGAAGAGACATCCACAGATTGGGAGAAAATATTTGCAAACCATACATCTGATAAGGAGTTAATATCCAAAATGTGTAAGGAACACAGATGACTCCATAGCAGCTAACAAATAACCTAATCAAAAACTGTGCTTTCTCAAAAGAAGACATGCAAATGTCAACAGATACACAAAAAAAATGCTCATTACCACTGATCATCAGGGAAATGCAAATTAAAACCACAGTGAAATATCACCTTACACCTGTGAGAGTGGATATTAACAAAAAGGTGAAAGAAACTAAGTGTTGGCCAGAGTGTGGAGAAAAGGGAATTCATGCGCACTGTTAGGAACGGAAATTAGTGCAACCTTTATGGAAAACAGGATATCGATTCCTCAGAAAACTAAAAGTAGAATTACCATATTATCCAGTTACCTCATTTCTGGGTATGTATCCAAAGGAATTGAAATCAATATGCCAAAGAGCTACTTTCACTCCCACGTTCACTGCAACATTATTCACAATAGCCAAGATACAGAAACAACCTAGGTGTCCATCATCAGATGAATGGATGAAGAAAAAGTGGTGTATATACACAATGGAATACCATTCAGCATTGAAATACCAGAAAATTCTGTCATCTGCAGTAACAGATGAACAAACCTAGAGGACATTAGGCTAAGTGAAATAAGTGAGGCATGGAAAGACAAATATCACATGATCTCACTTACATGTGGAATCTAAAATTTGAACTCATAGAAGTAGAGAGTAGATCGATGGTTACCAGAGGCTGGGGGAGGGGAGGGGAGGGGATGGAGAGGGAAAGGGGAGATATTGATCAAAGCATGCAAGGTTTCAGTTAGACAGGAGGAATAACCTTTACTCATCTATTGCACAGAATGGTGACTATAAGTAATAATGCGTTATGTATTTCAAACCTGAAAAACAGTGGATTTTAAATGTTTTCACTACAAAAAGTGATAGGCATGTGAGGTAATGGATTAATTAATAGCCTGATTTAGGTCAGGTGTGGTAGCTGACGCCTGTAATCCCAACACTTTGGGAGGCCAAGGCAGGCCTATCACCTGAGGTCAGGAGTTCAAGACCAACCTGGCCAACATGGCAAAATCCTGTCTGTACTAAACATACAAAAATTAGCCAGATGAGGTGGCACACACCTGTGGTCCCAGCTATTCGGGAGGCTGAGGCCCAATAATCACTTGAAACTGGGAGGCGGAGTTTGTTGAAGTGAGCTGAGATCGCGGCATTGCACTCCACCCTGGGCGACAGAGCGAGACACCATCTCAAAAAAAAGAAAAGCCCAATTTAGTCATTTCACCTTGTAAACATATATCAAAACATCATATTGTACTCCATAAATATATGCAATTATTATTTGTCAATTACAAATAAAAAGTTTTAAATTTCAATTAAAAAACCAGAAGAATCCTTGTTACTTGTCATCTGCTGTTGTTGGTATTGGAGCTGTTACTCAGATGAAATAACTTTGGATCCACCTTCTTAGTTCCTCTTTCCACCTCTTCTATAGAGCCTGTCTTCTGCCTGTAACTTTCTATCTCTCCCTCTCTCCATTCCATTTGCTTCATAGCAGGGAACACCACAATGCGTTCCTTCTGTAGTTCCTTCCTATCATGCCCGACAATATCTCTAATAGATAAGGGTACTATTCTCTACTGAATTCATTAAGTGGCCTCAGTAAATCTTATTCAGCTGTGGCCAATTCATCATTCTCTACTGTTTTCCTTGAGTACTTTTCCCTTCCTCTCGACCTGAACATCACATCCCATACCTACGCCAATTTATAATTTACCTATATGTAATTTATGACTGACCATCATTGATGTCCGGTGAAACTTTTAAAGTGCTAATCCCACAACAGTTACATTTTAACAGAAACATCCCCCAACCCGGACACGTGGCACAGAGTAGGTGATGTAAACTGATCGAATGACTGATGGGATTGGTCAACCACTCATTTTCAAATACTTACTGAAAAGTTATTTTAGACCCAACCTCCATCTGTTCCAGAAGTTAAAAATAAAATGAGAATTCAATTAAAAGCATGCAAGCAATCCACCCAAAGTTGTGCCAGATCTTCTGAGAATATCCTATTTTCCAGCCGATCAGAAACGGAAGTGTGCATATGCCAATAAACACCTTAGAATGCCAAATTGTTTAATTAAATGAGAGATACATCAGTGTGGATACAAAATAGCAAAGATTTTTTAAAAGCATATTCTACCTTTAAGTTTCTTGCCCCTATTTTTCTGCAGAGAGAAGATGTCAAAAGAATGTAAAGAACTTAGCCATATAGTACCTTCTACTCTATTTGTCTCCTCTAGTCAAGGTCAGTGGGTGGAAGCTCAGCAGTCTCCCTGCTTTCTACTCTGTAGTACTAACTGTAAAGTTCACTAAACCTAGGCCCACCCCAGAGTTCATTCCAAAGTTTGACTTGTTTTAGGCTGGAAAGAAATCTCCACTAGGTATACACTAAAGCCTACCAGTCTCTTTCTAATCCTTATTTTGCCAAATTCAGAAGAAACATTTTCTTACTAGATAGATAGCTTTCATATTTCTTCCCTGAATGGTTCTTAACATATATTTAATTCTGTTCAAAGTCTGTGACTAAAGGAGTCCATTAAATTAGCTGATCTATTAATCCTGTTACTGTGTCAATTCTTGTTTTTAAGATTCACTGTGAATTGCTGATGTATGCAAGATGATGATAGCTTCTTCTTTTTTTTTTTTTTTTTTTTTTCACTCTCTCTCTGTTGCCCAAGCTGCAGAGCAGTGGCACAATCTCCACTCTCTGCAACTTCTGCCTCCTGGGTTCAAGCTATTCTTGTGCCTCAGCCTCCTGAGTAGCTGGGACTACAGGCATCTGCCACCACCACACCCAGATAATTTTTGTATTTTTAGTAGAGACAAGGTTTCATCATGTTGGCCAGCTGGTCTTGAACTCCTGGCCTCCAGTGATTCACCCACCTCGGTCTCCCAAAGTGCTGGGATTACAGGTGGAGCCACCTTACCTGGCCTGTGATGACAGCTTCTTTCTAGTTAACATGCTTGAGACAGAGGCATTGCAAACAACGCCCATCCCTAAAATTTCCCAAACAGATCTAGGTGCCCACCATATGCACACACATACACATACATACATATGTATATACACACATACATATTTACATATTTTAATTGAACCATTTGAATGTAAATTGCATACATCAAAATATATCACCTATGTCTCCTAAGAAGAATGAAGTCACTCTCAAATATAAAGATATTTTTGGTTCTAATTTCCTTTGCCTTTTAAAATAGTTTAATTACTTTTATTCATAGTTGAAGAATACAGTGAAATACATTTAATAGTGAACTTTAATAAGAACAATTATGCAGCACTGTATCTGGACACAAAGAGGTTTTTCCAGCTTCAGTTGTGACAAGATAACCCTCCCTCTTCTTCAGGACTAACTTTCTCTCTCAAAGAAGCCAGCATCGAAACAGGCAAAATGACTCTGAATAGTTCTGTGGTAAACATTATTATGGTTTGGATGAATATTCACTTGGATACTAAAAGACAAAAAAGAAATTTATGGCTGGATGCAGTGGCTCATGCCTGTAATCCCAGCACTTCAGGAGGTGGAGGCGGGTGGATCATTTTCTGAGGCCTGGAGTTCGAGACCAGCCTGGCCAACATGGTGAAACCTTGTTTCTACTAAACAATATAAAAACTAGCTGGGTGTGGTGGCGTACACCTGTAATCCTAGCTACTCGGGAGGCTGAGGCATGAGAATTGCTTGAACCCAGGAGGCAGAGGTTGCAGAGAGCCAAGATCTCACTGCACTTTATCCTGGGCAAGAGAGTAAGAGTCTTGTCTCAAGGAAAGAAAAGAAAAGAAAAGAAGAGAGAGAGAGAAAGAAAAAGAAAGAAAGAAAGAAAGAAGGAAGGAAGGAAGGAAGGAAGGAAGGAAGGAAGGAAGGAAGGAAGGAAGGAAGGAAGGAGGGAGGGAGGGAGGGAGGGAGGGAGGGAGGGAGGAAGGAAGGAAGGAAGGAAGGAAGGAAGGAAGGAAGGAAGGAAGGAGAGAGAAAGAAAAGAAAGAAAGAGAAAGAAAGAAAGAAAGAAAAATTGTTTGACTTCCATCATCATTTCTTTTCCTTTTGTTTCCAGTTAGTAAATTATTTTCTGAATAATCCTCTGCTTTCCTAGTAAAGTCTATCTCCTGGTACTGGCTGGACTGCGGCATTCGAGGTAAATTGAGTGACTGGCGTCATCTTTCAACACACAATTTGATTCAAACCAGAGAAAAGCAAAGTTCCTATTCCCTCTTAGTCCATAGCACCGAAGTGTACACTCTTTACAGGTAAAGCTTTTCATAGATCCTGACAGAGGTGAACATTTATTTGTGGACAGATGTTAGGCAACCTAAAGTGTCGATGTCAAACTGGTCGTCATTCATCAACAAAGCAAATTAGAGTCCTCAACACTCAGACAGAGTCTTCAATATAGAAGGGGATAAATTTAAGTGAGCCAGTGGATTAGATCATAAAATAGCTATTATTTTAGGGCTATGAAGGGAAGCAGGGTATGCTACTCCAAAATATGCCACTTTGACATAAGAATTATTTTGAGCTGAAGGCATGTGAGTTCTTGAAATCCTTCATCTGCCTGCAAGCGGAGGCTCCCAAAACAACTCAATTGTCATAAATCCCCTCCCCAGGAACAACTGTAATCTCTCTGGAAGTCCATAGCACACCCAGACAGAAAGTGTCTTAAACCATCACCCACCTATTCTCCCAAGGGCCCATTTATCTTTCCAAAAAGCCATTTGCTGTTCCAAAAGTGCCCTTTCTCCCCATCCCTTTCCCCTACTGTTAGGTATCTACACTCCAAATTCTAAACAGTTCTTCGAGTTACTCATTGTTGAGCACTCTCATGGGTATGTGTGATGCACATGCTAATAAACTTCTGTTTGTTTTTCTCTTGTCAGTCTGCCTTTTGTCGGATTAGTTTTAAAGGGCCCCAGCCAGAAAGTCTAGGAGAACAGAAAGAAAAAGACTTTTTTTCTCCCCTAAAGCTGTATGGAACCACTATTATAGTTCTATCCAGAACCATCAACCATCTATGGGTGATGGGTACACTGTAGCAGAGGAAGATCACAAACCAGCAAACAGAGGAGTAAAACCAGGATGTGGAACCAAGGCTTCTAAGCCCAGGTCATTTCTACTACATGATACTCTTTAGCACATACCAGGAACTATTACTAGAAACTAGCAGCATCAGAAACAACAACAGGAAGCCAACTAAATGCTTCAGAAAATGAAAACCA
The DNA here is from genome assembly GCF_007565055.1 of Rhinopithecus roxellana. Taxonomy (NCBI): domain Eukaryota; kingdom Metazoa; phylum Chordata; class Mammalia; order Primates; family Cercopithecidae; genus Rhinopithecus; species Rhinopithecus roxellana. The sequence continues at coordinate 128,055,799 of NC_044563.1, read as the reverse complement.
CCATGGAAGTCAATCATCTGCTTTCTTTTGTTTATAGTTCCTTTACCCGGGGAGAGGAGAGCTGTGGCCATCTGGAGTAACACACGTTTTGCATTTAATGGGAATGAATAGTGAAAACCAGCCAGAGGAATCTGTTTAGGTTAGTTCAGCTTTTCTTTGCTTTGGCTTTTTTTAATAGGATGCTATAAATTTTAGATGTTTGTATCTGAGTGAAACATTCAATGTATCATCTCTTGAAATTTTGCTTTCACAATTAATTCAAATAGCTTCAGAAAAATATAATCATATGAATTGAAAGCTGCTGAAAGAGGCAACAAATTGAGTGCAGGGTGAGGTTTCCCAGGATCCAATGTGGAATCCAGAGCTCATATAAGATACTCAAAGAGGGGGAGGAGGCTGTGCTATCAAGAAATACATTTATGGTGCTACATCGAGAGGTGACAGGGACTGGGGCCAGAGACAGGGAAATAGGTGTACCTGAGGACACACAGATACACCTAGGTGTGTTAGAAACAGAAAAAGATTGAAAACCTCTTTGAAAAATGACTTATTTGCCAATGATGAAAAAATAATTTAATAACAATGACAATAATAGTAGTAACTTCACTAAAACCCTCCCTATGGATTATGAGCTGCCACCCATCTCTATGTATTGCCCTCCTGGCTTTCTCTTCGCTCCAACCAAGTTTCTTTTAGTACTTTGATTTCATCCTGACTGGTGTTTGTATGTGCTCCTTCTGCAGGGAACACTGCTTCCCACTGCCCCTGCCCCTTCACCATGACAAAGTTTCAGATGAAACAACTGTTCCTCAGGGAGCCTTCCCCAATTTCCTGAGAATCAGTGACATCCCCCTGTCTTATGTTCTCACAGTCACTTAGGTTTTCATGACAATCATGATAATTTTATTCTTGTTCAATGGATCTTCTAGGAGACTATCAATTCTATGAGGTCAGAGACTACGTCTGTCTCCCAAACTCACAACACAGTGCCCACCACAGGGGTATTCAGTAAACACTTGTTGAACAAATTACCACTGAACAAAACAACATCTGGATGGTATTTTCTGGTAAATACAGTATTTTGCTTTATAGGGAAAGCGGGTATAATTTAGGAGCTCCTTGAAATTGCCAAAAATTACATCAAATTCTCATTTATCTCAAGTTATCCAGAGTTAAAATCTACTGATAATAATAACACTTTCTATATATAATCATTTTTAATTATATATGTAATACATAATCATTATAGTCCCATTTATCCCCAAGAATTCTTCCACATCTTTTTTTTTTTAATAAACTGGTGGAAAGGATCTAATTTGATTCTTGGGGTTTCTTCTCTTTAATCATTCATGATTCATTGATTTATCCATTGATTTATGTGTTCATTTCTCTCTTCTGTCACAGGAGGTGTGGAAGCTTCTCTGCCTGTCTTTACCACACTCTAGTCTAGGCCAAAACTGAGGGTGGAAAAAAACACAAGGCAGACTAAGAGGAAGCAAGGATTCTGCAACAGTTACGTGCTTTAGAATCAACTTACTGACTAGATGTCTGGCGGGTTGGATAGCACTAAGCTTTATATCCTCCAAGCATCTCCCACTTGACCCACTGCAAAGCTGGCTCCATGCAGAAGACTTCTTATTCTGGAGCCTCTACTCTTTAAAGGGCTTTAACTCAGACCACACAGAAAATTGTGGCCCCTGAGGTCCATTAGGTCATACGGCAATCCTATAGCTGAGCTGGAACCTTCCAAATGGGGTCTCCAGAGCCTTAGGGAAAAACTGAGGGTACATGCATATATAATGTTACAGGAAGCAAATAAATTAATCGTTAACACAGAAAGTTGGATAATTTTTTTGTTGCCATTTCTCTATTTTTTAAAGTATCATGAGCATGATTACATTATTTTTGAAGTTTTTTAAATTAAGGAAAAATGAAAAATCCCCAGAGAAACCCCACGGTAAATGCCTTGTCCAGCTAAAAGCTCCTCAGCACTCTGCCAATGTGGGCCAAGTGGCCATGAAGGGAGAGAGGTGCACCGTAGAGGTAGGTGAGTCCCAGGAGAAATGCTCACAAACCTGGCAACACCCAGTGGTATCCAAGGTTTGGTGGATATTTTTCTCAGCAGACTGGATTAGTGGGTGAAGATGAAGGCCAAGAAAACATGGAACGTGCTGTCTAGTCAAGGAAACCTTTCTTCTAGAAATATTTATTCTCTTCTCTAAAATCTAGATTCCTTTGCCTGGTATAGTAGTGTCTCTTAAAAAAATGCCTTTCCCCTAGCTTCCGTGGAACTTAGACTCCTGGGGATAGAAGGAAATTTTCTATATTCACTTAATCTACAATGTTGGTTTTAGTCAGTTCTGTGCTTCTATCAATTGACACTGCCAAGAATCTCCCTGCTTTTAAATATCCCAGCTATTGATAAGATGAACAATGTCTGGTGTCTAAGATTGACCTGTGACTTTTATGGAGATTGACCTTTTATATGAGATTATTACTCAACCTGTATAACTAAATCTCACAAGGGCTGGTGGGGGTGGTAGGGGAGCATCAGTCAAAGGGAAAGCTAAAGATAGAGACTTTCAAAACTCTCTGGGCTGATGTATGAGTCCATTTTGTATTGCTATAAAGGAATACCTGATACTGGATAATTTATAAAGAAAGGAGGTTTATTTGACTCATGGTTCTGCAGACTGTAAAAGCATGGCATCAGCATTTACTCAGTTTCTGGCGAGGCCTCAGGAAGCTTTTACTCATAGTGGAAAGTGAAGGGGGCACAAGCATGTCACATGGTGAGAGAGGGAGAAAGAGATGGGGAGGTGCCAGGTTGTTTTAAAAACCAGCCCTCACATTAACTCAGAGTGAGAACTCACTCATTACCATGGGGAGGGTACCAACCCATTCATGAGGGATCTACCCCCATGACCCAAACACCTCCCACCAGGCCCCACTTCTAACACTGGAGATCACATTTCAACATGAGATTTGGAGGGGGCGAATACACAAATCATATCAGCAGGGAAAGGGTGTACAACACCAACATATGTGGAAAACACTGCCTAGTTGTATGACTTCCTTTGGGCCAATGGAATATTAACGATTGTGCCATAAGTGCTTGTGGCATGGGGCTTGCCTGTTGTTGCAGTTGGGATCCTTTTACTATCATGCAGATAAGCCCAGAATAACCCCATGGAAAATGACAGACCATGTGAAGGGAGGCTTAGTCATCCTAGCTGTCCCAGACAAAGTTATCATAAGCCAGCTGGCCCCAGCTGTCCCATCAGTTCACTGCCAGTCTATGAATAAGGCCAGTTGAGGCCCTCCAAGCCTGACCAAGACAAGAATGATCACACTAAGCTCAATCTGCAGAATTGTGAGCCAAGCAAAGGGTTGTTGTTTTAAGATGCTAAAGTTTAGGATGGTTTGTTCCCCAGCAATAGCTAATGGACACAGAAGTCACTTGAGCAGCATAATCCCTGAATCTATGCAGCCATGTCAGCCATGTCAATCTTCAGGGATTGATGCATAAAGATCAATGGCAAAGAAGAGCTGCAACAGTACCATTATGATGTAGTACCTTTAGCAGATGACCCCCCAGCCAGCATATGAGGCTGCTGTTTTCCTGGCTTTCCACCAGTAGAATCTATTGTACAACTGTGTTTTTCACAGCTAGGTAAATCCGTATCCTATCAATATTTAATGCTCTGACTGCTTTTCTCTCCTGTGTCCTCTGATCAAGTCTCAACATTAGCTTACCATTTACTCTCCCTGGCTCAGCTCAAGGGAGCCACTTGTGGCCAAACAGATGATTATTTCATCAGCACCAATGTGGGTCTGTAGAATACTATACAACTGTCAAAATTATCTTAGGCCACATTTCAGAAGGCTTTTCTAGATATTCATAAAGAGTTTGATGTAATGTCTTCACTAAGATACCCTAGGGAGGTTATTTTCATTCACCATAAGAACTGGCTGTTGATGTTCCTGATAGGATGCCATAATTCAAATTATCTATATATGAGTCCATCTGTCCCAATCAAGTATAAATTCTTCAAAATCAGAGACCACATGTTATTTGTCTTTGAAATCTCCATGCTTACTGCAAAGCCAAACACATAAGTTCAGAGTCTGTCATATGAAATGAATGAGTGAATAAATGAATCAATCAATAAGCCACATGCTTTGGACAGGCCCAGCACCATACTGATTTATTTATAGGATCACAGTATGAGAGTGTTGTACTCTTTTTTGTTTAGCAGACTTCTGCATTTTGGTAGTGGTTGCTTTTTGTTTTCATTTATGTTTGAGACAGGGTCTTACTCTATCACCCAGGTTGGAGTGCACTGGCGTGATCACAGCTACTGAAGTCTTAACCTCCTGGGCTCAAGCAGTCCTCTCACCTCAGCCTCCTTAGTAGCTGGGACTACAGGTGTGCACCACCATGACTGGCTAATTTTCTATTTTTTGTAGAGATGGGATCTCACTATGTTGCCCTGGCTGGTCTCAATCTCCTGGGCTCAAGAAATCCTCCCACCTTGGCTTCTCAAAATGCTGGGATTATAGGCATGAACTACTGCACCTGGGCTTTCTGTATTTGGGGCTACTTTGAAACATCAGCAGTTTCTCTGGTTTTCTTTTGGTTGTAAGATTTTGCCTTCTGGATCACTATGATTTAGAGTCTTAATTTACACGTAATAGATCCAATGTAGAATTTCCTTTGCTTTATTATTTCTGCAAAAACAAAGATTAAACATTAAGCGACAATCAACCGAGAAAAACATCAAAAGAATTCTGGATACAGGAAAAGGGAAAGCTGCGGTTATTGTATGGAGTCTTTCCTACATGTTACCTTCTCCATGAAGCCAACACTTGACACCCCACTTAAAACAGCAACTTCCCATGTCACCCCCTACCATCCAAATCCTGCCTACTCTGCTCTATTTTTTCACAGCATTTACTGCCTTCAAATGTATCATCATAATGCCTTGTAGATAGCGGGTGCTCAATAAACACTTGCTAAATGAATGAATATACATACCCATGGCTATTGTGGTAGGCAAAATTCTTAGATGATCTTCAAGATTCTCATTTCTTGGTGTACATACCTGTATAATTACCTCCACTTGACAGTGACCAGGACCTGTGAAAATGATGGGGCACCACGCCCTCCTCCCATGTTAGGCTGTGTTATGTGGCAAAGGTGATGGTAGTTTACAGATGTGACTAAAGTCCCTAAGTTAATAAAGAGAAGTTATCTTGGGTGGGCCTGACCTAATCAGAAACTGAATTCTGCCATCGACTAGTGGGATCAGGAGACGGAGACTCAGATAAGACTGCAGCCCAAGCTAACGCCTCGACTGCAGCCGTCTGAGACCCTGAGTAGAGAGGCCCAATGACACTGTATAAAGATGGACTCCTGCCCCACAGGAACTGTTAGATCATAGATGAGTGTTGTTTTAAGCTATTAAATTTGTGGTCATTTGTTATGCAAGAGTACAGCACTCATAATACAGCTATGAACTCACCGAGTGTTGAAGAAAGGGGCAAGATTAACCAAGCAACCCACAAGACTTTTCTTCCTGGTGAGAAAGAAAACTTCTCCTTGCCCTTTGATGTCTCCTTAGGTACCATCCCATGTCCTGGGCCCTCTATGCCAATGGCCTTTACCTCCACTCTACCCCTGCAGTCCTCTAAAAATTTAAATTTATATAGCTCAGAGGACACATGCTTTCTGCCTTCAGAAATACATGTAATTCTGGTGAGATCTCCAATTTTACTTCACGTCTGAGTGCTCCTCCCTCCCTGTGGCCTCTGAGGGTTTCCACCTTACTTCTCAGTTCCCTAGGTCCCTGCAGTCCCTTACAGTGACAGTTTGTAACCTTTGCTACAAAACAGAATCCCTGAGGAACTTCTCAAAAACACTGAGAAAGGATCTTGATCCCCATAGATTGTGACTTCATTGATCAATGATGGGGTCCACACATAGACATTTTTGTAAAAGCTCCCTGGGATGTTCTTAACTGTACCCAGGTAGAAAGTCTCTGATGTGGGCCACTTACATTTTATCTCTTCTTTGGCCCTTACAAGAAATCAGACCTGCCAAGCTTACTGTAATTTTGGTACATTTGCTGTAGGTTTGAGGCTGACACAAAAGGGAATTATTTTGTGGGGTGGTGGTTGTTCACCATCTCATGAGCTTCCGCCTCACTTGTTTTTCTTTCAGATCTGCTGCCTCCCACTTGGCTGTTTCACAAATCCCATGCTTCTTCCACTGTGGAAACCTCATATGTGGTGAAGTCCCCTAAGTATTTCCCAGCCAGCCCCCTGCCCCAATCTCCAGACTGCTGTGTTTCGGAGAGCATCACATTAGGTGCTCTGAGACGTCTCTGTCTTGGTACATTTGTTCATCAGTGCTCCATCTACAACCTCTAAGTCTCCTACCTCTTTCCTTCCCTTACTGTCTCCACTTAACCAATGTTTTATCTTCATTGAGATGTTGGCTTATTCTTTCAATCCATCAGCCCCTGCATGGAATGACTTAACACCATCCCTAAAGCAAATGATTTCTTCAACCACATTATTACTGGGACCTGGCAATTCCTTCATTCTCTTGTCTTCTGATGGCACCACCTAACAGACTACCAATGCTGCTGTTTCTGAAGAAATTCAATTAGCATGGACTGGTAAAACTCCAAACGTTTGGTAGTTAGATTCTACTAGCCATTTGCTAATATTGTACTATTAATAGCTAATGTTGAACACTATCTTATCAGGAATTTAGCATTCTGTCTTTTAATACTCACAACAGGATATTAGATAAATATTATTATTGGTACCACTTTGCAGATGTTGAAAGTGAGACTTGCTAAAAGTCACACAGCTATTGACATGATTTGAGCCTGGGTCTGTCTGACTCCAGAGTCTTAACTCTGAGGTACTATATTTTCTGCCTCACAATGAGAAAACTCTTGGTTTTACTGCCTCCACGTTTAGATTCATTAGCAGGAACACAATTCTTCCCTCTTCTGTCCTGTCTCAAAGTAAAGGTTATCTCTCTTCCCCCCCCCCCCACCCCCTCCTCCCCTGCCGTTAATTCCTTCCCTGTAGGGCTATTGCTTAATTCTCACATCCCTTTCAAAGTCATCCCATTTCAGCAGTCCCTTCTTTTCATGTTTTTAATCTGTTCCTCACTACAAATTCTTTTTTTTCCCTCAGCCTATGAATAGACCCCAAACTGAAAAACTCAGCTTGAGACTAGGCATGGATCCTCCTTAATGTTTATCTTGTGGGTACCACAAATGTAACCTGTCCAAAACAGAACTCATTATATGCAACTTACCCATTCCACATCCCCCTTCCACAAACTTGTTCCACTCTGACATACTCATCTACTAATGTAGAAACATATCTAGTTTTAAGATATTTTCTTACAAGCAAAAGTTCATACAAGTGACTATTAATTCTCATTATTATTATCATCAAAATAGTGCTTTTTCTATTCATGAAAAATAAGCTCAAGTATCATGCTGGTGTTGTTGATAACATAAATTATATTTGTAGGCAACTATAAGCTATGCAATTACACCAATAAAATGTAAAATTCTAAGGTAACTTGGAAAAAGCTCACACATCAGCTCTCTGCACCTTGCTAGTTCTTGGTGATTATAAGAATTATCTCAAACTGGTCGTATTAATTGCCATGTTTTTAAAAACCAATATTGTATGAAGTAAGGGAAATTTTTAAGCACACAAATAGTACTTTAATGTAATAAAATAGTACATTGAGGCACACTGAGCAGAAACATAAAATTTATGCTATCCCATAAGCTATAAGCTCTATGAGGGCAAGAAGCTTATGTTTTGTTCCACACTACATTCTCAGCATCTAATGTAGTGCCAGGAGCATAATAAGTGCTCAATAAATGTTCATTACATTAACAAATAAATGGGAGAAATTGATGTATAGTTAGGATAATCTCTGTAATAAACAGACTCAAATTGATGCTTATTTTCCATTTGCATAAGAATACGTGTCAGCTGAAAGCCTCCTCTGCATAGTCACGCAGAGATCCAGACTATTGGAGGCTCTGTCATCTTTACTTTGTGGCTTTGATTAATGTCCCAGAGGTTATCTCCATTCCAAGAAGCCAGAGGAGAAAGCAGAGCATGGAGGAATGCCTCATGGAGTTTATGGTCAAGCTTCCAATCAGTGCACATCATTTCTGCTCACATTCCAGTGACTGGAACTCAACCACAGGGCCAGTCCTTACTGTAACAGAAGCCAGAACATGCAGTCTAGTTGTGTGGCCAGGAACTAGAGGAGGCCCTGAATTTTGATAAGCAGCAAGTGGCCTGTGGCACAGGAGCTGAGCAAGCTGGAACCAGATCTTACCTTATCCTCTTGAAGCAAAACAGCTTGGCCCACATTTTAAAAAGCAGGTATATAAGTCTCTTTTCTGCTTGAATAAGCAAAAGCATGTAAATAGAATACTTATGTAGAAAGAAATGAGGTTAGTTTTTGCATCTATTCATGGTGTCGCTGTGTATCCTGCCTTCAAAAGGAGAAGCTTGGATGCCATCAACAGATTCTCCCTCTATTTTATTCCAAATCCTTAGGTCTGATCTGTCATCTAGTGTACACTATTCCATCTCAGCAAGAAGACTGAACTCTAGCTCCTTTTCTCTGACTCCATTACTTCTCTCTTCTTTTAGAACCAGACTATTAACTTTAAGGGATGCAATAGCTTACAAAATGGGCTTCCGGCCACTAGTCCCCAGTGCAATTGATTAAACATCTTTCTTCCATCAAAGTTATATTTTAGGGGGTCAGAACAAGATAGCCGAATAGGAGCAGCTCCAGTCTCCAACTCCCAGCGCGAGCGACACAGAAGACCGGTGATTTCTGCATTTTCAACTGAGGTACTGGGGTCATCTCACTAGGGAGTGCCGGACAATCGGTGCTGGTCAGCTGCTGCAGCCTGACCAGCGAGAGCTGAAGCAGGGCGAGGCATCACCTCACCTGGAAGCGCAAGGGGGAAGGGAATCCGTTTTCCTAGCCAGGGGAACTGAGACACACAACACCTGGAAAATCAGGTAACTCCCACCCCAATACTGCGCTTTAAGCAAACAGGCACACCAGGAGAGTGTATCCCACACCTGGCTGGGAGGGTCCCATGCCCACGGAGCCTCCCTCACTGCTAACACAGCAGTCTGTGGCGATCTATCCGCAGGGCAGCGGCGAGGCTGGGGGAGGGGCGCCCGCCATTGCTGAGGCTTAAGTAGGTAAACAAAGCCACTGGGAAGCTCGAACTGGGTGGAGCTCACAGCAGCTCAAGGAAACCTGCCTGTCTCGTAGACTCCACCTCTGGGGACAGGGCACAGCTAAAAAACAACAGGGGAAGCAGCAGAGGCCTGTGCAGACGCGAATGACTCTGTCTGACAGCTTTGAAGAGGGCAGTGGATCTCCCCACATGGAGGTTGAGATCTGAGAACAGACAGACTGCCTGCTCAAGTGGGTCCCTGACCCCTGAGTAGCCTAACTGGGAGACATCCCCCACTAGGGGCAGTCTGACACCCCACACCTCACAGGGTGGAGTACACCCCTGAGAGGAAGCTTCCAAAGTAAGAATCAGACAGGTACACTCACTGTTCAACAATATTCTATCTTCTGCAACCTCTGCTGCTGATACCCAGGCAAACAGGGTCTGGAGTGGACCTCAAGCAATCTCCAACAGACGTATAGCTGAGGGTCCTGACTGTCAGAAGGAAAACGATCAAACAGGAAGGACACCTATACCAAAACCCCATCAGTACGTCACCATCATCAAACACCAGAGACAGATAAAACCACAAAGATGGGGAAAAAGCAGGGTAGAAAAGCTGGAAATTCAAAAAATAAGAGTGCATCTCCCCCTGCACAGGAGCGCAGCCCATCGCCAGCAACGGATCAAAGCTGGTCAGAGAATGACTTTGACGAGATGAGAGAAGAAGGCTTCAGTACATCAAACTTCTCAGAACTAAAGGAGGAATTACGTACCCAGCGCAAAGAAACTAAAAATCTTGAAAAAAGAGTGGAAGAATTGACAGCTAGACTAATTAATGCAGAGAAGGTCATAAACGAAATGACAGAGATGAAAACCATGACACGAGAAATACGTGACAAATGCACAAGCTTCAGTAACCGACTCGATCAACTGGAAGAAAGAGTATCAGCGATTGAGGATCAAATGAATGAAATGAAGCAAGAAGAGAAACCAAAAGAAAAAAGAAGAAAAAGAAATGAACAAAGCCTGCAAGAAGTATGGGATTATGTAAAAAGACCAAATCTACGTCTGATTGGGGTGCCTGAAAGTGAGGGGGAAAATGGAACAAACTTGGAAAACACTCTTCAGGATATCATCCAGGAGAACTTCCCCAACCTAGTAGGGCAGGCCAACATTCAAATTCAGGAAATACAGAGAATGCCACAAAGATACTTCTCGAGAAGAGCAACTCCAAGACACATCATTGCCAGATTCACCAAAGTTGAAATGAAGGAAAAAATCTTAAGGGCAGCCAGAGAGAAAGGTCGGGTTACCCACAAAGGGAAGCCCATCAGACTAACAGCAGATCTCTCGGCAGAAACTCTACAAGCCAGAAGAGAGAGGGGGCCAATATTCAACGTTCTTAAAGAAAAGAATTTTCAACCCAGAATTTCATATTCAGCCAAATTAAGTTTCATCAGTGAAGGAGAAATAAAATCCTTTACAGATAAGCAAATGCTTATTTTGTCACCACCAGGCCTGCCTTACAAGAGACCCTGAAGGAAGCCCTAAACATGGAAAGGAACAACCGGTACCAGCCATTGCAAAAACATGCCAAAATGTAAAGACCATCGAGGCTAGGAAGAAACTGCATCAACTAACGAGCAAAATAACCAGTTAATATCATAATGGCAGGATCAAGTTCACACATAACAATATTAACCTTAAATGTTAATGGACTAAATGCTCCAATTAAAAGACACAGACTGGCAAACTGGATAAAGAGTCAAGACACATCAGTCTGCTGTATTCAGGAGACCCATCTCACATGCAGAGACATACATAGGCTCAAAATAAAGGGATGGAGGAAGATCTAGCAAGCAAATGGAGAACAAAAAAAAGCAGGGGTTGCAATCCTAGTCTCTGATAAAACAGACTTTAAACCATCAAAGATCAAAAGAGACAAAGAAGGCCATTACATAATGGTAAAGGGATCAATTCAACAGGAAGAGCTAACTATCCTAAATATATATGCACCCAATACAGGAGCACCCAGATTCATAAAGCAAGTCCTTAGAGACTTACAAAGAGACTTAGACTCCCATACAATAATAATGGGAGACTTCAACACTCCACTGTCAACATTAGACAGATCAACGAGACAGAAAGTTAACAAGGAGATCCAGGAATTGAACTCATCTCTGCACCAAGCGGACCTAATAGACATCTATAGAACTCTCCACCCTAAATCAACAGAATATACATTCTTCTCAGCACCACATCGCACTTATTCCAAAATTGACCACATAATTGGAAGTAAAGCACTCCTCAGCAAATGTAAAAGAACAGAAATTATAACAAACTGTCTCTCAGACCACAGTGCAATCAAACTAGAACTCAGGACAAAGAAACTCAATCAAAACCGCTCAACTACATGGAAACTGAACAACCTGCTCCTGAATGACTACTGGGTACATAACAAAATGAAAGCAGAAATAAAGATGTTCTTTGAAATCAATGAGAACAAAGATACAACATACCAGAATCTCTGGGACACATTTAAAGCAGTGTGTAGAGGGAAATTTATAGCACTAAATGCCCACAAGAGAAAGCTGGAAAGATCTAAAATGGACACTCTTAACATCACAATTAAAAGAACTAGAGAGGGAAGAGCAAACACATTCAAAAGCTAGCAGAAGGCAAGAAGTGACTAAGATCAGAGCAGAACTGAAGGAGATAGAGACACAAAAAACCCTCCAAAAAATCAATGAATCCAGGAGTTGGTTTTTTGAAAAGATCAACAAAATTGACAGACAGCTAGCAAGACTAATAAAGAAGAAAAGAGAGAGGAATCAAATAGACGCAATAAAAAATGATAAAGGGGATATCACCACGGACCCCACAGAAATACAAACTACCATCAGAGAATACTATAAACACCTCTACGCAAATCAACTAGAAAATCTAGAAGAAATGGATAATTTCCTGGACACTTACACTCTCCCAAGACTAAACCAGGAAGAAGTTGAATCCCTGAATAGGCCAATAGCAGGCTCTGAAATTGAGGCAACAATCAATACCTTACCCACCAAAAAAAGTCCAGGACCAGATGGATTCACAGCTGAATTCTACCAGAGGTACAAGGAGGAGCTGGTACCATTCCTTCTGAAACTATTCCAATCAATTGAAAAAGAGGGAATCCTCCCTAACTCATTTTATGAGGCCAACATCATCCTGATACCAAAGCCTGGCAGAGACACAACAAAAAAAGAGAATTTTAGACCAATATCCCTGACGAACATCGATGCAAAAATCCTCAATAAAATACTGGCAAACCGGATTCAGCAGCACATCAAAAAGCTTATCCACCATGATCAAGTGGGCTTCATCCCTGGGATGCAAGGCTGCTTCAACATTCGCAAATTAATAAACGTAATCCAGTATATAAACAGAACCAAAGACAAGAACCACATGATTATCTCCATAGATGCAGAAAAGGCTTTTGACAAAATTGAACAGCCCTTCATGCTAAAAACGCTCAATAAATTCGGTATTGATGGAACATACCTCAAAATAATAAGAGCTATTTATGACAAACCCACAGCTAATATCATACTGAATGGGCAAAAACTGGAAAAATTCCCTTTGAAAACTGGCACAAGACAGGGATGCCCTCTCTCACCACTCCTATTCAACATAGTCTTGGAAGTTCTGGCTAGGGCAATCAGGCAAGAGAAAGAAATCAAGGGTATTCAGTTAGGAAAAGAAGAAGTCAAATTGTCCCTGTTTGCAGATGGCATGATTGTATATTTAGAAAACCCCATTGTCTCAGCCCAGAATCTCCTTAAGCTGATAAGCAACTTCAGCAAAGTCTCAGGATACAAAATTAATGTGCAAAAATCACAAGCATTCTTATACACCAGTAACAAACAGAGAGCCAAATCAGGAATGAACTTCCATTCACAATTGCTTCAAAGAGAATCAAATACCTAGGAATCCAACTTACAAGGGATGTCAAGGACCTCTTCAAGGAGAACTACAAACACCACTGCTCAGTGAAATAAAAGAGGACACAAACAAATGGAAGAACATACCATGCTCATGGATAGGAAGAATCAATATCGTGAAAATGGCCATACTGCCCAAGGTTATTTATAGATTCAATGCCATCCCCATCAAGCTACCAATGAGTTTCTTCACAGAATTGGAAAAAACTGCTTTAAAGTTCATATGGAACCAAAAAAGAGCCCGCATTGCCAAGACAATCCTAAGTCAAAAGGACAAAGCTGGAGGCGTCACGCTACCTGACTTCAAACTATACTACAAGGCCACAGTAACCAAAACAGCATGGTACTGGTACCAAAACAGAGATATAGACCAATGGAACAGAATAGAGTCCTCAGAAATAATACCACACATCTACACCCATCTGATCTTTGACAAACCTGACAGAAACAAGAAATGGGGAAAGGATTCCCTATTTAATAAATGGTGCTGGGAAAATTGGCTAGCCATAAGTAGAAAGCTGAAACTGGATCCTTTCCTTACTCCTTATACGAAAATTAATTCAAGATGGATTAGAGACTTAAATGTTAGACCTAGTACTATAAAAACCCTAGAAGAAAACCTAGGTAGTACCATTCAGGACATAGGCATGGGCAAGGACTTCATGTCTAAAACACCAAAAGCAACAGCAGCAAAAGCCAAAATTGACAAATGGGATATGATTAAACTAAAGAGCTTCTGCACAGCAAAAGAAACTACCATCAGAGTGAACAGGCAACCTACAGAATGGGAGAAAATTTTTGCAATCTACTCATCTGACAAAGGGCTAACATCCAGAACCTACAAGGAACTCGAACAAATTTACAAGAAAAAAACAAACAACCCCATCAAAAAGTGGGCAAAGGATATGAACAGACATTTCTCAAAAGAAGACATTCATACAGCCAACAGACACATAAAAAAATGCTCATCATCACTCGCCATCAGAGAAATGCAAATCAAAACCACAATGAGATACCATCTCACACCAGTTAGAATGGCAATCATTAAAAAATCAGGAAACAACCGGTGCTGGAGAGGATGTGGAGAAATAGGAACACTTTTACACTGTTGGTGGGATTGTAAACTAATTCAATCATTATGGAAAACAGTATGGCGATTCCTCAAGGATCTAGAACTAGATGTACCATATGACCCAGCCATCCCACTACTGGGTATATACCCAAAGGATTATAAATTATTCTACTACAAAGACACATGCACACGTATGTTTATTGCGGCACTATTCACAATAGCAAAGACTTGGAATCAACCCAAATGTCCATCTGTGACAGACTGGATTAAGAAAATGTGGCACATATACACCATGGAATACTATGCAGCCATAAAAAAGGATGGGTTTGCGTCCTTTGTAGGGACATGGATGCAGCTGGAAACCATCATTCTTAGCAAACTATCACAAGAACAGAAAACCAAACACCGCATGTTCTCACTCATAGGTGGGAACTGAACAATGAGATCACTTCGACTCGAGAAGGGGAACATCACACACTGGGGCCTATTATGGGGAGGGGGGAGGAGGGAGGGATTGCACTGGGGAGTTATACATGATATAAATGATGAATTGATGGGTGCTGACGAGTTGATGGGTGCAGCACACCAACATGGCACAAGTACACATATGTAACAAACCTGCACGTTATGCACATGTACCCTAGAACTTGAAGTATAAGAAAAATAAATAAATAAATTAATTAAAAAGTTATATTTTAAAAACAAAGTCACTACATCCTATCCCAGGTTAATAAAGTAAAACAAAATGCAAACTACACTTCTTCTTGACCATCCTAGATTTTACAGATAAAATCTAAACTCTCCAGTTTGGCATCACAGCTGGCATCTAAGTGCCTTTCTAGATTTACCTGTCTACTTTCATTCTATCCCACATCTTAATTTCCTGCCTTCTTTGTCTTCTTGTGAAATTCCAGTTCAGATTAGGCCTATGACTCTATTCCATTTCAATTTATGATTCTATGCCTTTTTTACAAGCTTTGCACAAAATAAAATCTCTCCCCTCTTTACTTCCTAAATTACCTTCATTTTCAAGGAACCCGTTGAAGTATTACCTATTCTATGAAGATTTTTAAATAATTGTCACAGCAGAGTTGCCTGATCCATCCTCTGTGAGCCACAGCACTTTTCCCAATTCAATTTCCACTTTGAAAACTCAAAGTGAGATAATTGCCTAGGCAAAACTTTCTCCTGAGAGTAAAGAACTATATCAAATAGTAGCAAGAAAATTGAGACAATTTTCTAGAAATTAAATGCATTCTTTCCCCCTTGTGATTCTGCAAAAATTTTCCTTATCACCATCATTACCATCACCATCATCATCACCATTACCATTATCATCATCCAGCCGGTTTTCACCCACCCTGTCTACAGCATACATACATATCCCAGCACTCTCTTTCTTTGTTCTGCCTTGGGAATCGGCAACCAGACAGCCCAATTTTGCAAGATTATCTTATTCCTCAAAAAGTTTACCAAGTGTTTCAAAACTTCCTGTTGGAACAACATATACTTCATCTTTGGGCCTTTTAGCCAATTTGATTACTACTTAGAACAACAAATAAGACTTTCTGAGACTTCTCTCAGCCACACAAGGCCAAGATGCCACAGAGCTCAGAGAGCAATTTTGCTGCATCACAGTAGTACATGTGTCTGTTGAGCAATATCACTGCTAAATGCTCTGACTCAGAACCGAAAGCTCTGGTCTAGGGATAGGAGTATAAGAGACATGGGGGCTTGTTTTTCATAAACATTCCTGCTGTTCGTACATCTGATAAGTGGTACAGTACATGTTCAGACTGTCTGAATGTCTAATCTCTGCTTTTTCTTCCCACTTGAGCCCTTGATCTCTTCCCAGTCCATCAGGCCATTAGCCCATTGGAAACTCAAGATTCTCCCAACATGTAAAACATGTTGTAAAATCTTTTTAGTGAAACACAGCTTATTTTCTATTTTAGGAAATTATTTTGAGAGCATTAGACTACTTTAAGCTTTACTTCCTTTCTCTATAAGATAAAGCATACATTGGCTCTTTATACATTTCATTTCTAAATCTAACAACATCTTCAGAGTTCATATTATAATTTAGTTTTACAGATAAGGAAATGGAGGCTGAAAACTTTTATTCCCAAGGCCACATGGCCAAGTGGTAAGTATACAACTGAGCCTGGAATCCAAACCCAGTTCTATAGAACTATAAGCCTTGGCATTTTCCAAAGGGCTCATACTATTTTGATATTGACATTTTGGTGCCAAGGCCCCAAAATGATGGGGCTCACAGGATGAGAGACAGCGCAGGGCTTACTCAGAGCATAGAGAATATGTCAGGGATTTCTTCTGTAGACATCACTAAGTAATAAAAAGCAGTGTTTTGATAATTTGATACGCCAGTTTAATATGGCTCCATCAAAAGGCGCTTCTTTGTTCTCCTAATCCACTACTATCTGAATCAGAGGGCACACACAATACAAGAGCTGGAAGGATCCATTTGGAAATGATTTATTTTAGCCCCTTCCTGCTGCTGCTAAGAGCAGAGAAGAGATCTGCCAAAGGTCACAAAGGCAGTTGGGGAAAGAACTTAGTCCACAGCCTGGCTTCCTGTTACACCTTCTCAGGAATCAACATTTCCCTACCTTGCACACAAGTCCTCTTCAGGCCAGTCTACACTGCTCTCTGCCTTCTGAACTGGCTCACCATAAACCATCTCCCAAAGCATGTTCTGGGACTCATGGTCCCAGAACTCATGCCTCCTTATTTATGCAAGAGGTGATATTACAAGTCTTACAAAGGCATATAATTTAACCACATTTAATCAGTTACCTCAATTAAGACAACACAATTAAGTGAAGTTAGGGATAGTTGAAGAGAGTGAAAATAAACTCGGAAAAATGGAAAAGTAGAAAGTCAAAATACCTTTAAAGGTTTAATTAAAAGATTATTTAAAAACTTTCATTAACAATAAGTAAAAATAATGAATAATGACTATTAAAACATTTTAAAAACCATGAAACCTATAAAGGTTACATTGGATAGAGTAAAGGAAAGAAAGTTTCTTGTAGTTTGACCCACCTGTATTTCCCAATGCATTTGGAACATATACCTTGGAAATTCAGTTTATGATAACAATTTGAAAATGAATACTGAAAAATAATTAAATAGTTTATAAACAAACAAAAAAAAAAAAAAACCATGAAAATATTAAAGATCATAGTGTTACTTTTGAAGAGTACAAACTTATAACAAATATAATGAGGCTTTTAAGACCAGAAACTAAAATGCTTTTTAAAAGCATAGAAAATAGGTAGTGGGATAAATTCCTGATCTGAAAATCCTAGAATGAGAACAAATTTTGTCAACATGCTTTAGGCAGAGAGCTGAGGGGCAGAGAAATGAATCACCCTATTACTATGTACCAGGAGTTTGGAGTCCTCCAAAAGTCCAATGCAGGTGGTGGTCGTGGCTGACTCTGGAAGACGGCTCTATGCAGCCAGCTATTTGTTGATACCTCTGCTTTATGTTGTTACTCCATCACTTCAGGAATGGTTGGTCTGTTCCCCTAACAGGATAATGGCTGTACATTGAAGATTCAATTAGGAAAGAGCTCTGAAGTCAGTCTAGCTTCTAATCCTGGCTCCATCTCTTATTAGTCTTAACTTTGACAGACCTCCATTTTCTCTTGAATAAAATGAGAATAATTAAGAGTGCCAAGTTCGTTGGCATGGTTGTGAAGACTAAATGAGATCCTTTCATAAAGGACATAGCATAATACCTGATAAATAGTAAATGCCAGGTAAAATTTTAGCTATTTAATTATGTGGGCTGAATTAATGACACTGAAAAATCTTTGCAGACAGGAGCCTGATATGTTTTGTTCACAATTGTGAACACCAAGCCCAGTGCCTGGCACATAGTGAGAGTTTAAATATTTATCAAATGAATAAATATACTGATCTTTCCATTGTTTCTCATTTTCCTATCTCTTCTTTGTCCCATTTTTAAAAACACACATTTAGCAACCACTATGTGACAAATATTCAATACATAAAAATGGCTAAGGTAACAAGAGATTTTAAGCAGGAGTGTGACTTGGTCAGGTGTGTTTTGGGTCAGGTCACACTGATAACAATGTGAGAGGAGGTGAAAGGGCAGCAAATGTGGATCCAGAAGAGAAATGATGATGATCTTAAGCAAGATACTGATCATGGACATAAAAAGGGAAAAACGAGTCAAAAGTGGATTTATGAGGTTATGTGATGAAGTCTCAGTAATGGAACAAATATAGAGAACAAGAGAGCAGGGTCTCCTCGCTCAATTACCATATAACACACTTCCTGTATAATTGGCATACTTTGTGATATCTTTTCCATTTTCCTGAACTTTTATCTGAACATTTCATTGCTATATTCTTCTTTGTAGCAGCTAGAATACTAAGTATTTTAGTAGATTTAAAGTAGTTTTACCAAATTAAAGAGTAAAATGGAAAATCAACCAGCCCAACATGCACAAGGGTTTATTGTTTTGTATTTTTAAACAAAAGGTAAACCACATCTACAATCAAAGACAACCAAAAGAGAGAGAGAGAGAAAAAGAGGGAGTGGGGAAGAAAGGAAGGAAAAAAGGAAGGAAGGCAGGAAGGAAAAAAGAAGAAAGTGAATCTTAAAGTAACCACTGAAATGTTCTTTTTACCCCCATAGATCACTGACAACATGTCTATTTTCCTTCAAAAAGAAGCCACCTGGACTAATAAATCAAATACACAATTTGACTGAGTTTCATTTGTTATTTACCAATTATGGTCAGGTAACAAAAAGAACATTTGCAAAGAGAAAAAGTCTGGGTGAATTCCTCCCATCTGGCATAATAAAAAAAAAAAAAGTATAAAATGGAAAATATATAAGAAAAAGTACAGAATTATGTAAATGTTCAACTTGTATTTATTTAAATAATGAATTTTCTGCTGTTTCTAATCACTTGTTTAAGAATTACAATAAATATACACCATTTAGATTCCATTAAAAGAACTGTTAGCACCAATAAACAAATTCAGTAGTTTCAGGATACAAAATCAACATATGGAAATCAGTAGTATTTCCATACACCAACAGCAAAGTGTCTAAAAAAGAAAGTAATCTCATCTACAGTAGCTATGAAAAAATTTAAGATACCTAGGAATAAATTTAACCAAAAGGTGAAATATCTCTATGAGGAAAAGCATAAAACACTGATAAAAAAAATTGAAGAGGACACAAATAAATGAAAAGATATCCTGTGTTAAAGGATTGGAAGAAATAATATTGTTAAAATGTCCATACTGCACAAGGTCGTCTATAGATGCAATGCAATTGCTATCAAAAATATCAATGACATTCTTCACAGAAATAGAAAAAACCACTCTAGAATTTGTGTAGAACCACAGAAGTCCCCAAATAGCCAAAGCAATTTGAACAAAAAGAACAAAACCTTACTTTTTCTTTCTTCTTTCTTCCTCTTCCTCCTCTTCCTCCTGTTCCTCTTCTCCTTCTCCTTCTCCTTCTCCTTCTCCTTCGACAGAGTCTCGCTCTGTCACCCAGGCTGGAATACAGCTGCACGATCTCAGCTCACTACAAGCTCCACCTCCCGGGTTCACACCATTCTCCTGCCTCAGCCTCCAGAGTAGCTGGGACTACAGGCACCCGCCACCATGCCTGGCTGATTTTTTGTGTTTTTAGTAGAGACGGGGTTTCACCATATTAGCCAGATGGTCTTGATTTCCTGACCTCGTGATCCATGAAAGTTCTTTTGAGGCATCACATTACCTGACTTCAAAATATACTACAAATCTATAGTAACCAAAAAAAAAAAAAAAAAAAAAAAAAAAAAAAAAAAAAAAAAAAAAAAAAAAAAACATAGTATTGAAACAAAAATAGACATATAGCCCCATGGAACAGAAAAGAGAACATAGAAATAAATCCACACACTTATATCCAACTTATTTTCAACAAAAGTGTTAAAAACACAAATTAGAGAAAGAATAATCTCTTCAATAAGTAATGCCAAGAAAATTGGATATCTACACACAGAAGAAAAACACTAGATACTTACCTGTCACCATATAAATAAAACCCTCAAAATGGATTAAAGGCTTACATGTAAGACCAAAAATTATAAAACTACTAGAAGAAAGCATAACGAAATGC
Organism: Rhinopithecus roxellana; assembly: GCF_007565055.1. Taxonomy (NCBI): domain Eukaryota; kingdom Metazoa; phylum Chordata; class Mammalia; order Primates; family Cercopithecidae; genus Rhinopithecus; species Rhinopithecus roxellana. Next base: position 128,035,305 of record NC_044563.1, on the reverse strand, counting down.
TTCACAACATTGTTACAGGCAAGGAGTTTTTGGATAAGACCTCAAAAGCATAGGCAACAAAAGCAGAAGTAGACAAATTGCAGTACATCAAACTAAAAAGTTTCTGCACAGCAAAGGAAACAATCAAAGCAAGGAAACAACCTACAGAATGAGAGAAAATATTTAAAGCCTATGCATTTCAAAAGGGGCTAATAACCAGAATATATAAGAAATCCAAACAACTCAATAGGAATAAAAACAAATAATCCAAATATAGGCAAAAGAACTGGAAAGACATTTCTTAAAAGATGATGTACAAATGGCCAACAGGTATGTAAAAAAAAAAAAGCTCAATATCACTAATCATTAAGGTAATGCAAATCAAAACCACAATGAGATATCATTGCACTCTAATTAGAATGGCTATTACCAAAAAGGCGAAAAAATAACAAGTGCTGATGTGGATGTGGAGAAAGAGAACTATTATACACCGTTAGTCAAAAGTGAATTAGTACAGCCATTATGTAACACTATACGGAGGTTTCTTAAAAAACTAAAAATAGAACTACTGTATGATTCAGCAACCTCACTACTGGGTATATATTTAAAGGAAATAAAATCTGTATATCAAAAAGATAGCTGTACTTCCATGTTTACTACAGAACTATTTACCATAGTCAGGATATTAAATCAACCTAAGTGTCCATCAACATATAAACAGATAAAATGTGGTATGTATATATAGTGAAATACTATTCAGCCATAAAAATAATGAAATCTGCTATTTGTGGCAACATGGATGAATCTGAACGATGTTATGTTAAGTAAAATAAGCCAGTCACAGAAAGATAAATGCCCCACTTTTTGTGAAATCTAAAAAAGTTGATCTCGTAGAAATAGAGAGTAGAACAGTGATTGCCAGAGGCTGGGGAGTGGTGGAGGGAAGGGAGTGGGCAAAATTGGTCCACAGGTATAAAGTTACAGTAAGATAGGAGAAATAAGGTCTGGTGTTTTATTGCACAGTAGATTGACAATAATTAACAATATTAGTTTGTAAATTTCCCAATAGGTAGAAGAGAAAATTTTGAATGTTCTTACCACAAAGAAATGATAAATGTATGAGGAGATTAATATGTTATATACCTTGATTTGATTATTGATTATTACACAGTGTATACTATACATACATGGCAACATCACACTGTATCCTAAGTGTTAGGATAATTATGTGTCAGTTAAAAACAAAATTTTTAAAATAAAAAAGTAAATATTGGACAATAATATAAGACAGGGGAGAGTTACTAGAATTAGAACTTTCTAAGATCTTGTATTTTTCTGGCAGGAAGGTAAACACATTTTTTATCATATATGCATGTACAAATATTAAGGGTAGCATTTTAAGGAAATAAAAATAACTTTCAAACTGTAGAGGAACAAAATGATCTAAAAATCAATGAAAATTAAGTTAGAAAGGAAGAAAAATATACTAAGCTAGCTGAATATAAGCACAAAATAAGATGATGGAGATAAATTCATATATATCAGTTATCACATTCGGTGTAAATGAAATACATACTTGTTGATAAATGTCAATTGAAAATGACAGTTTGGAATTTTAAAAATCAGCTGCATGCTATTTATAAAATACATGCTTAAAACATAATGATACAGACAGGCTGACAGTAAGACAACATAATAAATTACACCAAACAGTCATGAATCAAAAGAAAGTTCCACAACTACATTAGCAACTGAAAAAAAAATGTTAAGGCAAAAATAATTTTAAGGGATGAATAAAGCTCATGATTAATAAAAAATGGAACAATTTGCCAGTAAGATACAGTAATTATAAACTTGTATGCACCTAACAACATAGCCTCAAAATATATAAAACAAAAGATACGTTTTGAAGTCTGGTTGCTTCAGAGTATGAATTAATGTAAATGTACCATTTGCCTGGGTCTTAGAAATATTTTATTCTCAGTGGAAACTTCTGTTACAATAACACTTGGTATTAAGTCTATAACATGCTCCCTGAATAGGTCTTCAAATACAGACTAACTTCAAAAGTTATTCACACGTCAATTAAAACAACTGACCTCAGGAAACAAGAAAAGAACCACCACAATGAAGCCCTCATTTGACCCAGCCTTGCTCCCAGCCTCTCCCTTCCTCTTGCTCACAGCTGAGGCCACGTGTAGGTCCAGCCTCCTTCATACTTACAGGATTAAATCAAACTCAGACAGAAATTGGTGAACTTCTCTGGTCAAACAGCATGTTAGTTCAGCATTGTTATCCTTGCTGCTTGTAAATTTTTGTTTCTCCACCCCTTTGCCTCTTACCAACCTCCTTCCAAAGCTCTTAATCTTGATCCCTGAATTACAGTTTCAATAACTAATCAGTAGTTAACCGCTGGACTTCAGAGCAATCTCGGACCTCTAGTCAGTATGCCCCACCTGCCAAACAAGACAGCCTATACTTCAGCTTCACTACTGACTAATCAGTGAAAAGTTACAACCATGACCCTTAAAAATGTACTTGGACAGAAACAGCTGTCTCTGTCAGCAGTGTAGCTGAGTCAGATGCCCTGGCTTCTGTCCTGTTCACATAGGTGTAGATCTAGTGCCAGGTCCCCGCCAGGTACCTGAGTGTGTTTGCTGATTCCCATGCTTGATAGCTGTAGCCCTAGGTCTCTACCTTGGTTTCAGACTTTCACTGACTCTGATTTGTAATTCTTACCTTTCCACATCTATTGTCTGATCTGCTCCGTGAAAAGTCATTCAAGTTCATTAAATTCCTAACACTTATGGAATGTATGTCCCACTCCAAGCCTGACCTAGATGCCACTTGATATAAAAGATAAATAAAACCTCTTTCAATGCAAGTCTCTAGAATAGACCAGGGCACAGAAGAGCATATTTACCATGACCCCAAATCTAGACACATGCTATATGAGAATTTATTACACTTGAGGATGCAACAGTATATAAGTCAGACTTCTTGGATTGTAAACAACAGAGAAAATGCTGGCTAATTTAAGCAAAGAAAGAAATGTATTGGTTAAAAATTGGCTGGCTCAGAATCAAAGAAAAAACTTTGAAAAGAACAGGAATTTAGGCAGCACCTGGGACCTTTGCGGCAGGAATTAAGTTCATTCTCTTCAGGAGATACCAGTGAGCTATATTTTTTTTACTTTTCTTTTGTTACTTTGTATAACATTCAAGTTATCCAGGGACAGACATTCTAATGTGCCCACTTTTTTGGCTAGGAGATGCTGGGGGCGCTTTGACAACACCACAGAAAAACACATGAAGTAGGGCAGAGATAATTCCTAAAGTAAGAGAGAGGTGCTATTACCAGAAGGAGAGGGGTAGCTGTGGAGGATCCTCAGCAGATGTCAGCTGCAAAGCAGCAGACTGAAAGTTGTCTACTGGATGCTGGCATGTTGTATCTAGGCCAAAGAATCCCAAGGACAGAATGATAGAAAGCAGAATTTTGGCCAGGCGCGGTGGCTCACGCCTCTAATTCCAGCACTTTGGGAGGCCGAGGTGGGCAGATGACTTGAAGTTAGGAGTTCAAGACCAGCCTGTACAACATGGTGAAACTCCATCTCTACTAAAAATACAAATTAGCTGGGTGTGGTGGTGGGAGCCTATAATCCCAGCTACTTGGGAGACTGAGGCAGGAGAATTGCTTGAACCCGGGAGGCAGAGGTTGCAGTGAGCTGAGATAGTGCCATTGCACTCCAACCTGGGCAACAAGAGCAAAACTCTGTCAAAAAAAAAAAAAAAAAAAAAAGAAAAAGAGAAAGCAGAATTTCTCTGCATATATTGCGCAGATGATCTCTTTGATTACATTATGAGCCAGAATAAAAGTGCTATGAATAAGGTAAAAATAAAGTGCAGGGAGAGTTAATGGAGGAAGTGCTGGCATTTTAAGGGAGGAAACTAAGAAAAGCTTCAAGGAGGGATTCACATTTAATATGGGGTGTTTAAGATTTAAAGGAGGAAGAAAGGGCACTCCAGCCATGGGGAACAACATTGGTGAAAGGGTAAAGATAAAAAGCAAGGGAGGGCTTTAATAAGACTGAAACTAGATTTTTAAAAACTTAAGGTAGGTATTTTTATGAGAACAATATATAGACAATGATAGAAAGTTAGATTGGGGCATGGTTGTGGGTGAATAAGGTGAGGAATAAATTTGCTCAGTTCAAATAAGAGGTAATGAAGTCTTGATCTCTGATAGCAGCAGTGGGCAACAGACAGTTTGAATAATGGTGGGAGAAATGGGAAGAATATTGCAGAGGTTATCAGTAAGCTATAGAAATGGACTAGGATGTGGTGAGTGATCAACAAAACGTCAAAACTGATGCTGAGGTTTCAGACCTGGGGGCAAGAAGGAGGCAGAAGAGGCAGGCACAAATATGCTAAGCCTGAGATGATGGAGAGGCATGAGTCGGAAAACTCAATTCTGGAGTCATCTCCCTAGAACTTGTACTTTACCATAGTAGTGATGTGAATGAAATGACTGCGAGAAAGAGAAAAGAGAAGATGGCCAAAGATAAAATTTAACTGAAGATCTAAATTCATAGGGTGTGGAGGTAAAGAACTGGTGAAAGAGTCACGGGGGAAAGCAGAAGAAAAAGTGGCTGGAATGACCATTGGGCAGCAACATGGAAGCCAAGGGAAGAGACGATGGCAAAGGACGCTGAGTCTGTAACATCCAACTGTGCTGATATAGAAGAGGCCTTTGGATGAGACCTTCAGGAGGCTGCATGTGACTCCAGGATAGTGTTGAAGGCAGAGGCTAATGTGCAATGGTCAGGGAAGGATGGATAGAAAGAATGTGAAAGGCACACACATGTGGAGACTCAATGTTTGACAATGAAGAGAAAGAAAGAGCCAGCCAGTACTTTGATAATGAAACAAAGTGGGGGGAAGTTTTTGGAATAAAGGAGAACCAGCTTGTCATAGGTATAGGGCAAAACCCTGAAGAGATGGAGACACTTAAAGATGGAAAAGAGTGAGAATCACTAGAGGGGTAAGACAGGAAACTAAGGCCATTGTTCCAGGGGTTATGTGGGCCAGGAGCTGGCCTGGAATGCAGGGCAGAGAGGTAGTAGAGATTCAGAGTGTTTGGAGATGAGAGACCTTGAGCTCTTTGGTCTTGATGTCTTGGTTGAGGAAACAGCTGTCAGCTGAGAGTAAGGCTGGATGGTCTGGCATTTATGAAAAATAGAGAGGATTTGAAACAACTGCTGTGAGTTATCTGTTATATAACAACTGCCTGAACAGTGGAAAAGAGTGCTGACTCTTCTTAACTCCTGGAACCCCCTGATTTTGTGACCAAAATCATTGATTTTCTCACCAACTTGACAATCTATAAGCCAGAGTGGTCAGGGTTCTGTTGAATTCTATTCCTTCCTGGAATAAAGCTATCAGTCCCAAGTATTCCAATCCAAGTGTGACCAAGCAATGGAATTAATTAGTTCATTGTTTTGTCAGTCAAGTTATCATTATACGGCAACTTTCCCATGTGGGGCTTAATAACATCAAGCACTGTTGTCTTCATGGGTCCCCTGTGTTCATGGCACCGAGTCCTCAGGACTTAGTGGACATCTGACGAGGGTCTTCATGATTCAATCACATAGTCATTTTACCATACACCAAACCCCTATAGCTGCCACAATATTTCTGACCTATATACCATTTCATGTTGTTTTCTTCTGTTTAATTTGTAAGGAATTCTGTCGTTGAAATACAGAAAGTGGAAAGGAAACACAAAAGCAACGAATCCGCAAATTTGCCTCAAGGTGCCTGCATTAGATCCATGGACAGCATTCGAAGTTCTCATATTTCACATCAGGGTGTTTCTTGTAATTTAACAATATTTAAAATGTAAAATACATGATGATTATATATAATTTAACTTTCTAGCTATTGAGAATAAGGCCTGTCAACAACCGCAGTGTGTTATTTGTGCAAATCAAATCCTAAAACCTTCATTCTCATCTTGTGATTTGGAAACAAAATCTGAAAATTAGACACATCTAAAAACAATACCAGTTGATTTTTTAAGTTCAAAAGAGAAATTTTAAGCAAGTTATGAAAGCAATTGTTGATTCTAGAACTTGTAGTTAAACTCCAATTTACTTTTATATAGTTTTAGTCCCAAAGTAAAAATATGACACAAAGAAATGTTAAAATTTATTTGGCCGTGAATCATTCTTTTACATCTAGAATTAAGTTACTATAAATCAAATAGGTATCCTGGTTTTTTTGTTTAGAAGAAATAAAGAAAAAAGGAAATAGAAAAAATCAAGTAGTACATATCACTTGATAAATAAAAATACTGTTGAAATTTTTCCTCTATTAAAATAACAGACTATTAAAAATGAAATATTGGTGCAATATTATCTTTTTATAATGGGATATTTTGGGAATACAAAAAAGTATCGATAATAATGTAATGAATGTCTATATTCTCCTCACTTGGCTTAAGATTTTATAACACAGACCTAAAATATGCGTATTTTTAACTTAAAATCACTCTTTCATACATAATATATAAAAAGGATAAAACATATAAATTTAATTCCTAAGAGAGTTTGCAAGTTTTTATTATAAAAAGCATTGACACTGGGCATGGTGGCTCACGCCTATAATCCCAGCACTTTGGGAGGCAGAGGTGGGTGGATTGCCTGAACTCAGGAGTTCAAAAAAGCATTGACAAATCTGAACACTTTGAGTGAGACTGGCTTACAGGGTTCACAGAAGACTTAAAGTGCTTTTTAACTGTGGGTGGAGAGACACACAAAATGTGTTTCCAGACCATCTTATTCATTTCAGTTAAGGAGCTCAAGAGAAAGCAAAGAGAGTAACTGAGGCTTGATTATTGTTATTTATTCTTAAGTGCAGAACAAACAGCACAAGAAAATACATCCAGCATTCCTACACTCTGAGTCAGTTTACGTGGTGGATACAGAAAGGCCGGAGCTGGATGAAAGTTAATAGGAAGGCTTTATTATACTGAGGGTCTTACTGGGTGCTAGACCCCATGTCAGACACATTATATATCTCAGTTTATTTAATTCTTGCAGCCATCACTAACGTAGGTGTTTTGGTGGTTGCCATTTTGCATATGCAGAAACTAGGAGCTAAACAGGTTATGGGACTTGCCCAAGGCTGGTAGTGTTGAAGCCAGCAACCAAACTTACAAGTCTGATTCTAACATTCATAAGGGATATCTTTGCTCTATCAGTGTTGATGAGGACTTCAAGGTTCAGAATGAAAAACAGCTAGATGGTAAGACATCACAAATGAAAGCACAATATGTTTACCTCATCAAGATACGTAGGGTTCACCTTTTCTACTCTCTGGGGGCAGAGTCAAAGTCAGACAGGAACTCCTAGGACTTTCAGAAGCCTCCTGTATCATTCTTTCCCTGGTAACTCTGGGGATACTGGGCCTCAACAGCTTCTGATCCCCACTCCTGGAGACAGGAAGGGAGACTCAATTACCAAGGCAACTAGTGGACCAAGAAACACATATTGAACACATGCCAGGTCCTAATTGCTGGGTTACCAGGGATCCTGCATTAATTAATGACCAAAACCCCAGAACGTTTTTCTGCAATAACCGGCCTACACATTGATAATCTTCATTGTGATTCCAGGTGCACTTTTAACTGCATTCCCACTTTTTGTCTTTATTGTGCCCCAATGTGGAACTCTTCCAATTTTGTTTAACATTCACTCCAATCCTAAGCAAAATTCAAGATATATAGCTGTGTGACTTTGGGAAGAGGAAAGAGGGAGGAGGAAGAGGAAAAGAAAAGAGTAAGAGAAGGAGAAGAAAAAAGGAGCAGGAGGAAGAAAGGAAGCAAAAGGACATCACTTCTTTGGGTTTCATTTCGCTGATCTGTTAAAGGAGGGTATTAGACCAGGTATGTTATTCTTAATGTTTCTGGATGTTAGAACCTATGAGAATCTGAGAAAAGCTATGAACTGTCTTTAATACACATAGTATATTTTGCACAGAGTTCCAAAAAGTTCATGGACTTCAGGTTAAAGACCTTTAGACTAGATCTCTATGGTTTCTTCCAACTCTGTGGGAACAAACCTACCATAAATTGAAATCAAGCCTCTTTTATTGCTATCAAATGTCTAATTCAAAGGAGGTGGTGGGAAAATAATAAAATTGATAGTTTGGTTGTTTGCTTAGCAACCTGCAGGTGAGAAACCAAATTAATGTCAAGTAGTATTAAGGATACTATCATTATTCCAAATATTTTAATATGCCACAGGTAAGCCTCAAGTCAAACAGTAACGCTCCACAGATCAGAAGTCTGACAACATGTTAAGCAGCTGCCACAGTTCTTGGCCTGACTCCTCCTCCTCCTCACCCCAGGCCCCGCCCCAGACACCAAACTTTCAAATAAATTGCCGGGAGGTCATTTGTTCTAAAGAAAAAGGCTGAGTGGCGAGATGAAATGGGCATTGAATTTTTCTTTTTCTTTTTTTCTATTCTATTCTTTTATAGTCTGAATGATAATCACAGAGGAAGTTCCCTTGGCAATGTTGCATTTCCATGGTGATGGGAGAGGTCAAGGTTAGCAAACCAGGGTTCTGGGAACCTTCTGCTGCAGGCTGGATGTGAGGGAAGGGCTAGCAGTCAAAGTGTCAACAGGGGACCTACTTTCACAGTCTCCTCTTTAGAGTGGACCACAGAGCCTAACTTGTCCGTTTCTGAATGGACAAACCAGTGATGTCTTGAATGTAATAATAGCTCCATCACTTCCCCCTATGCAGAAACTTGCTGTGCCCTTCCTCTCAAAGGCCAGGAACGGATGCCTCTCACTAACAACAATCCGTGGATTGTTGAAATATGTATGTGCTCTTTGTATCGGCATCAGAAGCTCAGAGATGCCAAGTTTTAGAAACCAAATCTACTTTAGAAAAGCAATTTGATCTTTGGGAACAAGGGATCCGAAATAAGCTGTGACCGTGTCAGCACAAGCAAAAGATGAATTAATTAAAAGTGGAATAGGAAGCATACAGTTTAAATTAAATATCGAATGACCTAAATAATTCCCCTTAAAACCCAACTCAGTTATTTTGCCTGAAACTGCATGTCCTGTTTTACTCTTTTGGATTCTCTTCTTATGCTTTTATGTGAGTATATAATGTTAGGAAACTCGTACAGTTCGTTCAGACCAGAACTACAGAGGAAGACATGATGGAACCAAGGTAAGGCCGAACAGACCAAGGATATTTTTAAGTAATTGATTGAAAATCTGTGACTTGAGAGAAGGAGAAGGTAGAAGAGACACAGAGGTTCTTAGGATCCTAGAGATGGAATGAAAGAGAATTTTGTGTATTACAGAGCTGTGGTGAAGACAATTCAGAAATGGGGTAGCTCTTCCCATTTTAAGTCATATTACTGGATGCTTCGAGTTCTGCTACCAAGAAGACTTAAGGATGCCTTACACACATTGTCTCCCTAGACCATCTATGTGCTAAAGTCTCTCAAATCTCAGTCCAGAGCTCCAGGTCCACATGTCCAATTACCTATCAGATTTTCTGTTTGAATGCCCATCAGACATCCTAAACTTAGTAAAAACAAAAGTGAACTCCTTATCTTCATCCCTTCATCTGCTCCTGCTCTCTACCTCAATGCCCCATCTCAGTAAACAGTTATTAAATACCAGGTCAGCCACAAATACAGCACTCATTCTTGCCTCCTTTTTAACCCTCATTCTAAACAACAATTACAAAGTCTTGTCTATTGTCTCTTGTTAATACTGCTCAAATCCATCCCCTCCTTTCTGTCTCCATTTCCATTGGCCTTACTCAGGCTTCCATCACCACTCCTGAGGATTATAACATCCTCCTGTACTGAGCTTCCTGCCTCCAACTTATCCACATCCACCCATTCATTCTCCAATCTACATTCAGAGGGATCTTTCTGAGATGCAAATATCATCATGGTCATTCCTTTGCTTAAAAGCTGCCAATGCTTTGCCCCTGCTCTAAGGATAAATCCCAAATTCTGTCCTGAGTATTACCAGACTTGGTAGATCTGGTCCCTGCTTGCCTCTCCAGCTTCATCTGTGGATACTCTGCCTTTCCACCTGCTCCATCCCTACCCTCCACATACACACAGTATATATATGAATTCCTGGGATGAGATACTTGGTTTCCTGAATGCACAGGCTTTCTCTTTACTCTGAGATTTTGCAGAGAGCTCTGCTCATACTCTCACCCACCCTCCTTCTCCCTGCTTACACATTTTGCTGGTCTAGGTTCTGCTTACGTTTATGACATCTAAAGATGTCAGTTTCTTTGTAATTTCTTTTCTTTGTTTTTATTTATTTATTATTTTTTGGAGACAGGGTCTCACTCTGTCACCCAGGCTGGAGTGCAGTGACACAATTTTGGCTCACTGCAACCTCCGCCTCCTGAGTTCAAGGGACTCGCTCACCTCAGCCTCCTGAGTAGCTGGGATTACAGGCATACACCACCACGCCCAGCTAAGTTTTTGTATTTTTTGGTAGAGATGGAGTTTCACTGTGTTGGCCAGGCTGATCTCAAACTCCTGACCTCAAGTGATCCACCCAGCCTCCCAAAGTGCTGGGATTACAGGAGCGAACCACCACATCCTGCCTTCTTTGTAATTTCTTCAAGGATGTGTTTCCTGACCTCCAAATTTAGCCTGTATGGTCATGTTACACTCTATGCTTCCTGTATCAAAGCATTTCACACTAAAATATTGTTATATTATAATTGCTTATCTTTTTTTTTGTACTTTTATTTTAGATGTAAGCCACATGCGGGCTGAGACTGTGTTTACGTTGTTCACCAGTATACCCACAGTGCCCTGCACAATGCCCAAAAATGTTTATAGAATGTTCTTGAAAAATCCCTATCAATAATAAAGCATTTGGCTGGGCATAGTGGCTCAGGCCTGTAACCCCAGCACTTTGAGAAGTCAAGGTGGGAGGATCGCTTGAGCTCAGGAGTTTGAGACTAGCCTGGGCAACACAGTGAGACTTCATTTCAACAAAATATTTAAAAATCAGCCAGTTGTGGTGGTGCAAACCTGCAGTCCCAGATACTCAGGAGGCTGAGGTGGAAGGATCGCTTGAGCCCAGGAGGTTGAGGCTGCAATGAGCTATGATCACACCACTACACTTTAGCCTGGGTGACAGAGTGAGACCCTGCCTCTGATAATGATGATAATAATAATAGTAATAAAGTATCTGTAGAAGACTAAAATATAGATTATGTAACCTCTGAGCTCTCCATGCTTTTTTATGAGATGTAAATTTTCACCAAGAACTAACAAAGTCTTGGATACTTTACAATACGTTTTGACTGTGGTTAATGTTTTTCTTCCTCTCTTACATTCTATAACTGTAACTAGGATTTACCTTCCATAGATTCCCACAAGAATCATATTGGAAGAATATTTTGGCAATCCCCTTTTTCTAAGAAAATTCCTGTGGATTATGATTTGGCTCACATAGGAACTAAGAAACTAGCCCTTCCAAAAAAATGGGTGGAGTGCATTTTCCCAACATTTTTAACATTTTTTTCAAGACAGGGAATAATTTGGATGGAAGAAAAGATCGAAGATTATCTCATTTGGAAATAACATATAGAGAAAGAGAAGTTTGCCAATTGTCTGAATATTTTCACCATGATGTCTTGGGCCAGTTGGTAATCTCTGCAATTTCTAACAAATGTAAGATGTTTTTGTGTAATTACAGTGTTTAAAAAGGTCTTTTGCAGTTATCTGACCCTTTCTGAGAATTCCAATCGGAACATCCATCTGCTGCCAGTCAGTTTTCTAAAATCCAGCACTGATTATAACACCTTGGCTCACAAAACCCTTTGTTGGCTACTACAGTGGCTACAGAAATAAAACCCAACATCATTTGCTTGGCTTGCATGACCCTATATTACATGACCCCACCTCCCTTTGGGAGTTCGTCTTTCCCAGGTCCCTCCATATATTTTACATTCTAGTCACATTGTATAACTTACCATTCTCTAAACACTTCTTGTCCTTTCAAGAATCCATATTTTTCCCTATCTCTCCCTTGTACCTGAATTTCCTTCTTCCTTAACCATCTTTGCCTAATGCAACTTTACTCATTCTTCAACACTCAGTATTCCAGTATCTTTAGTGCTGGAAAAGCTAATGGGGACTCTAAGCTAGTGCAGCCCTCTAAGTATTAGCCCAAGGCAGTTGAGCTTTATCTCAAAGCAACAGATTCTGAGTAGACAGATGGTACATGAAAAGCAGTGTTCAGTGAACAAGTTAAAATAAACTAACAGTCCCAAGGACCAGGAAATGTTGATATTCACATACTAGCTAATTATAAGGAAAAGTCATCAACCCCAGGTTTCCTGGAGGATATCAGATATTCCCATTTTTTTCCTCCTATCTGATATTTACACTCTTAGCATGGTGTTCTGCTTGCCACACTGCTGGCCAGCTGTAAACTTCTACAGAAGTGCTTCTTACATCATCAGGCCCTTCTTGTATCAGCTTTGATTTCTCAGGTTGCCACATTCATGACATCTGCCAAGATTTCCTAATCAGCCATCTGCAAACCAGCTTCATGCTGAAAATGAAAATCCGAACGAAAGCAGGTTTACTCAACACCTCAGTGATTTAAGAAAATCAGGCAATCTTTCTAGTCCATCTATGTCATCTTTACTTGTAGTTTCTGTAAATGGAAGAATAGGAGGGTTGAAAGATAAAAATAAAATAACTTGGAAAAGTTAGCTTAAACTTGAAAATCACTTGTTCTTGCAGTCATTGCATTATACTGTGATAAATGGAAGCCAGTAATTTCCAATTGACAAAATAATCAAAAACTATTTAATACAATAACAAGGGCATTAAATGAGTACATATGCATTAAATAGATATAAAAAGAGCTGATGTTCTATAAAAGAAAAATAAAAACTTTTCAACTAAGAGAACTGCTTTCAAGAGATCTAAATTGTTTTAGAGTTCAAGTAAACGTCTCTGGAAAGAAATTCAGCTTAAATGGATGTATTTTACTCATGCCATGTGATTTGTAATTACTTCAGAATTTCCAATGGCTCTTCCCGGCTTGTCTTCTCTTTTCACATATCAGAGTTATCTGTCATAACTCAACAGAGAAGAGAAACAATGCCTTGCCTTCTCATGCAAGAGCTAGGAACTTTTTCTTGTCTCTTTGCTTCAATTACCCCACCCAGGGAAAAGTTATCTTACTTCTTTGTAGGCATCATTGGACTGTTAAACACAACACTTTTTAAAAAGTTAAGAAAAAAATGCAATGCTTCAATTTAGTTTAACGGTTTACAGTTTCTGACTTCCCCACTCCCCCTCCCACCCAAATAGTGGGTTGTTTAATAGAATCTCAGTGGAGTTCCTATAAACAGGTTTGCACATGTGGCTCCTGCATGGGAAGACTTCCTGGGATTGTGGTATTTAAAAATGGTTTACAAATAGCAGGGTGCAGTGGAGCACACCTGTAATCCCAGCACTATTGGGAGGCCGAGGCGGGCAGATCACAAGGTCGAGAGATCGAGACCATCCTGACCAACATGGTGAAACCCTGTCTCTACTTAAAATACAAAAATTAACTGGGCGTGTTGGCACGTGCCTGTAGTCCCAGCTACTAAGGAGGCTGAGGTAGGAAAATTGCTTGAACCCAGGAGGTGGAGGTTGCAGTGAGCAGAGATCGTGCCATTGCACTCCAGCCTGGCAACAGAGCAAGACTCCATCTCAAAAAAAGAAAAGAAATGGTTTATAAATTAAACAATATGTCACCACCCTTCCCTAGCTTCTCAAAGATTAGCAGATGTGCCCGCACATGTATTTTTTCTTTGTTGGGGGGAGGGTGGTGTTTTTATTTTTAAATATTGGAATTTAAAGAATTTAATGTGAATTTTGTTATTGCAAACCACCTCAACTCCTTGTGGGAAATAGTAGGGTTATACATTATCCATAAGTCATATGTGCATATTGGGATGTTGGAAAATACTAGCATCGCACTCAGCGACCTCCAAGGAAGTTTCCAAATGGAGTCTGTAGCTCTCTCTGGGGAGGCATAGGTGAGAGCCGGAGTGGTTGCAGGTGGATGCCACATGATTTCCTGCTTCTTGGTTTCTGGCCCTGATAGGGCTTTGCTGGAGACCTCCCTTGGTTAAAAACCGACTTCCTGTAAGCATTTAAAGGAGCTTTCAATATGTTAACATCCACCACTTGAAGGGAGAAGGTGAGAGATAAGGAGGTCGGAGCAGAAAGAAGGCTTCTCTTTGAGAACTTGGTTTGACAGTTGGCAGGGAGTTCTCTGCTGCAGAGGGTCACAACCCTAAGCTCTGCTTTGTGTTAGGGAGTCATGGCCAAAGTTTGTTAAAACAAAGCCACACACCGCATCCTAGTGCCAAAGGGGCAGGAGCTCTGGCCTGTTGCAAATGAAATCATCAGGAATTCCTTTGGAGTAAGAGTTACAGCCCTAGAGCTCTCTGTTGCTAAGCAAATACAGATGTCTACTTGTGCATGTTGTTGTCTCCCTGAGGCACGGCTTGGAGCATGTCACTTCCCTTTTCAAAATCCTTTAAGGCTACCACCCTCCTTGAACAAAGTCCAACATCTTCAATATCCCTTTCAAAGCTCTCCCCAGTTTTGCTCTATGTGCTTTTCCAGTCCCAAGCCACAATATTCCAAATGTGCCAGGTATCCCATTAGCTGCAGGCCTTTGCGCAAGCAGTGACCTCTGCCTGGAATGCACTTCCCACCCCCAGATGTCCTCCAGTTGAAGATCCACTTTTCCCTCAAGGTCTAGCTCAGTAACAGGCTTTCCCTCTCAGAATTAGTCTTCTCTTCTCACTCTGTTTCCACTCTATTCTAGCTTGTCTAATCTCATCATTTTCAGGGACAATTTAAAGTTCAGATGCTTACAACAAAGACACCTGGGTTCTCCCAGCTCTGCAGCTTGCTAAGTGTGATGTTGAGCAAGATGCTAATCTTCCCTAAATCTCCACTTTCTCCTCTGATAAACAGGAATTATTCTAAAATAGGGTAGTTGTGAGGATTAAATCAGAAAATATCAGAAGGAAAGCATTTCCGATCACGCCTGGCACCACAGACAAGTTTGCTATTATTATTTGTTTCTCTTGATATGCTGTGCTGATTTGGAGCCATAGCTTATTTCACAGGTATTCCCCAAAGCACTGTGATTCCCACCCAGTAGGTGCTAAATGACTTTTTCTTGAATTAAGATGTTTGTTGAGTAGGTTCACAGTATGAAGCCAGCAAAATCATACCAAACAATGCAAATGAGTGAGGTCTCTGCCAGACTCCTTCAACAGTTGGTTTGGTTCAAGCCCACTGTCAAGGCCTCCAGGCAGAGTTCCTGAGGGAACCACACTCTGCTTCTGCTCCTGCTGCCTAGAGAGTAGGCAAACACCAGCCTGTTTCCTGGAGTTATCCACCCCTTCCCTATCACAACTAAGAAAAATGATAGAGTTAACAAGTCCCAAGTAGCCCCACTAAAGATAACTGTACTATTTTTTTCTCTAAAACTAAGAAAGAAAAAAATTGCAAAGAGATGATCTAGAGCAGTGGGTCTCAAACCTTTGGTCTCAGGATCCCTTTACATTTTAAAAAATTGTTTCCTGAGACTTTGCTGAAGTTGCTTATCAGCTTAAGGAGATTTTGGGCTGAGACAATGGGGTTTTCTAAGCACAAAATTAATGTGCAAAAATCACAAGCATTCTTATACACCAGTAACAGACAAACAGAGAGCCAAATCAGGAATGAACTTCCATTCACAATTGCTTCAAAGAGAATAAAATACCTAGGAATCCAACTTACAAGGGATATAAGGACCTCTTCAAGGAGAACTACAAACCACTGCTCAGTGAAATAAAAGAGGACACAAACAAATGGAAGAACATACCATGCTCATGGATAGGAAGAATCAATATCGTGAAAATGGCCATACTGCCCAAGGTTATTTATAGATTCAATGCCATCCCCATCAAGCTACCAATGAGTTTCTTCACAGAATTGGAAAAAGCTGCTTTAAAGTTCATATGGAACCAAAAAAGAGCCCACATTGCCAAGACAATCCTAAGTCAAAAGAACAAAGCTGGAGGCATCACACTACCTGACTTCAAACTATACTACAAGGCTACAGTAACCAAAACAGCATGGTACTGGTACCAAAACAGAGATATAGACCAATGGAACAGAACAGAGTCCTCAGAAATAATACCACACATCTACACCCATCTGATCTTTGACAAACCTGACAGAAACAAGAAATGGGGAAAGGATTCCCTATTTAATAAATGGTGCTGGGAAAATTGGCTAGCCATAAGTAGAAAGCTGAAACTGGATCCTTTCCTTACTCCTTATACGAAAATTAATTCAAGATGGATTAGAGACTTAAATGTTAGACCTAGTACCATAAAAACCCTAGAAGAAAACCTAGGTAGTACCATTCGGGACATAGGCATGGGCAAGGACTTCATGTCTAAAACACCAAAAGCAACAGCAGCAAAAGCCAAAATTGACAAATGGGATATGATTAAACTAAAGAGCTTCTGCACAGCAAAAGAAACTACCATCAGAGTGAACAAACAGGCAACCTACAGAATGGGAGAAAATTTTTGCAATCTACTCATCTGACAAAGGGCTAACATCCAGAACCTACAAAGAACTCGAACAAATTTACAAGAAAAAAACAAACAACCCCATCAAAAAGTGGGCAAAGGATATGAACAGACATTTCTCAAAAGAAGACATTCATACAGCCAACAGACACATAAAAAAATGCTCATCATCACTCGCCATCAGAGAAATGCAAATCAAAACCACAATGAGATACCATCTCACACCAGTTAGAATGGCAATCATTCAAAAGTCAGGAAACAACAAGTGCTGGAGAGGATGTGGAGAAATAGGAACACTTTTACACTGTTGGTGAGATTGTAAACTAGTTCAACCATTATGGAAAAGAGTATGGCGATTCCTCAAGGATCTAGAACTAGATGTACCATATGACCCAGCCATCCCACTACTGGGTATATACCCAAAGGATTATAAATCATGCTGCTATAAAGACACATGCACACGTATGTTTATTGCGGCACTATTCACAATAGCAAAGACTTGGAATCAACCCAAATGTCCATCTGTGACAGACTGGATTAAGAAAATGTGGCACATATACACCATGGAATACTATGCAGCCATAAAAAAGGATGAGTTTGCGTCCTTTGTAGGGACATGGATGCAGCTGGAAACCATCATTCTTAGCAAACAATCACAAGAACAGAAAACCAAACACCGCATGTTCTCACTCATAGGTGGGAACTGAACAGTGAGATCACTTGGACTCGGGAAGGGAAACATCACACACCGAGGCCTATCACGGGGAGGGGGGAGGGGGGAGGGATTGCATTGGGAGTTATACCTGATGTAAATGACGAGTTGATGGGTGCTGACGAGTTGATGGGTGCAGCACACCAACAGGGCACAAGTATACATATGTAACAAACCCGCACGTTATGCACATGTACCCTAGAACTTAAAGTATAATAAAAAAAAATAATTGTTGAGGACCTTAAAGATTTAAAAAATTATTGAGGACCTTAAACAGCTGTGCTTATGTGAGTTCTGTCTAGCTACAGTTCATCCTATTAGGAACTGAAACATGATATTAAAATATTTATCAATTTATTTTAAAGAGAGCAATAAGCATATGTTAACATACATATTTTATGAACAATAACTACACTTTTAAAAACAAACCAAAAAATTAGTGAGATTAGCGTGTGTGTGTGTGCAAATCTCTTTAATATCTGGTTTTATAGAAGACAGGTGGATATGTATTTCTGGTTTTGCATCTAATTGGTTGTGACTGTTGTTTTGGTTAATGTATACGAAGAAAATTGACTTTATACAGATAAGTCATTAGAAAAAGAAGGACTCAACAAGGGCAGCTTCTTAAAGGCTAGTTGCCATGTAGAATCTGAAATATATCAATGAAACTTTGTACTGTTACATTTAAATCCGTTGGCCAATCTTGCATTTGAAATGGATCTTTTACCATGAACGATGTTTTTAACATTATGCATTGATCTTTTGGAAAACATTGGTTCATTGAGTCATACAGACCCTTAAAATTATACATTGTATTATTCAATATATAAAGTGCCATTTGTCAGTATTACCAACAACCTCATCAGAAAAGTCTTTGGGAAGCTGTCAAGCTCAGTTTCTAATTTTTTCTTGGAAGCTCAATATTTTACCATTGCCAATGTATGTTATCAATTGTTTTCCTTGAAATGACCGTCTCACATGATTCATTTTGAGCAAACACCCAAGTCTGAATAATTATGGTTTGTCTATCAATCATTTTTCCCAATAAAAATTCTGTTTCATGAACAGAGGCCAGTTCAGCTCACTATGAAAAAACCAATCACACAGTGCTTTACCTTGCAAGATCTATTGTGCGCCAGTATGCATACAATACTTTATGTATACGTCTGATTTCACCATGCAGAATGGTAAAAAGACACATAATCGAGAGTTGAGATTTAATAAAATGAATAATTTTACTGCTTCATCAAGATCATTTTTAAGTCAAACTGACATTTTCTTTTTACTGCAAGTATATGGCAATGAAGAACATGTCTCTAGCACATGGCTGACAGTGTTCAGCAGAGATGACAGGCCGAAGCTAAGGAAGGAAGTCAAAATTGAAAAAATATTCTAAAAGAATATAGATAAAGGGAAATTTATTCCTCCTACACTGGGCCTAGCACAGGTCTTTTTGTCTGTTTTCTTTGAGTTTCATCCTAAGAGGACATGTCCTGTCCCTTTAGGACAGGATAAGAACAAGAGTGATACTTTTGGCTGTGACTTACAGAATATGGCTGTAGGGCCTATGCCATCTGACATCTCCCTTCAAATCTGGTCACTTTAGAAAGGGACAAAAGCTGGGAACCAGGGGACAAACTTATTCGTGAAACAAGATCATTAAAACTTTAAAATAGATTCCAGAAGGCTGGGTCTGTCAGCTCTGATGCTTCTTTCCAATCAAAATATTGAAAACAACTTTATTACAATCCTTCATTTACGAATCCAATTAATAAAATCTCTTCTTGCCTCCTTATGAATTTGTTATTTGCAACATGTGTTTTATGATGTAACACTGGGTTTCTTCAAGCCACTGATAAATCCGATGATCTTGTGAAAGGGCTGAGCACAGCATGAAATCAAAGGTCACTCTCTGTTCAAAAAGAGCAAAGATCCCCAGATGATGGCTTTTTTGAGCAAAGTTTTTTTAGCCTTTGCCTTTGGAACCTACCATGGAAGTCATGGGACTCCGGTTCGTGGACTCACCATTGCACTGGAAAAGTTGATGAGCCAGATTATCTAAAGTATTGCAGAAAGGTAACTTGCTCCCAGTAGGTTAGGACTAGGCAGACTCCAAAGTTGTGCTCTTGAAACATTGGAAAGACTCTTGGAGAAATCATATACAAATGAAATGATGAATGGGAAATCTAAATGAATCTATCCTGACCCAAATTTCATCCGGAACATACAGAATGTATCTATTGTAGAGAAGCTTAGGTCATCAGATATAATCATGTTATTCCAAGTTAAAAAGAGATGAGTATACTAATAGGTAGAGTGCATTTTCTTCTATTCATTCAGGTCAAATAATAGTTCCAGTATCTTTACCCTTGAGCAACAAAAGAAATCCTGAGTCTATCCTTTTATACTGGAAATATCATTAAATAAGGAGACAGAGGACATGAGTTATTTTCTTGGCTTTTAACATTACTGGGTGTGACCTAAGCCAAGTTGCTCTGTTCTTCAGAGTGAAATGATCATCAGATTGTTCAGTTCCCCTAATTCACAGATCTAGTCCTCCAGTCTCATTCTCATACTTCAAAGAATCAGAGTTCACCCAAGTAAAATGAATTGTCCTTAAGATCTAGGTAAAAAAAAGAACAAACAAACAAACAAAAAACGCCTTTAACAGGTGGCACACCCACCCTGCTTCCAATTTCCAAGGCTGTGGAAATCCAGAGTCTCTGAATTCTTGAGGGGCTTAGGTTCTCCTGGTGTCCTTACCTTCCAGGCACTTTGTTCTCTCACATGCTAGTACTGACCCTCACCTTACCAGCTGATGGAAATTTCATCCCCACCTTTGCTTTACACACACACACTCACACACACACTCACACTCCACATATTTGTAATTTTCATAAAGTTTAGTGAAGATAATGAAAGTGCCATGGTCAGGTCAGGGCCCAGAGATTACAGACATTTTTTGGGCTCTTGTGTTAAAGAGACCTGGGTTAGAATTCTGGTCTATCATTTAGTTGCTTGAACCTAGGCAATTTGCTTAATCTTGATGAGTACTCTTGTCTAACTTAAAATACATTACCTCTATTATAGGATTGCTGTGAGAATAAATGAGATAATGCAATACAAGTTTCTAAAAAATTCCCAGCTTTCCAAGGTCACTCTCTAAAAATAGATATAAATAAAAATACTATTGGAAGTTTCACATCTGAGAATATGAAGTACCTTAAATATTCCTCCTACTAAGTACAACTAAAACCCCTGGGCATTATGCGTAAAACAAACATAACAAGACTTTTAAAGATTGAGTGGGGAGCCTAGACTTCCACTCTTACAAGGCTGTAATGAGCCACCCCATTACCCCTTCCAGGATGATATCAGAAAAGGCCAGGAAAAGAACCAAGACTTTCACCATTACTCAACAATGAGGCCACTCAAAATGCAGTGGTGGTGTAGACTACCTGGGAACTGGAACTCCCACCCCCACCAGCAGTAATGAAATGATATCTCCCCTCCTCTACTAGAGCAGTATCAGAAAAAATCAGCTAAAACATATTTAAATAACATCCATAGTCTCATGTCATAATATGAAAATGTCTAGATTTCAATAAAAAAAAATTCATCATACCAAGAATCAAGAACATCTCAAACTAATGAGGAAAATGAATCAATACATGCCAACAGATTGGCAGGGATGTCAGAATTACCTGACAAAAATATTAAAGAAGATATTATAAAAATGGTTCAAAAAACAATTATAAACACGCTTAGAATAGAGAGGAAAATAGTAGAAAGCCTCAGCAAGTAAATAGAAAGTCTTATCAAAGAAATAGAAGATACAAAGAGAAACCAAGTGAAAATTTTAAAATTGAAACAAACTGCAATGGAAGCAAAAAGCTCAGTGGATGGGCTTAACACTATAATAAATGAGACATAGGGAAGAATTCGTGAACAGTATGATAGAACAATAAAAATCATCTAAGCTGAACAATAGGAAGAAAATAGACTGAAAAAAGTGAACGAAGCCTCAGAGACCCGTGGGACTATCACAAAAGCTCTAACACCCATGTCAGTGGAGTTCCAGAAAGGGAGGAGAAAGAGAGTGTGTCTAAAAAGGACTCCAAGAAACAATTGCAGAAATTTCTCAAATTTGGCAAGACACATAAATGTACAGATTCGAGAAGCTGAGCAAACTCCAAATAGGGTAAACCTAAATAAATCAATGCCTAGACACATCATAATTAAACTTTTGAAAACTAAAAGAGAAATCTGAAAAGCAGCCAATGAAAAACAAAAACCTTACCTATACAGGAAAAATAATTCAAATGTCAGTGAATTTCTCATTAGAAAAACCATGAAGATCAGAAGTAAATGGCACCATATTTTTCAAGTGGTGAAGGAAAAAAAAAAATTGTGAAAACTCTACTTAGTCTCACACTTTACACAAAACATTACTCAAAATGGATCCCAAACTTAAATGCAAAATGTAAAACTATAAAGCTTTTAGAAAAGGCAGGATAAAATCTTGAAGGTTTAAGGCTAGGCAAAGATTTCCTAGATTTGACTCCAAAACCATGACCCATACAGGAAAAATGGATAAATTAGATATCATCAAAAGTAAAATATTTGCTCTGCAAAAGAACCTGTTAAGATTATGTAAAGACAATATACAATGGGAGAAAACATTTGCAAACCGCATCTCTAACAAAGGACTTGTATCTAGAACATATAAATAATTCTCAAAAATAAACAGTGAAAAAAAATCCAGTTGGATAATGGGCAAACGATATTTCAGTGAAGAATTAAGCATGTGAAAAGATGTTCAACATCATTAGCCATCAGAAAAATGCAAAGTAAAACCACAATCACTGCACACAACCACACAATCTCCACACATCTGGAAGAATGGCTGAAATAAACATATATATACATGTATTTATAATATACATATAGACAACACCAAATCTGGAGGGAGTACAAATAAACTAGATTACTCATAGGTTGCTACTGGGAATTTAAATGGTATAGACATTCTGGAAAACAGTCTCATGATTTCTTTAAAAACTAAACATGCAACTACTACACAACCCAGTAATTTGCACTCCTGGGAATTTATCCCAGGTAGATAAAGATTTATGTGTGCAAAACCCTGTGAATAAATGTTTGAAGCAGGTTTATTTGTAATACCCCAGAACTGGAAACAACCCAGATGTCCTTCAATAAGTGAACAGTTGAACAAATTGTGGTACGTCCATGCCATGGAACAATATTCACCAATAAAAACGAATTAGTGATACAACACAATGACCTGGATGAATCTCCAGAGAATTACGTTGAGTGAAAAAAGCCAATTTCAAAGACTATATATAGTATAATCCTATGTATATAACATTCTTGAAATGACAAAATTATAGTAGTGGTGAACAAATTAGTGATTACCAGGGGTTACAGAGAGGACGCGGGCAGCAGGAGGGAAGTGAAAGTGACTATAAAGGAACAGACAGCTTGATGTTTTATGTGTGCTGTGGGGGTGTCCTGGGGATAAAAATTTGCTTTTAATTTAGGTAAATCCATGCAGTCTTGTATGATTTCTGCCTTTAGAGTTCTCCTTAGATAAATATATAGCATACACCGAGATTATATAGTAAAAGCCACCTTCTATTTTCTTCTATCACTTTTATGGTTTTGCTTTTCACTCTTAACTCAATCCCTTTGTACATCGGGGGTGGTAGATATGATGGGAGGTGGGATTCTATTTGTTTTTTTTTTTTTTCAGATATAGACTTAGCTCTTCTAATACTCTTGAATAGAATGGGAGAAAATATTTGCAAACCACCTATACCTAACAAAAGACTAGAATCTGGAATATATAAAGAATTCTTAAAACTAAACAGTGAAAAAAATAATTCAGTTGGATGATGTGTAAAACATATTTCAATGAAGGCTATATACAAATGGCAAATAAGTATATGAAAAGATGTTCATGTGCATTTATTACCAATTTGAGATAGCATCTGATCATTCAAAAAATTCCTACATTTACTTATACTGTGCATATTTGGTCTTTTATATCTGTCTGTTTTACATTTTTATTTATCCCTGTGTGTAAGAATCACTACCATAAGACATTTAGGGCCAAGAAAATGTTCCCAGTGAGAATTACCAGTCACCTGTCTTCCTATCCATGAACTCACTAGCTGGGTAACCTTCGACAAGTAGAGGTATCTGAACCTCAATTTATCTACCTATAAAATAGAGCTAAAATACAATTCTACTTATTATATGTAGCATACTGAGATCCTCTTCCTTCAAAAGCCTACTAAGGCAAAATTTTGTAAGAAGTTATGATTACCTTGTTAGCCCTTCCAAGCACCAAAATCTTGTTTATAACAATCTTAAAAAAAAAAAAACTTTTGAATTTTGAGATAGTTTTGGATTTATAGAAGAGGTATAAAAATGGTACAGAGAGTTCCAATATATCTTTTACTCAGCTTCTTATGGTAACGTCTTATGTAAGCATAGGACAATTATCAGAACTAAGTAAGCCAACTAGTATTGTACTAAGTAACCCAACTAGTATTGTACTAAGTAACATTAGTAAAATTAGTACAATACTAATGTCTAAACTATATACTTTATTAAGATGTCACCATATTTTTCCACTAAGGTCCATTTACAATTCCATGATCCAATTCAGGATCTCATACTGCAGTTACTTATCGTGTCTCCTTAGTGTTCTCCAGTCCATGACAGTTTATTAGTCTTTTCTTGTTCTTTATGACCTTGACACTTTTGAAGAGTACTGCTCAGTTATTTTGATAATAGCCCTTTTCTCTCAAAATAGTTATTTTTTTAAATCAACAGCATATCATTGGGTTCCATTTTGTTTTTTTCCAACAGCTTTATTAAAATATAATTGACAAATTGAAATTTTATATATTCATCACCTCACCTGGTTACCATTTGTGCATGTGAGAACATTTAAATCTATTCTCTCCACAAATTTCAAGTATATAAGACAGTATTCATTACTATGCTCCCCATGCTGTACATTAGGTCTCTAGAACTTATTCCTTCCTACATATGGGTGTGGCTGGTAGACACATAGAACTAAAAGCACCACTTCTTTTTTTTTTTTTTTTTTTTTGAGACAGAGTCTCACTCTGTCATCCAGGCTGTGTGCAGTGTTGCGATCTCCTCTCCATGCAACCTCCACCCCCTGAGTTCAAGCAATTCTCCCACCTCAGCCTCCTGAGTAGCTGGGACTACAGGCATGCACCACCACACTCAGCTAATTTTTGCATTTTTAGTACAGAGGGCTTTCACCATGCTGGCCAGGCCAGTCTCAAATTCCTGGCATCAAGTGATCCGCCCATCTTGGCCTCCCAAAGTGCTGGGATTAAAGGCGTGAGCCACTGTGGGCGACCTAAAAGCATCACTTGATGCTGACCTTTCCTATGGCAGAGATGGGATTCCAGGTTCTTCATTATTATTTGTGCATTTTGGTTTCTACATGCAAAAGGAAAGGTAGGCTAAAAGCTTCAAGTTATTTCCTAAAAGAAGAAAAATGATGTCACTCTCTGCTCCTCTCCCCCAACACAACTGGAGAGGGTTAGCTTAGGACCATGAGTGAAACTTCCACACTTCCTTAATTTCACACATTATGCATAGTTACTATTAGCACATGTGCTTCCAATCACCCCCATCTTACAAACAGTGCAAATGTGGGTGCTAAGAGAATTGAACCTGCCAAACATACCTGACATCACAATGCCCTTGGAAAAGCTATCAGCTAAACCCAGATATATATGTACATCTCAGCAATTCTATTTTATTAAACTCACAACATTTCCACCCAATTTAAACTCACTGTGATAGCACACGTCGTGACGGATTTGGGCGGTGGTTTCCTTTCCAGTTGGCTCTAAGAATATTGTATTAAGCCAGACCACAATCAGATGCCAAGTCCATGATTAGCTTTCTCTTTCCACTTGGGTCTCTTTTGTTTTTTGAGCAGATACGCAGTGCTGGATACAGCCATTTGTGGGTGGGCTGAGGATGGGTTCTGTTAAAAGAGATGTGATAATGGCTGTGAAAATCCATTTAAGTGCTGCAACCCTTGTTACTTTAAATGTTATCTGTGAATTTCCTGCTAAGGGTTGCATTTCTGTGACAGTGATTGCAAACTGGTGGCCCCTGGGCCAAATATGGCTCGCAGATGTGTTTTATTTGGCCAGCTCAGTGTTGTAAAAGCATCTGAATTTGTGGCCAATATTTACATATTAAGAGATTCTACACAAAAATCTAGATTTCTGTCTTCTCATGAGAAACTCAATGTGACCACATTGGGCCCACTTTTCCATGTGGCAACAATTGGCTGGGGCTGAGTTGCAGCTGGCTCTTTGAGACAGAGTATGTACCATCTGGTTAGCATAATATCTATCCAGCTCACTTCTCCCATTTATGTAACTTGCCGCATCTCTGTGAGTGTTTGGATTTTCAACACTGGTTTATCAAGATTAAGAGATGAAGGATCAAGAGAACTTAATTACCTAAGCTTCCAGTTAGACCGAGTAAGAAAAAGCATGATGAGAAAAGAAGAGTATGATAAGTCTCAGTCTGGGTTTCCTCAAAAGTAGACCTTGAGAGAAGGATTCAAGTGCAAGAAGTTTATTTGGGAAGTGAACCTAGGAAACACTGGTAGGGAAATGGAGTGGAGCTGGAGAAGAGAAGGCAACCATAAAGAATGTAATGTCAAGCAAGTAACTGCTGTGGTCACCTGAAGCTTCATCCTCCTGGAGGATTATAGGAGATAGTGTAAAGTAGGAGCCTCAGAGTCACCCCACCAAGGGGCAAGAAAGCAGGACAATTTGTTTGCCGTTTCCATCAGGTGTTGGTTGATGGCTCTCAGAAGCAGCAAATTAGCATTTCTAGTTTCCCATGTCTGTGCACAGATTGTCCCTAGAAGTCAGAGAAAGCTCTCAGGCAAACGTGCCCCAAATTGTAAATTAGTGCTATAAGCACTGAAATGTAAGACCCAGGGGGATATGTGAAGGGTACCAGCAGTACCAGCCACAGCATGCTTCCAAGGAAGGGTACAATGATGATTTTGTCCCACAAAGTAGAGAGGAAGCACTTGGTATTTGCCAACCAGCAACACAAACTTTCTCTCCCTCATGATAACTGCTCATCCTCTGAAGCAAATCCTAAAGTCCCCCAAATGGGCCTTCACTTCCTGCTGCTCATGTCTAGTTCCTGAGTGAAAGGATGTATCATCCAAACTGTCCAAAGCAAAAGAATTCTAAGGATACTAACAGTGTCTTTTGAAGTTGACAATGGGCCTTCGTCCCCTTATTCTTGGCTTGTATTTCTTTATTCCAAAGCAAGGACATTTAAGCACTTTCCATAGTGAGCCCATGATCAGAATCCAGATGTGAGTAGGCTGCCTTCATTTTTTGATTGCTAACACTGGTGAGTCATATGAGGATTGGATGTGACTCAAACAAGAGCCCAGTGCATGTGAATGCTTCAGTCATGCCAATGTTTCCTTTGGTGAGAATCCCTCCTAATGTCCAAGCATAGAGATACATGTTTATAGTAATTTTTTTTACTAGAATAGCAGAAAATTATGTTATGTAATTATTTACATTGAGTTTCAATTACAAATTGATCCAATCCTGCTGCTATGACAACTGGCGGCACTCAGTTACCCGATGGAAACTGACTATAATCTCCTAAAGAACAAGGGCAATATTGCCAGCACTTAGAATCTGCCTATAGACAGTAGGTGCTTGATGAGTCCCACTACTCATTCTTTGCTGCTTGGCACATCATAAGTGCTTAACAATTGTATATTTGCTCCACATTTCTCTTCCTGCCTTTCTCTCCTCCCTCTTTGACTCAGTTTATCATTAGAGGTGGAATCGGGGGTTCATAAAAGAACAGTCTAGATGATGATATGTAGAAACAAGTTAAATGGGGTGGGAAACCACTAATTCCTTGAATATTAGGTGTCTAAGAAGGTATTTTCTTTTTTAGGTCCAGTATGTTTTCCTGACCAGGGAAAGACTCTAAATGGCAACAAGCTGGGCTAGACATAATGCCACTTCAAGCCCTAGGTAGCCATAATATTCGATATTGACCCTTGGCTTATGGAATTTTTTTTTGTGAAATTGATTTTCTCTTTGGGGAGACCTTCTTAATGTGATTTTATTAGGGTTAAACTATAATAGCACAGAAAATTATTAAATACATAGCAATTATATTCAGATTCAGTTACTCAAGAGAAACTATACAAAATCAATCCACATTGATGACATTGTTGATTATTATTTTGTACAATTGTTCAAGAAGAGCGTGCACATTCAGAATAGAGCCAAATAAAACAGTTGACCCTTGAACAACATAGGGGTTATGGACACTGGCCAATCACACAGTTGAAAATCTGCATATAACTTTTGACTTAACTACTACTAATTTAACTACTACTTAAACACTACTAGCCTTCTTTCGACCAAGAGCCTTGTTGACAACATAAACAGTAGGTTAACCCATATTTAGTAGGTAGTATGTCATATGTATTATATACTGTATTCTTACAATAAAATAAGCTAGAGAAAATAAAATGTTACTAAGAAAATCACAAAGAGGAGAAAATACATTTACTATTCATTAAGTGGAAGTGGATCATAAAGGTCTTCATTCTCGTCACCTTCACATTGAGTAGGCTAAGGAAGAGGAGGAAGAGAAGGAGCTGGTCTTGCTGTCTCAGGGGTGACAGAGATGGAGGAAAATTCACATATTAGTAGACCTGTGCATTCAGTCCATGTAGTTCACGGGTCAGCTATAGAACATTGATTCTCAAGTGGTATGGAAGATGTGAGTGTCAGTAAAGTTCTGGGCAGGGGAACTATAGTGATAAAACATGCCAGAATCACCTGGATAACTTCTTCAAACTACGAGTCTGCTTATAGCCTGGTGCCTGATTCAGGGAGTTCTGGTCTGATATGTCACTGAGCAACAACCTCTGGAATAAGAATGCTGTGCACATGCAAAGAAAGCATAGGTTCTTCTCTCTGCTTATCCCTGGGTGGAGGGACCTCCTGTTGGCAAGAGGTGCTCTGGACTTATCAGGACAGCCTTCCCAATGCGGGTATCATGTATTGCTCAGGAAGGCACGGAGCCAGTAGCCTCGATGAAGGTCAAGCCCCTCATTGTGCAGATCCCACTGGTTATGGCTCTGAGGCTCACAGAAAGTTCCACTCACTGAAACCCCACCAGAAGTGATCAGTCCCAAGATAGTGTGAAAGAAGAGCTTCACCTAAAAACTATCGTTAAAACTTTCTCTCCCACTATCACTGTGTTGCTGGCACTCTCAATTAAAGCAGAGAAGAGTCTGTTATAATCACTAGGTCCCTGATACAATGAAGATATTTTCCTTGAAAGAGGCAACATTCACCCAGAATTACCACTGGACCTATATTTCGTATGAGGGATATTGCTTATAACTGCTCATTAATTGAGTAGTATGCATCCATTATAATAATTTGTGAAAACTACTATAGGATGTTGATATTCTTATTCCTTTCTGCAAATAAAGAAACTGAGGCACCAGTAAGGTTAAGAAACTTGCCCGTAAGATGTCATAGAGCTATTAGGTATAAGAGTCATCACTCCTGTACACTGGTGTGGATTATCTCAGGCAAGCCATCATTACCTAGTAGGGAGGAAGAAATGGTCATATGAGAGATGGGGCCAACTTTAGCATTCTGCATATGGGGGTTTTAAGGATGACAATCTGGTTGGGGCAAGGTGGAGGTGGTTTGTTTTTTTGTTTTTTGGTTTTTTTCCAGAAAATTCACTTGGGAGCTATGGTTACATTGCAAACTCATATTTTAAAAAACTCACTTGGTTGAGTGACTTGAAGAGGAGGGTTGGTGGAACTTATAGGGGAGTCTAAGATCACCAACCACCCCTGAGTAATGACCTTAAGCCATCATTAAGTTTATCCAATAGCATTTGTTTAAGCAGTTTCCATGTGCCAGGCTCTATGCTGGAAACACACAGTTGGCCCTTTGCTTAAGTCACTCAAGAAAACCAGGGGGAATGAAGTAGAACTGACCAAATTATGTCATCATTTGAAAGGTGGCAATTCAGAAATATCCAAGATTCATGGTAAGAGTAAATCTTATGGCTCTCCTTTTTATGATTCTAATCTAAATGATCATTATCATCTCTCAGGACTAGAGATTTTATTTTCCTCACAGAGTATGTGGTCTCCAGGCACACCACTTGCATAAATCCTGAACACATTCCTCAAGGCTTTATGATGTGGGTGTGTGTGTGGGTGTGTGTGTGTGTATTTGAGAGAGAGAGAGAACAGAGAGAGAGACGGAGACAGAAAGAGAGAGAGAATGTTACAGGGAGGATGCATGACTCCCTGCTGTGATCTGACAACATGCAGGAAATTTAGAGTTAACATTCTTACAGTCAGCAGTCACATAGGAGACTGGGCCTCAATCTCAGCATTCCTGGGCTGTTGTCAGCTTCACGATTTCAATGTGCCTCAGTGTCTGTTTTGTATTTAACCCTGCCCCACATATAACACCACAAGACCTGTCCGTGGTTTTGCTGTTAAAGAATGGTTAATATCTAAAGAGGGTGGGTGCCCTTACCAAGCACCCCCACGGGAGATCTCAAGCTAGAAAGATAATGATCAGTTTCATGGAGAAAACCACACAGGCACAAACACCAGAAACTGATATTTAAACCCCGAAATCATAAGGGACCCCGCGTTTTCACATTAGCTGGCTTTGTCTGTTTCTCCTCATCAGCAAACATATGCTCTCCATGGAACCAGCCCAGCCCATCTGAACCAGTTACTATTTCTGTAAGAAGTAGGAGGGGGAGGAGAAAGGGAGAATAAATTTTACATTACCATTCTCATGCGGTGCTATAAATATTTGCCACAGAAAGCCATGAGGTCTCATTTGCATGAATGATACCACAAAAGCCAACTGTGCCTCTGTGAACTCAGGCATTTCTCACCTTGTCCTGAGTGCACTGCTTAAATACTGGGGTGGGCTCTTTGATCAGAGAGACCTTAGTTTGACTCCCAGTTCTGCAACATAACAAGGTATGTCCTTGAGAAATGTAGTTGACTTCCATTTCCCAATTTCACCTATCCCATTCTCTCACCACTGCCTTTTACCTGCCAATTCCCTGCCACCACCAGTAGTTCAACAACACTTTGACTCCTATCAAGATCTTGTTCTATTGATCTATATAAGTGGTTCACCATCCCTTAACTCTTGCATGGCCTCTTTTTACTCGTTATCTATTTAAAAATTCCATGACCATTCAGTAATTCCTCTCTTGAGTATATTTTTAATTTCCTTGTCCCTCTCCTTTGGCATATTGGCTTGGCTAAATGACAAACCTCGTTACGTCCACCTCTTTGCCTCTTCCTCACCTGAGCCTGTACAGTTAGATATGTTTGGAGAAAAACACGTAATCTTACTGACTAGTCTCATTAAGTTTATGACTACCATCTTCAACTGTGCCTTCTGCTGCCTGGCAACCACTCTGCCTCCCTAGCCAGTTCACCGTCTCATTTTCCTAGCTGAGGATCTCATACATTCTCTGTTCTCTTAACCACCCCCCGCCACCAACACTCCCTCTTAATTACTGGCTCTGCTTCCTGCTTTCCTGAGAAAAATGAAGGAATCAGAAGAGAGAATTTCCACAAATCCCACTTCTGCCTCTACCCATCTCCCTAGATCTCATTTCTGTTAATGTGGATGAACATACTCTGCTCTCAGCTGAGCAAACCTTGCCACTTCTTTCTCTCCTGCATCATAGGATTTTTTTCTGTATTCAAACCCTTCCCATACTAGCATGCTGTTATTCCGTTTTACTAAAAATCTTTCCTTGACTCCACCTTTCTCTGTAGCTATAGCCCCCTTTCTCCCTTTCCCTTTATAGCAAAACTCTTTGAAAGAGCACTCTATACAATAGTCACTATCCCTAGTTTCTCCCAACTCTTTCTTGAACATATTCAAATCAGGGTTTTGCTCCAATGAAAGCATTCTTATTAAGACCACCAATAACTTCTATGTTTCTAAATGCAATGATATGCACTCGGTAGATATCCTTGAATGATGAATGAGTCACTCTAAACCTCATTTTCTTCATATGTAAAATGAGATAATAATATCTACTTTTGATATTTGTTGTGGGGACTGATGTACTATAGGCAAAGAATTTTGCAGAGTAGGTGCTAAATTATATATTAAGGAAAGGAAGTTTGCTACATTTTGAGAGGAGATATTTACCTGCAAAAACTCTGCAGCTTCCTTCAATGCTGAACCTTCAGTGAAATGTAAGTAATCACCCCTTGCCCTTATGAAAAGATTTCCTCTCATTCCTCTAAAGATGAGAACTGTCATTTTCCTAAACTGGATATTAAACTTTGATACTTTGAAAGATGTGAATGTATGTTGTTTGCTGATGAAATTGTGGGGCTTCCTTCCAGTGAGGGGAAGGGCGAGGCATCTGGGTTGAAGAGCCATCAGCACATTGAGTTTGTTTATTAAATAGGTCCTCCAATATATGTGCAACCATTTGAAAATAATTGAAATTTGTTAGGGCCGGACGCGGTGTCTCACGCCTGTAATCCCAGTACTTTGGGAGGCCGAGGCGGGTGGATCATGAGGTCAGGAGATCAAGACCATCCTGGCTAACATGGTGAAACCCTGTCTCTACTAAAAATACAAAAAATTAGATGGGCATGGTGGCGGGCGCCTGTAGTCCCAGCTACTCGGGAGGCTGAGGCAGGAGAATGGCATGAACCCGGGAGGCGGAGCTTGCAGTGAGCCGAGATGGTACCACTGCACTCCAGCCTGGGTGACAGAGCGAGACTCTGTCTCAAAAAAAAAAAAAAAAAAAAAAAAAAAAAAAAAAAAAAAAAAAAAAAATCTGTTGGGGAAGAGAGAGAGAGACAGGCATGCAAGGATAGATGACTGAGAACTGAGCACTGCACCTATTTGGTTGAAGACAGTAAAAGGACAGAACGGTCCAGTCAATCTCATTGGCAAGTAGGTGAGCCAGGGGAAGGACTCTAGATTAAACATTTCTCTCCAAGACTCCCGTCATACCCTGCTGGAGGGAATATGCATTCCTAAAACTTTTGGGGCCAATTTGACAATGTGTTTTTAAAAAGTTTGGAACGAGCATGTTCTTTGATCTAGTCATTCAATTTCTAGGAATTTATCCTAAGGAAATAATTATGGATATGCACAGAGGTTTAGTTATAAGACAGTTTGCTACAACATGGCCTATACTATGGTTTAAAAAAAAACTAGAAAAATATAAATGTTCACCAATAAGGAATTGGTTAAATGCATCATTTTTTCTGTTTAATGGTATTCAATGAAGTCATTAAAAATATGCTGGAGATTATATTACATGATGTTAAGTATGTTCACAATACATTGTTAAGCGAAACAATCAAGTTGCAAAACATTATGCAGAGAATGATTTACATTTTTATAAGTTTTTAAGATAAAAGTTTGAGAGACTTTGTGACCAAATAATAGTTGTGGGATTACAAGTGATTTTCATTTTCTTCTTTTTACTTATTTATATTTTAAATTTTTTCTACAAGTGTGCATTACTTATGTAATAAAAGTTAAATCCACAGAGAAAAGTTCTCTCTCTAGTCAGTATAGGACCTTTTTTTCTTTCTCCTAGTCCCTAAGGATCATATGCAAATGGACCGAGACTGAAGATACACACAAGTTAATAGGCACACAGCAAGAGGGGAGTGACTTGGTATTTTTAAAGAATGTCCATCCGTCATTCATTTGCCAAACATTGATGTGTGAACCATGTTTGACACTATACAAGTATCTAGCCAGCAATGAGATTAACGTGGCCTCCCATCCTCATGTAGTTTTTCATTTAGTAGAGAAAACAGATAGTAAGCAAATAATTATGCAAGTATGGGAATTATTACAGAAGAAAAATTTAGTTGTGATAGAGCACATAGAAGGATTTAAACCAGTCTGCAGGGTGAAACTCTGGATTTTAGATACATGGGAAGGAGCACTCCAGACTGATTTCTGCCTTTCTGATTTCTCCCATGATGTGTCTAAGGGAAACTGCCAGTGTGATCTGACTGGACAATGTCCTATTGCTGGTCTCTACAGTTATAATAGAATCACAGTTCCCAGCCATGAACACTTACCACGTCAGGAGCCAGGAGACCTGCCTGGTTCAAGTCCCAGTTCTGCCAATTCTAGCTGTGTGACCTCATCAAGTCACTTCATGTCTGGTTTTACTCTCAATATTTACAGAATGAGCTGATTGGTTTAGACAACTCAACAACAACAAAAATTCTGGGACTGTGTGACTTCAGAGGGCCGGAAAGACTCACAAGAGAGGGAGGAGACCCTGGCTTGGGAACGGATCCAAGGGTAACTAACCCGCCTTGGTTAAGGTGGGCTGGGAAAAATTAGAGAAGATTCCCAGAAGAGGCCTCAGGTCTTGAAAGATGGACAGGAATTTGCCAACACGGGAGCCTGAGGCTGGGGCCAAGACCTGAGTGTTCGTGTAGCAGGAGCCCAATTGATGTACAGGGAGAGGGATCACCGAAAGTGAGTGTGGAGAGAGGATTGTGCTCTAAGACAAAGCAGAACTATCAACATTTGAAGTAAAGAACTAATAGAAACAGATCTGCCCATGGTGTTGAGGACATTTGAGAGAGCCAGGCTGGAAGCACGGAGACCAGTGAGAAGACTGTTGGAATAGTGCCCAGACAGAGTTAGACACAAGAGGAGGAGATGGGAAACAACATGACACTGGACACCGCAGGTGGAGGCGGGGCTCAGTGGCCAGCTGACTAAATGCAGGGAGGCAGGCGTGTGGCCTGGTCAACTGGACAGACTCATGGCAACCAGGAGGAGGGATTAGCTTGGGGTGGGAGACATTATGGATTCCACATTGGTCACATTCAGTTTGAGATGCTGTTCAGAAGCTGAAGTGGAGATTTCCAACAGGGAGTTAGATGTACAAAAGCTCCAGAAGTAGGTCTGTGTGGAAGACATATTTGAAAGCCTCAGCTTATTACCTATTCATTGAAATCATGAGTATAGGCAAGACCACCAGTGAGGAAATGGGACCAGCAACAAACTCCAGGAAACCAATATTTAAGGAACACATGGAAGAAAGGGAGTCAACAACAGCAAAACTCGAAATAATGTCGAGAGAGAGAGAGAGAGAAATAAAATAACTGAGTTGTGAGAAGGGTATGTCCAGGTAGGGACGAGGGAGAGGTGGAATATGGGGAGTGGCAGGGGGAGATGAGGTAACTGGGCATTATCCCTCTAGCCCAGGGTGGATTGAGCGATGGGGGGAGAAGGCTGTGCAACATCATACACTCCTAGAAAAAGAGAGGTGGGACATTTCATCTGGAGAAAGACATTTGTTGTTTAGTTTATGACACAGGTGGAATCATCATTAATTCCCGGGACAGAGAACCATCTCCTTCTAGCAAGTTCTCCTTGAGGCAATTTCAGATTCAAGTCTGGAGGGGATCGATTCAAGTTATCTGGATATGCTTTGGCTCTGAATAGAGCCAGAATCAAGGTATTTTTAGGGATGAGCCTGAGATCCACACTCATCAGCGGGAAGCCAGCACCTGCAGGCAGGTCCTGATTCTGTAACACTCAGCCCACCCTGCATATAAGCCATGGCACCCAGGGCCATGAGAGGGAGGCTGGGTGGGGTTCTCTGAACTTCTCCTTGGACAGGTGGTCATATGTCATGTATGGTTATCTCCCCTCACAAGAGTGAAGTGATGTCTAATTTCATGATCTGTGCAATTTGACCTTCACGAAAGAAACTTAAGCAGAAGTAGGCTGTGGATTTTGAGGAGATGGATGGTAGTATAGGTATCGAAACTAACCCTTTGTCTGTTGGTTGAGGATGAGGATAACTGCCCAAGTATGAGTTGATGAGCATGCCTTTTGTCAACAATTGTTTAGTGTCTCTGCTAAGGAGGCAGCTTCCATGGTTAATGACCTGCAGAGTAATAACACTGCATACACTTAAGTGGTAATAGTGCACTGGGGAAAATTCAACAGCATTTTCGGGAAGAATAAAGTGATTTTCAGGTCTTCAGGATTTGCTACTGACACTCAGATAATGTGGCTTCTCTGACTGGGGAATGAAATCCATCCAACACATGGCCCTTCCTGCCGCCTGAGATACGAGCCAGGCACCAGGCTGCACCCTCCCTTCCAGGCTGCTTCTCTGGAAATAGAGACCCCTCTGTTCTCCACAATATGGTTTGTACTCCCTCTTCTGCCCTCTGAGCCCCACCCCTCAGGACCTTTGTACCTGCAATTCTGTTTGCTTGAACTCTCTTCCCTCAGATACCCATCTGACTCACCTACTGTCTTTGAGTGTCTGTCCAGTTGTCACCTTACTTTTAAGTGACTTAGAATGGCAAATCCAATTCTAAAATGGCAGCCTGCCAAACTGGCTCGGTTTCTAGTTTATCTCACTGTCATGCATATGGAGACCCTAAAACACATCACAATGACTCACAGACTGAAACTGTCCCTTTCTCTTTTTTCAGCTCATTAAGCCAGTCACACAAGGCATTTTTCTGTATAAGAAAGTTCACTCAAGTTTCGGGGAAGATGGATGTCATCATGGTTTGCAACACAACAGGGCAAACAATTTTTATATTCAGGACAATGTATAATGAACTCATACACTGAACATCAGACATCCCTGTTTGTAAGTGCTTTTGGCCACTCACCTCTGGGGAGATTTTATGAACCAATTTAATCCCATGAACAACTCTGCCTTCTTTTCATACTTCTGTCTTCTCTCTCCCTTCCCTCATTCTCTACGATTCCTTTCTCTTCCACCTCCCATTTTACCCCCCTTAGGAACTCAAATTTTTTTCTCCCTCTACTGTGAAGAGCAATTCAGTTCTCTCCAGCTCCAACTCACAACCTCCAGGTCCATTTTTGTAGATCGAAGCCCATTCACATGCACATCAGAATGAAAGGAGCTTCACTGAACAAAACCCCATCTTCCTCTGACTGCAACTGCACCTGTTACTAGTAATAGCTTATTTCTATTCTCATGGAGAAAAAAAAGGTCCAGTTTTAACGTATAAAGCCGGACAAATGGTGGGTCCATTCTGCTGTTAAAAAAAAAAAAGAAATCCTTTATATGAGTTTATTATACATTGTCCTGAATATAAATGTGGTGTCTCCACAGGGAAAGGTTCTAGGAGACAGATAATTTGGCAAACGTTGCAATCATCTAGGTAATAATGTCATCAGTGCCCGCAGGTGAAGGAGATAATAGCACAAGACACTCAGACAAGTCAGCCGTGATCACAGGAGGTAGACATTTACTTGAGAGTCTGTTTGTGTGCTTTACAGACCAAAGTTACCAGGAGCACATTCCTGCGTCCCCTTGGCAGAGGTTCTGAGCAGCCTGTAATGCTCAGCACATAGTAGGTGCTCAATAAATATCATAGATTGAGGGCCAGGCATGGCGGCTCACACCAGTAATCCCAGCACTTTGGGAGGCCGAGGTGGGTGGATCACTTGAGGTCAGGAGTTCAAGACCAGCCTGGCCAACATAGCAAAACTCTGTCTCCACTAAAAATATAAAAATTAGCCGGGTGTGGTGGGCACCTATAATCTCATCTACTCAGGAGGCTAAGGCAGGAGGATTGCTTGCACCCGGGAGGCAGAGGTTGCGGTGAGCTGAGATTGCGCCACTGCACTCTGGCCTGGGCGATAGAGTGAATAAGACTCCATCTCAAAAAATAAAATAAAATAATAAAATAAAATAAAATCACGGAGTGAATGGAGGACTGAAGGAATGGACGGTCCCATTCACTGAGTAAGTTCCACCACAGCAGGTGTTTTAATAATACACCAGTAGGAAAGTATAGCAGAAATGATTCCATATGGATGTGGACAATCTGCATTTTCTACAGCACAGGCAGAGACAGGACCGTACAGGACAGCACCAGGATAGCTGGGACATTAGACACATTTGGCTTTAACACTTTCTAAGAAATGGATCTGGACAGGCTCAGGCATGAGTAAGTGCATTCTCATTTCTCTCTCCAGTAGTTGCAAACCAACAGCATGATTCTATTTGTCTGGGATTCATTTTCAAAAAGCATAATGAAAATCATATATGGACCTGAACCAGGGCAGACTCATGAATATTGATTTTTCTTTCCTTCTGCCTGAAATCTGAACATCTCTCTTTGGCAACATTGTTCATGTCATTCTTCTCAGATGCTGGCTGAAGCATGGGCTTTGGAATAAGACAGAATCTGGATTCACCACTTATTGATCAGGTAATCTTGATCAAGGTACTTAATCCCTCTGAGCCTCTGTGTCATGAGTTGTAAACTAGAGAGAACTGTGCAGCTGAGAGAATTATTGTGGAAATAAATAAGACATCTGTGAAAGTACCTAAGCAGAGTTCTGACCATATTGGGAGTTCTCAATACGTCATAGATCCTCTGAATGAACCATTAATAAAGAAATTAGCATTGCTTCTCAATGTTCCAAAATATTGCTGCGATAAGGGTATGTGCAAAGTACTACAGACACAAGAGAGTACCTCTAAGTCTGTCTCAGGGCACAGGAAAGGCGTTGGGCAGGAGGTGGCCAGTGAGCGTGCGTGTGGATGTACGTGTGTGTGTGTGTGTGTGTGTGTGAGAGAGAGAGAGAGAGAGATATTGGGTAGGGAGTGATCATTTCTGAAGCTAGAATACAAACCCAGGTGTGTGTCTAACTCTACAGATTGGGGAGCAGAGGTGGATCCCATGGGAAAAAGCAAAGGGCATTTAGGCAGAAGGCACATCATATAGAAGAGCCAGGTGAGTTGAAGGTATTTTACAGACTCTAGAAATAAAGGGAAGTTTCATGTGAAAGAGAAAAAAAGGTGGGTGGTAGGTGGTGAGGCTGGAAAGGGAGGCAGGGACATCTCGAAATGGGGGACAGGTTGTGCGGTAGCAACTGACACGGCCAGGTCTGTGTGTAGTGGGAACACTGGCAGAAGGTAGAGGCTGGCTTGGAGTGGGGAAAGGTGGGAGACCAGGAGATTTATCATCATCATTCAATTGAGCCATTAATACTAAAAACTACTATCTTTTATTGAGCTCCTGTAACCTGCCAGACAGGGCACTTAGACCGTTTTCATGTTTCATCTCTGACCCCACAACAACTCTATGAGGCAGACACAATTATCCCCAATTTACAGTTAAGAAAACCAAAATGTTGAGCAGTTAGGGAATTTCTCCAAAGTCATATAATAATTTCTGAAGCTGAAACTGAAACCCAGATGTGTGTCTAACACCTAAGCTTGTGCTGTCCTGCGTCTCCTGGTCAGCAAACATTTGGAAAAGCGAGCCCCATCCTCAAATCACAGGCTGTTGGAGTGAGACTCTGCTCTGCTCTGCTCTGCTCTACTCTGCTCTGATGGCAACTGCCTTCCTGCCTGTTTTTGACCCCCATTTATGGCTGTGGGGATCTGCCCAAACGGAGTGACATTGCCCACTCACTCCCTACCTACTCGATGCATACAAATGTGCACACACAAACACACACACACACACATATAAACCATATTTTGACCCCGATTGCTGCTCTTGCTTAAACTGCATCCTAATTTTGTGTCACTTCTTGGACACTGTGCTTTTGCTGAGTCTTCCCTGAGCATCTGCAGTTCTAACCATCCCCCTCTGCCTGCTCCAACCTAGGGGAGGCCCAGATTCTTCATCCTCTGCCCTTCCAGTCTGGCCATTCTGAAATAATGTTCAGTCCTTTCCACATTGCAGGATGGCAGAAGGAACAGAGAAGGAGGCACTGCATGGGTAACTGGAAGTATGGCAGGAAGAGGAGAGCAAACAAGTGACAACAGGTTTGCAGCTCTTGATCAAAGCCCATTCAAACAAGATAAATCACTACATAGAGCATTTTTAATGTAAAGGACTTCGCTGTACATCATGCTTTTCTTATTTTTACCCTAAAGGGACCACACCAAAAGCCACATAGAGGTATTCCCAGTCAAAGGAGGCAGCGTATTGAGTGCGAAGACATTGTGAGGACAAGCACCTGAATTGAAGCTGCCAACCAGCCCATCTCCCTGCCTCCCACCCTTCCTAAAGTTATTCTCCAGTAAATAGCCCTCCCATGTGGACTGGCACCCATTGAAGGGTGACTGATTATCAGAAACAAACCAGCATGGACCTCGACTTACGTAACTACAGAAAAGGAGAAAAGAAACTGATCGAACAGAAATATAAAGAACAACTTTCCAAAAATGACTATCTCACCAAACAAGCAAATTTCACTTTTCATTGAGCATCATCAACTAAGTAGAAAGAAATATACGCTTTTGAAGAAAGATTTGAAAAAATAAATTTAAAAAGAAAGAATAAGGAAGAGAAAGTAGGGCAAGATAGTGGATAGTGAGCAAGAAAAGTTCAGGAGAAAAGAAAGAACTAAAGTCATCAAACGTTCAAAATAGCAAAATATTAGAATAGACACTAATTGAAAAACATAAAGACATGGAGGACTGGCTTGAAACAAAAACATACGAATACAAATATTATCAAATTATGAGATAAAAGTAATTAGATAGTAAAGTACTGGTGTGCCAGTAGAAGACAGACTAAAGAGATCAAATTTTGAATTAGAGTTAGGAAAAAGTCAGAACAGAACAATTAGAACAAAAAAATTCAAAAATACCTGAAAATAAAATTACTATGAAATAAATAACAGAAATCTAGAATTTATACAGATTAAAATAGCATATTACAGCTCAGAAAAAAGTGATACAGAAAAAACAGCTCTAAGATATAGCCCAATGAGGTTCTCAGACTTCAAGTATAATAAAAGAATTCAATGAAATTCAACATTTCTCATCTCCCACATACAAAAATTCACCTAGGGGGAAAACTGATGCTTCCTCCATATTCAGTAATAGAAAATAATGAGTGACTCAGATTTTCTTTCAAGTGTAAAGACAACATATAGAATTTTTCGAGTATGCAAGAGATCAGGAACAAAACATCTATGTGTCCTTCTGTATAAACCAGGTATAACTAAATGGTAGTTCAAAACTGATATAAAATAATCAATACATAAAATGAGCAGAAAAATACAGGAAAGATTTCATTTTTAATTTATATTAAGAAATATATCTAGAAATAAACTTAAAAAGAAAATGTGCAAGACGTGAAAAAAACTTACAGGAAAAAATCTTTGCTGAAAATCAATAAAAACTTCAAATAAAAAAAAAGATATATTTTTATAAGATACACTCCCTGTTTCAAGGATCATAATGCTTCCTAAATTAGTGTATAACTACAATTTTATCACAATCAAAATACTAACAGGCATTTTTTTAGAACTTGCAAGCTGATCTTAACATTCAAAAGAAAAACTTAACATGGGGATATAGCCAGAAAATTTATTTTAAAAAAAGAAGCACAAAAAATGGGGGAAACGGTTCTAAATTACTAAAATGTCTCCAGTAATTTGTAAAATTTGATGCTGTCACAGGTGTAGATAAGCAGATCAGTGGAATGGAATAAAGAGTCTAGAAGCAGACACAAACCCACTTGTGAAGGAAGCCCATTAATGGAGTTGAGATGACTGACCGGCTATGTAGAAAATGTAACGCTGAATTCCTCTTCCTACCTCATTTCTTTCACCGAAAATAAATTACTGATTGGTCAAAGATTTAAATTTCAAAAATGAAACTATGAAGTAACTAGAGGAGAAGATGAAATATTTAAAATATAATCTGGCAGCAGTGACATTCTGAGTATGACATGAAAACCCAAATCTATGAATTTCACTTAATGCAAAATTTAAACTTTCATATGGCAAAATCCACTACAAACAGACTCAGAAGACACAGATCACTGGCAAAAGGTGAATTTCCTTAATATCTAGAGTTTTACATATTAACATATTAATTTACATGTGAGCAAGACAGCTCAATAGAAAAATGAGGAAGGATATGAACAGGCAATTCATACAGAAAAAGCAAAAGAACACCCCTTTAAAACATGAAAGGATGATTATATTGCTCATAGTTGAATGAAATTTTCATTATGATGAGATATCATTTTTACCTATCAGATTGGGAAAGATTAAAGCATCAGATAATACCCACCATTAGCAAGGTTGTAAATGGGTGCCACACCACTGTATGCTAGCGGGGAACGTGACAGAGGAATTTGGCAATATTAACAGGATAAAATTACAAACATACAAATGCTGTGTTCACCACTCTTTTTAACAGCAACATTTTGCAGGCAACCTAAATGTGCAATAAAAGAAGAATGGTTACATTATGATAAACTCAGACAAGAGTTTCATATGGCAGTTAAAAAAATGAAGTGCTGATGTGTAAATATCTCTTAGATTGATGGTTAGTTTTAAAAAAGGAGTTGCAGAACAGCATGAATAAAATGAACTCATTTGAGTACAATGATAAAGAATATATACTATATCTTTTATTTATATGCTTGCATATGCATAGAAGTTTCTGGAGAATTATACATGAAACCATTTCTAATGTTCACCTTTGGTAAGTGGGCTGAGGAAATGGGAGAGCAAGAAGACCCACACTTTGCCCAAAAAGAAAAGTGCCGTGTGTGTCAATTTTATAATTAAATAACTTCCATAATTAAAAGATGGAGTAAAAAGAAATTAATTTTATGGAAGAGAACAATGTTTTTATATACATTCCAGCTAGTACAGCACTCTATCACCCTTTCTATTCCCTAGAGGGCCATTGACACCACACATTTTCATCTCATTTGGCTCATTTGACAGCAACAAGAATTCTGCTGGACACAAACTGAAGAAGTTTGGGAGAGGGGCCCACAGACAGACGGCAGGAGTGAGGAAGGCACTTTACAGTTTACGAAGCTATAAAAATTAGCAGCTTGATTTTTTTTACTCAAAAATTACTTAGGGAAATCAATTTATATCTCGCATTAGGATTGAATACTCAAGGTCGCCATTAAAAAATCCCAAGACCAATCTGAATGTACTTCTATCCTCAGCCAAATTGTGCTAGGTTCTGGGGCTATGAGAACAATAAAACACATTCTCTCTCCACAAGCAATTCTAAGGCTGGTAGGAAAAGACAAGAAACAATTTAAAAATGATTCGGTAAGTGTTACTATAGCTGACACTTACAGGAGAACTTCTCAAAGCGAGAAATGTTATACAAAGTAGAATCAGAGCTCCTTAGCTCACCATATGGGACTGGGATGAACTATTCTCTCTCACCCACCAATGCTTCTCATCAGAAGCTGAAATAAAGGGAGAG
Organism: Rhinopithecus roxellana; assembly: GCF_007565055.1. Classification (NCBI taxonomy): domain Eukaryota; kingdom Metazoa; phylum Chordata; class Mammalia; order Primates; family Cercopithecidae; genus Rhinopithecus; species Rhinopithecus roxellana. The sequence continues at coordinate 127,992,529 of NC_044563.1, read as the reverse complement.
AGAGGCCCAGCCTTTATTCTACTAACATAACCCATGATCCCTCTCCATAGAATTTCTTTCCAAACACAGTGTATTTCATGAAAAAAACAAATAAAAACAAAAAAGAAAAGAAAACATTGCATAGCTTTTTTTCTTTTTCTTTTTTCAGAAGGGGAATTTCCTCTATACCCTTCACGAAAAATTTTAGGATTAGATTCTTCCTGCACTCTCAGATCAAGGTACCCTGCACCCAACATGTAGGAATCAAGGTTACTTACCAAAGAGGACTTAGGAGCTGATATGTTATTCTTTGAAAAATCTATCACTGATTGACAGGCCAAGAGATTCCATTTCCGCCTGAATAATAAGAGTTTAAGTTCACAGAACACTCTCAGAAATGATATCTTATTTGACAGACACAATGCCTATAAACTAGGTATTAATAGTATTCTCCAACTGATAGATAATTCCAAGTAAAGGATTAAGGAACCTACCTTATTTCATTTAGACCATGTAAAACTGTGTAAAGCAGTTGTTATTTTCTTTCATAGATGAGGATTTTTGCTAATAGTGTTGGTTAGGAGCAAGACGAGCCAAAATGCCTAGGTTCCATTCCCAGTTTTGCCACTTAATGACTGTGTAACCTTGAGCAAGTTGCTTAACTTCTCTGTGCCTAAGTTTCTGTACATATAAAAATGAGATGATCATACTTTATGGGGTTATTGTGAGGACTAAATGAGTTAATAGATGAGAAGTACTTGGAACACAGCTCCTGGTACATAGGAAGTATTATGAAATTGTGAGGTCTTACTCTGAACCTAGAGGTTTAGATTCTTTTTGTTTTGTTTTGTTGTGTTTTTTGAGACAGAGTCTCACCCACTCTGCTGCTCAGACCGGAGTGCAGTGGCACAATCTTGGCTCATTGCAACCTCTACCTCCCAGGTTCCAGCGATTCTCCCGCCTCAGCCCCCTGAGTAGCTGGGATTATAGGCATGTGCCACCACAGTCAGCTAATTTTATATTTTTAGTAGAGATGGGATTTCACCATGTTGGCCAGGTTGGTCTTGAATTCCTGGCTTCAAGTGATCCGCCTGCCTCGCCTCCCAAAGTGCTGGGATTACAGGTGTGAGCCACTGCACCCAGCCAAGATTTAGATTCTTGATTTGCAATTTCACTGTACTGTGGTTTCCCAGAGTGTTTGTGGAATGTTACTAGTCTTTATGGGGAGAAAATTAAAGAGGGTCACATTGTCAGACATATTTGGGAAGGGTTACATTAGATGAAATTGAATAGCTCTCTTCTTTATAATACCACCCAGAGCATTTAATAAATTTATGGTGAATGTGAATCTCTTCGGAGGGTTTCCCACCTAAACACTGGCACTGAGGCCTTTCCTTCCTCATTGTCTTTGCCCTGCTGGCTACAAAACTCTCTTTTTGGAGACAGAGGATTCACAAGCATCCTTGGTTTTTGAATGGTGAAGGGCATTCACAAGGGGAAGTTTCACTGGAGCTTGGCCATGTTGTAGGGTCCTGCTAGCTTTCTGCTGTGAGTGATCCACAGGCAAAATACAGACAGCATAGACAGAAAGCCTGCACCTCTCAGAGACAAGATCGAAAGTCAATATCCTCTTTTCCTGGTGAGTCTGGTGCTCCCTACAATTGTAATGAAGAATTGCATGTCACAGGGTGACCATGCACTGTGTGGCTTCCCTGAATAGACATCAATGATACTTGCTGCCCTCTCCTCTGCCCTGAGGAGATGTCTCCTGTGGGGAGATGGAAGGGGCATTGGCTGAAGATCTTTTCTTCCTCCAGCCTCTCTCCAGTTCAAGTGGCCTGAGGAATTGTAAACTTTGCTAAAGATGGAGAGAAAAAAAATTGAGTGTTATATGGCATTAGGCCTCAAAAGATGGGTGGGGAACTTGAGAGAATCGCAAGTTTATAAAAATGTAACCAACGTTTGTGAAAGTCTTATAGTTAGCAAAGCACTTCGATTACATCATCTCCTTTGAGTCACTGGACATTGCTGGAAGTTGTGTGCTTAGCCTGCCCATCTTATAATGAGGTAATGAAAGCCTAGTGGGATAAGAGACCTCTCTAAAGTCACACAGCTAGAGGTTGGCAGGGCTAGGACCAATAACCAGATCCTGACGGTCCAGAGTCATTGCTCTTTGACCGACGCTGTGCTGCCAGGCATGAGAGTGCAGGGTTTCTGGAGGAGGAGAGGAGAGAGAGCTGGGAGTAGAAGAGGAAATAAAAAATAAAAATGGGAAGGCAGCTTCTCCACAGCATTGCCTTAGGATAGGCTCTAAGTAGTGCTGCCAGCCCTACATGTTTGATAAGACGAAACCTGCCAAGAGTGAAAATCCATCCGGCTGAGAAGTTTAAAAAATAATTTCAAGCCGGAAATTGCATTTTATCTTTTCATTCCCTTAAGTCCAAAATTCACCTCCCTGCAATTGCCTTGATTTAAAAAAAAAAAAAAAAAAAGATTCCAGCATCACAATTCAATACACAGAGTCAAAAGTCCCTGTGCATCCATGCTGAAAATGGCCAATTGAATTGGCACATCTGGCAATGAGACAGGAGACTGCACATCTATCAGGCATCAGAGCCCATTTTCATCATTCATTATTATCGGAGAAGAAAGAGATTTTTGCTCATGCACAGGCAGAGGATAATACTGATCGCTGTGGTAAGATATCCAGGGACCAGGAGCTGACTATCACTTGTTTCTTGGGAAATAGCCTTCTCTAAATTTAAGGACCAGGGAAACAAAGGTAATAGCTACAGATAAATTTTCTAAGCACTGTTTCTTCCCGGACACCCACAGACATAATCAGAAAGAGGAGTATATTATAGTAAAAGAGAGCACTGGCTTTGCAGTCAGGCCAGGTTTAAACCCTGCCTTCCTGTTGACAAGCCGTATGACCCTTGGCAACTTATTTCTACTGTCTGAGTTTTGATTTTCATACTCCATAAGTTTTATTGTGAGACTCAAACAAAATAGCCTATGTTATCAATAGCGGCTTAAACCTACACACTCAATCAATTATATTTGTTTTAATCAAAGTCATGATAATTCAGTAGGAAATGAGAAACCTTGGTTAGGGCAAATATTAACAGACCCAGCTGTCTGATCAAGAGCCATTGCGATCAGCAACAGACTAAAGCAGAAGTTGGTGAAAGTCAGAAGTGAGCAGAAGTTAGACTGGCACCTTGGTTCATTCGCGTTCTCCATTCCATCAGCCCCAGAACCTAAGGCCTAAGGAGCCAGGGCAGGGGTGGAACCTCTGATTCACAGCTGACCATGTGCCAGCTCCAGCTGAGAATGTAGACAGAGTCAACTAGTCAAAGAGGCAGGCCAGGGGACACCATGCCTCTCATGGTACCTTCCAGAAACATGTCCTGGAATCCTGGTAGGCTGAGGGTCCACAACAGGCAGGAGCCTGTTGCGAAGGGGGTGAAAATTAGAACCAAAACAAAGAGACAGCCAGGGGATGGGCCGCTATGGAGTCAAGAAAATGCTTTTTTTCAGCTCATCCAGAAGCAGATCAAGCAGAGGAGGTTGCTGAGGGCTGTTTCTGTTAGAAAAGCACCTCTCATGCCATCATAATCAGGCCCATTAAGCTATCATGAATATTACAAAGCACCTCATATGACCAGCCAGGGTTAGGTGCACGTGAATAGGTGGAGGGGCTCATCCTCTATCTACATTAAGTTACCTCCTTGCAAAGCTGTACTTCATAGCCTGGCCCCTTACGGAACCAATTTTCCTGAATTATGGTCCAATGTTAATCTCAAGGCTCTTACTAAGAGCCTAAGAAAAACCCCAGAAAGTCTGCTTCCTACACTGATCATTACGTCATTTAATATTCTTTTAAAAAAGTAAAACAACTCTCATCTGGCAAATGCCTTTTAGAGTTAACAGATACAGTAGAAAGGCCATAGGTTTTGTGACTAGGGACCTGGATTGGATTCCTGGCTTTCCATAAACTAGAGACACTCTGACAAATGGAGGAATCGTGTTTCTTAATGGAGATAGTAACATCTTCCTGGAAGGGTATCACAGGAATTGCAGAATTCACTGGATGTTTACAATGTGCAATGCACCCTGCTAGAGCTTTATAAGCACCTCACTAAATTCTTACAGCGAACTTATGAGCCAGGGATTATTATCCCCACCCCATCTGCTTTCCAAGTGTACCGATAAGGGATCACCTGCATTGCATTAGGTAAATTACCTGGAATCTACCAGCTAATTGGGGAGGGAGGGGCAAAGGTGATGTAGGTGAAAGCTCTTAGGAGTTACTGAATGGACGCCAAAGGATCATCAGCTACATTTTCCTGCTTCTCTTAAATACCTGAAATCTTCCCTTTTGAATGACAGAAAGACTGAGTGTTGGCCTCTCATGCTTTTTTTTTTTTTTTTTTCCTTTTGCCTCTTGGGCAGTTCAACTTAACATTCATTAACAATAACTCTGTTTCATGAATATTTTATTCCCCCAATTTTTTCATGGTTTTCAATTTCCTATTTTAGAACCTCTATTACAGCAACGTTTGTTGGAATCAATTTAATAACCTTCTGAAAGCAGATAAACTACAAATCCAGGGTCTGTAAATGGGCTACTAGCTGTTGGATGGACACAGCCCTAATTTAAAAACAGTTACTTTTTTAAAAAGTCAAACATACTAGAATGCTTGAATTCAAATGATGACTTAAACCTCCAGAGCCTAAACATACAATTCAATGATAAATATTCCAAAAATCTTGAATGGCTCCTTCTCAGGAATTGCCAGTAATATCTATGATATCATTTTCCCATCCTTAAAATGATGGCAGATTCACATTTGGGATGAGGGGTTTAATTTTTGGAAACAGAAAAATAACGTTGTTGACTAAGATGAATGATTAAACTGGGAAATGTGGGCTTTGGTCTGATACCAGATCACTATTTGAAATATGAGACTGATGATCCTTCTCACGAGGTTTCTGAATTGACTAGAAAGACATCATCAAATCCTAAACATCAGACGTTGGGAAAATAACACCTAGAAAGCCATTGAAAAGAGGAGGTCACTTTTGAAGGAAGAGACACTGTCCTTCTGAGGGGAAGGATAACTTGGAGATAGGAAGACCACAGCGAGGGGGAGCTGTGAAAGCCATGGGAGGACAAGCTTAGGTGTGGCCAAGAAGAACTTGAATTAAGCTTCTGAGAAGCAAAGGGGAGGCTGGGCGCGGTGGCTCACGCCTGTAATCCCAGCACTTTGGGAGGCTGAAGTGGGTGGATCACTTGAGGTCAGGATTTCAAGACCAGCCTGGCCAACATGGTGAAACCCTGTCACTACTAAAAACTCAAAAATTAGCCAGGCATGGTGGTGGGGATCTGTAATCCCAGATAGTTGGGAGGCTGAGGCAGGAGAATCGCTTGAACTTGGGAGGCAGAGGTTGCAGTGAGTTGATATTGTGCCACAGCACTCCAGCCTGGGCAACAGAGCAAGCATCTGCAAAAAAAGAAAAAAGAAAAGAAAAGAAAAAAAAGCAGCAGCAGCAAAGGGGAATATGGGCTAAAAGTCAGAGAACTCCTGCTTCCTTGTTTAATACAGATCAGATTACTATGGAAAGAAACATCAGGAACTCTCATTTCAAGGGCCAACCTTAAGTGAAAGAGGTGAGAGAGGAAGAAAGGTTAACATAGTCAGCACATGCAAAGAAAAGCAAAACAAATCTTAGTCTACCACATGATAGTCACTGGTATCTCACGTGTATTCTGAGTGTATTCATGTGTATTCTCACGTATTCTGAGACACTCAGTTCATTATGCTCAAATCTAATTTAGCACTAATTTCCATTGTTCAAAGGACTTTTATATCCTTGTTTCAATGAATGCCCACAACATCCTTGTGATGTGAGTGGGGTAGGTAATGTTATGAAACCTATTTGATAGTAAGAAGGCCAAGACTCAGACAAATTTGTTGACTAATCAATCACCCAAGGTCACTCAACTTATTAGTGGCTAAACCATTACTGCTAGAACTTTGATCTGCTGGCTTCAACTTTTGAATTTAACTATCAACTACTTTTTTATCCTCTTTATCAACAAAGACATTTACATTCTGAGATATTTTCTACAAAGAAATTATTCTAGCAATTTTAGCAGTCTTTATTAGTATATTGGATATAACATAAAGAATAGCTTCAAAAATTAGAGAAGACTCTTCTGATAACTTGTGTTTGAAAACCTAAGAATACCTACATACTTGTTCCATCACCCTCTTCCTTTGAATGAAGCAAAAGGGGTAAAAATAACATTTCTGTGATATAAGCTGTGCTTTCTTTTCACAGATACTTAAGGTCTTCGATGAACAGCCAATTATTCTTCCTAAAACCTACACCATGGCACTGACTCCTTCAGTCCTATTTGTCTGCCCAACCTAGCCAATACCAAGACAGATGGAGAACAGGTCCCTCTCAAGCTCCCATGACTCACTTTACTGCTCACCTCTTAGTACTCCAAATAGGAGCCCAGCAATATTTAAGCTTCAGCAGCCTTGAAAGCCAAACCAAGTTTTACTCCTACACCTGAGTTTGATCCAAATCTTCAAAGAATGGAAGGAAAGGCTAAGATGTAGACTGCTCAAAGATGGGATCTCTCATTAATTTCTTTCTTTTCAGCATCAATGTGATACCTGTAACATACTTAGAACTTAAAGTAGATGAAGAAAAAAGTGGGAAAGATGGAAGGAAGGAGGGAAGAAAGAAAAGAAGAAAGAAGGAGAGAGGGACAGAGTCAGGAGAAGGACCTACATCTTTAATCCTGACCAAGGATTAAAGCCTGGTCCTGTCTCTGTTCCTGGACCTTCTGGCAAGGCAAAGAAGTGAGATCCCTCAGCAGCCTGCTCTCCTGCTTTCAACCCTTGATGACTTTAATGAAGAACAGTTATAAAAATACTTGGTTTGTGCTCAGAAAAACTGCCAAGAAACAGGGAAAAATGAAGACTGGGAGTTGACTCTAACCAGAGGCGTTTTCAATAGGAATTCTTGGCTTGCTTTCTCTCCATGAGCTATGCCCACCTCAGGAGCTTTCATGTGGATAACACAGAGATTTTCTTTTGAAAAGACTCTTACTATGCTTTATGGGGTCTGTGAGTTGTACTGTATCCTCTGGGGCATAAATTTACCAAGGAGATGGTGGGGGTCATCATTCTTCCACGGACAAGCACATCTTCTCTATGACTCCTGCCAATCTTCCCCAAGACTATGCTGACGTAGTCTACAGCCAGCTAGCAACCATGTTATGGCTTATGCAGGTTTTTGCTTCACACATTCATTTTGCAATTATTTCTTAATTGTTTACCATGTATCTGGCACTGTGCATTATTTCCCCTCCCCTCCTGCACAACAGTACCATGGAAGACAGCAGAAGTTTGTGGCAGAGAGTTATTTTTCCCAGTGGCCCTTTGCTCATTTAGAACATTCTGAACTTCTTCCCAGCACCTGTGGAGGAAGAACCCTTGAGTGCACTGGGAGCAGGATATACAATGGCTTCTAATTTACTAACACATAAAATTAAGATATTTTTGCCTAACTTTCAAGACATTTATCATTCAGTAGTACCATCCTCCCTTGCCCCACAAATGTGCCAAGTGACAGACTCTCTCCTTGACCTAATTCTAGTCGGGCTCCCCTAGGCCCTCAAGACTCCAAACTCGTGTTCTCTCCTTGGCCCATTTAGTCCAGTTTTAGCAAAAATCCTGCTGAATCAGTTTCATGAACATCACCCACCCTTAATATCTGATCAAATTCCTCATCCCCCATGCTCAATATCTTATCATCTTGCCCTACCTTCCGCAAGAATCCTATCAAAAGTCTGTTTAGCCTGAACCTTCCTCCTATCTTTGTTATCTTCCCTTAACAATTTTCTATCCAGTGACCTCCCACCCTGTTTCTTGGCTTTAAGTCTCCATTTGTCCTTGTATTTGGAATGGAGTTCAGTTCTATGCTGAGGTGTCTTTCCCCCTATTGCAATAGTTCCTGAATAAAATTTGCAAACACCATTTTAACTTCTGTCAGGCTCTGGTTTTCTTTAACACAAGCTCCTCCCAGCCTTCTGTATTTCCTTTCATGTCAGGGTCACTGCTAGTCCATATGGTACCTTTGTACAAATTAGAAACAAGTGTTTCTTCCTGAATTTGTTTTCATCAACAATCAAGAAGATTGTTCAGAATATACTAATTTTGTTAGAACAAAACATTTTATTATCATCTTCCAGAAAATTATCGTAATAACCTACAAATGATGCTATCTGCAGTGTGTCTGTGCTCTTTAAATCTGGCACCTCTGAGCATGCATGACAGGAGTGCTGTGTGTTACGTCTTTCACTTGAGTGCTTCTACTTCTCACTTCCTTCCATATAATTTGCCACCTTTTGAAGCCCAAATCACACCTCAGGCTCTCCATGACTATTTCCCTGATGACTTATTCATATACTGCCCAAATATTATTTGAGCACTTATCTGCCAGACTCTCATCTATACACCAGGAATACACAGCAGGGAACAATGGGCAAAGATGGGCAAGGCTGCTTTCTCATAGAAGATGATACACAGATAAACAAATTGTTATATAATAGAAATCGTAAGGATTCTACCTTAACAGTCAGTCAGCTCTGGTGCTCATGAAGGGTCTTGGAGGAGCAGATTTCTTCTCCCTCTCTCGCTCTACAGGTGTACTCACACTGAACTCGCATGAGAGAAACCCAGCTTTCTGGAACACTTCAGGGTGACTGCATCCCCACAGGAGTGCCCTCTTAGTTCAGGTTTGCACAAGAAATAGATCCCAACCTCTCTGTACATGGAACATCAGCATTTCTGCAGAGGAAGAGAGGTGCCTGTCCGATCTGAATAGCCAGAACACTGGATTAGGAGTTTGACTGGGAGTCAGATCACTTGCCTGCTGGCCTGTAAGGAGAGCTGTGATGGCTCCCTCGCTTCCTCCTCAAAAGACCTCAGTGAATTTCACTGAGAGTTTCCCCAGCCACCCTTTTGGGGCTGGGACCTCTGCCCACCACTGGGGTATTGCATTTACCCATGGCTTTAGCCACAGCTGCTTTTTACTCATGGGTACCTCCTACTAGTCTGAAGCTGCAACTGTCCAATACAGTGAATAAAATATCGGTGAAACAAAGTTTTAAAGTGCACATCACTAGGGAATGAGATAAGTTCCATGACACCTCTGCCCTTCCAGTTCCACAGGAGACAGTGAACCTGCTCACACACCCAGCACATTGCTACTATCACCAGTATCTGAGAAACCTATCCCACAAAGATTGTCTATAACCCAGGAACTCATACAGAGTCTTTGCCACTGAAAGGATCCAGAGCTGAAGCAAGGAGACAATAAGCTAGAAACATTAAACTCACATACTCAAAGGGGGAAAAAAATTAAACCCAGTTGAATCAACATTAACTCAAAAATAATTAGAAGAAGTAGTGTACTCATAGGAAAAGGAACCAGAAAACTAATTCTGGCAATATGGAAAAAACAGGGTTCCATAATACCACCAAATATCACACCAGCTTTCCAGCAGTGGATCCAAACCAAGATGAAATCTTTGAAATCTCAAAGAATTAGTAAAGTTTATTATCAATTTACTGAAGGAGATACAAAAGAAAGAAAACCAACATAAAGAAATTTTAAAAAAATTAAAAAACAATTTAAGATGCGAATGAAAAATTTTCTGAAGAGATTTTTTTTTTTAAATGCCAATCAGAACTTCTGGAAAGAACAGACTCATTTAGGGAATTACAAAATACAGTGGAAAGTTTTAACAATAGACTAGACCAAGTAGAAGAACTAACTTCAGAACCCGAAGGCAAGGCTTTTAAGTTAACCTAATCAAACAAAATAAAGAAAAAAGAACTAAAAGAAATTAAGTCTCCAGGAAATATGGGATTGTGTGAAATGACCAAACCTAAGAATTACAGGTGTTCCTAAGGGAGAAGAAAAAGCAAAAATTTTGGAAAACGTATTTGAGGGAATAATTGAGGAAAACTTCCTGACTCTCTGGACTTTGCTAGAGATTTAGACATCCAAATTTAAGAAGCTCAAAGAACTTCTAGAAGACTCATTGCAAAATGGACATCGCCAAGGCAAACAGTCATCAAGCTATTTAAGTCAATGTAAAGAAAAGAATTCTGAGAGCAGTCAGACAAAAATATGAGCTAACTTATTAAGGAAAACCTATTAAACTAACAGTTGACTTCTCAGCAGAAACCTTACAAGCCAGAAGAGATTGGAGTCCTATCTTTAGTCTCTTTAAACAGAGAAACTGTCAGCCAAGAATTTTGTATCCAGCAAAACTGTTTCATAAATGAAGGAGAGATAAAGTCTTTCTCAGACAAGCAAATGCTGAGGGAATTTGTCAATACGAGATCAGTTCTATAAGAAATGCTAAAATGAGTTATAAATCTTGAAAGAAAAGGTCAATATGCACCAGAATAGAAGCTTCTGAAAGCATAATATTCACGAGGCCTATAAAACAATAACACAACGAAGAAAACAAAGTCAGTAGGTAAAAATCTCATAATGACTGGAACAATATTAATGTTGAATGTAAGTGTTCTAAAGGGTGTATTTAAAAATACAGATTGGCAGAATGGATAAAAAAATCACAAACCAAATAGTTGCTGTCTTTAGGAGATCACACCTAACATGTAAGGATTCTTATAAACTCAAGGTAAAGAGGGAGAAAACATATTTCATGCAAATGGAAACCAAAAGCAAGCAGGAGTAGCTATTCTTATATCAGATATGATAGACTTTAAAGCAAAACAGCAAAAGAAAGACAAAGAAGGTCATTATACAATGATAAAAGGATCAATTCAAAAAGAAGATATAATAATCCTAAATATATATGCAACTAAAACCATAGCTCCCGGATTCATAAAGCAATTACTACTAGAATAAGAAAAGAGATAGACAGCAATACTATAATAGTGGAGGACTTCAACATTCCACCGACAGCACTGGACAGACTATCAAGACAAAGTCAACAAAGAAATATTGAACTTAAACTGCACTCTAGAACAAATGGACCTAACAGATATTTACAAAACAATCTACCCAAGAGTTGCAGAATATACACTCTTCTTATGAACACATGTAACATTCTCCAAGATAGACCACATGATAGGCCACAAAGTAAGTCTCAATACATTTTTTAAAATTAAAATCATGTCAAGTACCTTCTCAGACCACAGCAGAATAAAACTAGAAATTAGTTCCAAAAGGAGCTCTCAAAACTACACAAATACGTAGGAATTAAACAATCTACTCCTGAATGATTTTTGGGTTAACAATGAAATCAAGATTAAAATTAAACATTATTTTGAATGAATGATAACAATGACACAAGTTATCAAAACCTCTGGGATATAGCAAAAGCAATGCTAAAAGGAAAGTTTATAGTGCTAAATGCCTACATCAAAAAGTATGAAAGATCACAAATTGACAACCTAACATCACACTTCAAGGAACTAGGGAAATAAGAACACACCAAAACCAAAGCTGGCAAAAAAATAAAATAAAATAAAACAAAATTTAAAAAGATCAGAGCAGAAGTAAATGAAATTGAATCTAAAGATCAATGAAGCAAAATGCTGGTTCATTGAAAACATAAATAAATTTGACAGACCACTAGCTAGATTAACCAAGAAAGAAGAAAGAAGATCCAAAAAAACTGAAATGAAAATGGAGACATTATGACTGAAACCACAGAAATACAAAATATCATTTAAGACTACTACAAACACCACTCTGCACAAAAACTAGAAAATATGGAGGAAATGGATAAATTCCTGGAAACATATAACACCCCTAGTTTGAATCAGGAAGAAATAGAAATCTTGAACAGACCAATAGCAAGCAGTGAGGTTGAATAAGTAATTCCTTAAGAAACTCAAAAAAAAAAAAAAAAAAAAAAGAAAAGCCTAGTGCTGGACTACTTCACAGACAAATTCTACCAGACATTCAAAGAAGAATTGCTACCAATTTCACTGAAACTATTTCAAAAGATTGAGAAGGAGGGACTCCTACCAAACTCATCCTATGAAGCCAGAATCACCCTGATACCTAAGCCAGGAAAGGACATAATAAAAAAAGAAAACTATGCACCAATATCCTGTATGAATATAGATGCAAAAATCCTCAACAAAGTACTAGCAAACCCAATCCAATAGCACATAAAAAAAAATCACCATGATCAAGTGGGTTTCATTCTAGGAATGCATGGATGGTTCAACATACACAAGTCAATAAACGTGATTCATCACACAAACATAATTAAAAACAAAAACCATATCACCATCTCAATAAATGCAGGACAAGCATTCACTAAAATTCAGCATCCTTAATGACTAAAACCCTCAACAACCTAGGCATAGCATAGAAGGAATACACTTTATTAAAAAGTCAAAAATAACAGATACTGGTAAGGTTGTGGAGAAAAAGGACCACTTATACACTGTTGATGGGAGTGTAAATTAGTTCAAAACCAGTGAAAGACAGTGTGGTGATTCATCAGAGACCTAAAAACATAAACACCATTCAACCCAGAATTCCCATTACTAGCTACATATCCAAGGGAATATAAATCATTCTATTATAATGACACATGCACACATATGTTCATTGCAGCTCTATTCACAATAGCAAAGACATGGAATCAACCTAAATGCCCATCAATGGTAGACTGGATAAAGAAAGTGTGGTACATACACACCATGAAATACTATGGAGCCATTAAAAATAACAAGATAATGTCCTTTGCAGGAACATAATGCAGCTGGAGGCTATTTTCCTTAGCAAACTAACACACAAACAGAAAACCAAATACTGCATGTTCTCACTTACAAGTGGGAGCTCAATGATGAGAACACATGGACACAAAGCAGAGAACAATAGACCTGGAGGCCTACTGGAGCACAAAGGGTAGAAGAAGGGAGGGGATCAGGAAAAATAACTACTTGGTGTTATGTTTAATACCTACCTGAGTGATGAAATAATCTGTACAACAAATCCCCATGACATGAGTTTACCTATATAACTGATATGGTTTGGCTATATTCCAACCCAAATTTTATCTTGAATTATAATCCCTATAATCCCTATGTGTCTAGGGAGAGACCTGGTGGGAGGTGATTGGATCATGGGAGCATTTCCCCCATGCTGTTTTCATGATAGTGGGGGAGCTCTCATGAGATCTGATGGTTTTATAAGGGGCTCCTCCTCCATCATTCCTCACGCTTCTCTCTCTCGCCTACTGCCATGTAACACATGCCTCTTCCCCTTCCACCATGATTGTAAGTTACCTGGGGCTTCACCAGCCATGTGGAACTGCGAGTCAATTAAACCTCTTCCCTTCATAAATTACCGAGTCTCAGGTGTTTCTTTAGAGCAGCGTGAAAATACAATGAAAAACCTGTACATGAACCCCTGAATTTAAAAGTTAAATAATAATAATAATAATAATAAAATTCATATATCACAAACCCACAGCTAATATCATATTGAACAGTGAAAAGTCAAAAGCATTCCCTCTAAGAACTGAAACCAGACAAGGATGCACACTTTCACCACTTCTATTCAACATAGTACTGGAAGTCCTAACCAGAGCAATCAGGTAAGAGAAAGAAATAAAGAACACCCAAATTGGAAAAGAGGAAGTCAAACTATTTCTATTTGCTGATAATATGATCTTGTACCTAGAAAACCCTGAAGACTCTTCCAAAAGACGCCTAGATCTGATGAATGAATTCAGTAAAGTATCAGGTTACAAAATCAATATACACAAATCAGTAGCACTGCTATATATCATCAGTGACCAAGTTGAGAATCAAATCAAGAACTGAATCCCTTTTACAATAGCTACAAAAAAAAAAATCCAGGAATATACTTAGCCAAAGAGATGAAAGATCTCTAAAAGGAGAACTACAAAACACAGATGAAAGAAATCATGGATGACAGAAACAAATGGAAATATATTCCATGCTCATGGATTTCAAGAATTGATATTATAAAAATGGCCATACTTTTCAAAGTAACCTACAAATTGAAAGCTACTTCTATCAAAATACCAATATAATTTTTCACATAATTAGAAAAAACAATTCTAAAATTCATATGGAACCCAAAAAGACCAAGTAGCAAAGCAATCCTAAGCAAAAAGAATAAATTTGGAGGCATCACATTACCCAACTTCAAATTATACTACAAGGCTACATTAACCAGAAGAGCATGGTACTGGTATAAAAGTAGATGCATAGACCAAATGGAACAGAATCCAGAATCCAGAAATAAACCCAAATATTTGCAAGCAATTGATCTTTGACAAGGCATACAAAAACGTAATTTGGAGAGAGGACACTCTCTTCAATAAATTGTGATGGGAAACTTGGATAGCTACATGTGGAAGAATGAAACTGCATTTGTATCTCTCGCCATATGCAAAAATCAACTTCAGGTAGGTTAAAGACCTAAATCTAAGAGCTAAATCATAAAAATTATAGAAGAAAACTTAGTAAAATTCTTGTGGATATTGGCCTAGGTGAAGAATTTATAGCTAAGACCTGGAAAGCAAACGCAACAACAAAAATAAATAAATTGGACCCAGCTAAACTAAGAAGTTTCTGCACCTCAAAAGAAATAATAGAATAAAAAGACAACCTACAGAATGAGAGAAAATATTTGCAAATTATTTTTCTGACAAAGGACTAATATTCAGAATCTACGAGAAATGCAAACAAATTAGCAAGAAAAAAACAAATAATCCCATTAAAAAGTGGGTAAAGGACATGGATAAACATTTCTCAAAAGAAGATATACAAGTGGCCAACAAACATATGAAAAAATGTTCAACATCACTAATCATCAGAGAAATGAAAATCAAAACCACAATGAGTTACCACCTTACCCCAGACCAAATGGCCATTATTAAAAAGTCAAACAACAATAGATATTGCCATGAATGCAATACAAAGGGAACACTTATACACTGCTGATGGGAAAGTAAATTAGTACAACCTTTATGGAAAACAGTATGGAGATTTCTCAAAGAATTAAAAGTAGATCTACCATTCAATTTAGCAACCCCACTATTGAGGACCTACACAAAGGAAAAGAAGTCACTTTATTAAAAAAGACACCTGTACACATATGTTTGTCACAACACAATTCACAATTACAAAGACACAGAATCAAACTAAGTGCCCATCAACCAATAAGTGGATAAAGAAAATGTGACTATATATATATATACACACACACACACTCACATACATAAACATATACCATGGACTATTACTCGGCCATAAAAAGAATAAAATAATGTATTTTCCGGTAACTTTGATGGAACTGGAGGCCATTATTCTAAGTAAAGTAACTCAGGAATCAAAAACCAGATCCTGCATGTTCTCACTTACAAGTGAGAGCTAAGCTATGGGTACACAGAGACATAGAGCATGGTATAATGGACTTTGGAGATGCAAAATGGGGAAGGTGGGAGAGGAATAAGGGATTAAAAAGCTGCCTATTGGGTACAGTATATACAACTCGGGTGATGGGTACACTATAATCCTAGACTTCACCACTATACAATTCATTCATGTAACCAAAAGCCACTTGTACCCCTAAAGTTATTGAAATGAAAAATATTTTTAAGAAGAAACGGCAGGGCAATAAAGAATATAAAATAGTAACAAGCTAGTGAATAATGAGGGGATTACTTAAGAAAAGATGGTCAGGGAAGGCCATTCTGAAGAGCTGATACTTGAATGAGATATTAGCCATGCAAGGACTTTGGGAAGAGCATTTCAGTTACAAAGAATAGAAAAGTCAAAGACTGAGGCAGGACTGTGTTTGGCATGTCCACGTATCAGGAAGGAAGACTGCCATGGCAGGAGAGAAGTGACAGTGGTAGGGAACACAGGTAAAGACGTCAGCAAGGCTAGATTATACGAGGTTTTGTAGTCATGTTAAAGACTTTTGATTTTATTCTAGGATTTTAAACAGTATTTACAAGTTATGTGATCTGATTTAAAGTTTTAAGAAATCTCTCTGTCCATGCTGCAGAAAATGAATGGGAAGAGCTAAAATGGATCAGGAAAGCTAGCAGGGTGAAGAGCAGTTAGTCTATCTAATGTATAAGATTACATTCCAATTAAGGCACTTCCCGATTTCAAAATATATTATAAAACTACAGTAATCGAAACAGAATGGTATTGGCATAAAGACAGCTGTATAAACGAATGGAACAGACTTGTGATCCCAGAAACAAAATCATCAATATTCAGCAAACTGATCTTCAACATGGGTTTCAAGAATACACAATGGAAAAAGAACAGTCTCTTCAACAAATGGTCTAGGGGACACTGTATATGCACATGCAAAAGATAAAATTGTAGCCTTATCTTATACTATAGAGAAAAATAAACTCAAAATCGATCAGACTTAAAGGTAAGACCTGAAACTGGAATGGTGATTCCCAGGGGCTAGGGGAAGGGAAATGGGGAAATGGGCATAAAGTTTCAGTTAAATAAGATGAATAAGTTCTAGAGATCTGTACCTATATAGATCTGTACCTGTACCTTGTACCTATAGTAATTAATACTGTATTGTACACTTAAAAATTTGTTAAGAGGATCGATCTCATATTAAATGTTCTCACTATAAAAAAATACTTTTTTAAAAAAAGGAATTAATGAAAAATCTTCAGTAATGCACAGACTTTAAAAGGAGGCTTGAGAAACAGCTTTGAGACCAAGCTTCCAGGAGGACTTCCCTGTGGCAGGACCAGCTTGATAGGAGCACAACTAGTTCATAGCTTGACTCAGCCTGACAGAGAGGTTCCTTCTGCGTCAGGATAGCCACTGGAGCATTGTTGCCCCATGCTTCCATTCCACCACCAGGAGCTCAGTGGCTTAAGGTAGGAACAGAGCTCTACCACGACCTAGGATGAATCAGGCAGTTCCTTCCCAAGACTTTAAAAGATTCTGGGGTCATGGATAGGTCTAGTCAGAGCCTGTACATGAATGCAGGAGTCCAATTACCATACACCATGAAGATCAACACTGGAGGCCAAGACCAGAGGAATCAGAGATAGGAAACAAGTCTGGAATATTGGTCCTAAATGATTGGGCTAAGAAGATGAGATCCAAATGGCAGAAGGCCAGGAAACTGAGGGAGAAGAAGCAATTTTATGGTCATTTGCATAATAACTTGATTAATCTTTTTCTCCTCCATTAGATAAAAGTGCTGTAAAGGCAGGGACTATGCTATATCTGTTTGCTCACCATAACATAGCTTCATAATGGAGTACTACATTCTTGGTGTTTATTCAATGTAAAAAGAGCCATATAAAGAGATTTTCTATGATTTTTCTAACACTTCCACTGAGAACATTGTTGCCTAGTTTCCTCATATAAGACACTGTCTGATAAATCTTAAAGTGTACTGCCAGCTGATGACATTTTATTTCTTGATATTGGTGCTTGTTTCATGGCTGTGTTTGCTTGTGAAAATTCATGGAGTTATAAACTTATGATTTGGGACCATGAGCCAGCAGATCTGACAATGCTAAAGATACTGTGGTGCATATGATGCTGGTTTTAGCCTCTGTCACAACTAGAAGAAGAATCCCAGAACCCTCAGTGTCTGGAACCAGGCCATCCTTCTCTATCAGAGAAGTAGCAGAGTCTGCCAGGCTACAGGGCCCTAGTGTATTTGGAGTTACACATCATTATGCGGGCATTATCAGATCCACCATGTCAGAAGGCTGAGTGTGGACAGTAGTAATATATCATACCCAATGGAAATGATCAACTCAGGATGGGGCCTGTGCAGTTGTATTAGTCTGTTCTCATGCTGCTAATAAAAACATCCGAGACTGGGTAATTTATAAAGGAAAGAGATTTAATTGACTCACAGTTCAGCTGGCGAGGCCTCAGGAAACTCACAATCATGGTGGAATGGGAAACAAACATGTCCTTCTTCACCTGGCAGCACGTGAGAGAAGTACAGAGCAAAAGGTGGGGAAAGCTCCTTATAAAACCATCAGATCTCATGAGAACTCACTATCCTGAAAACAACATGGAGATAACTGCCCCCATTATTCAATTACCCCTCCACTAGGTCCCTCCCACAACACATGGGGATTATAAGAACTACAATTCAAGATGAGATTTGGGTGGTGACACAGCCAAACCATGGCAGCAGTCCAAGAAGCACAAATTAAGAATTTCAAGCGAGTAGACCTGATACAGTTTAGATATTTGTCCCTCCCCAAATCTCAGGTTGAAATGTAATCCCCAGTGTTGGAGGTGGGGCCTGGTGGGAGGTGTTGGGTCATGGGGCAGATTCCTCCCGGTTTGGTGCTATCCTTGCAATAGCGAGTGAGCTCTCATGAGATCTGGTGGTTTGAAAGTGTATGGCATCCCCCGACACCAACCTCCTTGCTCCCTCTCTCACCATGTGCCACGCGTACTCTTGCTTCCCCTTCCTCCGTGAGTAAAAGTTCCCTGAAGCCACCCCAGAAACTGAGCAGATGCTGGTGCCATGTTTCCTGTACAGCCTGCAGAGTCATGAGCTAATTAAACCTCTTTTCTATATAAATTACCCCTGGTAATCACCAATTCAGTTTCAAGTCTTACCTTTAAGTCTTCAATCAATTTTGAGTTGACATTTGTATATAGTGTAAGATAAGGCTACTGTTTTATTCTTTTGCATGTATCTATACAGTGTCCCTCAGATCATTTGTTGAAGAGACTGTTCTTTCCTCGTTGTGTATTCTTGAAACCCATGTTGAAAATCCATTTACTGAATATTGATGATTTTATTTCTGGGCTCACACATCTGTTCCATTGGTTTATATATCTGTCCTTACGCCCACACCATTCTGTTTTGATGGTGATGCGGTTCATGGTAAAACAGTATCCCATGATCACATACCCACTGTTACACGTTCTTTGCCAAAAATTTGGTCCATTGGTCTGAGGCAATGTAATGCAAGATCCCATGCTGGTAAGTTACGCATCCTGCAAGTCCTTAGGTGTAGTGCTGGGAGAGCTATGGAGGGCAGGCAGTGTGAACCCATATCCAGAGTAGGTGTTATCAGTTCCACAAGGAGTAATTACTACCCCTTTGTGGGGTAAAAGGGCTATGATGTAATCAACCTACTCCCAGTGGCTGACTTGTTTCCTCATGTGATGATGCCCCATTAAGAGTTTAGTAGAGTCTCTCATGCTGACAGTTGGGGCACTCAGCTGTGGCAGTGGCTAGACCAGCCTTGGTAAGAGGGAGTCTGTGCTGTTGGGCATAGCCTCCATCCATAAATGGCTCATTTTTCAAGCACTGGGGTGGCTGAGGAGAGAGTCTGCCTGATATCCACATGACAAGTTGCCCTCTTCACCTTGTTGTTGAGTGCCTCTTCTCTGGTGGCCATTAATGTAAGGCAACAGAGACATGCCTGCTTTGTTCTCCCTCCCATTGCCCATCCACGTCTCACCCCCAGAATTCCATGCCTTTTATATTTTAATCTTGCTTCTTCCAGACTCTAATCACCCAAAAAAAGTCATTTTCTGTGCTCATCCCAACCTCAAGTCACTTGACCCTCAACACAAAGTAAGCGATCAAATTCACTGCTTGCAACTATGCCCCTTGGACAGGATTTCCCTCTGGTACTGCCTATGTGGGTCACCTCTGAGTCCAGCTAAACTGCAGTAGCAGTTCACTTGGGCTAGCACCTACATAATAAGCCCCAATATTTTTGGAGGAGATGGTCATAGAGAACCCCCTGTAAGGACACAGGTGTGAAGTGAACAGAGATAAGTGACATAGAAATACGGATCCTGTGTTATGCCATTCCTGCATTGCTATAAAGAAATACCTGAAACTAGAAATGCAACTAGTTCACAACTAGTCCACAGCTAGCCTAGAATAAGTGAAATAGCCTATTATAGGCCTAGCGAAGACATTGGCTCTAGGATGGTTACTGGCAGTGTTTGAGTGCTCTTCTCCAAGATGACGTATATCCATACTAGTTTGTGTATGGTGCTGAGTACCCAACAGCTGGAATACACATGCGACAAAATCAAGAGACGAATGTAAGATTAACCCGTTCTATCATCACTGCCATAGACCCACTTAGGGGATTTTTGCTTCCTATATCCACACACTTGGATTCTGCTAGACTAGATGTTCTGGTTGATGGGGTCGGGGGGTGAGATGGGAAGGGACCTTTCCACTAACAGATGTTTAAAGATCCCAAGTTATGACCCCCACCTGTTCTCTTTGGGCTCCTCATACTGGTGGACCAATATGCAAAGTAAAGAATATTGAGGTGAAGATCGTCAACTCCGGTTACCTTGAGAAGCTAGGATTCTACAACACAACGGAGACAGAGAACTCAAGAGACTTTTTATGGTGAATCCATGCCCAGTATTCCATACCCAGCAATAGTAATAAACAGACAATTACAGCATCCAAAGCCCCAAAGTGCCAAAGCAACCTAAGGACTCAGACATCTTGGAAATGGAGGTCTGGGTTGTCCCATCTGGCAAGCAAACTCCACCAGCTGAACCACTGGCTGAGGCTGAAGATTGACATTGGAGGAGACCCTGTAATACAGCCTTGGAACTTGTTGGAATTAAGCTGGTTCCACTGATTCACCTACATTAAATTATTTGTAGAGACTGTGAACTGGCCACCAATGAATTGGGCTTAGTGGAAGGCTAAGAAATCTGTATGGTGAATAGTGTAAGGGTGTAGACTGTTCTCAATTGCATTTTGTTCATGGTCTTAACCTGCTCTTGTTCTTACCTTTGATTCGAGGCACAGGTATAACAATCAGTTCCAGATAGGCTTTGACTCACTTTTCATTGACAATGCCTTCCCTCAAATACTCACCACAGGCTTCTTTGAAGGATACCTCAGGAAATACTACTGGCTCCATTCATGCACAATCCAGAAATGAAGAGGAGTTAACACTCCCAAGAGGCAACCACTTGACAAATAGGAGTTGTACCTTTTGGATTAATTCTTCTCCCTTTTGTTCTTCAGCTGGACCTATTTTGAGACACACGGTACACACTCCTTAGAAGATCTCAGAAGGTTCAAGCACCACGGTAGTAATTTACTAAAATACTCTTGCATTGATTTCCTGCCTCTCCTGTTAACTCTCCCCAGCCTCTCACTCCAATTCCCTAGGATCACATCCCCAAATAAACCATCTAAACACAAGTCCTTGTTTCAGGCACTGATTTCTAGGACCAGCACGGGTTAGACTACTCCCACAATCACATTCTTGAAGAATTGCCTCTCCTTTATAATTTTACGTCCAATAGCCACACCATCCTTACTCTCTTAATTCCAATATGAACATTCTTCAGCATCACAAGGACCTCCCATCTTGACATTGTGTCCAGAACTGGTACCTTCCAGTGGGTTCTTGGTCTCGCTAACTTCAAGAATGAAGCCGTGGACCCTCGCGGTGAGTGTTACAGTTCTTAAAGATGGTGTGTTCGGAGTTTTTTCCTTCAGATGTTCGTGGTCTCGCTGACTTCAGGAGTGAAGCTGCAGACCTTTGCAGTGAGTGTTACAGTTCTTAAAGGTGGCGCGTCCAGAGTTGTTCATTCCTCCCAGTGGGTTCGTGGTCTCGCTGACTTTAGGAATGAAGCTACAGACCTTCGCGCAGTAAGTGTTACAGCTCTTAAAGGTGGTGGAAAGTGGCGCGTCCAGAGTTGTTCATTCCTCCCGGGTGGGTTCATGGTCTGGCTGGCTTTAGGAGTGAAGCTGCAGTCCTTCACTGGTGAGTGTTTCAGCTCATAAAGGTAGTGCAGACCCAAAGAGTGAGCAGCAGCAGCAAGATTTATTGTAAAGAGCAAAAGAACAAACCTTCCATAGCAGGGAAAGGGATGCAACCCAGTTGCTGCTGCTTGCTGGCGTGGCCTGCTTTTATTCCCTTATTTGGCCCCACCCACATCCTGCTGATTGGTCCATTTTACAGAGTGCTGATTAGTCCGTTTTACAGAGTGCTGATTGGTCCATTTTGACAGAGTGCTGATTAGTGCATTTACAAACCTTCAGCTAGACAGAGTGCTGATTGGTACATTTACAATCCTTTAGCTAGACAGAAAAGTTCTCCAAGTCTCCACCAGATTAGCTAGACACAGAGTGCTGATTGGTGCATTTACAATCCTTTAGTTAGACACAGAGCGCTGATTGGTGCGTTTATAATCCTTTAGCTAGACAGAAAAGTTCTCAAAGTCCCCTCCCGACCCAGAAGGTCAGCTGGTTTCACGTCTCAACATCACCTCACCTTCTCTCGCTTTGTTTCCCATCCGAGACAGACCCATAACCCGCCACATTAATCATCGAATTATCCTTTTCTTGGAAACCCTAACCCCTGGGTCTTTCCTTAAAGCACCGTCACATTGAAAAATCTCAGAGAAAGGCTCTGTGGTTTTTGCTGCGTAGTGCCTATTTACCTTTCCCGTAATGACAGTTCTTCAAATTCCCCTTGGAGCCACTCTTTCTACCACCTAGTCCATGATGCCACAGGTGGAACATGTGATGGCGCTCAAGACTATCAATATGTTGCCACAGAGATAGGTACAGGAATAACTCAAGCCATCAGGCCCAGTCAGAGCAAATGCCAGGACTTTTGCTTGAGTGACCAGGAAGAGTAAGGCGTCTTATTATTGCCTGTTTCAGAATGGAACTAATTCAGAAAAGGCAGATGAGCAAAATCAGTCCTAATGACATCATTTGAACGCCTGTACCAAATTTTATTTTAGATATCTGGACTCTTGGATGTTTCAGTTCTTTAGCTAATGTATCCCCTATTTAAGCTAAATTGGGTTGGCTTTTCTTTTACTTGCAACCAGAGTCCTAATTAATTCTCCTCTACCTGTCTTACCATTTAACTTCTCCACTTCTAATATGATTAAATAAAAATCCTGCTCTAAATTCATAGTCTTCTAAATTAATTGCTGTCCTCAACACCACCTCACAATCACTCTTTATAACACACACACACGGAATGTATATATCTCATATACACACATACATATAAACATGTATGATTAATTCTTTTTATTAAATTGTTTCACATCCTCTGTTTTCTCTCCTCTTCTATAAATGGCTGTTTACAACTTTCTCTACCCTCTTCAAGCCTCCTTCTCATTCTCTCTTCTTTATATTCAGCAGAAGACTTGCAGGATAACTCACTAACCAAATGAAAGTCATATTTTTTTTAATTCTTCTATTTATAAGGGTTACTAGCAACTAGTAACAACTGCAGTATAATTATTATACTATAAATACAGAATGAAGACTTTTTCTCTTTTGTATTTTAGAAACTCTTTGAACTTTATAACCCAAGACCTGGCACAGCATCTGCTATGTGGTTGATGCTCAGGATATATTTTTTAATGAATAAGTGATTCTTTATCTAAATATAATCCACCTAGTAAATATATATATATATATATGGCGTATATATCTCATATATATGTGGAATATATATGTATCTCATATATATATTTATATATGAACACACATATAAACCTGTATGTGTATACTGTTAGTGGTATTATTAATTAGTACAGCCATTTGGGAAAACAGTATGGAGCTTTCTCAGAAAACTAAAAATTGAATTATTGTATATGATAAAGCAATGCCACTACTGGGTGTATACCCCACCCCAAATTGAAATAGAAGAGATGTCTGTATGCCCATGTTAATTGCAGCATTATTTGCTTCTGTTGGAAACAACCTGTCTATCAACAAGCAAATGGGTTTTTAAAATGGGTTATATATACAGAATGCAATACTATTCAACCTTTAAAAATCAGATAATTCTGTCATCTGCCATAACACAGATGAACCTAGAGGTCATTATGTTAAGTGAAACGAGCCAGACATAGACAAATACTTTATGATCTCACTTATACGTGGAATCTTAAAAAGTTGTACTCATAGAAGTCGAGAGTAGACTGGTGGTTACCAGACACTGGGGAAGGGGAGAGGACCAGGAAAGAAAAGATGTTGGTCAATGGTTACAAAGTTTCAGTAGGACAAGAAGAATAAGTTCTGTGATCTGTTGCACAGCAAGGTGACTATATAGTTAATAATAATACATTGTATATTTCAAAATAGCTAAAAGAGAGAATGTTAAACATTCTCACCACAAATAAATAATAAATTATTATATGGATCTGCGAATTCACCTGATTTGATCATTCCACAATGTATACATATATCAAAACATCACCTTATACCCCATAAATAGCATTATTTTCCATTAAAAATAAAATAAAATGAAACTATATGCGTGTATGCTTTTTTATTAAATTAGCTTAAATCCTTTAATATGTAGATAAGTAAAAAAATACATATGAAAGCATTTATCTTTTTTCCCATTCCTATACTACACAGTATGGGATATTAATTGCGGAAAGGGTTCTTCTTAATAGAGAGCCTCTCTCTTCATCTCTAGCCCCTTCCTGATGCTTCCTAACCTCTGACCGAGAGTACTCACTAGAGTCAACCCACATTTTAGAATAAAGCTAAATGCAACAGTAAGTAGCCAACAATAAAAATGCACTATGTCTTCTAAATTTGGAGAGCAACAAGAAATATAATAGCTGCTTAGAGTGGAACAGAATCTCTGCATTCATCTATTTCAACTGCACTGACGGAGGAGGAAACTGATACCTAGGGAAGTTAGGTGACTTTCTCAAGGTCAACTGGCATTGTTGGAACTAGAACTCAAGTTCCACTCCAGAGGTTTCCTCATGATAGCGCTACTCTCTTCACAATGTCCACTATCCCATCCAGGTATTTTAGGTATAGACAGTTTTCCAAAAGCTCTCCTTATGCATTTGCCCACGCAGGCCCCAGGTCAGGACATGTAGAACTCAGGAAAATAACGTTTGTTATGATCCTATCTATAAAAATCTCTCATTGTGCTTAACCCAGCTCAGCTTTCCATCTATAGTAATGAAGTGATTTAAGTTTGAAGTCAGTACCACGGTCAGAAGGGCCATTGATAAGGATCTTAGGTTATTAACAAAACTCATTTCTTCTGCCCCATCAGCCGATTCCATTGACACACCAACCCCAACTCTAAACAATATATCAAAAAGGAAGATACTCGGCCAATAGCGCAGTCTCTGCAATGAGGTCCAGATATTTTGGAATGCCTGTTTAACCAGGAAGCTGAAGTGCCTCAGCATGTATTTTTTAAAAACTAGAGAAGTGTGAAGAATCAAAATGTTTATCTGTTCATGACACAATAAGAAACATACACCTTGGAACTAAAAAATACGTTTCTAAAAAATGTATTTAGAAAAAGGAGGATAAGACTTGGTGTGGTGGCTCATGCCTATAATCCCAGCTCTTTGGGAGACCCAGGCAGGTGGATCATGAGGTCAGGAGATCGAGAACATCCTGGCCAATGTGGTGAAACCCTGTCTCTGCTAAAATACAAACAAACAAAAAAATTAGCCAGGCGTGGTGGCACACGCCTGTAGTCCCAACTACTCGGGAGGCTGAGGCAGGGGAATTGCTTGAACCCCCGAGGCAGAGGTTGCAGTGAGCTGAGATCACAGCACTGCACTCTAGCCTGGCAACAGAGTGAGAGTCTGGCAAGAAAAGAAAGAGAAAGAGAGACAGAGAGACAGAGACAGAGACAGAGACAGAGAGAGAGAGAGAGAGAGAGAGAGGAAGGATAAACAAGTAACATGCAAACACCCTTTGGTGATACTATTTCAAGCATATAACCTTATAAAAAGCTTTCAGTTGAACAATATTTATTTAGTACCTACTATGTGCTCTGTGCTAAGTCCTAAGATGAGAAAGATCACTGAGATGGGACCTCTGCCCTCAACGAGCTCCTGCAATGATTACACACAGTTCTCCTGACTCCTAGTTCTCATTAAAGCCAATAGCCACTTCTTCCCCTATTCCCCAAATTCATCTCTTCCTCCTCCCATATTCTGTTATGTTCCCATTTAAGCCTTGACCATTTCTTTTATGTATTATTTGTATTTTTTGAGACACAGTCTCACTCTGTCACCCAAGCTGGAGCACAGTGGTGTGATCTGTGATCTTGGTTCACTGCAACCTCTGCCTCCTGGGTTTCAGTAATTCTTGTGCCTCAGCCTCCCAAGTAGCTGGGATTACAGGCATATGCCACCATGCCTGGCTATTTATTTATTTATTTATTTATTTATTTATTTTTAAATTTTTTTGGAGAAACAGGGTTTTACCATGTTGGCCAGGCTGGTCTCAAACTCCTGGCTCAAGTGATCTAGCACCTTGGCCTCCGAAAGTGCTAGGATTACAGGCTTGAGCCACCACGCCTGGCCAATCACTTCTTATTTGGGTAATTGCAGTTAGTTTGTATGCCAGGTTGAGGAGCTCTTCACACTTGATTCAAATTTACAAAGGTCATGTGTTCTTGTGCCTAGTATATTACCTGTGGCATTCTACTTACTCTCCAGACCTTCTTCCAGTCCTTCACCTAACTTCCTTCTCCAGGTCCTTTGCCTGACTTTCCTCTCTTCATGACTGTCTTCTAATTCACTGCCCTTCCCCATCAGACTTCCTCCTTCTCATGTCCCTTTTGCTGACTTCATGAACCTAAAGCCAATGGGCTCCTAGGTGACTTGGATTTCTATTTCCATTCCCAACTCCAAATCTTTCCTTTTTTTTCCTACCCAGCTTTGAAATTACTGCATATTCCACATCTTACAGACTTTTTTTCTTTTAAAAAAGTTTTTATTTGTATAAATGTAAGGGTTACAAGTGTAATTTTGCTACATGGATAGACTACATAGTGGTGAAGTCCAGGCTTTTAGTGTATCCATCATCCGAATAACTAATACACCCTTTAAGTAATGTCTTATCATGCCCCCTCCTACGCCCCCACCCTTCTGAGTCTCCTTCGTCTATTATTGTGTATCTATGTCCACGTGTATATGTTATTTAACTCTCACTCATAAGTAATAAGGTGTATTTTTCTGTTTCTGAGTTGTTTCACTTAAAATAGTGGCCTCCAGTTTCATCCATGTTGCTGCAAAGACAGGATTTCATTTCTTATTTATGGCTTAAGATTATTTCACTGTATATATACACCACATTTTCTTTATCTAATCATCCATTGATGGGCACTTAGGTTGATTTCATATCTCTGCTATTGTAGTAAACGTTTGAACTCATGTATCTTTTTGGTGTAATGATTATACTAGACTTCTTTTCTCTTGTTTCCTTCCTACAGTCAGCAGAAGGGAGAAATTGCTCACCACCTGAACCTAAGAAATCCACTCGTCCCTTCCCTTTGCAGAACCGATTGGTCCATCCTACCCCTAAATTAGGCTTGTAACTCAGAGAACACAGGCTCTCCTTTTCATTGTATCATCTGTGGTCCCCCAGCACACACCTCCCTGTGGCTAAAATGGGAATGCAGCCACAAAACAGAATTTCTTAGAATCTACTCACTCACAGTCTTCAAGAAAGCTCAGGCCCTTGAAATTCTTCCCAAATAATTCTGGGAAGGCACAAGCTCATGCTTTGGCTGGCACATGCCTGTCCCCACGTCCCCCCGACTTTTCTCTTCTGCCCTGGATCACTGTAATAATGACTTCCGTTGCTGCAGATGACAAAGGAGCAGCTGTGCTATGGTTCCCGCCAGCCCTGCCAGTGCCTCTGCCAAGGCTGCCAACTGAGCAAGGCTCATCTGGATTCCTCATGCTCTGCCCTTGACCATGGAAGACACTGCTGATGCCAGCAGAAAGAGCTGATTCCATCAATGTCCCCGCTGCATCTGCTGTCAGTCTCTGTGCCACACCACACGCACACCACTACAGAGACACTGCTGTCAGCGACAAGGGCACTCTCTCCTATTTCCACTGGCACCAATTCTGCTGACATCTTCAGCTCTCGGTAGCCCATGGAGATTTTAGCAAACCAATCTTTTATTGGTTTTTCTCTATTTTTTACCAGAGCTACCTGAACCCAGGACTCAGATATGAATCCAGAGTTGCTGAATCATTGGACAGCTGAGTGATAAACCCCTGAGCTGCATTTAGCATCACTCTTCCCCTTCTGTACTCACCCAGAATGTCCTTGAGTTAAGCCCTTGCTTCTCAGCTCTCCCTTCCTTAGAATGAGTTCTCTTATGTAAACAGACCTCTGGCAGGCTTACCTTGCCAGTTCTCCCATTATGCCAAAAAATCCACTAAAGAGTACAGGAGAAAACCTAGGCAAAAACGAGTGACCAAAAATGGGGACATCTGCCCAGAAAAAGAAACCTCTTGACAATACCCTTTAGATATATATGGCCTCACACAGTGGTGGTTCTCAATCGATGAGCTGCCCTAAAGAAAATAAATTAGAAAATTTACTAAAGAGAATCCTGTTTATTTGTCCAGCCATTTGTTTCTTCTGAATGAGAGCTTTTTCTCTTAATTATAGCTCTTAGTGACTGTCAGTAACGGACAGTTTATTTATTGCACAATCTCTTAGAATTCAATTCTCTCATGACTGTAAACAGCTATATTTCCACAGAATCAAGTTCTCAATGTTTCTTAGGGCCTTATTTAGAGTTAGTGACTGGGTTTCTCAACAGTAACACAAGCTCAAGTCTACAAACTACTGCCTCATGCACATTCCCTCAAGTAGACATTTGCAGGAGGGACAAACCCCAGTGTAATTGTGCAGACTGTTAAGAGTGCTATGATTCTTCCAAGGTGCCTACCCACAGGACTCATTCAAATACTACAGTCTCTTTTTCCTAGGAAAATTAAATTTTCCCTAAACATTTTCTCATAAGCTAGATTTCTTTCTTTTGAGGATCCCTGTTGCTTATATAAACCATCTCCACTTTTCTCTGGTCAAGCTGTGGTAAAGCAGAAGATGTCTGTTTCTAATTGTTTTCTTACTCTTGGCTCTGAACTTCACACGCTTGTAGCTGATGCACTTCCTGAAATCACTTCTTTCCCGGGGAGTGTAGCCTTGCTAATGTAAACCATGGTCAGCCCCTTGGGCAGGTTTTATCTGCACAGGAATGTCTTGATCAGAGATTGCTGTTCTTATATCCTGCTTGTGTAACCATGGGCATTATTTGATTTGATTCTATTAGATCAAGTTCATGGTAGACTGTCTTTTCTTTCTATGCTACACTGATTTTGTTATGCTTTTTACATGCCAGTGGTTCTCAACATCACCACACTTAACCTTTTCTCTAAGAACATCCTTTCAGTAATTTATCATAAAATTGCACACTGACCTGAGCTTGGGTATCTTCAATCAGCTTTGTCTTGATCACAATTGTTGCTCTAGTCTGCGGGCTTCCAGATCAGGAGAACAAAGAGGAAGGGAGAAAAAGCACACAACGAGGAATTAGGAGTCTTGTGTAAAATTGTTTAAAAAGAAGCATGTAGAGTAAATGCGATTTTCTTTATATAAAAGTATTTGAATGTATTATGTAACAGAACTCATGGAGTTTTATGTTTCAAACACTTATCTACTTGTATGTCTTTGAGCAGGCTCTTAATTTCTCTGTGTTTCAACTCCCTTCTGCATAAAGTCAGAACAATCCTGTCTGCCCTGTCATCTCCTAGAAGTCAGGATCACGTGAGATAATCCCATGAGTTGATTTTAAAATATATAAGGTATTACTCACCTGTAATTTGATAATATTGTCACTAGAAGAATAGAACTAACATGTCTAGAGAAAGAAGTCATTTTCTTACGAAATGAGCTCCCTTAACTCTCAGGATTGGCCTTCTGATAAGCAGTGTGTTAATCTGTTTTGTGTTGCTATAAAGGAATACCTGAGACTGGGCACTTTATAAAGAAAAGAGGTTTATTTGGCTCGTAGTTCTGTAGGCTAAACAAACATGGCACTAGCATCTGCTTGGCTTCTGGTGAGGGACTTTTCCTCAAGGCAGAAGGTGAATTGGGAGCAAGTGTGTCACACGGTGAGAAGGGGACCGAGAGAAAGGATGAGGTGCCAGCTCCCTTTAAACAACTAGCTCTCACATGAACTCATAGAGTGAGAATCCCTCATTACCACAAGGATGACACCAAGCCATTCATGCGGGGTCCACACCCATGACCCGAACACTGCCCACCAGGCCCTGCCTCCAACACTGGGATCACATTGCAACATGAGGTTTGGAGGGGACAAACATCCAAACTATATCCAACAGAATAGACAGTTTCTGTGTGGTGAAATTCCAAGAGATTTGGAAAACATCCTTGACCCAAAAGATGCCATTGCCACCTGCTCACTGATATTTAAACTACAATCAATCACCAAGGATACATTTAATGGTTAGTGACTAAAAACTCATGAAGGAAAAACACACTGACATAGATTTATTCAAATGTATGGTAAAAATTAAGAACTGGTTCTAGAACCCATCCTAGGAGCAGGTTTGGATGTTACAGAGTCAGGCAATGCTTGCTTGGTATTCCTGTCTCATAAAGCGTGTGAAGTTTGGCTTCCTCCAGACAGTTTCTCACTCTTGGTTCATCAGTTCATTTCAAAATGGCATTAAAAGATGGTAAAATAGCAATCACCTCCCAGAATCACAGTTGATGATTGACCACAATGGGTATCCCCACCCCTATATTGGGGACTGCTGGTCGAGTCTGTAGGTCCACAGACTGGGCTGGGATATTCAAAACCCTCTTACCAAAGCCAGGCTGAACCACAGTATGTCAAAAACGAAAGGACATTTTAGAGACTAATCAAGGAATCAGTAACTTAAATAGCCACAGAAGACTGGTGGGTAGCATGAATGTGCAAATGAGGATGGTATCAGACAATAGGGAGTGGTAGGGTCTGTGGTAAACTAAAGAAGGAACACATGTGCACCGTAGATATCTAAATTCAAATCTAATTGACAGTTGTGTTGATCAAATCAAATATGTCCACAGAGTAACCACATTTGGCCACCAGGCTGCCAGCGTGTGACTTCTGATCCAGCCCCACTTCATTATAAAGGCAACCTGTGGGTACTACTGCAGTTACAGGACCCCACGTTACAATGTATCAGCTTGATGGTTAAACTTCAAACTTCCCCTGTCCAGATGAACCTCAGTTGTTCCTGGATGCATCATAACTTTGTGATTCAGACACCATGTGGTTCTTTTCTGCTCTTTCCCATCCTCTCCTGCTCTATCTCCTCTTGGGCTGCTAATCTTAAAGCTGTGGGAAGAGCCTCATTATATCGAATACCAATGATGCCTTTGCAGAAACGTCTATATCTATTCCAAGGGTACCACCCCAGTGCCCTCAACACACCACTTTCAGTCTGCAAAGAGGGGAGAATCACCCTCTGATTTAGTGCTGCACTTTGCAACCCAGGCCCCAAAGTCACACTGGGTAAGCCCGGAATAGCAGAAGGCCTCTGTGGAAAGCAGTCCCTATGGCTTCTTTTCTCTGTGCTCATCTCTCCTACATATCTGTAAGATAAACACACAAACACCATCCATCTCTGTCAGAATGAGCCGCAGGGTAGACACGGTGCACAGACCGCCAAGAAACACTTTTTCCCCACCCATCCCACCACTAAATAAACAAAAGCAAGTCTGCAAAATTGTTGCTTTGACTAAAACATTCCCAGGAGTTTACACTAACCAAAAGAACGCACCTTCTCTGTTTAAAGCCTCATCATGAAGAAAACTGATCAGTGCAGTAAGTTGGGACTTGGCTTATATTTGTGCATCTAAAGGGCCTATTCAGTTGATTCTGTAAGAGCAAGGGTGTCCCCAAGAAGTACTGAGTCTCACTTTTAGCAAGACAGACAACTTCTGGCAATTTTTTTTTTTTTTTTTTTTTTTTTTTTTGAGACAGAGTCTCACTCTGTCACCCAGGCTGGAGCACAGCAGCATGATCTCGGCTCACTGCAACATCTGCCTCCCAGGTTCATGTCGTTCTCCTGACTCAGCCTCCCAAGTAGCTGGGACTATAGGCACCTGCCACCACGCCTGGCTGATTTTTTGTATTTTTAGTAGAGATGGGGTTTCACCGTGTTAACCAGGATGATCTTAATCTCCTGACCTCGTGATCTGCCTGCCTCGGCCTCCCAAAGTGCTGGGATTACAGATGTGAGCCACCACGCCCACCCTGCAACTTTTAACTTTAATGTTTTAGCTTCTACCCATAGTACCTTAAAAAAATTGTGGGGTTGACTTTTATTCAGTGTATCGTGATACATGGTCATGCATCATGTAAGGTTGAGACCACATTCTGACAAATGCATCCAGAGGCAATTTTTTTCATTGTGTGAACCACATAGAATGTACTTACCCAAACCTAGGTGGCATAGCCTGCTACACACTCTAGGCTCTGTGGTATAGCCTGCTGCTCCTAGACCACAAACCTATAGAGTATCACTGCTGAATACTGTAGATAATTGTAACACAATGGTAAGTGTTTGTGTATCTAAACATATCTAAACATGGAAAAGGTACAGTAAAATATATGGTACCGTAAACTTATGAGACCACTGTCATCTATGCAGTCTGTCATCAACTGAAACATCATTTTGCAGTGCATGACTATATATTCATAAAGATTTTGAGACTTCAAGAGGAGATGTGTCTACAAATGATGCCATCGAGAGTGAAAAGACAATCTACAAAATTGGAGAAAATATTTGCAAATTATATATCTGATAAGTGATGTGTATCTAAAATATATAAAGAACTCTTACAACTCAATGATAAAAAGATAAATTATCCAAGTTAAAAATGGACAAAAGTTCTACATTTCTCCAAAGAACATGTGCAAATGGCCAAAAAACACATGAAAAGATGTTCAATGTCATTAATTATCAGGGAAATGCAAATTAGAATCACAGTAAGATACTACTTTACACCCACAAGGAAAGCTATAATCAAAAGGAGAGATAATAACAAGTGTTGTTGAGGATGTGGAGAAACTGGTGCCCTCAAACCCTACCGGTAGAAATGTCAAATGGTGCAGCTGCTTTTGAAAACAGTTTTGCATTTCCTTGAAATGTTAAACATAGAGTTACCATATGATCCAGATACGTACCCAAGAGAGTTGGAAACATATGAACACACAAAACTTGCTCATGAGTGTTCATAGAAGCATTATTCACATTAGTCACAAAGTAGAAACAACCCAAATGTCTATCAACGCATGAATGGCTAAATAAATGCTATTTATTTATTTATTTACTTTTGAGATGGAGTCTCACTCTGTTGCCCAGGCTGGAGTGCAGTGGCATGATCTCGGCTCACTGCAAACTCCACCTCCCAAATTCAAGCGATTGTCCTGCCTCAGCCTCCCGAGTAGCTGGGACTACAGGTGCCCGCCACCACACCGGTTAATTTTTTGTATTTTTAGTAGAGACGGGATTTCACCACATTAGCCAGGATGGTCTCTATCTCCTGATCTCCTGATCCACCTGCCTCAGCCTCCCAAAGTGCTGGGATTACAGGTGTGAGCCACCGTGCTCGGCCAAAATTTCTATATATTTATATAATGAAATATTATTCAGCAATAAAGAGGACTGAAGTGCTGATCCATGCTACAACACGGACGAACTGTGAAGAAAGTTTGCTAAGTGAACAAGCCAGTCACTAAAGACCGCATGTTGTATGATCCACTTACATAAAATTTCTAGAATAGGCAAATCCATATTGACAGAAGGCAGATTCATAGTCACCTAGGACTTGAAGGAGGTGTATGAGAGGAATAAGGAGTGACTGCTAGTGGGTGTGAGACTTCAGACTGATGGTTGACCAACTCTGTACATTTTAACTGGGTGAATTATATGGTATGTGAATTCTGTCTCAAAAAGCTGTTATAACCCATATTTTTTAAAGAGGGACTGTGGCATGTGAGAAATTCAAAGCCACAGGGTAGAGGCATAACAAAGTTGGCTCTTCTCAATTTCCAATTGTAAATCTGCAGTGAAATTGGTTGAGATATAGATATGGATACAGGTACAAAAGTAGACACAGGTTTTTTAAATATTTTAAGTTATTATGACTACTATAACTTTCTATATTGAAGTGGTTGGCTCACAAGAAGTTGCAGAAATAGTACAAGAGTCTTCCCCTATACCTTTCTCCTAACTCCCTACCATGATGATACCTTGTATATCCACAGTGCCTTATACGTACAGACACAGGTTTTTCAATCACTTCTGAGAGTTCTTCTCCCATTTTTTTGTAAGACATTTCTTTGTGGTTAAGAGTCTCCCATTTGTTTTGTCCCTGTCTCCAAATTTGCCAAAATAGGACAAAACCTCCTTCACCACCAGTACCATAAACTGAACACTGCTTGAAATCCCTGAGTTTGTCTCTGATGCCCATAAAAGGTACATTTTGCAACCACATGCTCATCTTCCTTTGGAATGGCCTTCAGAGGGGCACATGTGGTCAGGTGCACCACAATCTGCATGGCACAGCCTCAGGCTGAGGAGCCCATGCAGGAGAAGGCTCCCTGGGCCTAAAATTGACATCTGAGCTGGGCTCACAAGCTTTAAGAAGTAGGGGGAGAGAGAGCAAGTGTGAATGGGGGTGTGAAAAACTGCACTTGAACATTCATGCTGAAGGTAGAAAGTGAGAAGTGAGGCTGCTGAAATGTCAAGTGAGGAAATAGTAAGTCAACAGCAATGGATGGGCCATGGCAGACAAACCAGATCTTGGGAGCAAACGGGGACAAAATGCAGCCCTCAAATGGCTGAATGCAAATGTGAGAAAATAAAAAGGCACTGGCTCAGTGTCACGGGTAACATTCAGCCAATTCTAACTGCAAAACAAAATGCATAAAATGCAAGGAAACATTGAGTCACTGAGGTTGATTTGAATAGGAGAATACAAAATATGAGTGACTCCCTCAAGGGACATTTGCAGGGTTCTCTTGCCAGGCTCTCCTGTGGTCATGGTCTCTCCATCATTCCACAGATGCTTTTAAAGTTAAGCTAAAATTTAAGCAATTTTGCACATTCAAGCCTCAGGCCAGGCTTTCAAATCAAAGTGACATGTGGCTCCATCTATTCCAGTTGTATTATCTTGAGCTAGTTACTCACCTGCTGGGAGCCTCAGTTTCCTCGTCTGTAAAAATGAGAATGCGAGTATTAATAGCACCTATCTTACAAAGGGATTGTGAAGCTATATAACAATTAGCATAGAGAGCACTCAGCCGTAGTACTAGCAAAAATAAGTGCCTACTATATAGTGGCTATAATTAATACGTGAGCATTGCTTTCCAGCCAAGAACCAAATCCCAGTATGGCCTTCAAAGATCTCAGTTCCTCCAGCTGAGAATGCCCAACGTCACCCCTGAGCCTCCCAAGTGTCACTGTGACAAGAAGAGTAAGCTAGGCATAGCAGCTTTCATCTCTACACTGGTTTGTTTCTATCCATTTTTGGGCTATGAAAGACAGGAACAAGAGTCTTCAAAAGCATTGCAAATTTAATTTCAATAACCACCTAGATGAAGGCTGCTGGAAACCAGAAAGAGCAGACATTTCTTCCCCCATGTCCATCCCTGTCTGCCACCTCAGAAGTACAACTAGGGAAGAGCAGGAACTACTTAAATTAGAAGTGACCCCAGTATCCTATTTAAGCAGTTCCTGCTCTGGGAAGTGCAGAGATTTCGCCTTCCAATGAAAAGAGCACAGGACTTGAGTTTTAGTTGTGGTGCCCCACGTTCCTCTCCACTACGACCTCATTGCTCTGTTCCCTTTAAGAGAACCAAACCTATTCCTCAATTCCATTTAGATGAAATATCCAGAATAGTTAAATCCATAGAGACGGAAGTAGATTGGTGGTTGCCAAGGGGCCAGGGGAGTGGGGATTGGGGGAAAATGGCTTAATGGTATATGAGGTTTTATTCTGGAGTGACTGAAATGTTTGGGGACTAACTGGAGACGTCTACACAACATTGTAAATGTACTAAGTGCCACTGAATTGTTCACTCTAAAATGGTTAATTGCATCTTATATAAATTTCATCTTAATAAGTTATTTTCCAAAATCTCCTGAAAAAAGTTGTCTCTACTTCCTGTTCTAATTGTTCATCTCTCACTTTCTATGGATCTTCTGCAAATCCAGCGTTCCCCTCCACCATTCCACCGAAACTACTGTTGTTAAGGTCCTCATGACCTTCAGGATGCTAAATCTCATGGTACCTTGTAGCCATATGGAGTTTCAAGAGAGGCTGCAAAGTGTGGTCTATTTTAGGCAGCCACATCTCAACTAAAATAAATAAACAATAAGGAATAACTAGTTTGACCCCACCATTATTCAGGGAGTTGGTTCAGGCCTGGGACACATGATTTGGAAGCCATTTCTTGAAGGGCTCAGGAAAGTGTCACAAGGACAGCCCCGAGGTTAGGCAGGTAAACTGGGGCCACCCCACACCCTAGGAGTCTCTGTCTCTGGGCTTCAGTGATCTCATCTGAAAAATCGAGAGTACCATGCAAATCTGAAAGTGGAGAAATCAACCAATTATTTTGGAGTAGATTTTCAAAAGGCAATATTTTTTAAGAAAGCAGGGTGAACACTCCTGCTAGTCAGCCCCAGAGTTCAAATAAAGAAGTTCCACAAGGTAATCATGCATATATTTGGAATTGTATATTGCAGAGTCTCTTAGATATATGGTTTTCTAGGAATGCATTTGTCATGTTTAGCGTTCTAGCTTGTTTCTGAGATTGGAGATAAGTCTCTGAAAATATTGGTCTAATAAGGAAGAAGCACTAAGCAAGAGGCTCCAGATAGAGAGTGGCTCCAAGTTGGGGCGGACAGAGGTTTTGATTAGTTTGTGATTTATCACATGTTTAATTTTCAAAACAAATTAAAATATTTTCCCTCCATTTCATGCCCCAAAGCCTTGGGACTCCTTATGGCAGTCTCTCTTGGCAGTTGGAGCAGTTTGGAAGAAACAAGTGGCTTCTCATAAGAGTGAGTACAGGAATGCAAGATGATATCAACAACATGTGATCAGACCACTTGGCTGCCATATGCAACCCCAGTAAATGAATTTGGTCAGAGGACCCATAAATACAATGTATAAGACAGGGGTCAGGACTGTTGCTACTCACCCTTTTGGCGTGGGTCTCATTGATTGTTACCAATCCAACTCAAGCAAGTGACAGCCAGGAGTCCTTTGTCCAAATGGCAGACCTTAAGCTATAATATTTTGTCATAATTGTGTGGCTTGTGTTTTATCAGACAAACCAATTTTGTACATCTAATTTAATTCAAATTAAGGAAAAGAAACTCTACAAATATATGTGGGTAAACACTTTTTTTTCAATTTTATCTGCCTAGAAGTAGAATTATTTTTAAAACACCTCCAAGCAAAAATAAATTAAGACCTTACACCTACCACAAAAATTAACTCAAAATGGATCATAGCCCTAAATGTAAAACATAAAATTATAAAACTCCCACACAGGAGAAAGCCAAGTTCACCTAGGTAACCTTGGGTATGGTGATGACTTCTCAGACACATAACAAATGGCATGAGCTGTAAAAGAAATAATAAGCTAGACTTTATTAAAACTAAAAACTTCTGCTCTGCAAAAGACCATGTCAAGAGAATGAGAAGACAAGCCACAGCCTAGGAGAAAATATTCGCAAAAAAAATACCTGATAAAGGACTTTTATTCCAAACACAAAAAAACTCTTAAAACTCAACGATAAGAAAACAAACAACCCAATTAAAAACTGAGCCAAAGATCTTAACAAATACCTCACCAAAGAATATATACAGGTGGCAAATAAGCATATGAGAAGATATTCAACATTGTATGTCATCAGGGCAATACAAATTAAACCAACAAAGAGATCTCACACACACCTACTAGAAAGGCCAAAATCCAGAACACTGACAATGCCAAATGCTGACAAGGATGTAGAGCAACAGGAACTCTCATCCATTGACGGTACAGCCACTGTGGAAGACAGCTTGGTGGTTTCTTACAAAACTAAACATACTCTTACCATACAATTCAGCAATCACGCCCCTTGCTATTTACCCAAAGGAGTTAAGAACTTATGTCCATATAAACACCTGCACACAGATGTTTATAGCAGCTTTATTTATAATTTCCCTAACTGGAAGTAACCAAGATGTCTTTCAATAGTCAAATGAGTAAATAAACTATGGTATATCCAGACAATGGCATATTATTCAGGGCTAAAATGAAATTAGTGTCTAGCCATGAAAGACATGGAGGACTCTCAAAAGCATATTAATAAGTAAAAGAAGCCAACCTGAAAAGGCTACATAGAGTGTAATTCCAAATATATGATGTTCTAGAAATGGTAAAACTTTTCTTTTACTTTTATAGAGGTATTAAAAACATGAGCAGTTGCCAGCAGTTAATGGAGAGAGCAGGACGAATAGGCAGACATCAGGAAAGTTTTAGAGCAGTGAAAATACTCCAAATGATACTATAATAGTGCATACATGTTATTTAACATCTGTCCAAACCCATAGAATGTATAACACCAAGAGTGAATCCTAATATAAACTATAGACTTGGGTAATTATGAGCGTCAATGTAGCTTCATCAATTGCAATAAATGTACTGCTTTGGTTGGGGATGTTAACAATGAGAGAGGCTGTGCATGTGTGGGACCAGGAGATATATGGGAAATCTCTGTGCCTTCTTTCCAATTTTGCTGTGAACCTGAAACTGCTCTAAAACAGTGAAGTCTTTTTAAAAATGCACATACGCACACAAGTAAAATAAAATACGGAGTAGTTTGACCCCACCATTATTCAGGGAGTTGGCTCAGGCCTGGGACACATGATTTGGAAGCCATTTCTTGAAGGGCTCAGGAAAATGTCACAAGGACAGCCCCAAGGTTAGGCAGGTAAACTGGGGCCACCCCACACCTTAGGAGTCTCTGTCTCTGGGCTTCAATTGTCTCATCTGAAAAACTGAGAGTACCATGCAAATCTGAAAGTGGAGAAATCAACCCCTTATTTTGTAAAGCCTATTCGAAGGCTTACATTTGTGACTATACAATATTCTATCCATGAAATGCCCTTCAACAAATTGAGGGAAAGAAAGGGGATTATATCTGTGTCTTGCAAGAGTCAGTGGCATAGTAGGGAATAGCACAGTTTTTGGTGAGGGCTGCCTGAGTGTGAATCTTGGCTCAGCCATTCAGTGGATGTGTGACATGAGCTGGGCGGTCAGTTGCCCTTCTCTGCACCTTGGCTTTATCATCTTTACACCTCACAGGGTTGTAGTAAAGATCAAATGAGTTCGCACATATAAAGCATTAGAATAGCATGTGGCACATAGTAACCTCTTAGTCAATGTTAGCTATTACTATTCTCCTTTTTCATACACATTGGTGTACAAAGATAGACCCTCCACCCTAGTAAACATATTCAAGGTGGGACAGAGGAAGGACCAGCCAGAATAGTGTTAATCTGGACTGTAAGAGTGAACTTAGGTTACATCCAAGTATTTAGACGAGTAATAATGAGTATTTGACTCCTATGATGTACAGACACCCCACTGGGCACTTTATATGCATTATCTTTGATGTTGTTAATAATCTTTCAAGGTAGATAGCAAGACATTATTACTCTGCTCATTTTGCAGATGAGGAAAATGAAGTTAGAATAAATGTCCAAATCCACAGGGTAAGTGGCAACACAGCAATTCAAACCTAAGCCCATCTAAATTCTCAAACATGCTGCCTCCAGAGTAACCATGACCACTCTTTGAATGCTCACTTTGGGCCAGGTATGTTGTGGGCCACTTGGCTTTATGCAATGTCTCTAGACTTTATCGTCCTAGAGAATGGGCATTATTATCTCCACTTATTTTCTCAAAGATCTGCACCAAGCCTCCTATTTTCCTTGCATAGTGCTTACCAGCAACAGTGAGGTGGGAAGCATCTGAAATGTTTCAAAGTAGGAGTTGAGATGACATTGCTGACAACACTCGGATATATTTATTTCCAACCATGCCAGCTGGCACTCTGGCACTTCATATTAAATAATGAGCCTCATTCAAGCTAGAGAGATGACTCATTGCCTGTCAGTACTAACTAGTGAGACTTGCTGACTACAGCCTAAATCCAGGGACCCTCTTTCATTAGTGGTGGGGATGCCTACCCTCACCTCCCAGCATGAACTAAGGTTTTAGCATCCCCACTTCCAACTATTACCCTACTCCCGCTTGACTTGAGAAGCCAATGCAAGGGACAGAAAGTTGAGCCTAATTACCCCAATGGCCTGTCACAGCACAACAGATCATGAAATCTTTACTCAGGGGTGAGTGCCCAGGCTTGCATATTTATTTTTAATTATAGCATCTCACAAAGTCAAGAGAAGTTGGAATTTGCCTTGTTGTGACATTTAGGAATCCCCAACTCAGCTGTAGTTTGCTTATTTTGGGTGAGTACTCTCATCAGGCATGCTGTCTGCAGGGGCTGACCATTTGTGGTCATCTCACGTCCTGTGTTTGCTTGGCTGCAGCAAGAAGCAGCCTGGTGCAACCACTGGTCATTTGTATCTGTTTGAAAGATTCAACAGGAGAGGGTGGCTTGCAGAAAACAAGCTTATGAGATGAGGGTGCATGGCTGAGCTCTGCAATCATTATTTTTCTTGCAAACTTGTATGGTTCCTTTACTTCTCTGGTCCTCATTTTTTAAATGTGGATTTTAAATTATGGCTAAAACAGGTGATTTCTAATCATTTTGAGAATAATTTAAATTAGAAGCATCCACACCTGAGCCTTGCCAAAGGAATGCTATTCTGTTCAAAACCCTACAAAGTAAAGTATTTCCCAGATTCTCCCTTTCTGTCTTCCCATGGTAAGCCATTTCTGGAGTTAGCAAGCCTTGTCATAAGCAAGGTGCTTTCTTAAACATTCTCCAATTAGCACTCTTTCTACAGCATTATTTATAATCTTTAGACAGGCCAATCCTGTTATTTGGTTGCCTCTCTGAGTCTTCTTACAGTCTAAAGTCTCTCTAATTTAGCCTTCTTACCAGAATTTGGAAGTCAGCCTTGTTATTCATAAGTGTTCTCTTTGGCCCAGAAGATTCTTAAGCCTCATTCTCACAAAAGAGGTGGCCTTGTGCTGCAGTTCAATGGAACATTTCTCAAAAAGTATTCTATAGAACACGGGGTACCAGGGATATAAAGTAAGTGCTCCAAGAAAGGGCTCTGGAATCAAACACATGTTGGAAATTCTGGGCTGAACAGAGTTGAATAAGGATCTTATCATAGGAAGCTGGGGTCTCTCTTCCTTGCCTGTTAGAACTGGGACTGTGGAATTAGGAAACTGGAGCAGAATTATCCTATCCTGGAACAGTTACCTGAACCTTCCAGACAGGAGAAGAAAGTGAGACAAATACCTTTCAATCCTCCCAGGTTAAACCCCACCTCTGTTACAGGGGACGTCGTAGAGGAATGAACAAAGTCAAGGTCTTGGAAAGGACACAGGTCACCAATGCTCACCTCCCAGATCTGCATGTTCTACTTGTGTGATATTAGGCATATTCTCTCTCCAAGCTCTATATCCTTAATGAAGGAATAGGTATAAAAATACCTGCCGTGCAGGGTTGTTGTGAAAAGTAACTGAGAAAACACAAATAAAAGGCTTACAGTTACTCAGACAATTTAAAATACTGTCAGAAACGAAATCCAATTCCCTTGAATACCAAACAAGCAACCTACCCCTATTTGGAGATGGGGTAGGGGATGCTCCTGTCCCTTCTAACTGAGGACGCCTGTCCCTTCTTCCTACTTAGAAATCGTATTGTCCAGAATGCAACAGACGTGCCTGCTCAAGGGATGCCAAGCCTGACTTTGAACAGCATTGACAGCCAATCCCTGCCACAGGCAAGAGATTCTGTGGAGAAGCAGCTTGTCAGCAATTTGAAAACCCATGGAGACACCGGAAATGGAAGATTGCAGTGTCCTCTGGAGAGTGAACAGAGAAGCACCCCATTCCTGATGTCAGCAGGAAGCCCTGCAGGGCCATCCTGACTACCGGAGACGTGGGGTGTCCTCAGGAGACCAATCAATGTTCATTTGCCACCTCCAGTCTCTAAACAAGACGACAACTACTAGACCTTAGGCATGTTTCGCTTGGCCCACACAGTGGTTTTAAAAAATCAAGTTAGTTGCCAAGATTTAAAAATTCAGAGAGTTCACATAAAAATTCAGGTTTATAGCTTCTTTTCTTTTTTAAATCTAAATATTCCTGCATCATAGAAATTGACCAGGTTAGAGTAGATGCAGTCCTCTTTAGAGGATGGTAGCAACTCCATTCTCCAGTAACCATCTTTCCCTGTTTTATTATAACTTGTCTTCTTGACTTACTGTGTTACTCAATGACACTTCCAGGCATCTGAATAGGAACATAATTTAACAAATTTTGTGCAGGTACTGTCCTGGGCACTAAATGTATAAAACAAGCTAGTGAGGGAGTAAGATATGCAAACAATGGCAACAGTATTTCGATGCTCTGGCAGATATAGATAACAGTACTTAGATGCTCTGGCAGTGGGACTCCAGAGGTGGGAGCCCA
This sequence comes from Rhinopithecus roxellana, assembly GCF_007565055.1. Taxonomy (NCBI): domain Eukaryota; kingdom Metazoa; phylum Chordata; class Mammalia; order Primates; family Cercopithecidae; genus Rhinopithecus; species Rhinopithecus roxellana. The sequence continues at coordinate 127,949,928 of NC_044563.1, read as the reverse complement.
GGCTAGTCAGTGCCCTGTTCAGACTACTGAAAAGTGAGGCTGGTGTGAATTAGCCTAGACTGGTCCCTACGACCCTTACTCAAATCTTCTATAAGACATGTTCAGAGAATTCAAAGTTTGCATAGATATTAGTCTGAGTCCACATAATGAGAAAGGTAAAGATGATGCCAAACATATTGACAATACATTTGAAACCCAAGTGTGATTCATATCCCTCTATCTTGAGTTGATAATATTCCTCCCACATCAGAAGATAGGTTTGGGTCTTTGTAAGTGTCTACAAACATACATTTTCTCTCAAAGCCATGCTCAAGATACCGTTGAAAAACACATGCTTTCATCACTGCTCCTTCCAGCATCTTCTTTATTTTTTGTGAAATACTTCTACTTAGTGAATCACTTCCTTTTGGCAATGCCTATTCATGCTAATATGCAAAGGGGTCACGGGGCAGGTCTGGGGCCACTTTGCCATGCAGATTATTTAGAAGAAGCAACATGAGAGCCCTTTGGGAAATTCTCTAATGTAACTGAATCAGAAAGTAATATCCTGTTTTGTCTGCACCCTGCTCTAGTCCTCATGTGTCCTGTAGAGGAATCCTGGAGTTTCTCCCTGCTGGCTGAAAAATAAACAAACCACCAGCTCCCAGCCCTACCCTAGAGCCATCCTAGGGAATTACACTGAAAACAAAGTGTAGTCAAAACTGAATAAAAAAGATGGAAACAAAGCCTTAAAGGTCTCATTAGCTGCTGATTTTACTTCCTGGAGCAGAAATTTCAATATTTCCATGTAGAATAAGCATTTATATCAAGAGTACTTGACTTCAAAACTTTTCATGTAAGAGGACCTCCTTAACTTCACATATTTTAAAAACTCTCCAGAATACTGTCAATATCAAGCAGTTGAAAAAAAACTAATAAAATGAATTAGTAATTTAGTGAGTTTTTAGAGGAATTTTAATTATATTAATCATAATAGTATATTTGTTTGCCCATTGAAAAATGGCAGTGCCCATACAGGTGAGGCCTCTTTTTTGCTTAGTCTGAAGTGTAAACAGTGTTACTTGGTAAGCATATTGATCATGGAAGCTTTTGCAGGAATCTTTTTTCCCACACTCCATCCCCGACAGGAGTCCTCTACCTGCAGATTGAAAATCACTATGACTCAGAAGAAACAGCAAGGGTGCAGCGTTTCGTGTTTCTTTTAAGTTTGTTCTTGTTTTGCCAAAGAACAAAATTCTCTATGATATCTGTAGAAAACTACTGGGATTTGGCCAAAGCCCTGTAAAACTGTGCTCTGTCTGCTTTCCTTCCTTCTGCTTGAATTGGCCACAACCTCCTTAAAGGATAGGTTCCTTGAAGGCCTCTTCCATCATTTACTTCATCATTAGATAATCTTTTCTCAGGGTGTGTAGCTCCATGCACAATACTTAGTATGAGTACTATCATTTCTTCTCCAGGAGCTAATACTACAGGAAGGACCAGGTTGTCTGGACTTTAGAGAAGAAGAGACAGAGCAATGAGGCTAGAAAGGGCACCGCAGGTCATCAAAAATTCAAAATTCTATAAAGAATTTAGTCATATACTACATTAATTATTTTACCATCATATACTGAATGTATGCTATATTTCAGGTAATATGAAACAAAACTTAAAAATCTGTCCTCAAAGAGGTTAAAGACACAAGGTAGAGATGCTTTTAAGCTTCTTTGAGAGCTATGGAAACACAGAAACCAAAATAAGTTAAACTCTGTGAAAAGCAGAAATGAAGTGTCATAGTTCAGAGAAGAGAAAATTGTCCTCCAGCCAGGTAAACTCTGGGTAGGCATACAAAGGAAGCTATGTTTGAGTTGGGCCTTGAAAGACAGGGTGATTTGGACCATTCTTTAAATCCCATGCCTGCCATAATGTTTGTGGTCTGGGTCCGGAAATTAAAGTTATGGGAAAATAATCATTTGGCTTTCGCTTAATTAAGGAAGACTTTTCAATAAAGGATGAATAAAAGCATCTTTGAAAGAAGGTAAAAGGGAAGCACCTATTACCAGACAATGTAATTGACACACTTCCAGATTGTAAGGGCTAGTCCTGACTGCAGTAGATTCTACTACGTCTGAATGAATGACTCCCAATTACAGGCTGAATTGCATCCCCACCGGCAATAAAATTCATATGTTGAAGTCCTAACCCCAAAATCTCAAAATGTGTCTGTATTTGGAGACACAGCCTTTAGAGGGGCAATTAAGTTAAAATGAGATGATTAGAGTAGGCCCTAATCCAATATGACTGGTGTCCTTATAAGAAGAGGAAATTAGGACAAAGAGAGGAAAGACCATGGACATGCAGAGAGAAGATGGCCATCTACACACCTAGGTCTTAAACAAACTGACGAACTCTGCCAACACCTCGATCTTGGACTGCTGGCCTCTAGAACTGTGAGGAAATACATTTCTGTTGTGTAAGCCACTCACTTCATGGTATTTCATTATGGCAGCCCTGGTAAATAAATACATTCCTTCTGTTACATTCTCCTGTCTTAGACTCATAATGCCTCCAAGATGAGCATTTTCATTACGTCCTTATGCAAAGGCCATTGACATTTTACACCTAACCCCCTCTTGCTTCATTTTTCACAATCCTTCCCTACTTGCTACCCCACGAGCAGCCTTCCCTACTTTCACACGTTATGCTTTGCACACTCACTCACAGCATCATGCTGTTTGGAGACTTCTACACGCCAAAGAAGGTCCATGTCCTGGTGCCTTTGTGCACATCCTCTTCATTGCCTCTTGTCTATTTGGGGAGCTCCTTACCATTTCTCAAAACTCTACTCAGAAGCATGACCTCCGGGTAGGCTTCCCTGTCCTCCTCTCCCCAATTATTAATGTCTCCCTCCTCTATATTCTGAATATAATTGCATAATTGCTCTTATTGGCGTTGTCCTTCCTAAATAGTGAGTTTCTTTATGAACTCTGTCTCATTCATGTCTATAGGCCCATACCTAACACATGTCCTGGCATACAGCAAGTACTCAATAAATGCTTATTAAATTGAACAAGTGATGAAACATGTTGTCATCAAATAAATTCACATTTTAACAAATATTTCATGTGCCATAAACTCTTAACTGGGACAGAATACAAAATGGTTATTTTGGGTTGAAATTACAATGGTACAGCATTTATCTGCTTACCAAACACTTTTACCACTATCAGATATAAATGCTAGGGACTGAGGTGACATTAAATCCTGGACCAAGCATCTTCATTTGCAAGGTAAGAAAATTGAGTGAAGTGAAGAAATTTATCCAAAGCCACATAACTAGTCAAGTGGAAGACACAGAACTCAGACATAGACACTGAGAGCTAACCTAGAGCTTTTCTACTTAATCTAAATTGTAGTCATTGCTTTGGGCCTAGGTCAAATCCAAGCTCCTCCATGGATCTCTTCTGATTGCTTGTATCCATGCTAATGCCCCTCTTCACTGAAAGAATTGCTATTGGCTCAACTTACGCTGGCTATTGATCTTGCTGCCTCATGTAATGTTCCGTAACTCTGTCTTCAGAACAGGTTTTGAAATCAGAAATACTGAGATCCAAATCCCACCTCTTCTCTCTCTCTCTCTCTCTCTCTCTCAGATACACACACACACACACACACACACACACACACACACACACACAGTAGTACAATAACCAAAAAAAAACTGGGATGGATGCTGCCATGGGTATGAAGATTTCTGGTGCTTTTGTAGGCAGAATTACATCTCTAGGGGTGCAGAACAAGTGATTCAATACAGGGAAGAAGGAGCCTTGGCCCAGGATGTAGCAGGTGAGTCCTTTACAGGAGCCTGCTTGTGGGCCAGAAATCCTAGAATGATCACAGGTATAAGAAAATGTGGACCCTATCTCTTGTGAATACCAGGAAGAGACACTCACCTGAAGCAACTTTACATCCTTGCTATTTCCTCTGGTGACCATTCAAATATAACCTAGTTCTAGATGTGCCACAATGGAAACAGGGTGGGGAAGCCTTGTTTTTTCATTCCTGCCTCTCCTTGGCTGCTGTGCCAGATTACTTAGTGCTGGCTTATGGTGTGGATAGAACACTCCGAAAGTCACCTGTAGTATGTCATGGCCAGCAGAGTGCTGGCAACCTGAGGCCACACTGTCACAGCCACTGGGGCCACATGGTTTGCTGATGGCCATGAAGCTTCATCTTTGATGGAGGTCATCCCTGAGACCAAGCTACCAGAATGCTGAGCCTGGAAGCAAATAGAAAACTGAATAGGTCCTAGTCTTTGTGCTTAAAATACACTTGCAAGAAAAAGAACTGAGGGAAGAAAACTCTACATGTCCAAAACAGTATAAGGTGATAGTTCAGGAGCTATTGGATGGATCAGGAGCCATCCAATCTCACACGACCGAGGCCAAAATCAGCTTTAAAGTTACACCGCAAGAGTGAAGAACAACATAGCCTAGAAGAAAGATATGGATGATATTTCTCACATTTAGGAAAACATAAACTATTTTTACAAGAAACTGAAGTAGGAAAAAAAGAATAAATGAAATGCACAAAGAATAGTTAAACATTCTAGAGAAAGTGTGCAAAATATTCTTAAGAAAAAATGTCTGATCAAGTCCCTAACTGGATACCTACTAAAGAAAGTAGATCTAGCATAGATAATGGTCATTGGGAGCTGAACAGAAAGAGAGAGTCCAATTGGAGATCATTAAAATGATCATTAAAAAAGGGGCTCTGAAGAAACTGATTCGTATTTCCAAGATAAATCTTTCCTTATAAACCCTTGAAGAAGAAAGTAACCAAATATATATTACACTTGATGAACAAGACCAAAAAAAACTTAAGGATTATATCAAAACTCTCTAGAGGAAGAATGCATCTTTGGAAACAAATTATGCAAAGATGGAAAGATTCGAAAGCTTAAATTTAAAATAATGACTGAATCCTAACACAGAAATGAAAATAAAACCTTACAGGTAGAAGGAAAAGATAATTTAAAGGTAAAGGAGAAATGTCCCTGCAGACGAAAGCATGATCCATGCCCCTGAGTTCCTGGATACCTATAGAAAATAAGACAGTGCTATGGGAAGGAATGAAGACACATCATGTGCTCTTTGAAAAACCAGATTATTGCTACTGATAACAAAGCTCAAAATATGTGGTTAGTACTTCAAATTCCAACAGCCTGGGAGAAGAAGGTGCACACACTGGACCGAAACTAACTGAAGCAGATGTTACATCTGAGCTTTCAGGAAGGGTATTTGAAGTTTTGGTAATCCAGTTACATCATTTGGGCAGCTTGTGAAGACCAGGGAATCCTTTGGATTATTAGATCACCACTGGCAGAAGCCATGTTCAACTTAAATGGCCTAGGAATCCAGAGTCCAAAGCACCCAATGTGGACCAGGTGTCCCCTCCATAGGATCCAGATCCCAGGATGATAATCGCTTCATAATCCTGAGCCAGTTTTTCCTCTAGATGACTAAGATACAGTTTACCTTATTGCTCACAATGCCAGTTATTTCTCTAGACCAGCCTAACTCACAAGTTTTAATACACTTTCCTTTGATGGAGAATAAGCACCAACATTCTCAAAAGTGAAGATCATTAGAAAGGATATTGACATGCTCTTGGAAGCTTGTGTCCTCAGTCCCTTTCTCCCACCTGAAAGTGGAGCAGCTAGCCCAGGCTTCTTTCTTTTGTCTCAGTATCCAGGCAGGTGTCCCATATTGGAAATGGATTTATGGGCCAAGTCCAAGAGGGAAATCTTCCGTTCCTCCTCCTGCTCCAATAAACCAATATAAAGCCCCTTCAAATTACTTCCTACCCAGGGGATATTTGGACCATTCTATTCCAGTTGCACTGTAATGGAATGCATCTACCCCTCAAGGAGGTATCCTTGTCATCCTTGTCTGGTGAATTTTACCCCCACCACTGCTTTGGAAAGAAAGAGTGAAAAACAGTGGTGCTGATTTTACCTTCAAGTGAACCTTCTTATAGGGATCTAGAAAGAGGAAAAGTTTCTATTTTCTAGGTCATTTTGAATGCTTCCCTTTTTAGTTTAACTGTTTTTGTTTAAATGATTGTGCAGCATCTATTCAAACTGAAGCTTGGTAGAAGTGTAAATCTTAGGGTTGTATTTCTGAGTGAAGATGACTTATAAATTAGGATCTTATGAATAAATTATTTTAGTTTTCAGTCTTAAGAATAAATTCATTTATTAGTTTATAGGTAATGTATTGTATTTTGGTTTGATTAACACTATTACCTATATTATAGGTACTGTATTATATTCTGGTTTGATTAATCAGTCTACCTATTAGCTTATAGGTAATGTATGATATTTCAGTTTGATTAATCAGATTTATAAATTATGATCTTATGAATAAGTTATTTTAGTTTATTAGTCTTAAGAATAAGTTAGTGTATTAGTTTATAGGTAATGTATTGTATTCCCTAAGATTACAGTCTACTAAAATAGACAGTAATAACCATTTTGCATGGGCAGTTCATCAACTAGATACATTTGAATTTTTTTTTTTTTTTTTTCTTTTTGAGACAGAGTCTAGCTCTATCACCAGGCTGGAGTGCAGTGGCGAGATCTCGGCTCACTGTAACCTCCGCCTCCCGGGTTCAAGCCATTCTCCTGACTCAGCCTCCCACGTATCTGGGACTATAGGCGTGTGCCACCATGCCCAGCTAATTTTTTGTATTCTTTTAGTAGAGATGGGGTTTCACCATGTTAGCCAGGATGGTCTCGATCTCCTGACCTCGTGATCTGCCCGCCTCAGCCTCCCAAAGTGCTGGGATTACAGGTGTGAGCCACCGTGCCCGGCCATACATTTGAAATTTCAAACACTATTTCTATTTACTAAAATCTGTGTTTACCATAGTTAGGAAAAAAAGTGAAAGTAATTCAATATTTACATTTTTATTACTTTTAAATAAACAAATATTAATTATAGCCTTCTCCTTTAATGATGGCTTGAAGGGAGAACAAAGATGAGAGCTGATATTTCCTTAATGTCTTCAGCACACATACTTTTCATGGTGGGCACTAGATCCTCAAACACTATTGAATACAAATGTGAATAAATTGATCAATGAGTTTTTTTTTTTTTAAAGTTCTTGCTTTTAATCTCCTTATCTAATTTTACATCTATCATAAAATATTTTTTTAAGCTACTCAATCAACCATTCTGAAATGTAGCACTTAGCATTTCCTGGTAGATTTATAGACAAGACCAGTCTTCATTCTGGGTTTCCCACTCTCAGACTTTGCTGCTGAGTGTGCTTGATGGTTAACACCACCAATCCATTTTAAGACTGCTGAGTATAATTCCAATGTCAATAATTATAAGAGCTAGCATTTAATGAATGTCAGTACGAGACACTTAGTGCCAGACACTATGCTAACCATCTTCAATGTATTATTTTCTTTTATTTCTCATGAGATCTAGAAGATATGTTCTCTTACTTTTTCCTTCTTAATCTTAAGGAACAAATAAGTTAAATTATTCGTTAGCAAGTAAATAGCCATGTTTTGAACTCAGATTTCTCTCACACACACACTCTCTCTCTTAAGTTTAAGCTGTTACTTATTATGTCATACCCACCTCAGTAATGGGGCAAAATACACATTTACAAAATACACTGTCCTATGCATATGAACGTGTGTGTGTGTGTGTGTGTGTGTGTGTGTGTATGCTAACAGTCTAATTATTTAATAGCATTTATAGCCTTGGGCCAAGCCATTTAAACTTCTTTGCCTAAGCTGCACTGCAACCCACGGTCCATGCCCATTTTGGGGGATGAATGTAATCCTGCCCTATAAACTTCAATGATAACATTAATTCAAACACCGAGTTCTTCAATAGGGATCACCAGGTTGTCTAACCCTAAGAGGTATACTGTCTAATAAAATGCCAAACCATTACTAAGGATGTCTGCTCATCTAAAGTCATTATGGATTAAGCCTGGAAGATATTCAAGAAATTTTTACCAATATTCTGTAGAAAAACAATGAATCAATGTTGTGTGTCTCTTAAGGGCATCATAAATTTTAATGTGTGGTGAGTTTCAATATTACATTCTTACTTAATCCTGTACCAGATAAGAAGTTCCAGATGAACTTCCAGGTGTTATTTAAGGAAAGTCTAAGAAAACTTTCTGGAGTGTTTTTTACTTTTCCCTCAGCATTAGGTACTACATATAGTACATAATGTTGTTTATAAACTTAGTTATTACTGTACAGTTTTCGTCACTGATTAAAATTTCTCTGGAAGTGTTAGGTTTCAGAATTTAGATAAAGAATCAATTAATCTTGAAATAGAAAGTGGCAAATCATAGGTGACATCAGTAGTTTTCAGTTTTCTCTAATTAATTTTTCTTTTCCAAGAGCCACCTATTAACAATCCAGGAGTCTACAACTTCATAGCCAGGCACTTTTTTAAATGAAATCAATTCCTGGCCTCAAGCCTGGTAGATAACAAAATGTCCAAAGCAGCACGTTTAAAAAAGAGATTTGAGAAAAGGAAGGAGCTGGAATCTTAGCAAAGCAGAACAATTTGTTTGTAAGAATTGATCATCGACTGCCACAAACAGGAACTGAATATTGGAGTCCAGTGCTTTGGAAATCCACAGCAAGCTCAGCTCTTCTGAATGGGTTACGGATTGAATCTTACAGATCAAATGAATCTTTCTAGAAATCTTGAGTGTAAGAGAGATTTTAATTAATGCTAAAGTAGCACAAAATTAGTACTGTAAGTTCTGCCTAGATTAATTCTTTCTTAAACACATTGTTGTATAAGATCAAGGACATTGCCTGCCTAGACAGTATCCACATGTGGCTGTAGCCTGAGGCTGAATCTCTGGGTACAAGTACTTGTCCTCTTTCCCAGTGCTGGAGGGAGGCAGGCCCTGAACAGTGACGGAGAGGCTGCCCAGTCATGCAGATTCAAGGGTGGTGAGTTCATAATAAAGAGACTGGAGAGACAGCAAAACCAATGCCGTGCTAGAGGACAGATTACCCCAGTCTGTTGCATAGATGCTGGTGGAAGACCCCAACTGTCTTTTTGTTTCTCTCCTGGCTTGCTGAAATGTCTTTATCTAAGTATTCCTACTCATTCCCTAGAAAAACAGACAAGATGCAGCAAAATTAAGAAACGTGGGGAAATTGAAAACATTCCAGAAATTTTCGAAAGTTAAACTCTTTTTAAAAAATTCTCAACTTCTATTTTGAAAGGATGCTCAAAATAGAGCAATAGTGGATTGTTCATTGCAGACCATGGCTCTTTCAGAACATTTTAAATGATAGTCTTCAGATCCACTTATAACTATTAAGCACATAGCTGCTGGGAGGCAACAGCTTGCCTATCTGCAATCTTGCCTATCTGCACATCTTGCAAATAGAGGTATTAACTATCAATATCCTTTGTTCTGAACTATCCTTCAAAGGGAATGTGTACAGCAAACAGTCTTGGACAAGTGTCTCTTTCCAAAACAAAATGGAAATATGATTACTGCTCATCATAAAAGATATGGGGTTCCTTATCTCCAGGTTCGTCTCCTGAAATGAAACCAGCTACACGTGCAGATATTCATCAGGTCCTATCGGCATTATCCCCATGAGACGTGAGCAAGAGGAACTGATGCACATATACTCATGTTCACGCCACTTGCTGTGCCATGACTGTGAAGTCCTTCATCTCTAACTTAGAAGTTTCATGCCTTCTACCAACATCTGCAAAACTGACAGGCTAACTTGTTAGGCTTGTGAGCAGGGTAAAATTGCAGACTTCTCACTGTCCTTGACAATAATACAGGGGCTGGTACACAGAAATAGCATAATACACATTAATGTTCTCACTTAGGCCTTGGTCTCTGCTATTTCTAGAGTCCACTTCTTAATCAGCCTCCCAGTGTGGTCCTTTCCTCTCCTTCCTACTCCGCAGGCTGGTCCTTTTGGTCATTCTGGTTAAGGAAGGTATCTGCTTCTTTGATCCCTAAAATTCCCTCCACACTGCAGGATTTCTTGCCCTCCTGTAGATTTCTCAAGCTTCACCTATTAGAATTCCTATCATCATGTTAGTGCCATCCATATCTGGTCCCTTCTTGTTTTCAGATTCTCTGCCCTCTAGGTGACCCTTTGCTTCTGTCTCCAGATCCAGGGGGAATTTTTTATTTATTCATTCCCCAGCACCCCTCTGCACCATGACATCAGTGCTCCTGCCTGAGACTCTGAGGCTATTCTCCCCAGGCTACCGCTTATATGAAACACTGTGCCTTCACCCCTTCTTTCTTTGTGCTTTATATAATTTGTTTACTACTATGTCTGTCTCTCCCATTAACTGGTAAGCATTTTGAAGAATAGGATGTCATATTCCTTTTTATATACCCTGATAGATTAGTGCTCTTACAGATAATAGTCACTTATTAAAATTAACCATCATTCTGCATATAAAAGCGGTGCAGGCATACAAAATCATTAATGTCATATTTTTCACACTGTTCACAGGGAAAGAAGAGGGTCATTGTGTCACATGGACCATTTCCTCCCCTGATCCCTCTGACCTCACCATGGCTGTTTCTGAGTACCCTATTGCAGATGACTACTTTGGTATGTGCTAGAAAAGATGGCATCATGACCTGTGTGCCTTGCTGAAGAAGACAGGAGTAAGAGTAGAGCTACCAGAGGTAACTACTAGGGGTCTTGAAGATCTAAGTGATGGTGAAGGAAGTGCATTGTTCATCGAAGAAAAGTTGATCAAGATTATTTCGGATGCTTCAAAACATGGCATGGATGGGCATGCACATAGCAGCTATGCAGAATCTGAAGAATGGAGAGGGCTTTAGAGTCTTCTTAATTTCTGTAAGGCAAATACAATAGGGATAGAGGGACTACAGAAAAGGAAGGCCTTCTTTTAATTTGGCTTTTAGAAAGTTTCTCTAGGCTGGGCGTGGTGGCTCATGCCTGTAATTTCAGCACTTTGGGAGGCTAAGGCAGCTGGATCACCTGAGGTTAGGGGTTTGAGACCTGGCCAACATGGCAAAACTCCGTCTCTACTAAAAATACAAAAAATTAACCAGGTGTGATGGCATGCGCCTGTAATCCCAGCTACTCCAGAGGCTGAGGCAGGAGAATCGCTTGAACCCGGAGGCAGAGGTTGCAGTGAGCCAAGACTGTGCCATTCCACTCATTGCCCTCCAGTCTGGGCAACAAGAGCAAAACTCTGTCTCAAAAAAAAAATTAAAAATAAAAAAGTTTCTCTAGGGTGGTGCCCTTGAGGCAAGCAGAAAAACAACCTGGAAGTGGAAGGATCTCTTAGTAAACCCAAATGTGTTATTTTACCTTCCACTCTATCCCCTTTTCCCCACTCCTGGCTGTCAAAATGAAGGGTTTCTCCAGGCCCACCAAGTCCAGAACTGCTGTTCTGCACTTTCTCTCTATGAAGAGGAGAGGACATAAGGCCTGGGGAGAACAGCTGCTCCTTTCATCGCACTCCTTGCCACATGCTGGAGATCTGGAGATGAAGACACGGGGCGTGCACAGCATCTTCATTTTATTTTCTGATGTGCCTGGCACAAATGCCAAAGACAGCTACAAGTAATTGCTCTCCAAGCTCCAGTGAACTAGAACATCTTCATTTAAGTCATGCATAGCCTGGAATTTTTTTTAAAGGAGAGAAAGATGACTTTATGTGGCAGTTGCTAAGCAGCCAGGCTCTCGGGAGCTCAACACACACGCAGCTTTGCAAAATCTCAGCAACAAGCCACACTGTCCTCTTTAAAAACCTCTCCCTAGGCAAACCTTGCAATTTTCACTACATCCCAAAATGTAAGCTGCTCTTGTTGTTTGTTTTTAACTACCCGCCACTCCCACACCCCATGAACTAGTAATAAAACTGGGAGATGATTGTGATAACCAAATGTCCTACCTCACTGAGGGCCTTGAGGCAGCCTAATCTTTGGGCAGAGCGCCAGTGAAAGTACTGGAAGAAATGAGATTTCATAGTGGTTCATTTATTGCTTTACATGTACATGGGGGAGAAATGAAAAATACAGAGAAGTAAAGGGCAATACATAAAAATTATAAAAATCTCAAGGTTCAGAACACTCAAGGGTAATTTTTGTGATATTTCCTTCTATAACCATACACAACAAAATAGGGATCATTGCATGAATTTAACACAATGTGTACAAAATAGTAGGCATATTTACTCAATAAATAATTTTAATGAGTGGGTGAGCACATTCCACTTTACGTAAAATTTTCAATGAATATTGCAATATGAGTATTCTCACATTATTAAAGATTTTTCATGCTCAGTATTTTATCGCACATATGTATTATCAATCTTTTATCTATTTTTATCTATTCTACTATTATTAGGTACTTCATTTTTCCCCTAGTTTTTATCTATTTTAAACAGTGGTGTTATAAAGTCTTTTTAACCTAATTTTGTTTTCATAAATAATCGTTTTTAAATTTACATAATTTATTTTTCAGATTTCTTTGGGATAGATTCCTAGAGATAGAATTATTTGACTAAAAGGTATGAATTCTGCTAAATTTCTCAATAGTTACTGTCAAAGTGCTTTCAAAAATATTGGTAATAATTTATATTCCCAGCAGAGATTATGTGAATTCTTGTCTCACTGCAGCTTTATTAGCATAGTTTATTGTCATGTTTTTAACTCTGTCAATTTCATTGACATTTTATTCCATAAAAATTAATTTATTGTTGTATATACATGTTATTTTGATTTGATATTAAATATTTCTTTCACACTTTCGTGGCCACTTCCATTTATTCTCTTGTGAACTGTGAATTACTGGCCTTTGCTGTTTGCTTTTTTCTACCGGGGAGGACTACACAAAGGCATGAACACCACGAGGCAGGGGTCATGGAGCCACCTTTCAGGCTTTCACGGCTCTCTCAACATCAGTTTAGGACTCTCAGGCTCACTAACTCTTGAGCATAAAAGTACTGACGTTTGAAAGGCCAAGAGGAAGGATTTGTTTTCAGAGAGCTGTTAGGTGCTTTGTGTCTCCCATTCCACCACCCCTCTGGAGGGACAAAAGGGTTTCCCGTCATCATCAGTCAACGGAGAGTGAGGGCTGGAGAGTGAGGGCTCCAGGAACGCCACTCCAAGAGCATGGTGTGCATCCTCTGGAGTTTGGGGAGCACAGGTTATGAAGAGCTGAGCCTAGGAGCTGCCAGAGGAGATGGAAGAGCGGAAGAGTGAGGGCCACCCTCAGCTTAACCACACCCCCCCTGCATGGGAAGGACAGAGTATCTCACTGATGGAATGGGAGCCACGTGGATGTGGTCTGACTCCTGCATAAGATGACTGCTGGGACGGCAATGTGCAGCCCCTGGAAAAGCTGCCCTCCAGATGCCCAGGGGCTAAGGGAGGAATCAGAAGTAGCTGGCAGAGAGATCCCGTGGCACATGTTAAGAACCCACCATCTATATTTTTATATCATGTTTACTTATGCTTAAGAATATATGCTGAATTACTTGTGAATAATGCATTTGAATCTATTTTAAATGTTTTTTTATTTGTAAGACATTACTTATTAAGAAATGGGTTACTATCCTTACTGTTCTAATCTGGTGGTAAAGGTGTTTTAAGAATTTGCAAGTACTTCAGATTTTCAAAACTGAATGAGAGAGAAAATTGTATAACCATCCTACTGGGTGCAGCACAATAAAACTCTGAAATTAAAAAAAAAAAAAAAAGGAACCCCCTCCTCTCAGAGCTCCAAATGGTGGTCCTTCCAAAACCCCAGGAGAGTCCCTTCTGAGAGAAAGAATCAACATTGGATACAAAGACTCATCAGCACACCCAGAGGGCACCCTCTGGTAATCATCAATGTGCTGGTGGATAAGACCTTTCCTGTCCCCCATCTCTCCTTCACCCCTCTCTTTGAGGAGCCAGAGCATGCAGTAAATTGAATAGAGCCTGTTCCCTAACAGCCAAGAAGACTAGGGCATTCTTTGCCCTTATTGATGCAGAATTTTTGTTCCTTAGTTCAACTAAAACAGGTTCTTGTGTAGGCACAGTGGACACACTGAAGGGTGAGGAAAGCAGAATTTATTGGGTAGAAAGGAAAAAAGAAAAAAAAAGAAAACACTCAACGAAGTGAAAGGGAGTCCCGTCAATGAGCCCCCACCTCACGCATTGATTACCAGACCACCATACAGGAGCTGAAGAGGCCAGGCTCCTGCCCCCTGCACAAGGCGAGAGGTTCCCATGACTTCAGCCCGTTCCCCTGGTGTGCATGTGGACATTATTCAGAAAGAATCAGTCAGGAAATGGTGGGACATTCTCTGGGGACACCCCTTATCTGCCTCCTGCACCTATCACTGTTACTGTAGCTTTCTGGTCCTCATTGAGGGAGGAAGGAAAATACAACTTTAAATGAAACTTAGAGTTTTAATTTTAAAGTACACTGGATATTACAAGCACTAACATTAGAGTGTTTTCATATCATTAAAGTGACCAAAATGCATTTTAAAAAATCTAAATGGAAATCTTAAAACCTTTCCATATTTTCATCAAGGGATGAGAAAGAAATACGATCAAGGGTTAGCAGTGAGAAAGAGTAATGTTATCTTATCCCCATACTCTACCAAGTTGAACTCAGTCGAATATCTTGTAGAAGGATATCAAACATTTCTGTTTTAAAAAATATTTTTCTTAGGTATTCTAATCTGTTTCTTTTTATAGATGAACTTTAAATTTCTAAAATAAATTCTAATTAGGTTTTTATTGGAGTAGGCCTGGACTTAATTTGGACAGAATTTTCTTTCTAGAACATACATTCTAGAATATGGTACCTCTCTTTTTATTCAATTATTTTTGGATTTCCCAGTAAAGTTTAACAATAGTCATCTTCACTACATCCTATACATTTATTATTGGGTTTAGTCCTCTAAATTTTGTAGTTTGTTTTTATCAAAGTTTTTGTCATTGCTACTATAAATAGAATATTTTTCTTTCAGGTCTTGAAACTGGCTATTGAGTTTTAAATTAAATGTAGCAATCTGTATACTTATATTTTAACTAACCACTTTACTACTTTTTATTAATTTTAAAAATGTTAGGCCGGGTGCGGTGGCTCAAGCCTGTAATCCCAGCACTTTGGGAGGCCCAGACAGGCGGATCACGAGGTCAGGAGATCAAGACCATCCTGGCTAACACTGTGAAACCCCATCTCTACTAAAAAATAAAAAAATAAAAAACTAGCCGGGCGAGGGCGCCTGTAGTCCCAGCTACTCAGGAGGCTGAGGCAGGAGAATGGCGTAAACCCGGGAGGCGGAGCTTGCAGTGAGCTGAGATGCGGCCACTGCACTCCAGCCCGGGCGACAGAGCGAGACTCTGTCTCAAAAAAAAAAAAAAATGTTGTATTTAATTATCTTATATGCCCTAGGTCTGTAGTTAAACCATCTGTATATAATAGATATAATAGTTCATGTGTCTCATTTTATAGCTTTCATTTCTGCATTGTATTTTACTGTATTGTTATAAATCATAAAAAAATTATCAGTGGTGATATAGATCAGGTAGGTCCCATACTTGATTTAAACTAGAATTTTTTTAGTGTTTCAACATTGAGAATGATGTTGGCTATTGTCTTTAGAAAGATGTCCTTTGTGTGTTAAGGAAATAAAATGTTATTCTTAGTTTTATTAAAAAAAAAATCAAGAATGGGTATCTAACTATTTTTTTAAAAGCCATCACATAAAGCTATTTTAACACCTCAAATACCAACTCTTTTGAGTGTCTATGTATAATTTAAACTTTATATTATAAATTTGTCTATATGCTTATGTTTTGCCTATAATAGAGATATAAAACATTGTCACCTCTTACAGATTTTTAAAGCCCCATTAAAAAACTAATC
Organism: Rhinopithecus roxellana; assembly: GCF_007565055.1. Classification (NCBI taxonomy): domain Eukaryota; kingdom Metazoa; phylum Chordata; class Mammalia; order Primates; family Cercopithecidae; genus Rhinopithecus; species Rhinopithecus roxellana. Next base: position 127,933,997 of record NC_044563.1, on the reverse strand, counting down.
AATTAACTAACACGAGTATTAATCACTAGAATTATATATATGTTCAATTTTCAGGATAAGAGAAATGAGAGATTTTTTGAAGAATTCTCTACTCAAGATAATAGCAGCTAACATTTTAATCACTTGTAAACATTTAGGAAAGAATGAGGTAATCACCAGGAGACAAAATATGGTTCTCTGAGAATAACACATACCAAATGAACCAACCTAATTTTCTTTTTTTTTTCATAAAGTTATTAAATGAGAAGAATTCAGCAAACAGATTGAACCAGGATTTCACAAATTCATTTATTTGGTAAAGTCTCTCATGATGTCCTTCTAGGTAAAATATTGAAATATAGATGGTAGCAAAGAATTGGGGCTATTTGAGATTAGAGTATAAAAGTGGCTCTGTGTTCTGAGGAGGAATTATCAGGAGAGGCTCTTAATTCTTTCTATAAATATTTTTATCAGTTATCAGGATGAAGGCCTGCATGTCAAACTTTAAAATGTCACAAAGCTGGAAAAGAGAAGAAATCAAAAGGCCAAAAATATCAAAATTTTAAGTGATGCTAATAGCTTGAAACATAAGGCAGAATTGAAAAAAAAAACTTAATATAGTAAGTGAGGTCTTACATAAACCTATCACACAAGTATAGCATGAGGTGATTTGACTGACTCGGCAGCTGTTCACATCAACACTATAAAAAAAAAGTTTTCTAAATGTCTTAAAATATGAGACTTCTGGTCAATATAGAGTGGCCTGATATGGGTGTCCTAGGTTGGTTCCCCAGGAAGCAGACTGTGATGTGGAGGTTAGTAGACAAGCTGTTTCCCAGGGGAGCCCTGGCAATCAACCTCCCCAAAAGGGTGGGAAGGAAGCAGGAACAGGCAAAGAGGGAAATCAAGCTGTGATGCAGTTTCAGAGACTGCCATGATCAAGCTCATGGCGAGCTTGAGAACTAGAATGATTCTTCAGAATTGTCCTGAGTTGGGCCAACATGACCTGGCCTTTATGCTCTTGCATTAATCAGTCACTAGATGCAGGCTGCTCAGGAAAAGAAAGGAGCATGACCTTGGACAAGGGGGCTCCCTGCAGCTGAGGTAATCCCTGAAGGGGCTGACAGCTGAGCACTATCTACAGAGAGCACTGCCAGCAGCTGGGTCAACAAAACCATCAGTGAAGGAGTTTCTGAGCCATGCATCACAGTGTTCACCACAGTGGGAAACCCCAGTGTCTGCTCCAAACCCATTGAAATGCTGGGGGGAATATATTTTTTAAGATGTTTTTAATATATGGTTAAGCAAGTAAGGATGCCAAAAATAAAGAAAGAACAGACAGGCAAGGCACAAGAAACAGACATATGCCTGAAAATAATATGGTTTCAAGTCCATTGAGAAGGAAATTAAGACTTTAGACTGTATTCCTAGTCATCCACCAGAAACAAGAACCCCAAACTCATGCCATTTGTGAGTGTGTGGTCCACATTTTTACTAGCCCAACCCTAAAATGAGATAGCAACATAAAAATGGATCTAAAACTGGTTCTATGTAAAAAACTTCAGCAGAGGAAAAATTCAAAAACACCCCATGGGACTTTCCCACCCCTAGTGCACCTGAGATTCCCATGGTAAAAACACCAGATGAAGATGAGCTCACACATGAAATGAGGAGGATACAAGGGATAACTTCCAAATGCCACAATCTACAGAACTTAGACCATTCTGAAAGAGACAAAAATATAATATGTTTAAAATATTCGGAGACATAAAGGAAGAGTTAGGATCCAAAAAGCAAATAAACTGGAGAAAATAACGAATAGAAATTCTAGAAATTAAAAGCATAGACACTGAAATTTTCAAAATGTATTAAACACTGAAATTTTCAAAATGTATTAAACTGGAAAACTGATATGCAGACATTACTTGGGATGCAGCCCAGCAACATAAATGAATGGAAAATATGAAAGTCTCTGGTATGTTTAATACATCTTATAAGATATTTAAAAATCCTTTTCATCCATTAAATGTTTATTGAATACCTACAATGTGCCAGGCAGTGTGCTAGGCATTGAGAACACAATAATGACCAAGACAAAGGAACATTTACTCAAAAATTTTATGCTGTCTTCTCCAAAATGCAGTTTGCACTTTTCCCAGCCATGACATCTACAAAATTCGGTGAGTAAATGCAATGATAAAAAGTAAGAACTATTTGATAGTCTTGGGCGATGTTGACATGATGAGAAAAAAAAAATTTTCCCACTGTGCTTTTACTGGTTAACTATATCCTGAGTAATGTGATCCTTTCTGGAAATCACAATTTAACGTTGGATGTTGACAGACTACAGTCCAGACTCAAAAAGCAAGAATATAGAATAGCCTGGATCATATGTCATTTAAGAAAGAGTTGATGTGTGCTCTACCTAGGAAACAAGAAAATAAATGGGTACAAAACCCTCTAATACTTTTCAACCTAAAATATTATGATTCAGCCCAAGGCTTCTGTGTCAGAGTTTAAGTGTTTAGCTTTTTCTTCCCCCAGCCACATAGTTAGACTATCTTTCCCTGCTTTCCCCCTAGTCAGATGATGTCATATGACTGAGTTCTAGCCAGTGGAATGGGACAAGAAGTGCTGTCTGCCACTTCTAAACCTGGATGGACCTTATGAGCTTCACACATGCATTTATATCTTTTTCAGCATCTGCCAGCTTGGTGAAGAACACAATGACATTGAAAAACAGTGCTGAGATGGGCGGAGCAAGATGGTCGAATAGGAACAGCTCCAGTCTCCAACTCCCGGCGTGAGCGACACAGAAGACTGGTGATTTCTGCATTTTCAACTGAGGTACTGGGGTCATCTCACTGGGGAGTGCCAGACAATCGGTGCTGGTCAGGTGCTGCAGCCCGACCAGCGAGAGCTGAAGCAGGGCGAGGCATTGCCTCACCTGGGAAGCGCAAGGGGGAAGGGAATCCCTTTTCCTAGCCAGGCGAACTGAGACACACAACACCTGGAAAATCGGGTAATTCCCACCCCAATACTGCGCTTTAAGCAAACGGGCACACCAGGAGATTATACCCACACCTGGCCGGGAGGGTCCCACGGCCACGGAGCCTCCCTCATTGCTAGCACAGCAGTCTGCAATCTAACCGCAAAGCAGCAGCGAGACTGGGGGAGGGGCGCCCACCATTGCTGAGGCTTAAGTAGGTAAACAAAGCCGCTGGGAAGCTCGATCTGGGTGGAGCTCACAGCAGCTCAAGGAAACCTGCCTGTCTCTTTAGACTCCACCTCTGGGGACAGGGCGCAGCTAAAAAAACAACAGGGAAAGCAGCAGAGGCCTGTGCAGACCCGAATGACTCTGTCTGACAGCTTTGAAGAGAGCAGTGGATCTCCCAACACAGAGGTTGAGATCTGAGAATGGACAGACTGCCTGCTCAAGTGGGTCCCTGACCCCTGAGTAGCCTAACTGGGAGACATCCCCCACTAGGGGAAGTTTGACACCCCACACCTCACAGGGTGGAATACACCCCTGAGAGGAAGCTCCCAAAGTAAGAATCAGACAGGTACACTCGCTGTTCAGCAATATTCTATCTTCTGCAACTTCTGCTGCTGATACCCAGGCAAACAGGGTCTGGAGTGGACCTCAAGCAATCTCCAACAGACCTACAGCTGAGGGTCCTGAATATTAGAAGGAAAACTATCAAACAGGAAGAACACCTATACCAAAACCCCATCAGTACGTCACCATCATCAAAGACCAGAGGCAGATAAAACCACAAAGATGGGGAAGAAGCAGGGCAGAAAAGCTGGAAATTCAAAAAATAAGAGCGCATCTCCCCCTGCAAAGGAGCACAGCTCATCGCCAGCAACGGATCAAAGCTGGTCAGAGAATGACCTTGACGAGATGAGAGAAGAAGGCTTCAGTCCATCAAACATCTCAGAGCTAAAGGAGGAATTACGTACCCAGCGCAAAGAAACTAAAAATCTTGAAAAAAGAGTGGAAGAATTGATAGCTAGAATAATTAATGCAGAGAAGGTCATAAATGAAATGACAGAGATGAAAACCATGACACGAGAAATATGTGACAAATCCACAAGATTCAGTAACCGACTCGATCAACTGGAAGAAAGAGTATCAGCGATTGAGGATCAAATGAATGAAATGAAGCAAGAAGAGAAACCAAAAGAAAAAAGAAGAAAAAGAAATGAACAAAGCCTGCAAGAAGTATGGGATTATGTAAAAAGACCAAATCTACGTCTGATTGGGGTGCCTGAAAGTGAGGGGGGAAATGGAACCAAGTTGGAAAACACTCTTCAGGATATCATCCAGGAGAACTTCCCCAACCTAGTAGGGCAGGCCAACATTCAAATTCAGGAAATACAGAGAACACCACAAAGATACTCCTCGAGAAGAGCAACTCCAAGACACATAATTGCCAGATTCACCAAAGTTGAAATGAAGGAAAAAATCTTAAGGGCAGCCAGAGAGAAAGGTTGGGTTACCCACGAAGGGAAGCCCATCAGACTAACAGCAGACCTCTCGGCAGAAACTCTACAAGCCAGAAGAGAGTGGGGGCCAATATTCAACATTCCTAAAGAAAAGAATTTTCAACCCAGAATTTCATATCCAGCCAAACTAAGTTTCATCAGTGAAGGAGAAATAAAATCCTTTACAGATAAGCAAATGCTTAGAGATTTTGTCACCACCAGGCCTGCCTTACAAGAGACCCTGAAGGAAGCCCTAAACATGGAAAGGAACAACCGGTACCAGCCATTGCAAAAACATGCCAAAATGTAAAGACCATCGAGGCTAGGAAGAAACTGCATCAACTAACGAGCAAAATAACCAGTTAATATCATAATGGCAGGATCAAGTTCACACATAACAATATTAACCTTAAATGTTAATGGACTGAATGCTCCAATTAAAAGACACAGGCTGGCAAACTGGATAAAGAGTCAAGACCCATCAGTCTGCTGTATTCAGGAGACCCATCTCACATGCAGAGACATACATAGGCTCAAAATAAAGGGATGGAGGAAGATCTACCAAGCAAATGGAGAACAAAAAAAAGCAGGGGTTGCAATCCTTGTCTCTGATAAAACAGACTTTAAACCATCAAAGATCAAAAGAGACAAAGAAGGCCATTACATAATGGTAAAGGGATCAATTCAACAGGAAGAGCTAACTATCCTAAATATATATGCACCCAATACAGGAGCACCCAGATTCATAAAGCAAGTCCTTAGAGACTTACAAAGAGACTTAGACTCCCATACAATAATAATGGGAGACTTCAACACTCCACTGTCAACATTAGACAGATCAATGAGAAAGTTAACAAGGAGATCCAGGAATTGAACTCATCTCTGCACCAAGCGGACCTAATAGACATCTATAGAACTCTCCACCCCAAATCAACAGAATATACATTCTTCTCAGCACCACATCGCACTTATTCCAAAATTGACCACATAATTGGAAGTAAAGCACTCCTTAGCAAATGTAAAAGAACAGAAATTATAACAAACTGTCTCTCAGACCACAGTGCAATCAAACTAGAACTCAGGACTAAGAAACTCAATCAAAACCGCTCAACTACATGGAAACTGAACAACCTGCTCCTGAATGACTACTGGGTACATAACGAAATGAAGGCAGAAATAAAGATGTTCTTTGAAATCAATGAGAACAAAGATACAACATACCAGAATCTCTGAGACACATTTAAAGCAGTGTGTAGAGGGAAATTTATAGCACTAAATGCCCACAAGAGAAAGCTGGAAAGATCTAAAATTGACACTCTAACATCACAATTAAAAGAACTGGAGAAGCAAGAGCAAACACATTCAAAAGCTAGCAGAAGGCAAGAAATAACTAAGATCAGAGCAGAACTGAAGGAGATAGAGACACAAAAAACCCTCCAAAAAATCAATGAATCCAGGAGTTGGTGTTTTGAAAAGATCAACAAAATTGACAGACCGCTAGCAAGACTTATAAAGAAGAAAAGAGAGAGGAATCAAATAGATGCAATAAAAAAATGATAAAGGGGATATCACCACAGACCCCACAGAAATACAAACTACCATCAGAGAATACTATAAAAACCTCTACGCAAATCAATTAGAAGATCTAGAAGAAATGGATAATTTCCTGGACACTTACACTCTTCCAAGACTAAACCAGGAAGAAGTTGAATCCCTGAATAGACCAATAGCAGGCTCTGAAATTGAGGCAATAATTAATAGCCTACCCACCAAAAAAAGTCCAGGACCAGATGGATTCACAGCTGAATTCTACCAGAGGTACAAAGAGGAGCTGGTACCATTCCTTCTGAAACTATTCCAATCAATTGAAAAAGAGGGAATCCTCCCTAACTCATTTTATGAGGCCAACATCATCCTGATACCAAAGCCTGGCAGAGACACAACAAAAAAAGAACATTTTAGACCAATATCCCTGATGAACATCGATGCAAAAATCCTCAATAAAATACTGGCAAATCAGATTCAGCAGCACATCAAAAAGCTTATCCACCATGATCAAGTGGGCTTCATCCCTGGGATGCAAGGCTGCTTCAACATTCGCAAATCAATAAATGTAATCCAGCATATAAACAGAACCAAAGACAAGAACCACATGATTATCTCAATAGATGCAGAAAAGGCTTTTGACAAAATTCAACAGCCCTTCATGCTAAAAACGCTCAAGAAATTCGGTATTGATGGAACGTACCTCAAAATAATAAGAGCTATTTATGACAAACCCACAGCCAATATCATACTGAATGGGCAAAAACTGGAAAAATTCCCTTTGAAAACTGGCACAAGACAGGGATGCCCTCTCTCACCACTCCTATTCAACATAGTCTTGGAAGTTCTGGCTAGGGCAATCAGGCAAGAGAAAGAAATACAGGGTATCCAGTTAGGAAAAGAAGAAGTCAAATTGTCCCTGTTTGCAGATGACATGATTGTATATTTAGAAAACCCCATCGTCTCAGCCCAAAATCTCCTTAAGCTGATAAGCAACTTCAGCAAAGTCTCAGGATACAAAATCAATGTGCAAAAATCACAAGCATTCTTATACACCAGTAACAGACAAACAGAGAGCCAAATCATGAATGAACTTCCATTCACAATTGCTTCAAAGAGAATAAAATACCTAGGAATCCAACTTACAAGGGATGTAAAGGACCTCTTCAAGGAGAACTACAAACCACTGCTCAGTGAAATAAAAGAGGACACAAACAAATGGAAGAACATACCATGCTCATGGATAGGAAGAATCAATATCATGAAAATGGCCATACTGCCCAAGGTTATTTATAGATTCAATGCCATCCCCATCAAGCTACCAATGAGTTTCTTCACAGAACTGGAAAAAACGGCTTTAAAGTTCATATGGAACGAAAAAAGAGCCCGCATTGCCAAGACAATTCTAAGTCAAAAGAACAAAGCTGGAGGCATCACGCTACCTGACTTCAAACTATACTACAAAGCCACAGTAACCAAAACAGCATGGTACTGGTACCAAAACAGAGATATAGACCAATGGAACAGAACAGAGTCCTCAGAAATAATACCACACATCTACAGCCATCTGATCTTTGACAAACCTGAGAGAAACAAGAAATGGGGAAAGGATTCCCTATTTAATAAATGGTGCTGGGAAAATTGGCTAGCCATAAGTAGAAAGCTAAAACTGGATCCTTTCCTTACTCCTTATACAAAAATTAATTCAAGATGGATTAGAGACTTAAATGTAAGACCTAATACCATAAAAACCGTAGAAGAAAATCTAGGTAGTACCATTCAGGACATAGGCATGGGCAAGGACTTCATGTCTAAAACACCAAAAGCAACAGCAGCAAAAGCCAAAATTGATAAATGGGATATGATTAAACTAAGGAGCTTCTGCACAGCAAAAGAAACTACCATCAGAGTGAACAGGAAACCTACAGAATGGGAGAAAATTTTTGCAATCTACTCATCTGACAAAGGGCTAATATCCAGAATCTACAAAGAACTCAAACAAATTTACAAGATAAAAACAAACAACCCCATCAAAAAGTGGGCAAAGGATATGAACAGACATTTCTCAAAAGAAGACATTCATACAGCCAACAGACACTTGAAAAAATGCTCATCATCACTGGTCATCAGAGAAATGCAAATCCAAACCACAATGAGATACCATCTCACACCAGTTAGAATGGCAATCATTAAAAAGTCAGGAAACAACAGGTGCTGGAGAGGATGTGGAGAAATAGGAACACTTTTACACTGTTGGTGGGATTGTAAACTAGTTCAACCATTATGGAAAACAGTATGGCGATTCCTCAAGGATCTAGAACTAGATGTACCATATGACCCAGCCATCCCACTACTGGGTATATACCCAAAGGATTATAAATCATGCTGCTATAAAGACACATGCACACGTATGTTTATTGCGGCACTATTCACAATAGCAAAGACTTGGAATCAATCCAAATGTCCATCAGTGACAGACTGGATTAAGAAAATGTGGCACATATACACCATGGAATATTATGCAGCCATAAAAAAGGATGAGTTTGCGTCCTTTGTAGGGACATGGATGCAGCTGGAAACCATCATTCTTAGCAAACTATCACAAGAACAGAAAACCAAACACCGCATGTTCTCACTCATAGGTGGGAACTGAACAATGAGATCACTTGGACTCGGGAAGGGGAACATCACACACCAGGGCCTATCATGGGGAGGGGGGCGGGGGGAGGGATTGCATTGGGAGTTATACCTGATATAAATGATGAATTGAGGGGTACTGACGAGTTGATGGGTGCAGCACACCAACATGGCACAAGTATACATATGTAACAAACCTGCACGTTATGCACATGTACCCTAGAACTTAAAGTATAAAAAAAAAAAAAAAAAAAAGAAAGTAAAACAGTGCTGAAGTGGGTAAAGCTACAAGCTGGAAGAAGCTTTGATTCCTGAGTCACTGCATGGAGGAAAACCTCCATCAGTGAGGTACAGTTACTTTGGACATGATTGAGGAATACACTTTTATCCTATGTGAGTAATTACACATTTTTTAATAATAGATAGCATTACCTTAATGAATACAGGTTCTATTTCTTTTTCTTTTTCTTTTTTTCAGAGACAGGGTCTAGCTCTGACATTCAGAGTAGAGTGCAGTGATACAATCACAGCTCACTGAAGCCTCAATCTTCTGGGCTCAAGTAATCCCACCTCCGCCACCAGAATAGCTGGGACTAAAGGTGCACGTAGTCATGCCAGGCTAATTTTTTTTATTATTATTTTTAGTACAGATGAGGGTCTCACAATGTTGCCCAGGCTGGTCTTGAATTCCTGAACTTAACCAATCCTCCTGCCTCAGCCTCCCAAAGTGCTGGTATTACAGGCATGAGCCACTGTGCTTGGCCTAATATAGTTTATTTAAACAGGATTTCCCATCCAATTTTCACTCCCAGTTCCTGCCTAATTCATTCTAATAGAATTCTATTTACCTCAATTCTATTGTTCCTAGGGAGGCACTCCTGCAGGAGAAAAGCTATGTCCCAACCTGAAATTATATTTGTGATAGAGGTTGGTACATCATCATGTCACTGGTTCAGCTTCTGTCAAAGGAAAGGGATTTCTTACCCATTCACCTTCTCCAGAAATTAATCCAGGTGTTTGCTTCTCAACCAAGCTGAGTTACTTGAGGTCTCTTTCATGCTCATGTTTATATCCTCAAAATTGTCATAGTGTTAGGTATATAGCAGTTGATTGTTGATTGAATCAATAAAAAAAAGAGTTACAAATGTGAAGCTCTTTGAATCTTAATGAGAAAACCAAACAGCAGTATTTTACAAAAAAAGAAAAAACCCCACTGTGAGGTCTGTATGCAAACATAGAAAACACATTTCTATACAGGTTACATATGTCTACACACATGTTTGTATATAAAGGAAAACAGGTTGATTTCAAATCAGTTATTTCAACATATAAAACGAAGAGCTTCCTTTTCCATTCTCTTTACAAGATCAAAGCAACCTGAATGTGTAGCTATTTTTAAAATACACATAGGGTTCCCCTGAGCTAAATGGTCCCTCAATAAATTAGTAAATGAGTAATGATAATGAGATTACATTGGGAATAGCACATGCCAGAAAATCATAGTGCTCAGGAACAAAAAAAAAAAGCAACCAAGGCTTTTAGGAAATCTTAATCTTCTCCTACTGAACAAACACATCTGGCCAGCTCAAGGTCAAATACCTGATAGATCTCTGACTTTTACAAACAGAAATAAAAAATGCAGGCAATGCTCAAGGATAATGCACTCTTACCTTTCTCTGAGATCTGCTCCCTGTAATCAGAAATAAGAGAATGAGAAGAAAATATGGCCCTTTTTGTTATTTTCAGAGACAAAGAGAAAAAAGACAGTGTTTGCTAAATAGAAAGCATCTCATTATCGTGCACCTCAACCGATGCTCCAGAAACCTAAACCCATCCCCCTTGGCTAACATGCCTGTCTCCTGCACAGATCCCATTGCATAGTAGCTATGCACTTCAACATATGCCATCTTCTCCTCATGTAAGATCCGTGAGGACAGGAATCATTGTTGACCACACATTTGGTGCAAGGGACCTGGCACAATCTGAGGCTTTAGTAGGTGTTTATTAAATGCTTGTCAAATAATCTTGGAATTTTCCTAAAAGTATGAGGCTAAAGGTGATGAAATCTCTCCCCCGATTATAAGTAGAGTTGAAAGAACAGAACACAAAAATAAACCATAGTCACCCACTCTCTTTTCTGACTACAATGTAAGTTCCATGAAAACGGGAATGTTGTCTTATTTAGGGCCATGTCCCCAGAGTGCACTCAGTAAGTGCTTGCTGGGTAAGTGAATGACCTTGTTCATGTAATCCTTTCAGAAAATTTTATTCAATAACATAAGCCTTATCACAATGAATGCTTGACATTATCACTTCCCCAGTTTCCTTTGTATGCTTATAACTTGACAGCTGGCTTCCCATAATGTATTTACTTTCTACTGATGTTATAACAGATTCCCCAAATTTTGGCAGCTTAAAAGAACACTCCCTTATGATCTCACAGCTCCATAGGTCAGAAGTCCAGGTAGGCTCAGAGGCTCTGCTCTGATCTCAAAAGGCTGAAACCAATGTCAGCCAGGCTGGGCTCTGATCTGGAGGCTCTGGGGGAGAATCCACTTCCAGCCTCATTCAGGTGGTTGGTAGATTTCAGTTCCACATGGCTGTAGGACTGAGGTCCTCATGTCAGTGCTGACCGTTGACCAGGGTCCAGCTTCTGAGGTCACCCACATTCCCTGGCTGGTAACCCCCTTCATCTGCAAAGCCAGTGAATGAGAGGCTGAGGCTTCCTCACATTTCTGATCTCTTTGATCTCTCTTTCTGCCTCTTGTCTCCTGCTCCTGCCTTCTTCTTCTGACTTATTCTCCTGCCTTGCTCTTCAGCTTTTAAGGGTGTATGTGATTACATTGGGCCTATCTGGATGATCCAAGATAATCCCTCCATTTCAAGGTCAGCTGATGAACAACCTTAGTTTCATCTGCAAAATCCCTTCATAGAAGTACTGAGATTAGTGTTTGATTGAATAACCAGGGAGTAAGAATTTGGGGTATGTCTTTAGAACTCTACCTACCATACTAAGAGTGAGCAAACCAAAGATAGTGCCCAAAATGATAGCCGGTCTTTATGCAGCCCCATCTCAAAAGTGACATCCAATGTTTTTGCTGTATTCTAATTGCCAGAAGCAAGTCAATAAGCCCAGTCCACACCCAAGGAGAGGGGAATACACAAGGCCTTGAATACTAGGCATCAGAGATCACTGGGGACCATATTAGAAGCCGCCTACTACGGAAAGGAAAGGTCATTACATCTTACCATCTGGTTTGGCTATTAAAAGCATTTTTGTGATCATAAAAACACAAACTAAACATTAAGCTCAGCAAAATTGTCATAACATTATACCAAGAGGAAATGGTGATGGGCTAGAATAGAAAGGTGTTTGATAAAAGAAGCAAGAAGGAAGAAAGCTAAGCCTTCCTAGTCAATTGAGGGAAATCAATATAAAATACCTGAAAGTAGTAAATCAAGAAGTAGCACTAAGTATGTTATTTAGGGACAGGAAGGTGAAATGTCAATCATGTAAAAAAGATGAAAGTGCCTCTGGAATGGGGAAATGTCAGCAGGGGGTGTTGCTCATGAGGGTGGCTGTTTTTTATAATAAACCTTACAGGGTTCTTTGACTCTTTAAACCATGTATGCACACGACTTCTATTAAAATAATGGGAAAAAAACAAGAAAGGAGGGAGCAAATGCTTTCCACAGAAAACTGTGAAATGATTTGCATGCAGTGAAAACAATATAAAATATCTCTGAGATTGGAAAACATTGGCCCAAGAAACACAAAATAGGATGCAGATAATGAAGACAGATGCAGCGAGACAATGCAGTGAAACAGCAGCTGCCTGTCCAGCTGCACATTTAAGCCAGCTGACCCACCCCAACCTGGAGGCCTGTGACAAGTTGGTGGCCAGCAAGGCCAGTCCAGAATCCATCACTCTTTGCTGCCCCCCTTGTTTTTGAGTCTGGCTCAGCTGCTTCCTAAGGCTGGGTTTTATTTCTACATATCAGCCTAGCTTCCAGCCTTCCAAATATTTTTGATGTTAATTTTATAGTTTTCAGTTATTTGAGATATACTCAAATCTGTTCCTAAGCCAAACTCATTTCCACCGTAGGACCTCCACCCTGGTTCTTCTGCAGGAATGCACTGTGACTGGATCATCCTCTGGCAGCCTCTCCCTTGTTATTCATCTCATTCAAATGTTTCCTTCCCAGAGGAGGCTCTCTCTGACCATCCAAACGAAATGTGCGCTCTTCCATAGCCCACAGTTTATCACATCACTGATCTTATCTTATTCCTAGAATTTGTCATAATGCAAAATTATCTTGTTCTTTTATTTTTGTCTTCTTTATTTTATTAACTGTGGTATCCCTGAAGCCTGTATTATAAACGTGTGGCATATATCAGTTACCCAACAAATAATTGTTGAATAGAAAAATGGGATTAGGTAGTGTATTAGTTCGTTTTTACTGCAATAATGCTGCATAACAAATCACCCTAAAACTTGAGATCTTAAAACAGCAGGCATTTTTTTCCTTGCCCACGGATCTATGGGTCAACTTGAGTTTGGGTGATCTTGGAAGAGCTTGGCTGGCTTAGGTTGGGTTTAGCTCCAGGCTGTGGGTTGTGTTCAGTTCCACCACCATGTGTTTCCCTGTGCTTCTCACAGAAGAGGCTACCTGGGGCATGTTCTTCTCACAGGAGACCACTGGAAAGCAAAGAGGCAAACAGAAGCATGTCATGCTTCTTGGAGGCTTGACTGGGTCTGGCTATTACTTCCTTGCACTTTCCATTGGTCAAAGCAGTCACCTAACAAAGCCAAACATCAATGAGGTAGGAAAATATACTCTGACTACTATCATTTATGATTCTGACACTAAATTTAAAACATATGCAATATAGAGATAAAAATGTCCATATCTTTGCAGCTAATTAACCATTAAGTATGTAACAGAATATTAAAGCTATAAGAATTTGATCTTACTCAAGCACTTCATCTTTCAAATGAGAAAACAGACCCAGAAAAATGAGAGTGAGAGAATATTACAGAGTTTATGGTAAAAGGGGGGACACGTAACCCTATTAAAGAGGAGTGAAGAATTAGGATGAATAATTTAATCTGATCTGATTGAATGAATAAATAAATGAATTGGACTGAGGAAAAGGAACCAGCAGAGGAGAAATTAAAGGCACAAGAGAAAAAGCAAAGTCCTGAGAAAGGTAAGAGGGATGAGATGAAATGCACTGGTGGAATGGAAAGATCTTGTCCAAAGGGAGGAAAGAATGAGTAGGTGTGTGGACACACTAAGGAAGAAAAAATACAGTTGGAAGAGTTCAGGTCTGTGAGATAGAGTAAACACTTAAGGAACATACTCTACAATAAGAAGCCCAACAACTTACACTCAGGTATAACATGACTGGTCATGGGTTCCCAGATGCTAGAACTCATTGACAACCAGCTGTCCTCACTAGCATTGCAGGAGGGTTTTACTGTCTATGTCTACAGAGCACCAAAATGTATTCAACACAAAGTCAGCCAGTGTTAGTATCATTCCAAGAGTGTGACCTCAGTTTTCTCAGTGAAGTAGATGTAAGAGTCATTTGTTTAAAGTGAAGGTGACAAGGGTTGTATAGGTGGCTTGTGTCCACCATGATACAGGTTTGGAACAGGGAACTAGGAAAGAGGTGACCAAAAGCACTTCAGAACCTGACCACCAACACCAACAGAGGGCTGGCTGCACTAACATTAGACCATGAATGGGAGTAAGCAGTATCCATCTATGTGGTTGAGTGATTTCCTCCATTCAACCGTTTACAGAATGTTTCTTGTGGGCCATGAAAACCAGGTACAGTTCCTATTTCCAAGCAGATTATGGTCTAATAAATGCATGCCCAGAATGAGTTAATGACTAGAGAAAGGACTCTTATAATTCAGAATTAAAACTGAAAACTGGAACAGGGATTCATGCAAATGTAACCTTTCCATCTCATCTGTGTGTAGCAAATGTCACTGTCATTTAATTTTCTAATAAATTGCAGACATATACAGTGTTTAAATGCAAAGTTTAATGAAGTCAATAAAATATGAGCACGAAACAGTAGAATGTAAATTCCATTCCTGTCCTTTACTGCCTAATTGAGAGATAAATGTCATTTACTTTGAGATAATATTTTCACAAAAGCACTTAGAAGAGTTTCAGCTTCAGTATTCCAAAAGGATCACTGCTGGCCACTATTGTTTATGATTATAATACTATTTTTAAAAAAACATATATAGACAGAAACCTCCATATCATTGCTTCTGATTAAAGATTAAGTGTGAATGTCATAGAATAAGAAAACTGAAAAGAACTTAGCCCTAGTCCAACTGCCTCATCTACACTTAAGAAAAAAGAACTGAATAATTGAGATAAGTTTTTTTGCAAAGGGCATGCAACAAATTAGTGGCAGAACAGAAGTAAATCTCAGATCTCCTGATTCCCACCCCAGGGTCATTCTCCTGCAACAGGCTGTTTCCTTACCTATTCTTGGCTATCTCATTATACAGGGGTCCCAGATTGCCAAGACAAGCAGCTCTGAATAGATTGTTATGAATACATTTACGTCTCACCCCAACTATGGTTTTTAATCAACTAGAACTTAGTTCTAGATTAGTATAAAAATACTTTCTTTGGTCCATTCTTTTGAAATAATATTGAACTTTACTAAGTTACTTACCCTTTTATCTCACATATTTTATCATTTTCTTCTGTATTTATTTCTCCTGTAATCAGAGAACTTCCTACAAGCAAGTCTTCAAAGAGGATTTACATGTAGTAAGCCTGAGGTCATGTACATCTGAGAATATCTTTATTACATCCTAATACTTATAATTGTTTACATAAATATATCAAAAATATAACTTTTTTTAGCTGGACAACTCCATTATCTTGCATCCAGTGTTGTCATTAAGAAGTCTAATGTCAGCATGATTCTTATTCTTTTTATTATTATCATTATACTTTAAGTTCTAGGGTACTTGTGCACTACGTGCAGGTTTGTTACACATGTATACATGTGCCATGTTGGTGTGCTGCACCCATTAACTCGTCATTTACATTAGGTCTATCTCCTAATGCTATCCACTGTGGAATACTATGCAGCCATAAAAAAGGATGAGTTTATGTCCTTCGTAGGGACATGGGTGAAGCTGGAAACCATCATTCTGATTCTTAGTCTTTTTTAAGTGATATGATACTTCCCAGTGGAAACTAGAATTTTCTGTTTGCTTTTTATGTACTTAATGTCTATAATGTTTCAGGTGTTCTTTTGTTTGTTTTATCTTCTAACCTGTTCAGCACCCAATGATTTCTCTCAACCTGAAATTCAATCAAATTTTTGTTTATGCTTTTTACAAATATTTCTTTTCTTCCAGTTATTTATTTTTTTCCTTTCCAGGGGCACCTTTGATTTGCATGGTGTCACTTCCATTCCATCCTCCATATCACTTGTTTTCTCTTTTATATTTCTAATATTTGTATTACATTTTGATGCTTTTTGAAGGAGTTTCTTAACCTGATCTTATAGCAAACTAACTGTTCAGCTATATTGTAATACATTCATTTATGGAGTTCTTATTTCAATAGCCATATTTTCCTCACCCAATTTTTCCACTTGATTCTGCTTTTCTAATTCAATCAACAATATTCTTCTATATCTTTCTGAAAATATAAATTAGTAATGAATGCTTGACCTATTAAGGCCATGAATTTCATTGCATATGGTATAGCTTATTCACTTGGCAGTCTTTCTTAAAATTATTATTATGGTAAAAACACTTAACATGAATGTACTCTCTCAACAAATCTTTAAGTGTGTAAATATAGTACTGCTGACCCTAGGTACAGTGCTGATCAGCAGATCTCCAGAACTTACTCATCTTGCATAATTGAAACTGAAACTGTATACCTGTTGATTAGTAACTTCCCATTTCCCACTCGCACCACAACCTAGCAATCACTATTCCACTCTCTGATTCTACATGTTTGACTGTTTTAGATACCTCACATAAGTGGAATCATGCAGTATTTGTTCTTCTATGACTGGCTTACTTTATTTAGCATAACATCTTCAAGGTTCATCTATGTGGCATATTTCAGGATTTTTTTTTTAAGGATGAATAATATTAGCTTTATTTTTTTTTTTAAGGTTGGACAATAATTTTAAAAGGTGTATGTCTATCCATACCTTTTTTGTAGTGTTTCCTGTGAGCTCATATTTCCCTGGTTGGTAATATGAAATGGGAGACAGAGTCAAACTCTCATCCCTGGTTATCATGCCTCTCTTAATATGCTTAAACAAGAAGAGGACATGCCCCAAAGTGGAAGACCCTGGCTCTACAGCCTGACTCTGCCCATCATTATGTGCACACCTCCTACTCCCTGTCCGCAACGTGAGGTTCCTCTGTTGATTTTAATTTACTAGCCCTCAAATGGGAAGTGGGGTGTGGGGTGGAGTGATAAAATACCCAATACCAGCACCAATTTGCTGTCTACCAGTTCCTCACCACAGTGAGCACCAGCATGGCCCTGAGGTTGCTGTGGGATCCTGGCTGCACTGGGATAGAACTGATGGGGATTTGGGGTTTTTTGTTGTTGTTGCTTTTCGTTTTTTATTTTTTATTTTTTGAGACGGAGTCTCGCTCTATTGCCCAGGCTGGAGTACAGTGGCACAATCTCAGCTCACTGCAGCCTCCACCTCCAGGGTTCAAGAGATTCTCCTGCCTCAGCCTCTGGAGTAGCTGGGATTACAGGCATGCGCCACCATGCCCAGCTAATTTTTGTATTTTTAGTAGAGATAGGGTTTTGCCACGTTGGCCAGGCTGGTCTTGAACTCCTGACCTCAGGTGATCTGCCCACCCCGGCCTCCCATAGTGCTGGGATTACAGGCGTGAGCCCCCAGACCCGGCCAGGATTTTTGGTTTTAATGTTTGCTTTTGTTTGGCTTTCTAAAAAAAAAAAATCCACTGGTGGAGGGACAAGCATAGGTCCTCAAATAATGGAAGGAATAATGGAAAGAATAATGGAAGACTGGAAATGGGAAGAAAACCTAGCTCTCTAACTCCTCCCCTTTATCCTTAGATCCTGGTGCCTCTCCTACCACAGCTACTGTTTTCTCCCATGTGAGGACACAAGCACTTTGTCTCCTCAGAGCCATCCCAATTTTTAATGTTAAATGCTCAAATCCATACACTTTCCTGTTACTTCTATGGCATTTCTGCAGTTGAGTTTGGGAGAAAGAACTATTAGTAAGCATTTTTATCTTTTTTTTTTTTTTTTTCTCTACTTTGAGTGAGTCCTTACAAAATGTATGCCACGTTCCTGAATATGAACTTGGTTCCAAATTTTCTGAATATTTTTAATTGCATCTGATATGACTTTTGTCTTTAAAAGCTTTCATTTTTTTACTTCTATGTCTTTCCTGATGTTTGGCAAATTGCTATTTAACATTTTTTGTTATCTTAAAGTTTATTGTGTTTCAAAAGAGATGTCTAAACGTTGCAGAACTTTCCCCTCAGTTCAGCTAAAACCGGCTCTTGTCACATGACCAGGAAAGGTTAGGCTTGCAGACACACAGAAGGGTGAGGAAAACGGAATGTATTGGGGGAAAAGGAAAAAGAAAAAACGCTCACCAAAGCAAGAGTCCTGCCAGCAGGTTTCCCGCCTCACAGATCGAAGCCCAGGTCGCCACACACGAACAGGCTCCTCCCCGCTGCAAATGGCGTCAACTTCCACCCCGTCCTACCGGCGCGCAGGAGTGCGTTATTCAGAATCAGTCGGGAAAGGGCGGGCTTCATCTGGGCCCAGCTGTCCGGTTTTTCAGCCTTCAGGCTGTTTTAGGCTTGAAGGCGAGGTTTTGCCGGGGACGCTTGGATGCCTCCTGCCTCTATCATAAGCGTAAACCATAGATTTGGAGGAATGCATGATGAGTCAGAAAAGCCTTCCCATTCTGGGATCCAGTTGAGATTCTCTGCTGGGCTAGGAAGAGAGGGTCTGAGAGAAACAAGATTCCTGTAGAACTTGTGGGTCCATTGCAAAAAGAAGCTTGGTGAAGAAATGCTAAACTCCCAAACAGGACTAAAGAGTGTAAGAGGGGAACCCAGATCCCTGGGAGACACAGACTTCGGAGGTGAAAGTCTGGGTGCTGTGTCTGCAAAGACTGGCCCACAGCTGCCTCACAGAGTGTCCCTTGCTCTGGTGGAGTCTGAGAGCAGCTGAGAAATCCTGGGCAGCCAAGATTGCCATGGAAATTGTCAGGGTCCTAGGTGCTCCCACAGAGTGCCTGGTGGCTTGATGGACTGAGAGCTGCAGATTCAATTCTTTGGCACCCGAAGGGTTGTAGAAGAAATGAGGAGATTCTAGGAACCTGAAAAATAGCTTTCAGTTAGAAACATGTGATAATTAGCAACCATAATAGACTAATTACAGGCAATGAAACGTGAATGAGGATTACTGACAAATGTTGGTCTTTCTAGAAGACAAGCCTCGGTACAGCATGACACTCCCATCCCCCAATTCTGGGGAGAAAGACAGGGCATCCCAAATCAACTGAAACTAAGCACTACAGTTTCAGTAATATGAAGACTCACAATAGAATTTTTTTTTCTGTTCTAGAAACTCACGTTTCTTCCATCTCATGACTTGTGGTCAGAAATTACCTTATGTGGCTTCAATAGGGCATTCTCTATTAACCATGGTAAGCAGTCTGCTCAGTCCCCAAAGCATTGGTTCATGTCTGCCACAAATGGGAAGCCCCTCCTTACACCTCGCATAACTTCATCTTCTAATGCCTGAGTATTGCAAGTGAGCTGGTAAGAGTCTTCCCTTCACTTGAATCCTAATGTAACCATGATTAAACAATCTGCACCATGTGAAAACTCTGCTTTTATTTCTGTATAATCACCCGTGTAACTCTACTAGAGTCTTCTATATTATACCAAAATGAGAAGAACAAGTCTTATTAAAAGATATAATTCAGCACTGAATCTAAAACCACCACAGAGTGATGCCTGTCAGTTTGACAAAGCATTTAAACCCTTAGTGGGTTTAATGGCAAGCAATGGCAAATCTCTCAAGGTTTGTAGCAGTGGCTGTCAAGTTGCACATGTTTTTGCATGTAAAGGTCATTTTATTTCTGCCTTAACTATTATATAATAATTAACATTTTTGTCACTTCCTTTATTTGACATTTTGCATATACTTTACATACATTAATTCATTTAACCTTTACAAAAATCTATGAGCTAAGGACTGTTATCCCCATTGACAGCTCAGGAATCTAAT
The DNA here is from genome assembly GCF_007565055.1 of Rhinopithecus roxellana. NCBI lineage: Eukaryota > Metazoa > Chordata > Mammalia > Primates > Cercopithecidae > Rhinopithecus > Rhinopithecus roxellana. The sequence continues at coordinate 127,914,035 of NC_044563.1, read as the reverse complement.
GGCAACGGGCTCAAGGCAACCTACCCAGGTCTACAGGTTTCCCAAGCCTATTCTTAACCATTCAGCTATTCTAGCAGCCCAGTAGGTCTTTTCTCCCCAGTGCAAACTGTCCCAACAAATGTAATTAAAAAGCAAAATATCTGGTCATTTAGGGACACCATCCATGAAAATGTATTTCTAATTCAGGAAGAGGAGGCGGGGGAGGGCACTCTCTACTAACCATGGTAGGCAATCTGTTCAGTCCCCAAAGCATAAAGTTTGATTTTTCTTTTTATCTGGCGTTTATGTTCAAGGGAATATAAATGTCAGGAATCAAGCATTCCCTCTGGATGGTGGAGTAATAAATAACTTTCATGCCATTTTGCACAGATGCTGTGACTAAATTGAGATCAGAAAAGATATAGACAACTATAGCAGCAAACTGATGAGGAATCTATTTTTAAAAGCAACTGTTAAATTAGAAAGATTTTTCAAAAAGAAAAGCTCAGAAGGAAATAATTTGGGCACAATTCTAAGAAATTCAAAGGAGATTCAAAGCTAGAATGAATGAACAATCCACTCAGCCCAAAAAGGGCTGAGATAATCATTTCCCAGTTCTAAATATAATTCTGAATATTTTTGAGACATGAGGCAAAGGAAAGTTTTATACCTTGGAAGGCTTAAAGTATTAATGGGAATAATGGTAAATATTTCTGAAATAATAAAAACCTTGTGCTCTAAATAAAATATAAAGGGGAGTATCACATCTCTGTCTTTTGGGAAACATATCTAAAACCAACATATAAATATTCATCATAAGTTGACTCAATTTAATTCCTTTAGCAAAAATTTCAAACCACTTCAGCTCAGTGATACCTTTCTTGGATATTTTTCCTAAGGAATAATACAAAAATGTCAATAACAACAAATATTCAGTGAAGCATTATTTTGTAATAGCAATATATTAGAAATAAAACCAGAAAAGGGAACTAATAATATAAAGAAAACAATTATTATTCAGGTATAATATGGGTACTTTACTTATGTTATTGTATTTAATAGTAATAATCAAGATATACTTTTCCCAATGAGCAAATAAGTTCAAAGTAGTTAGGTTACCAAAGATTAAACAGTTGGTTAATAAAGGAACAAAGCATAATCTAAACAACATCTAATAAATGGTTGGTTAATTATATACACCAATTTAGTATTTTTTCATAAAGTCGTTAAAACTAATAGTTCTGAAGACCATAGAACAGAATGAACAATGCTTAAGATGTAATATTTAGTTGAATATGTACACACGCATACACACACACACTTAAATGTCTCTGTGCTATAATTAAATATGTAAAATTATATTTACAAATAGACAATGCATAGAACATGAAGACAGATGATATTTGTTATGGTAGTGGCATTGTGAATGGCTTTCCTTAATTATAAAATTCCCACTGTTCATTCATTATTCAGGAAATACTTATGGAGAGCCTACATCAATGAACAAAAAGTCCCTGTCCTTGTGGTGATCATTTTATAGTAAGCGAGACAAATAATAAATGAATTAATGAATTAATATAGTACATGAAATCAATTAATGATGAATTCTATAAAGAAAAAAATGAAGGAGAGTACAAGGATAAAAATATATAGGGTGTGTATTTAGAAACCTTGGTCAAAGACGGTCTTCCTGAAAAGATATTTGCATAGTAAAGTAAGACTGAGTAAGCCACACAGATATATGAAAAAGCATCACAGGCAGGAGAAATAGCATGTGCAAAGGCCCTGGGGCTGAAATGGGATACCAAAGAGACAGTATAAAGATGGGGCAAGTTCACATAGAAAGTGAAAACAGGGTAAGAAAAAGGGTCACAAAATATGCCTATACTCTAATAATTATGTTTAGAAGCACAGAAAAAAAGACAGTAAAATAAAAACTACAATATGTTGGTGATGAGTTATCTTGGCGTAATGTGATTTTTAAGAGTATTAATTCCTAAACCAGATTGTCTGGGTTCAGATCTCAGTTTTGTAACCTCGGGGAATTTGCATAGGCTTTCTGTGCCTCATCTGTAAAGCAAGGATAATAATCATAGTACCTTTAGCGTCGTTGAGAGGTATGGAAGGCAGAGTAAGATTCCCATAATGTCCATATCCTAATCCCTGGAACCTGTATGTTACCTCACATAGGAAAGGAGATTTAAGTTTGCAGATGGAATTAAGGTTGCTAATTCGCTAACCTTAAAATAGGAAAATTATCTGAGGTTATTTAGCTGGGCCCAATATAATCAAAAGGATCCTTAAAAGTGAAAGGAGAGAGAAAGGGGGAGTCAGAGAAAAAGAGGTGATCACAGAAGCAGTGTCTGGCTTTGGGTATGGAGAGAGGAGACATGAGCCAAGAAACGTGGGCGGCCTCTTGAAGGTGAACAAGGTAAGGAAATATTCTTTCCTGGGGCCTCCAGTAGGAAAAGAAAAAATGTAGTCATGCTGACACCTTGATTTTAGCCCAGTGAGACCACGTTGGGCTTCTGAACTACAGAATTGTAAGATGATAAAAATGTGTTGTTGCAATCCACTAAATTTGTGGTAATTTAGCAGAGCAGTAACAGAAAAGTAATATAAGAAAATTAAGTGAGTTTTTGTGAGCAAAATAGTTAGAATCATTCCTGGTGCGTGGTGAGCATTCTATAAGCTGTTATAATATTCAGATGGCATTTTCTACCATGTTTTCCAATAAACAATAAATATTTATTTGTTAAATTTAAAAAAATAAAAGGGGACAGATTACTTAAAAGGGGAAGACTTTATCATCAGTGTTACTAATACATGAAAGATGAATTTTAATTGCAGAAAGACTAAATTAATCAAAATATAAAATAAAAATGAAATGGAAAAAAACCTGTTCCCTATATTAAAAATACCTTTTGTTTTTAAGATATGTTCTTCAGTTGCTAACAAAATACTGACAAGTGGCTGGGACTGGAGTAGATTAAAAGAGGTTTTATTTTGGATGTGTGATTTATAGACTATGAGGAAAACCGTGAATCCATTTAGAATCCAGATGTAGGTCAGTAATCTGAAGCATGGAGTCCAATAAGTTCCTTTACAGACAAGAATCATAAAAGCTTGGAATTTCACTCCTAGTAAAAGCCTCTAGGAATTTGTGAATTTCGTTTTCATTCCAACAGGAAAGTGACAAATCAAACTGTAGCAAGTCAACCGAGAGCACCCCCTCCCTTAATTCTTGGCTCCATCAGGTCTTCAGGGCACTCAAAAATTTCAGTTCCATCCAAACACTTAGCGAGCATCTCCCATATGTATGGCCAGATCCTGTGTTAAGTAACATTGAACTTAAATACAGTCAGTATATAATCTGTAACTTTTATGGTCAAAAAAACAGTCTCACTATTTTTAAAAATTGGAACATTTACTACTCATGCTCATTTTTTTATTCAAAAATATTTATTGAATGTCCTTCTGAACATACTAAGATATGAAATACTTTCAAATAAACTGCAAGGTTTCTCAAATAGTTTGTAGAAAGGGAACAGGAAACTTTGTAGCTTTTCTACTTTACTACTTTGGAATCATTTTTAGATATCTAATTATTTAGATGTTTGGCAAAAAAGTCAGAATATTTATAATTCCATGAGAATTATGTAACAAGATGTTTGTCAAGATGTTAGATTTTAAAGGAGTACATTTGCTTTCTTAATTTGTTTTTATTAAAATAATGCACAAAAAAGCAAATACCTGCCGCTTTCTCAATTCCAGCTCCCCAGAATCAGCCACTTTCGATATTTCTGTCTGTTTCTTCTGGTGTTTACTTCCATATTTCTAAATTGTTTATTTATATTTTTCCTTTATGATTTTAAAAGTTTAATTGAGAGCTATTAATTTGTAATATGTAAGATGAGAATCTAACTCTCACAACCATGCCCCTCACCTTCTTACACACAAATAAATGTGTAAATTCACCTTTTTCTAGTCTTCTAAAATTACTATATCACCCTTTTTGGTTTAATCAATGTTTACTGTTCAGATTTTATCAATATGTAGGAATAATGCAGAGTAAATCAATACAGTGTATTGTAGCTTAATTTTCTTTCTTCTATAACATCTTGCTCTCTAGAATTAATAATTTCCTCATTTAGTCAAATTGTTTGGTTTACTACGCAACTGTCACTCCCTCCCCAACTCTGACAAAGCTGAGTTCCAGCACAACTGAAAACCCAACAGTTTTGCTTTTTACATTTTTTTCTTGCAAACATCCCTGCTGGAGCCTTCTTTCCTCATGCTCTGAACAGGACCAGTTGCTCTGGAGGTCTGCCACACCACATTTGTCCTAGGCTTTTCTTTCCGTTATCCTGGAAATTGTCTTTATCTTGTTTCCATGTTAAAATCTCTGTTTCCAAGACACCTTGACTTCTTCTCTTGGAAGATGTCATAACTTTAGGGAAGCACAGTTTTCAGGAGCTTCTTGAGAAGGATCCTTGGGACCTAAAATTGTCAAGAACTTGCAGGTCCAAAAACATCTTTCTACCCTCATGTTTGCTAATTTGGCTTGATATAAAATTCTGATTTATAAATCCAGTGTCTTCTAGCTTCCTATATTGCTTGCTGAAGTCTAATCTTACTCTGATTCTCAATCATTTGTATGTAATGACCCCTCCCTCTATCCCTCTGTCCCTCCAACCCAGACCCCTGGAGGTTTTTAGATTTTTCCTTTATTTCAGGTGTCCTAAAATTTTTATGGTGATATGCCTTGTTTTAGTTTTCGTTTGTGTTTTTCATCTCCATTTTTCTGGTCAATCTTTCAGCCTTTTCTTTGAAACTTAATTCCCATAGTTCTGGGAAATAATTTTAGAAAAGATCCTCAATAATATTTTTTCTTGATTTCTTCTGGTCCCTCTCTTCGGAACTTCTGTTAACTTCTGTTATCATATCTTTTGGCACCCTTCAACTGATCCTTACTTTTCTTGTCTTTTCTCATCACTTTTGGGAGATATATTTTGAAATATTTTCTCAACTTTATTTTTCAAGCTGTCCACTAAATTTTTAGTTTCTGCTATCACTTTTTAATATCTAAGATCTTTCTTTTTAAATCAATCTATTCTTTTTTATTCGTATTTTGTGTTTCTAAGCATATTTAAAAGCTTCATCGCTTTTATTTTTTTCTGTTTGTTCAGTGCATTGTTAGAGTCTTTCCTCAAACATTTGATGACTTGTGGATACCTCATTGGAAATTAAGTAGCTCTGTGTGGGACTTACTGATAGGCTTCACTGCAAGATGGTCAGGTATGGACACAGTTGTCTTTTTGATGGACCATAAAAGTAGTCTCCATAGCACTTCTTCCTTGTGCAAGTTATGCTTCCCAAATGAAAATCTTCCGGGTTCATTGCTTAGGATAAAGGAAATGGTTTTACAAGTTTCATGGATAGTGTTCAGGAAGCTGAGTGGGGTTAGGTTGGAGATCTCATTTCCAATATGCATATTTACATGTAACATTCTTTGTTTCCAATAAAAGGACTCCTCTAACTTACCTGCAGTTGTGTGCAGCTTCTCCCATTTGAGAACCTGTGTGCTTTTATCTAGAGAGACTGTGTTTACTAGCTTGTGTTTACTATCTGCAGTATGTGATTCATTCTCTCTAGAGTGAACCTCAAATCCCTGGCCAGAGTATGGGGGGACTGTGGCCCTAGGGAAGAAGATCTGGGGATTTAATCACTAATATTTATAAATATTTTCAACCTATCCATCTTTTTAAGCCCCATCCTGAGTCTCCTACTTTTCCAGATACCCATGGTCCCAAATTCCTGTGCCTTCCTCAAGTTCTGCAGGATCAATCAGTTTGCTTTCATTGGCTTTTCATACTACAGGCTTGGATCTCTGATCTTTCAGGCCACTTAAGTCAGTTACTTTTAGTTCTTCCAAGTTTCTACCTCCAAATTTAAAACAATTATTTGTCTGTTACAAGTTTATGCCTTTATGTCCTTGTTAATTTATGCCTCCTAAAATTTCTTTTATTGTCATTCTAGTGAGACTTGGGGGAGGAAACAGAAGAAAACATGTGTGTTTATTCTGCCATGTTTATCTGAAACAATCTCTTTTATTTTATAAAATACTTCAATATTCTTTATTATTTTCATAATAATATTTAGAGATTTTGTAAATATGAAGCATTTTCTTAAGTAACTATATTGTGATTGCAAGTAGAAGCATCCTTAGATGCCCGTATTCTTCATTTTCAATATGTGGTAGTTAAAAGCATAAAAACTGGAAATTAACAGACATAGAATAGAATTATGGTATAGCCACTTACTGTTTGTGTTATGTTAGGCAAGTTATTTAACTTTGTAGCTTTTTGCTTCATTTTCTATAAATTGGGACTAATAATGACATCTATCACATAGTACAGATTAACTGAGATAATTCATGTAAACCTTTCAGAACATAGTAAGATGCCAGATGATAATTTTAAATGTCCTATAACAACTTTCTGCTTTTACAGGGCAAAGATACAAACCCTTTCTTCTTTCTCTTTTTTTTTTTTTTTTTTTTTTGTTGTTCCAGGTTTATTGAAAATATTACAACGTTTCAGAAAGATTCAAACAGTTCCATGTGGTGAATAGTCCAATCTCCAGGTCACTTGCCTACAGCTGGGATGAATTTCCCAAAGTCCAAAAGCTTCAGCATTTCTCCAGTGTCAACATCCACTTCAATGATCTCCTAATCCAAGGCTGAGACCTCAGGAGCATGATTATCTCTCCTTTCTCTCTTCTCCTCCTGCATCTTGATGGAAATACCTCTTACTGGGCCCCTATGAATCTGCTTCTTCAGATGCATGACTCAGCCTGCTATCTTGTTGTAGAGCTTCTTGCTGAGGATAATAACAGTCTTCACTCACATGCTTGTTCATGTGGAAATCATTACCCAGGTGCATGTAATACTTTTCTATGATGACCCGGGCTACCTTCTTCATTGTTTTGGTGTGAAGGCTGCCCATCTTGGCAGGTCCTTGGTAAAAGAGGCCAAACTCTTTATACTCAAAAATTTACTTTGTTCATCTTACAGCCTTTTACTTCTAAATATAGTTTCATCAGTAACATTCTTACAATTATATTCATTTATTATTAACCCTCATTTTGAACAGCAAATTCACTTTACTATCATACTAAGGCAATCAATGACATAATTTTGCAGTGATTAGAGGATGGGATTTTGCAGTGATTAAATAGAGGATGGGAAGAACATTAAGAGGGGAAAGAACAAATTGGTAAATTTTAACCTTAGGAGGTAGAATGCTCAGCAAGAGGCCTGGGATACATAGCTTTCAGGGTTCAGTTATGAATTCAATTATGCACCTCATAATTCTTCATCTAAATCATTAGCTTATAGTCTCAATTGTCATCAGACACAGCAGGCATTTGGAACTTAGGTGTTTTGGAGAGAAGAATAGACATGATCTTTCCATTTGGCCAGCATCAGAATCCCTTCCTTTACTTAGGAAATTCCCAAGGCATAAGACAGAACCTATTTCTTGTTGTAGAAGCTGATTTTCCCTGATACTGTTATACTTTACCCAGGCTGGCTTGCAAGTAAGGCAAAGGCCCATGTCCTAGGCTCTACCAAATAGACACATACACTCCGGTCTTTGAATTGAGCAATAAGGATGAAAAACTAAACAAAACGAAATACCACAAACAACTGCTGCTGGTGGCAACAATAGGATGACCAAGTCTGTAAAGTTTCAGTGGCAACCATGCCAGTGCTAGCACCCGGCACCCAGTGTCTGGCAGTGTAGACAGGACCAGCTGCAGCATTTCATGCTCTGTGGAAGCAGCGATGTTGTCCTTACAAGAATGGATGGATAATGTGACTAGCCAGGGCATTTCTCCTGGCTGTACAGCTTCAAGCTAGCTCTCCGTCATCACTACTGATTCCATCCGCTTCACAGCGTCCTTTCCCCACCACCATTTCTGATTTATTATCTGGTACATTTGGAAACTGATCACATTAAACTGCAAAATAGCAAGTGTCTAAAATTTTTACATAAAACATGAATTACCTCTAGTTCCAAACTCATGAATTTATTAGTGTCCCTTTCAATCAAATATAAAAATAAATTATTTTTAGGAAAGAAAGCAGCTGCCATATCCCATTCTCAGAACACATCATTTAATTATCTTGGTCATAAATATTTCCAAGATGAGAATTTATATGTTTCCCTCCCATAGTTTCTGATGATCAAAAACCCTTTGTGTTCTTTATTGAAAGGGTCTGGTCTTGCGGCTGTTGGTTTGTCCCATCCAACGTTCATCATCTTCAGCTTTGCTTCTAAAGACATTTCCTCTCGTTCACTAAAAGCTGCTGCTTCTGAACACAGTTCTGGAATGATAGAACAGTCTCTAGACTTCCTTGGTCCTAATGTGATGGATATGACTAAGGCTTCCTTTGTTGTAGGACTGCCTGTGGCAAATTCAAACTTAATGGTCTTTATAAACTTCACCGGAAAGTCTCCACTTCTTCTTCAGTTGGTTGCTTCTCAGTTCTATGACTGCAACATTTTTCTCCATTACTAGGGAAATTCACCCTTGTTTTTATAAATTTATTTGCATCTTCTTCAGGTTTTAGTGAAGTTGAAACAACTGAACCAACATGAGCTATTTTTACTAAGAAGATTAATGGGAACAATGGCTTCAGAAAACATTATTATAAGGAAGTTACCTCTGCAGTTCTCACCTCCTAATGCAACAATACTGTCCCACCATTAGAAAGTATAAACAGAAATTGAAATTGCATGGTAAGAGAAGCACTGTGAATGAACTCTGGTCACCCCAGCTCACTGCGTTTTCTCTAGCTTCTCCTCTCTTACCATCCCATCACCATTTTCCTCACCACGTCCTCTTTATCAGCCTCACTAACTCTCTTAAATACAGTTCGTTGCTCACATCAACCAGTTGGTCTCAGTGTAGCACTACGAACCCTTATTGATATGATGGAGATGATGAAAGAACTGGAACTATACTACCAGCTTCTTACAAAAAAATTTTACTTCCAAAAATGACTTGCTCAATATTTTTCACAGAACAAATATGTTTCCAAATTAATATGAAGCTTGGTTTCCAGCTTCATAAGAACAATCTTTCCTACTTTCAGGACCTTCTAATGTGATCTCCTCATTAGATCTGTGAAAACACCACTTTTCTGAAAGGACTAACTCTATCATAAGTGTACTTTGCTTTTTAACATCAATTTATTATTTCATTATTCTAGATTTATGTGAACACAACACAGTGAACTATTTGAACGGACATTATAATGCAATACTAAGAGAAATATTAACAAGATATAAGTAAAGCATTTAATCCACTGCCTGACATACAGGCAGTACCTACTATCTTTTAGATTTCTTATCATGAACATACATGTAAAGTGCTATGCAACTGCCCTTAATGGTCATATTAAGTTCTTAGGGGAAAAACTAAATTCTTCTCATCATTTAAGACTCAGAATTGTTGTCTCTTTTACCAGAAAGCCTTCCCTGATCTTCTCAGGCTGGATTAGGCACCCATACTTCGTGTTTCTATAACCTTGTACATAGGTCTTTCTTTACACATAACCAAAAGATATTACAGTCATGTATTATGTACCTGGTTTCCCCATGAGGCTGTGAACATCTTAATAGCATACAGTGTCTAGTGCACAGGCAGCACTCAGTAACATTTTGATGGATGATTGAATGCACTCCAGAATAGAAACAGAAGAGAGCTTGTTGCATCCAGGGAGTTGCACATGGTTCTGCTGACTGTGGCATTAATTTCAGAGAGTGTAGATGGTGTTCACCATACATGGATGGTGACATAAACCATGCAAAAGAGCTTGGGTTTTATCCTGAGGCCAGAGATTTCTTTTCCAAAAGGAAGGGATAATGATCACATTGGTGTTTTTGAAAATTCATTCCGGGTCGCAGTACAGAGAAGAGATGAAAGGAGACAGGACTCTAGGAGAGGCTGGAAAGTTGCTTTAGTATCTCATTCTCAAGAAAGACACTGGAGTCAAAATGATAAAATCGTCAATGGAAAGAGATTAATTACAGAGATATTGAATAGGTAAATTTGACAGAACTTGATGACCCATTAAATATTGAGGGAAGAGGAATCAAGGATATCTCTAAGTTTAAAGTTTAGGAAACTGAGCAAATAGTGCAGAGAGAAGAGAGCAGGTAGCCTTAGGAGGGAAGGTTGCTATTTTAGAACCATCATGTTTGGGAGGCCTCAGGAACATGTCAGTAACCAAGTCCAGTAATTGGTTATCTAGGTTTGCAGATCAAAAGATAATGTTAGGATAGGGGTATCAAATTAAATTCTAAAATCTAATTTAATTTAATCTAATCTAATCTAAAATTCAAGTAATATACAGGCTGAAAGTTATGATACTCTGTAGAATACCAGGAAATATAAAAAATAAGCCTACCGATAATAAAGTGTTTAAAAATTAAATAGATACTAGCTTATGTGATATTAAACAAGTAGCACCAGACAGAAACAATTTTAAAATACATACGTGGGAGAAAAATGTATTATTCTACCCATCAGCTTATTTTTTTTCATGAAATCTGGGAAAAGTTCAACATTGCTTTATCTTAACAACCACTGCACGCTACATAAGTTCATATAAGACCACTATACTAAAAGTACTGGAATGCGAATGTTGACAAGCTCACTTTAATTTTTTAATAAAAACCTTATTTCTAAAGTAAATAGATGTTAAGAGTGCCTGTCTATGTTTCCAAATGGCTGAAGGTAACAACTTACTTTATATGCACCCCAAAATCATCTTCACTAGTTTTATTTCAATGGTCAATATTTAATAATTTTAAAAGCATCCAACCAACTAATAGTTCTTTTTTGAACTCTGGTTTCACGATTATTTCAAAAGGAAAGGATGCTAAAAGCATTTTCTTCCTCATAGCCACTCTTTGCATGCCACTTATGAAAAGAACCACTATTAAGACTATATGTGAGCTGAAGGCAACATCACTGTCTCATGTATAGTAGTGGACATACACCCTTGCCAGTCATTGAAACTTGTCAAAAGATATGCTTCAAAAAATCCACTAAGTCATATATTTAACATGCATACAAATTAACTGGGGTGCCTGACCAGTTCCCTTCCTTGCGCTGTATTTCACATAAACATGGAGTTCTGGATGCATCACGATGCCTCAGAAGGCTCCGTAGTGAACATGCTTTCCCACTGGCCTATAAAAGAACAGGCTCTTCTCATTGTTAACTGAGATTTGCAAAGCAATGTGCTTGAAACCAAAGTAATCTTATTCTGCTGTCCTTAACGATTGGGCCTCAAATCACAGGCCTATGCCAAGGGCAAGGGCAGCCTGTTAGGGATGCTTTGTGACAGATGGAAAACAATCAACCCCCAAATCAGAGCAATCTCTGCCCTAAAATGTGAAAGGCCAAGTATCAAATGGAGAAAATTCAAATACAAGTAAGATTCTAACTAAGTTACTAAAAAGTCTAACTTAGACCAAAGCATAAACATGGAGCAGATTCTTGGGGCAAAATCAATTTCATTTGAATAGCCCAGGATATGGAAGACTCTTAATTCTATTTTCTGGTTCCAGCAACTAGTCTTTCTTATTGGAAGAGTTTGCTCTTCATATCTTGTGAAATGCAAACCCACTGAGGTGCCTGCTTGTACTTGCACCTAAACTTAGCCCTCTGTGTTCTTTCACTCTCAGGACAATGTCATGCAATTAGAAAACTCTGGCCTGGTACAGTTTGTATATTCACTGGGAAAGTCTGTTCACTGGGCACTTCTAAGAGGAGAATTGAACTGGATGGTCTTTATATGAGTCTATTTGATGAGGCAGCAGATTCAGATCTGCTTCCTGTCTGAAGAGTGTGGTGTAGTAGGTAGAATATTGCCCACCCCCACAGACCCGAAAGTTGTCCACTGCCTAATTCCTCAAATCTATGAATGTCTTACCATATATCGCAAAAGGGACTTGGCAAAGGCAATTAAGTTAAGGATCTTGAGATAGGGAGGTTATCCTGGACTATCTGGGTGGGCCTGATATAATCACAAGGGTCTTTATAAGAGGGAGACAGGAGGATCAGAGTCAGAGGAGAAGATGAATCAGCAGAGATTGGTGTGGTGTGACCACAAGCCGAAGAAGCTGGCAGTCTCTAGAACCTGGAAAAGTCTAAGAATGGATTTTCCTCAGGAGCCTCTGGAAGGAAGACACCTTGATTTTGGTCCTGAAAGTGAGGCCTATTTCTAACTTCTGACCTTCAGAAATGTAAAATAATAGATTTGTGCTGTGTTAAGTCACTAAACATGTGGTACATTTAGTGCAATAATTTAGGAAAAGGGTGGAAAAGACTTCTGTCTGTGCAGAAAGTAAGAATCTATTTCAAAAAGATGATGCTCTAGAAAAGCAATTGATATTTTTTGGGAGAGGCAGGAATGAGATGTTGTTCTATGTAAGCTGGCATGGAGCAGAGAAGAAAAATCAGGCAATGCTTCATACTAGCTGAGTTTTGTTAACAAAGATGGTCTCCTCTTGCAATGAAACTAAATAATACTTTTAAACTTCTATAAATATACACTGTCCTTTATATTCAAAGATGATAATCAAGGATGGAAGTACTCTGCTTAAGTATCACCCCATACACATACAAATGCCATATCACCAAACGCATTATTATTCATTCTTTCTTGTATTCATTTATTCCACAAACATCTATTGAGCACCTGTATGTACACTATGCTAGGTACAGAAGAATAGAATGATAAAATAATCATAATGATAATAGCTTCATCATTCTTACAAACTAGTGCGGAAGACGGTTGTTAAAAGCATTAGGAAAAGGAAGGAAAAGGAAGGAAAAGGATTTTTGGAGCTCTCTCTCTAGACACACACACACACACACACACACATTACCAAGGACACACAACTCAGAAAGAACTAAAATTAATTTACATTTTGTTTTCATTATTTCCAGTCTTTTGTTTATGAATAAGTGTATGTGTGCATATATTGTGTATAATATATATTATTTTTCATACACAGATATATATATATATATAGTAGATAAGGATAAATGCAGCTAATAGAATGAGGGATCAAAGAAGGCCTTCTTAAATGTTGCTCTTTACCCATACTAAGGGTAACACTTAAGCTGAATCCTGCAAGATGAGTACAAACTAGCAAAACAAAAGGGGGGAGAAAGAGGAAGCAGTGTTCTAGATAGAGAGAATAGCACAAGCAAAAGTCCCAAGACAAAGGGAACATAGAACCTTAAATGGAAATAAGAGGAAATAAGAGTAGAACAGAATACTGGAGCGCAGAATGCTGAGGGCGAGAGGAGTGCAAGGAAGAGGTAGGAAAGTAATGGGTAGTGGAGGTCTCAAATAAGACAGAGTAACAATTAAGACTTAATTCCAGGGCAATGAGAAACCACAAAAGGCTTCAGCTAGAGAATGATCATGATCAGGTTTATGTTGTTAAAACCTGAGTAAGATTGCCATGTAGAAACTGGAATGCAGGCCATGTTCAGTATATGAAGGGTAAAAAGAGAAGGTGGATGGTGATCATCAAATCCAAGGATCCAGGGGCTTGTTATCAAGTCCCAGCTCTCCTACTAAATAAGGATAATGGCTATAATTTATTGAGAAGTCACTGAGTGCCAGGCACTGCTTCAAGTATTTTACCTATAATAAGTTATTTTCTCCTTCAGAAACTCTACAAGTCAGGAATCATTACTGTCTCCATTTTCTTTAAAAAAAGAAAACTGAGACACAGAAAGGTTATGCACCTTGCTCCAAATCACTTGGGTAGTCAGTTACAGAGCTAGGATTTTAACCCAGGCAGCCTGGTTTCAGAGACTGTCCTCTAAACCACAGTACTACACTGCCTCTCATGCTGTACTGCATATCCCAGAAAAGTCATAAAACACAGTGTTTCCCCCTGCCAAGTGGAGGAAACAAGGAGGTTGAGCTGAATCAACACTTATTTCAGATCCTTCTGATTCCAATACCATGACTTTGCCTGGAAAACCAAGATTCTGAATAATTTTAAAAAAATTTTTTTAGAGACATGGTCTCACCCTGAGGCCCATCCTGAAGGGCAGTGACAAAAATCATAGCTCATTGCAGCCTCAAACTCCTGGGCTTAATTGATCCTTCTGCCTCAGTCTCCCAAGTAGATGGGACTACAGGTGCACACCGCCATGCCCAACTGAGTTCGTTGGTTTTTTAATATTTTTTTACAGATGGGCTCTTCCTATGTTGCCCAGATTTGCAGACTTCTTTACTCAGTGGGAATGTTTGGGGCCTGAGAGAAGTAACCACAACCCCAGACTATGGCTGGACTGAGAAGCCAGCTCAGAGTCACTAGAGACACAAGTAGATATCTACACCTTATATGCTTTTCTTTCTGGTTTCAAGACCTGCTGTATTACACCCTTCCCACCCTACCCCTATTCCCAAGACAGTTGACTACACAGCACAGCCATCCTCCAAGACTCCAGTCTTCACCTTGATGAAACCAACATGTACATTAATTATGGTTACTTCTGAGCTGTAGAACCATGGTAACTTTTGTAATCTCTCTCTCTCTCTCTCTCTCTCTTCATTTTCTTTTTAGATTTTTACATAAGGAATATGTGTTAGTTACTTAATTGAAAACAAAATTTAAATGTATTCTTACCAGGCATCTAAATTTTTTGGCACTGTGCTCAGCAGTTAGTTTCTGAAGATTCAATACAATAATTATATTTTTAATCTGTCTCCACAAAGTAACATTTAATTTACAAAAGAGTCAAAATAGGCCAGGTTATGTGTCTTATAAGTAAGAAATAAAAACATAGGCTGGGCACGGTGGCTCAAGCCTGTAATCCCAGCACTTTGGGAGGCCGAGACGGGCGGATCACGAGGTCAGGAGATCGAGACCATCCTGGCTGATAGGGTGAAACCCCGTCTCTACTAAAAAAATACAAAAAACTAGCCGGGTGAGGTGGTGGATGCCTGTAGTCCCAGCTACTTGGGAGGCTGAGGCAGGAGAATGGCGTAAACCCCGGCAGCGGAGCTTGCAGTGAGCTGAGATCCAGCCACTGCACTCCAGCCTGGGTGACAGAGCGAGACTCCATCTCAAAAAAAAAAAAAAGAAAAGAAAAGAAATAAAAACATTTACAGAATCTTAGAGCTGAAAAGCTCTCCAGCATCATGTAGTCCAGTGATATTTAAACTGTGCGTCTGTGAATCTCAGAGCTCTGTACTCTAAGATTTCTTACTCATATCAGAGTCTGATGTGCCCTCCTCCAAGAAGTGACTCAGGGATCCAGGATCTCTCCATTTTGAGACATCATCACCATCAACACAAGCATTCATGATTCCCTTGAAAAAAAAGAAGATGGGGAGGGGGCTTCCCTGAGCCTAGAAAAGGAACAAAGACCATTGGCCAGAGCTCAGTCACAAGATCTCAACCTAACTGCAAGAAAGGCTGGTATATATTGTCTTTCAGAATGCCCAGGAAAGGAAATTGACACAACTGGTGAACAATTGATGAGTATATAGTGTGGTCTCTACCACACCAACCCAGCTAATCACCTTGCATTTACTGTTACTGCTACATGGAACATTGTTCCCGTAGCTTTTTGCCTAACTGAATCCTTATCTTTCAAATTTAAGCTCAGTTTTAATCTCCTTTATGAGATCTTCTCTAATCACCTTAACCAAAGTAGCCCAATATAGCAGAGACTGCTCATTACCTCTCATTATTGTTTCTCCCTTCTAGATTTGGCTAAGAGAACCTTTATGTATAGCTGAGCATGTAGTTGTGCAGCTAAAAACCTACATTTCCCATTCTTCTCTGTAGCCAGGTTTGGCCATGTGGAAAAGTTTTGGCTAATGAGATGTAAGTGTTAGGCAAAAAGCTGAGTGCCTCAGCTTTCCTTCACCGCTTCCTCCCCTCTACTGCCTGTGTGGATGGAGTCTCTATTGATCCCAGCAGCCATCTTGGACTAAGAAGCGACATTCTGAATAGGGCAGAGGATCCATTAGAGTGAACTTGTGTCTCTGGTGATTTTGTGGTGCCACTAGAGCTGACCTGGTCTTCTTATCTCAGGATTTCTTGTATGAAAGAGAGAAACTAACTTCTATCTTGTTTAAGACACTACTATTGTCTGTAAACTACTGCTTCAGTACAATCTTCTAATTATGCAGATAAGGAAACTGAGATCTTATGGTTCTGTGGCCATACAAATGGAAGTCTAGGACAGAATTAGTCCTCTGACTTCAGGTTTAGTACTCTTTACACATCAACAGTCTTTGCATGAAGATTTCAGGAAAAACAGAAAACAACGAAACACGCTAAATCACTATCACATTTCTGTGAAGCACAGAAGTGAAAGAGGTAATCCCTGCCCTTGTCATGTCAGACGGGTAAACAAATAATTTTGATACAACATGGTAATATAGTAGTAGTCATGTGTACACATGCATGGTAGCACAGAAAATCGAGGAAAAGGGATTGTTTCATTCCACCTTTCACTGTCAACAACACAAGAAGTAACTAAGAGTTGGGCCTTGAAGGACAAGTAGGAGTCTTCCCGGTATAAAGATAGAAGGTAGGGAGTGAGAGGTGTATTGCAGGCAGATGAAACCAGAGTACAGGGGCATGAAAAAACATAGAATATGTACGGACTGATTAGAGGGGAAAGAGCAGAAAAGTGACAGAGCAGAAACATGACAGATGAGTCTAGAAATTTAGGCTACAGGCAGACTCCAAAGGTCCTTGTATACAAACTCTGGACTAGATCAAGGAAAGTTCATAATATGAAAGTGACTCTAGTGGGATTTTATTGATTTTAGAGACCTATTTCCCCTTCCTAAAAGATGCCTAATTTATTTTATTGGGATTGACTCTTCCACAATATAAATAGTCTGATGAGACCCACTGAGGGGATCCACTTGCCCTCGTACCTAGGGAGCCATGTGACCCAAGTTCAGCCAATCACATGCTCCTGACTTCAGCCTTGAATCTGAGCAGGAAAACAGAGACCACAAACAGCTGTCACTCCAGTCATCAGCAGGTCAGGGGCTTCACCATAACCTTCTGTAATGTATGTGTTTTGTGGCCTCCTCCATCCAACCTCAACCCAGCCAGCCCCCAGGGTGATTTGGTTCTTATCCTTTGTCCTAGAAGGAAATATCTGTCTCCTGTGCTTTCTGTAAGAAGCAATTTTCCTAAACTCTCCTAGCCTTGTGTCCCACCTTTCCTGTCACCATAGAGGTGAATTAACTGGTTGGTCTTACCTTTCTGATGCAGTAGGGCTAAAGTATTAACAGTCCTCAGCATAAAGAGTATAGTCTCTTTCTTCTTCCTCCATCCAGACTGGGGAAAGAGTGTCAATCCACGCATTCCTTCAGTTATTGTTCCAGGATGCACTTTGGGGAGGAAGGGGTTAGCACACTAATTTTGACTCTTTCACTAATCTGCATCCAGCATCCTCACTTTTGTCATCAAACATTTACTGAGTTTTTATCCTATTCCTCAATTGGTTCAGAGGTTAATCAGCAAAGATGGGGCTAATTCCCAGGCTCCCTAAAGGACCCCAACAACCTGTATTAGCACAGTTAACCTACAGGGTAATCCAGCTGGGAAAGCATTATCAATATTCCTATAAACAACCGGAAACTCTGCCCAGGCAACAGAGCCAAGGCCTGAACTCTCATTTCCTAGCTCAAGATTCTATACTTTTTTCTTAAAAAAAGACCATTCAACTGGCTTTGTTTAAAAATTCTGTTTTACAAATTCACAGGGGTTGGTGATCATTTTATCTTTTTCAAGACAGGAAATTCACGTTTCCCATAAGGAGTGATGTAGGCCTGACCCAGATAAAACCAAGTGGGCTGTCTCTGGATCTTACGTTCCCCTAGATTCACAGAGCCAGGAGCAAATGCCGAGAAGGAAGTGTGCCTTAGCACAGGGTACAGTGGATTCCTGAATCTTCCTTAATTAAAAGGGGATTTAGGGAATTTATTTTTATCAAGATCCTCAGATGATTCAAAAAACACATTTTTTTTTAGATAAATGATCATGTTACTGGGAATAACTGGAGATATTATTAGGGGGTTCATAAATATTTAGAGAATGACAAAGAATTTAAGTGATGCAGGATACAACATTTTCCTTCCACTAAAAAATAAAAGTTCAGACTAAGGGAATGTCTTAAAAGACATCTCAACTATTTCATTCCCATCCTAGAACAAAACTATGCAGATTAGACCCTGAGATGAAGCTATAAAAAGGAAAGCAAATCATCACTTTTTTTTCATATTTCATCCTGATTTTAAATGTTAAGTGAAATTCAAGTAAGTTGAACTGGAAAGTGTCCTTTCAAGATCATCTTTTTGGATTCATAGACAAACTCCCAGAACACTAGCAGTTTGTATGCTCAGCCTTTACAGTACTGTTGTTAGTACTAGGTCTTGCTATTGTTCAGGGATTATCTGCAGGTTGCCATCTCTATAAATCATCAAGTCCTGTATTTCAGGACAGTAGCTGACTTTATAAATCATCTATTTCAACCTATGCTCCTGGCCAGCAGATAAGCACAAACTAGAGCAGTAAATCACTCATTCATGGCTAACCAGCCAATTAAAGGCACAGGCAAGACTCACCTCTTGCCCCTGGAAGTTGCAGGTTTTCCATTATATCACATGACACTTAAGGGAGGAATTAGATGATTTTTTTTTTCTCTTTAGACACTTGTAAAGCAGGATGGAGATGGGTGGAAAAAAATCAGTTATTCTAACAGCTGGTGATATTGTTTGGATTTGTGTCCCCATCCAAATCTCATGTCAAATTGTAATCCCCAGTGTTGGAGGAGGGGACTGGTGGGAGGTGATTTCCCTTCCTGGTGGAAGGTGATTGGATTATAAAAGCAGATTTCCCCCTTGTTGTTCTTGTGATAGTGAGTGCATTCTTGTGAGATTTGGTTGTTTAAGTGTGTAGCACTTCCCCCTTGGCTCTCTCTTCCTCAGGCTCCAGCCACGTAAGACGTGCCTGCTTCCCCTTCTGCCATGATTGAAAGTTTTCTGAAACCTCCCCAGCCATACTTCCTGTACAGCCTGCAGAACCATGGGCCGATTGAACCTCTTTTCTTTATAAATTACCCAGTCTCAGGTAGTTTTACAGTACTGTGAGAACAGACTAATACAGTTGGTAACAACATTCCTCTTGGTGGCTGCCTTTGAGAAAATACCTGCCATAAATAATACTATAGACTGCCATAAATAATTCCATAAATACTACCATAGACTGTTCGGGTTGCCATAAATAACAGTTTGGCCTATCATAAATAATACCACAGACTGGGTGGCTTAAACAACAAGTATTTATTTTTTCACTGTTCTGGAGGCTTGGAAGTCTAAGATCAGAGTGCCAATAGGGTTGGGTTCTGGTAAGAGCTCTTTCTGACTTGAAGGTAGCTGCCTTCCCACTGTGTCCTCACACAGCAGAAAAAGAGCACACACAAATTTTCTGTTGTCTCTTCTTATAAGTGTGTTAATCCCATGATGAGAGTCCCACTCATGATCTCATCTAGTCCTAATTATTTTCCAAAGGTCCTATCTCCAAATACTATCACACTGAGGATCAGGACTTCAGCATTTGAATGTGCAGGGATACAACTTAGTTCACAGTATTAAGGCAGGGGGGAGGAAGCTGAGACTCTGAGGGCCCTGGTGAGCTGAGACATCAAAATCAATCATTACGCTGTTTTAGGTCAGGTGTGGCAGCATGCGCCTGTAGTCCCAGCTACTCGGGAGGCTGAGGTGGGAGGATCACTTGAGCCAGGAGTATCGAGGCTGCAGTGAGCCATGATCACGCCACTGGACTCCAGCCTGGGCAAAAGAGTGAGACCCTATCTCAAACAATAAAAACAAATACATAAATAAGATCATTGCATTGTTTTGCATGACAAATAACTGTTCCACTTAAGAAAAAACAGTTATGTGGAGGTGCTGTATGTGGAGGATATAAGAACTAAAACAAAGAATGTGAGAAGCAAGGCCAGGAGAGCCACCACGCTGACTTGAGGAGGGGGCACCTTGTGAGTTTCAGTGATTGGGGTGAATCCCCGGGTGAAATGCCTGAAGGACTTTGATGGGTGAATGCCTGGCATTCAATTCTAAGTCTGTTTCCATTTGCTCTAGTGAAAACCCATCCTCTACCCCTCAAAGTCCTGGTTGATTTTACCACACACAATATGCTCTGCACAGTGGGTCTTTTTGTGGCCATCAAAGAAGGAGCCTACTTTTCTATCTTAGCCTTCTATGGATCAGGGAACAATACAGAGCTGGTAAAACGAGCCATTAACTGTGAAAAACCCAAAGATGACTGGGTCAAGGTAATCTCTCTCGCTGATCCAGACTTCCATGGGGGCATGAAGCCAGGAGTAGGGAGACTCCCAGCTCACTTGGTTAAACAGGCAGAAATAGTGCAGGTATTTACTCAATGTGGTATTTATTTAAAACTTTGTCAAAGCCTACCCTTAGAAGATGCTGTATAGAGAAAGAATCCCCTCGTTGAATATTTTCAGGTTGCGTCAAGACTCCCAGCTCCCTGCTAAGCAGTTCCTCCTGAGGCAGCTGATATCAGCTGTCCTCTCTTCTCTCTTAGTCAGCAAGAAAAGCCGGGGGGTTCCTTTCTTTTCTTTTCTTTTTTTAAGGCTAACGTATACATGGACTGTTTTCTTTCTTTGAGGGTGGGAGAAAGGGAAAACTTAAGCCATTTGTCTTCTCTTTCCCGTAAGTGATCATATAGTATGAAATACTATTCAAGTATTTGCAAAATGGTTCCACTTCAGAGGCACATGTTGTTCCCCTCCCAACCCTTCTGAAAGAGGACTCCAAATGTAATAAAGTGGGCTCCAGAGAAATCCATTTATTTATTCCAAATATTTCAGCTAATTAGAAAGCAAATTGGAACTCCCTTTCCTCGGAGGCTTTGCAGCCAAGCTCTCTGTCAGGGCCCTTGGTGCGGGCATTCTGATCTGCTCCCTCTGCCTCCTGGGTCCTGTGGGGCCCACGCTCTCTCCAAGTTTGTCATTATGAGAAGCCCCATCCCTCATATGGGGCTCACACCTTCAGATGCCCAAAGTGTGCTCCCCCTGCCAGCCTCTCCACTCCCAGCCTCTGCAGTCCCACCTCCCTTGCTCCACCGTGGCCCTCTCTCTCTGCAGGGCTCCCCGCTTCTCTGTCATCCTTCTGTGTGGCTTCTGGCAAGAAGCTTCTTTTGATGGATTCCACAGACCTCTGACCCCACTTTGAAGTCCCCACAGCTTAATCAAACACGCCCACCTCAAGACTCAGTGCTACCCCCTTAACTGGCCTACAAAGTCTTCAGGCACCCTGAGGGACCCGAGGGGCTCAGTTGCCTCCTATGTAACAGAATAATAAGGAGATCTGGGGGAAAAGAAGAGAAGTGAGTGTTATGTTCTTTTCCAGGCAGCACTGAGAAAGCCAGGCTTCCTCTTGGAAGGAAATAGGGCTGGTGCTGCTAGCCACCACCCTCCAGCTCCGAGCATGGGAGAGCTCAGACTTGGAGGTAGGCATGGGCTAGATCCCAGCTCTGTCTGGCTGCGACTAATCTTGGGCAGGCCACTTTGGCAGAGTTCATGACTGTTACTCACCTTTTAAGGTCATTGTGAGGATTAATTGACTAAAGAATTTAGCATATGTACTCCATAAATATGTACCACTGTACCCCATAAATATGTACAACTATTATATGCCCATAAAAAAATTAACACATGCTTAGAAAAACTTTAAGGACTTAGCATGGTATGTGACCAAACAAAAGTATGATCTCAAAAAGTATTCACTGTTATTGTTACTTCCAGTGGTCAACCTCAGTGAACTGTAGAGCATTTACTGGAGAGCCCACTTTTGCTGTTCCCACTGTGTTTTTAAGAGTCCAAGAGCAAGGAGAAGTACATTTTTGCTGTTTAAGATTATGCTGCATATTCATATCACATTAATTACCAGTGCTCCAAGTCCTAAGGTTACAGAATATTAATAATGATGACAATTTAAATGGCTACTATCCATTGTCCATTTGCCTTGGACTAGATACCGGACTGAGCAATTGAAATATACCAATACTATTTTGATAAGTTTTATACTTTACGTTTTACATAAAAGGAAACTGAGACTCTGGAAATTTGCATGACTTATTTAAGGGTCAGATTACAGCCTCACCAGGAAATAACACAGCCCATCTACACGAGATGATGAAGCACCCAGAAACTAACAACAGTGAAAAGCTGTTATCATCCCTAGCTTCAAAGGAGCTGAGTGAGGGGTAGAGGGTAGGAATTATGCTATCACACCCCAGGGAGAACTGGAGTCATAGAAGAGAATCCACCCACCATGACCTGCTGCTATAGCAGGGAGGCAAGGAAAGAACAGGGGAAATTGTGCATTGGGGTTAAATACCCTATACACCAACCACTCTCTCCTCCCAATCTCTGATATCTTGCTGGTGCCTCCCATTGGCTGAACTCCATAGGAAGCCAGAGGACAAGGGAGCTGGAGTGATGTGGTCCATATAGACCCGCCTCCCTGGGCACAGGGAAAAGCAGAGGAGGGAGAAGAATGGATGGTGGCCTGAGGGGTGCAAATGAAGATACACCAACAGAGTCACCAACTTCTAAATGGGAAATCTAGGACCTCAATCAATTTATTAGTCCAATACCAAGCAGAGTCTCCACCATCAGAAGATGGTAGGACAGAGTGGTTGAGTAAATTAGTCATCCTAGGGTAGAGTCCAACTATAAAAGTAGTGAGGGAAAAGTACAGAATACTACAAAAGAGAGTATAAACCAAAAATAAAATTTTAAGCCCCTCATCTGACTGCGTGGATTCCTCTCTTGGCCAAAGGAATCCCAAAGAAACCTGAAAAAGTAGCTCGGGCCATGACACAAAGAGGGGGTTGAACATGCCTCATTATACCCTCCTTCCTTTGGAGTTTAGACACCACTGACCAGCACCAGTATTAAAACAGAGATCTTACGGTCAGGCGCAATGGCTCACGCCTGTAATCCCAACACGTTGGGAGGCCAAGGCAGGTAGATCACCTGAGGTCAGGAGTTCAAGACCAGCCTGGCCAACATGGAGAAACCTCGCCTTTATTTAAAAATACAAAAATTAGCTGGGTGTGGGGGCGGGCACCTGTAATCCCAAGTGAGAGACTGAGGCAGGATAATTGCTTGAATCCAAATAGCAGAGGTTGCAGTGAGCTGAGATCGCATCACTGCACTGCAGCCTGTCTTACCTGCAGACAGAGTAAGACTCTGTATAAATACATACATACATACATACATAAATACATAAATAAATAAGAGACTTTAAGACTGACAAAACAGAATCTTTGTAGCAATAAGATGCCAAATTTCAACTTGACTCTGGGATAGCATCACATGACAGATAACAGGCCCTGAAGGAAATCAAAATATTTTACCCCAAAATATATTCCTTTGACATATTCTAAAATGACACTGAAAAGCTATCTCTTATGGGGGAAGTTTAATTCTGGAAAGAATCTCCTTCCTTTACTAGGTCTTTTCCTGGAGAGTTTGACACCTTTTAGGATCAGATGAGAGACATTCACCATCTCTTCTCTATAGGTAGCAGTCTTCTACGTGACAAGAACGTTGGCTTCTATGACTCCCTTATCTAAACTCAATAATTTATTTATGCTGAATTCAACTCTTTAGGCAGAGCTTACTCTTCCAACAAATTGCCAATCAGAAAATCTTGGAATTCACCTATGACCGACCTGAAAGCCCCTACTTCGAGATGTTCTGCCTCTCCAGGCCAAACCAATGTATACCCTCCATGTATTGATTTATGTTTTTGCCTTGCAACTTCTGTCTTTCTAAAAGTATAAAACCAAGCCCCGTAACCCAACCATCTTGGGCACACGTTCTCAGGACCTCCTAAGACTGTGTCACAGGCCATGGCCCTTAACCTTGGCAAAATAAACCTCTAAATTGATTGAGATGTGTCTCAGATACTTTCTGGTTCACAAGAGCAATAGAAAGGAAATCAATCTGAATTGAATTCAGGGTCCACCACTTAAATACTTTGTGACACCAGGCAAGTTTACTCAGCCTTCCCAAGCCATGGCTTCCTCATCTGTGAAGCTAGAAGAATCTTCCTAGAGCATATGTCCATTGTCAGAATTAAGTGACACAAAGGATAAAAAGCAAAAGGCACTGTCACATTGGTTACAAGAGCTGACTCGGAAGCCAGACTGCCCAGTTCAAATCCTAGTTCTCCCACTTCCTACCTGGATTATCTGAGACAAGGTAGTGAACCTCTTGGTGCCTCAGTTTTCTCTGCTGTGAAATAAGACGATAATAAGAGCACATACCATACAGGGTTGTTGTGATGATCAGATGACTTTCGGTAAAACACTTAGTAAAGTTATTTGACACTTAATAAGAGCTCAGCAAATTTTGACTGCTTTTACTGAAATACTTCACACACTTCCTACTGCACCACGAGTAATAACCTATAGTTCACCTTCTGGGTGGAGTAAGAGTGAGAACAAGGTTTGTGCTTTTATGTCTTTTGTTTCTCTTCTTTCCAGAACACTTGGACCTTATGTTGAAATCCAGATTCAAATATTTATCCTTGCTTTGTTTCCCAGAAGAAAGCAAATGACACTCAGTATCTCATTTGTGTAGTAACTTTTCTGACATTTGGTTGTAGGCAGACATTGCATTGCATGCCACACAGCTTCAGCTATATTGTTGCCTCTCATCCTTCTCTTTGACTTCTTTGCATGGTGCCTGTCCCCTAGTTCTCAGCTCACTGTGAAACTGATAGTCCCCACTGTGCTTAGCACCTGAGAACTGCAGGCCAGTCTGCCACTAGCTGTTGTTTTTGGGGAAAGCAGCCCTGCCAAGCCACCTGCCTCAGCTCACACCCCAACCTCACCCACCCACACAGTAGAATTCTGGTGAATTCAATATTCTCCATCTGGCTACATGGCACTCAGTAGATTCAACAAACACCTACCATGTGCTAGAAACTCTTCAAGGCCCTGGAGATATAGCAATGAAAAAGTAGGCAATGATGCCTGCCCTTGTAGAGCTTACATCCTAGTAGGAAGGCTATGGAAAAAAGTGAAGCAGAGAAGGGAGATAAGGTTTATAGCATGAGCAGGGATTACAAGTTTCAATAGGGTAGTCTGAGAAGACTTTATCAATAAGGTGAAATAATATGAAATGTTTCACAGATGTGCATGTCATAATAAATGTTAGTTCTTAATATTATTATTGGTCCAAGAAAACATAAGTTTCTGACAAGCTATGTACTCAATTGCTTTCTCTCTACTGATGTCTACTGATGCTGGGTACATATAACAGGAAAAGTTTGAGAATCACTGCCTGGATCTTGGGGGTTATTGCAAGGATACAAGATCATATAGGGTAACCTGGAGCACCACAGACTTCTCTGTTCAGCTGCTCTCAGACCCAGCACTTTGAAGACTGAGATATAGAGCAGCTGTCATAGAGAACTGGAACACTTTTGGGAATGGGGACTCTCAGCTTATGTAATTCATTTTTTTTGTGAGTATAATTAGGAAGTAAGTGTTAGCTGGATTGCTAACATCCAATATGGACTCCCCTGTTGGGGAGAGCTTTGAAATAAGTTATTTCAGAGGCTGCAGCTTCCCTCATTGTCATCTATAGTTTAATGACCTTGGTTTGACGTAGAATAGGTCAAAATAGACCAGATTACACTGAGGTAGTAAATTAACTGAATGAAATCCAGGAGTTTAAGACAACAAAGGTTTATTTCTTCTTTATGTAACCTCCACGGTGGGTCTCACTGACCCTTTAGGACAGGTACTACCCACAAGGTGACTCAAGGATTCAGGCTGCTTCAATCTTGTGACTCCATCAATTCTACACAAGGTTCCCTCCTCAATAGCAGAGAAATAGAGCACATCGGGATTTCACACCTGCTCCTCTGTGTTTCAGCCTGGAAGTGGTGAGCATGCTTTCTGCTCATATAGATTCATTGGCCAGGACTAGTGACATGGCCTCACCTTCTGAAGGTAAGGCCAGGTGAGTAGTTGCCTATAGGAAAAAAAAGTGAGCTGAATGTTGGGAAACATTAGTAATATCTACTGCAGTCACTTATCCCTACTCCAGGCAAATGGACAAGACAGTAGGAATGGTTGTACTCCATGCACATAGTTTCATCCTTGCAGTTTTGTACAGAAAGAATGACTTAGAGCTATTTACTCTGGAAGGTATATGGCAGAGCTCCCTGGACGACTTCCCAGGACATACCTCAAACAAACATGACTATAAGCTTCCTAAAAGTTATTTTCAAACTTAATGAGAGTGTTGTTTCTTAAAGAGATAGTCCACAAATTTATTATGAAGACCCCATAGCTGTAACTTGCCAAAACTCATACCAAGTGAATACATAACCTCATCCCAAGAGCAAGGGCTTATTTAATTAGCTTCCTTTAGGGATTATATTGATCAAACGACTCAGTTATACAAAACACTGACGACCTCTGCTTACCTATATCTGATACTTATTGGATTCCCACAATTTGCCAAGGGTTAGAGAAGGCCTTCTAGAAGAGATAGTCTAAGCTTTCTTTATCATGTTCATTTTCCCACATTATGAGAGTATCCTTGCTTCTAACTGGCCTTGGGCAGTCATAGCATTAACACTCATGCTATGGGTTAGTCTTGGTGAGTGGAAGGGAGTGGGGGATAGTTATGCTAACTCAGTCATGGGTAGTGATAAGCACCTGCCCATCATATCACCTAAAGTGATGCTATTACTGTTCATAGCATCTGCTTTCTCTAAACTCCTCTTATACATGGGGTCCCATTACACAGACTTGCCCTGCACATTAATGACATTCATATTCAACACTGTCTTCATCAGCTTCACTTCTCTATCTTCTCTTAGTAGAGGCTCAGTAATTACTTAACATTTTCTGATATGTTAACATCCATGGGAAGGGTTCTTCTTGGGCACTTAAAAGATTCACAAAAGGATTTTTGGGGGGATACAATCCTAGGGTGACCAACTATTTCAATTTTCCCAGGACTGTCCTGGTATTAGAACTGAAAGTCCTGCATCCCAGAAAACCCCTCAGTCTGGGGCACACTGGGGCAGTTGGTCACCCTCCATAAACCCAGTGAAATTATGTGGATATTTTGGTGCATGTACAAATGTACATTTTCCTAGAGACTCCAGGGGTTTTATTTACATCTTCAAAGGGCTCATAAAAAGTGAATAAAGCCACTGATTTCAATACTGTGGAAGAGCAGAGGATTACAAACTTCTACTATTCCTTCTCACTCCTACAACTCCACAAATGGCTGCATGATTCTATCTCTGTTAATATTAGGATTAATCTGCAAATAATATGGACAGTACAGAGGACGGTGCAAATACACATTTTACTTCCATTACTTATACTCATTCATTTATTCCACAAACACATGTGGATACTGACCTATACCCAGGCAATAGAGAGGGAGCAAGACAGTTTAGTCCCCGCTTCCCCCAGCTTACAATCTCAATGGGGAACACAAATAGTAAGAAGCAAGGAGATAAATACATTTTTTTTTTCAGACAACAATGGATACCATGAAAAATAGAAAGGGTAATGTGATACATAGAGATTGGAAGAGGCATACTTTAAGGAAGGTGATTAGGAAAAGCCTCTCTGAGGTAGGAACATTTGTGCTGAAGCCCAGTGAGTCATGCAGAGGTGTGAAGAAAGTTGTTCAGACAGAGGTGGTGCAGATGCAAAGGCCTTGAGGGAAGAATGAGCTGGAGAAAGAAGGCTGGTGTGATGGGAGCACAGAGAGAAGCAAGTGCAATGGTATCAGATGTAGTAGAAGAGATAGAGGCCACGCAAAGAGTCTGAATTTTATTTTCTATCCAGTAGGAAGCAATTGGAAGTTTTTGAGCAGGGTAGTGACCTGATCTGACTTCCATCCTTTTCACTATCTTCCTGGTTGCTGTGAGGAAAAGGGATTGCAGAGAACAAGAACAAAAGCCAGAGGACCCTTTCTTCCAGGTGAGAGAGAAGAGTGCCTTGGACTCAAGTGTAGGCAGTAGAACTACAGGGGCACGGTCTGACTGGAGACATATTCTGGAGGTAGAGACAATAGGACTGGATACAGGGAATGAAGGAGAAAGGACAATCAAGAGTAATTCTGTCATTCATTGCTTAAATGCCTGTCTCCCTTTCGAGGCTATGAGGGCCTTCCTGGCCAGAAGGGTACCTTTCCATGTGTTTCATCAACTAGCACAGGGCTTGGCATATGGTTCTTCTTTAAAAATATTTGTAGGTAATGAGTGGATAAGTGAATATAAGACAAATAGAATTTGGTCTCTCTGTTCCCAAACACAAAAGAGAAAGGACAAATGGGGGAAGAAGAACTCATAATGTTTGTAGTTACAGCAGCAGCCACTGTTCTGGCCAGGTTATAAAAACGTAATTCCTGAGATCTGGTCTCAGGAAGACGGGAGCTAGAATGAATCCTATGCAGACATAAGAAAGAAAGATGGTCTGGGAGAAGCACTGTGCTTCCTAGGAAGTACCCAATGCTACTCCACACTGGCCCACATGTGAGGTTCCTATGTTGACTTATTTAGTGTTTCTGAATTGCTCAAAGGTGACTCCTTATGTTGTCCTCCCCATCTTGTTTCCTGTCTTCCCGTCAAGGGATCTTTATATAGTCTATGGATTATCTCCTGACAATAAGGTTATCTAATTGCTCTTCTTCAATACTCTCCTTCAGATCTGAAAACATTTCCCTATTTCTGTCTGCAGACTTTGACCAGAAGAATTTTTTTCCTACATTGACTCATCTAATTCCCACTTGTTTTACAACATGACAGCCTAAATTTGAACGAGGAGATTTTACATATAATCTTCAGGGAAGCTTCTTCATTAACATTTTTAAGTAAGCATTGAAGAGTTTTCTCTTATCACAACAGATGGTGGTGTTATTTTATAGGTATGGAAATCAGTGCTTCATTTCTCAACAACAGTAAGGTCCTCAGCACTGAAATATTTTAATACTTTGTTGTGGGCTTTAAGCACAAGTCCACAAATGAGTTTAATACTTAAATCATGCCCAGTGTCTAGCACATAGTAGAAGCTCAGTAAAATGGCTATTGAGTAACTGAATGAATGGATAAATCAGTCAACCAAAGCATATTTTTATGCAGCCTATAATTAATTACATCATTTCAGCAGACATGTCTGCCAGGCATCCAACATCTTTTGAATTGGTTACGGATGAAAATGTTGAAACTGGACCTCACTTCTTAGTAGCTCCTCTTTTCATAGCCGAAATAGTCTTTTCATAGCCTGTTTGTCTATATATCACAGATGCCCATAGAACAGATAGCACAGAAATGATTTAAATCCATCCAGCATCAATGAAATGGATGGTCAAGGCAGCACACCATGGGCGTGGCAGCCCAACCATGTCACAGGTGGTGACAGTTATTTGGTGACAGGTGTTTGGTGACCCAGTTATTGCCTCTCCACAGAAATTTCCTGAATGGAAAATAAAACTAGTGGGCAACATTCATACATTTGCTTTTATAGCATTATAAAAGTACATATTAATGTAACAAATAATAAAACATATATAAAATAAAATGTTTAAAGCCACTCCTCAACTCCTTTCCTTCCCCCACCTCCTCATACCCAATTCAAATGGCTACAAAGATTACCATTATCAAGAGACTGATATTATCCTTTCACACATTTTTCTATGCACACATGTTCTTTTCCTTTTATATAACTAGCTATACTATACGTTTTCTGCAACTTGCCATATTTACTTAACAGAAAGTTGTAGACATGATTCCATGTCAGTAGAGAGAGATATGCTTTTTTCTCTCTAATGGCTTTCACATATGGCATTGTAAGTTGCTTCTAGTTTTTTTGCTATGAAAAAACAGCACTTTGTGACCATTTTTATACATATATCTTTGTGCATTAATTCATAGGATAAATTTCTAGAAGTAGAATTGCTGAGATAAAGGGTAGACATGTTTAAAATTGTGATTGACAGCCCTTACAAAATGGCTATATCAATTTATATTCTCAGAAAGTCTTTTAATTGGTAAATTTTCCTGAAAATAAAGGTGGAAAAGATGAAGAATGGAAACCAGGAACCTTGACTGGGGAGGTAGAGCAAAGAAGCCACAAAAACAATGGCAAAATCTCTTCACCATCTTGCCTCTGGCTGGACCTGCTGAGCTTGATGCATAGTACCAAAGAACTGAGAGAACAATCTGCTGGTTAATAAACACTTCTCAGCAAGTCAGGGCTTGCAAAGTCAGTTTCTCAGTAATAGATACTTAAAAAAATATAGAAGGCTTGAAGAGAGAATATCTTCTAGTCTACCTATCTGGTTTTGTTCAAGGATCTCTGTACTTCACTCCAGGAGATGAGAGGGCTTTTGGACAAGGCTTTCTTTCAAAAACAACAAGTACAAAATGTTTGAGCGGTGGTAATTTAATTCTAACACCCCTCAGAATTCCCAGAAGAAACAAGATCCAGCGCAATAGATGATTGAGTCATTCCGGCAAAATGGAGTTTAGGGGACTGACGTCGATAAATTGGCTCTTTCTGGCCTTCCCTAGCTATATTAATAAAAATCTCTTGAAGCCTCTTAACCCTATGCTTGTCAAGCTCTGAAGCAATCCATTGCCATTGCCTTGCTTGAATTTTCCAAGAGTGGAACAAAAAGATATCTGATCCCAAGATAAAATCCCATAAGTACCATCACCTGCTGCCAAGAAACTTTCCTCTTGAAAAGCAGGAATGAAAATTAAGTTTGTAAAGGAAAAACAAATGCCAGAAGCAGGAAAGCTTGCCGCTGGTATTTTCTCAAAAGGATCGCCTTCAATGTTAGAAAAACTAGCAACTCCATTTGTATCCCCTCTCCCTTTTCTGAAGTCATTGTCAGCCACTTTTTTTTCCTCTTTTGAGGAGTTTTAGTAATTCATTTACATGACCCCTACATTATCCATATCAGCCTGATGAGTTGCCTGTCAATCATACAAATGAGAAATATCTAGGACATACAGGTCAATTCTCATTATTCACAGTAGTTATGATCTATAAAGTTGCCACA
The DNA here is from genome assembly GCF_007565055.1 of Rhinopithecus roxellana. Classification (NCBI taxonomy): domain Eukaryota; kingdom Metazoa; phylum Chordata; class Mammalia; order Primates; family Cercopithecidae; genus Rhinopithecus; species Rhinopithecus roxellana. The sequence continues at coordinate 127,882,808 of NC_044563.1, read as the reverse complement.
AACACTGAATTCAAGAATACTAAACCATTGCTCCAAGTGAAAATACAGGTTCAGTTCCTGCCAGCCTGTGGTCACATTTTCATCAACTGAGCAACACATAACCTTGTTTTATATATGTTTCTGTTTAAAGATATCTAGTTTAATATAGATTGTTGGTTCATTAATATTGAACTCAGCCAACAGCACTGTGACTCATGCCTGAGGGAAGTTTAACATATATTATTTTCTCCCCAAGGCATATCATAGCCTTCCTGTACTTAGAACACTAGACAGCACTTTAGCACCACACTTGGGGCCATTTTAAATAGCAAAATCACCAACACAAAGCACTAAAACAGAAAACATGGCACTAAATACACCACATTTGTTTATAGTATGAGAGCTCAAAACAACAAGGTAGAGCACAGCCTTGTTCAGTCTCTGCCAGGAATTTGTGTTGGGTGGCTCAAATTGTTTGCCACTCTGTGCACGCTTGTGAATGACGATGAAAGCACCATGAGTATCGATTTGGGGGTTACAAATGCATTTTAGCAAGCAGGTGGATTCCCAAATATATACAGCTTCTGCAAATATTGAGGATTCACTGTGTTTCCACTCGGGCCTGGTCAGACCTCCCCATGAGGTAATCTATCCCTCCCTGGCTCTTCTCACCTCCTCTGGGTGTGGACCAGTTTGGCCTGGACAGGTGCAAGAAGTGGGGCACCAGGGAACCTCTTTGTGAAGGTGCCGACCAAAGCACTAAGGAGAGGCAATGTGGAATAAACCATGAAATAACTCTCCCCTCCCCCCAGGCTACTTATCAATACTGGGCGGGAAACAGGCTTACAAATAATGATGTGAAACCCGGCGTGGTAAGTGGCATGAAAGACCAATCAGATGGAAGAGATGGTGTAAAGCAAGAAGGCGTGAGGTACTTCCTACAGTTTTCCTTAGTATTCTTTATTCTTTTTATTTTTATTCTCAACTTTCATTTTAGATACAGGGGGTTTATGTGTAAGACTGTTATATGGGTATATTGGACTCAGATAGTAAGCATAGTACCCAATAGGTAGTTTCAACCCATGCCCTCTTCCTTCCCTCCACTTTCTAGGAGTCTGCAATGTCTAATGCTCCCATGTTTATGTCCATATGTGCTCAATGTTTAGCTCCCACTTATAAGTTAAAACATACAGTATTTGGTTTTCTGTTCCTTTGTTAATTTGCTTAGGATTGTGGCCTCCAGCTCCACCCACATTGCTGCAGAGGACATTATTTCATTATTTTAATGGCTGCATAATATTCCAAGTTGTATGCATACCACACTTTCTTTATCCAATCCACTATTAATGGACACCCAGGTTGATTTCATGTGTTCACTATTGTGAGTATAATTTACTCTTAGTTAAATTTCTTGTATTATAGCAAATAATAATATTTTCAGAAGAGATACTGGAAATAAAATTGTCAGATTCAGCAAATAAAAATATAGAACATCTAATTAAATTTGAATTTTGCATAAACAGCAAATGATCCTTTAGAATGCTTCATGCTTATACTAAATACTTTATACGTACAGGTTGGTATCAGCATCCACTGCCATGCAGGTGAAGACATTGGGAGGTGGGAGATGCCTGGAAGCTAAGGGCAAGAGCAAGGTCAGAAGGAAGAAAGGTTTTTCTTCCTAGCTACATTGATTCCTAACCAAAAGTTACTTAGATTTTGCTGAACTACTGGGTTTTTTTCATCTTTTTTTGTCTTTTCTTAAATTTTGTTTTATTATGGTAATAACACTTAACATGAGGTCTGCCCTCAAATTCTTAAATGTGCAATATGGTATTGTTGACTATATCAGTACTACAGATCTCTAGAGATTATTTGTCTTGCTTAAATGAAACTTTATGCCTATTGATTAGTCACTCCCTATTTCCTCCTCCCTCAGCCCCTGGCAACTACTGTTCCACTCTTGGGTTCTGTGAATTTGGCTATTTTAGGTACTTCATATAAATGGAATCATACAGTATTTGTCTTCCTGTGACTGGCTTATTTCACTTAGCACCATGTTTTCACTTAGCACAAGTTCATCCATGGCATCACATATTGCAGAATTTCCTTCTTTTATAAGCCAAATAGTATTCCATTGTGTGATATGCCACATTTTCTCTATCCACTCATTCACCTGTGGATGGACGTTTAGGTTGTTTCCACAGCCTGACTATTGCGAATAATGCTGAAAGGATTGTGGGTGTGCAGACATCTTTTTGAGATCCTGATTTCAACTCTTTTGGATAAATAGCCAAAAATGAAATTGCTGTTCATATTTAAATGAGGACAATTAATTCTTCCTCAGTAGGTCATTGGGGTGAACAAGTGAGTCAATGTCTGTAAATCCCCCTCATAGTGCTCCAAAATGAGAGACATTGCTGTTACTGCCATTAATGGGCAGGAGCCCAAGGCAAGAGGGAGAACCAGCACCTCTGTGGCCCTCAGAAGCTATGGATGTTTTGGGTTGGTTTGGTTTTGCTTTGTTGTGTCTTTTCCCAAGGCTACTGTGGTGTGGGAAATGCCATCATAGATAGGTATCAAAAATTGCCATGTTTTTCAATATAAGAGAAAATAACTTGCTTTACAATTGTTCTAATTTCCTTAAGGCTGGATCTCACCATGAAAAGTAAAAATGTCAATTACATATCTGCTTGTATGTTGCATCTAACATCCAGATATTTGGAAATATCTGGATATCTAGATGCCAATGTTTCAATTTTTAAAATGGATGCTTCTTGACTTACTATTATATGACCGTGAAACTCCATCTGTTATTTTATACCTTTATAGCATTTCTAAAGTGACTTCTCCACAAATTTGATGTACTTCTTTTTTATTCATTTTTAAAAACTAAGCAACAAGGGGGTTAAATTAAAAAGAACTAATTAAGAATCAAGGCAGGTCACTCTGTAACTTCTCTCAAATGAAAGCATTGCTTTGTGTGGATTTTCTAATTTTTTATACTTGAGAACTCAGGGGTGGCAGCAACATCCTTAAGCAATAACAGTGGAAGACATTAATCCATTTATTGAACAAATGTTTATACATTGCATGACTGCAATGGGTCAGTCACTGGTCAATGCACTGGAGAAATAGCAATGAACAACAAAAAAAGACAAAAATCCCCGGTCTTTTAGAGCTTGCATTCAAGAAGCATAGGGTACAGTTAGAGAGATAAATAGATATAGCAATTGATCTTGGTTCAGTGCCTTCAATACACAACACATCTTCTGACAGAAAGAGAGTTTAGAGCTTGAGAGAGAAACAGGATGGACTAAGAATATAGACACTAGGCCTTCCCACACGGGTCCTCCACCAGAATGGGACAGACTACATATGGTGCTTAGCAATAGGCAACTGTTGAGGAAAATGGTCAAGACTGGGGTGAACCAATGTAGGCTAACACAGAAACACAGGCAGGGCAGAGGCGGGGTTAGGAGGTAAGGCTGTAGGCATGAGCCTCTCAGCCTTGGTAGTGTCCGGAGCTACTCTCCAACACCTGCAAGGCCTGGCCAGAAGAGAACAAGGATTCTGTCTTAGATGGCCTGGGGTAGAAAAATGATCGCCAAGGTCTGAAGGTGGGCACAAGGAATGAGGCAGAGGCTCAGGTTCTACAATGGACTATCAGATTGACAGCCTGACCACAGGAGTCGGGAATTCATTTATTCTGTCAATATTTACTGGGTACTGTGTTAGTCCATTTTCATCCTGCTGATAAAGACATACCCAAGACTGGGCAATTTACAGAAGAAGGAAGTCTAATGGATTCACAATTTCACATGGCTGGGGATGCCTCACAATCACACTGGAAGGTGAAAGGCATGTCTCACATGGCAGCAGATAAGGGAAGAGAACTTGTGTGGGGAAACTCCCCTTTAAAAAAACATCAGATCTCAAGAGACTTATTTACTATCATGAGAAAAGCACAGGAAAGACCCACCCCCATATTTCAATTACCTCCCACCGATTCCCTCCCAGAACATGTGGGAATTGTGGGAGCTACAACTCAAGATGAGATTTGGATGGGGACACAGCCAAACCATATCAGATACAAACTATGTGCCAGGTACTGTTCTAAGTACTGGGGATACAGAAGTGAATAAGACACAAAACTCCCTACCTCATGAAGTCTGCCTTTAGAGATGGACAACAAACCATAAATAAATAAAGCAAAGTAGGAGCACTGGAAAGGTGCCAGCGAGTTTAAACAGAGTGATCAGGGTAGGACTTACTGAATGGGAAGAGGACATTCGAGTTATGCTCCGTAAAGATGTGTGGAAGGGAGGTATGTGGCTAATGGGTAGAGGGGGGATGATTACAGACAGAGGAACCAGCAAGCACAAAGGTCCCAAGTACACCCAAGGCTCAGGGAGGAGGTCAGTGTGGCTAGAGCAGAGTCAGCTCTGGACAGAGGTAGAGCAGTAATTGCCGAGGCCAGAGAGGCAATGGGGAAATGGGCATGCAAGGGAGAGGGGAGAGCAGAAGATACATAAGTCACCGAGTGAAATTTTGTTTTATTCTCCATGAGACTGGAGGCCCACTGGAGAGTTCTGAGCAGAGGAGTGCCACGGATGGACTTAGGTTTGGACAAGCTCATTCTGGATGCTGTGCGGAAAGTGACTACAGTGAAGCCAGGACAGTTGCTAAACTCAAGACCTTAGTGAGGAAGTAAAGTAAAAATGCCGTTAACAGGAAGCTGAGTCAGTCCAGCTACTACCCCTGGTTTCTTACATTCCTTTGTCTAACAAGCTTGATGACAGAGCCAAGGGCAGGGCAGTGGCTGCTGCAGCTGGGGACAAAGTGACCCCAGCTGTGAGAGAAACAGGCCAAGAAGACAGGAGTCACAGAGATAGGTGGCTCGGCTATCAACCAGTTTCATATCATCACTTCAGGAAGCGTTAAAAAATATGATGCAAGACCATGCCCATAGAGATCTCTATTCAATGGTTCTTGGGTGGGGTAGTTTTTATTAAGCCCCAGGTGAATCTAATGTGAGGCCAGGGCTCGGAACCAGTAATGGGGGCCCTTGCAACCTGACACCACAAAAGAGCAGGTGGTCACCCGTCCATTCATCACACATTTCTTAAATCGTTATTATGCCCAGCTGGGAGCCATATAGCCTAGCACATAGAAAGTGCTCAGCAGTTATTAACAGTTTACCGGTATTAACAGTAATACCGGTAACAGTAAGAAGGTAGAAAGCTCTTGCCCTAGGGAGGGATATACTCATATCTACACTTTGGAAATTTCATCTGGCAATGATAGGCAAAATAATTGTGTTTAGGAAGAGAACCTCACAAAAGGGAGAATGGTTATATCGGGGTTCTCGGCCTTCAGCATGTACCAGAATCACCCTGTGGGCTTGTAAAACCAGACATTGCTGGGCTCTGCCACCAGAATCTCTAATCCAGGCCATCTGGAGAGGTGCGTTTAAATATGCATTTCTAACATGTTCCCAGGTGATGCAATGCTGCTGGTCTGAACACTGCATTTTAAAACAACACTGAGTTAGCATTGGCTATTTCAAATGGTCAGGGGGGAGGTCACAGAAGGGGAAAAACAGAGAGATGCTGTGCAGGTGAATTCAGTAAGGATGCTGCAATGGTTGACTGAGGAGAGGGTTGCGGGAAGGGAAAAGGAGAGGAAGAACTGCATGATGATGCTGAAGTCAAGATGTGAGTTGCCCAAGATAATGAGCAACCCCCCTTTTAAGGTTTTTATTTTATCTCCTCTGTTGAAAGCAAAAGAGCGTCTTTGTTTTCTCTATACAAGCTCTTGCCTTTTTCCCTACTAAATAGTACAATAAATTCCACTGCCTTATTTGTTTCATCAAATAAAAGAATGCCTGCCAATATCTGTGAGGCTAATATTATAGCTCAATTCCAGAACATCTTGTAGTGGTTATTTCTAACATATTCTGGAATCTGTACTTAGGGTACTCAGTGCCTTAACCAACCCACATTTGAAATTGAATTTCTAGTGCACAAGCTTATCAAGGTTATTATACCTGCAGAAAAATTTATAGCAGATGCAGTCCAGGGGGTCCATCCTCTGATATTTCAATTATTTCAATAATCTATAGAATCAAAAATTGATGATAGAGCAATAAATGTTATCAAAAGTGTTTTTCTATTTTTGACTGACTTTGTGGGTAAATGAAACAATACAAACGGTTTAAAATGTGTTCCTCATGAAGGGATATGAGACTGAAAGACCCACGCTTACAATTTAATAAGTTGGCACAGTGTTCAGGTATGTGTAGTATTTTCCTCATATGCTATTGGGCCACCTAAACATAATTTACTGACTTGTGTTCTATTTTTTCCTGATGATAAAAGATTCCAGTAATGATTTTACATTTTTTATTCAGCTTTATTGATGCACAATTGACATATGAAATTTGATGATTGGTGACCTATGTAAGCACCTGTGAAACCATCACCACAAGCAAGATAAAGAACATATTCATCTCCCCCTAGGTTTCCTTGGGTCCTTTTGTAATTCCTGTCTTACTTCTCTGTCACTAGAAACCATTGAACCATTTTCTGTCACAATAGATACGTTTGTGTTTTCCAGAATTTTAAATACATGGAATATTAGAATATGTACCCTTTTTCCTCTGGTTCTTTTATTTCACATACTTAGAGATTCATTCGTGGTGTTGTGTGTATCACTAGTTTATCCTTTTAATTGCTGAGTAGTAGCCTGTTGCATAAATGTACCATAATTTGTTTATCCATTCACCTATTGATGATCATCAGGATTGTTTCCAGTTTCTGGCTATTACCAATAAAGCTGCCATGAGCCTTTGCACACAAGCTTCATATGTACATATTTTCTATTGTCTTGGGTAGATACCTCAAAGTAGAATGGCTGGATCATATGAAGGTTTTACTTTTTAAGAAACTGCTGAACAGTTTTCTTCAAAGTAGTTTTAATCATTGTACATTTCTACCACTATGAGTTGCAGTTCCTCCACATCTTCACCAACGCTTAAAGTAGTCAATCTTTATCATTTTTACCATTCTACTATGTGTTAGTGGTGTCAATATGTGGTTCCAATATGTGTTTTCTAATAGCCAGAGCTTAAGACTGGCAAAAATGTTATTCTGGTTTTCAAAGGGAAGGAAAGAATGGGGTATAAATATAGAAGCCAGTAAAGTCCATATCAGTTCCTGTCAAAATTCCATACAAATTAATCAACCAAGTAGTTAATAAATATTTAGAAAAGACTGGCACTATTGCTAGCTGCCAACCTGGGTTTAGTATCAATAACACATTCCGAGCAAAGACTATTAATATTTTGATAAGGTGTTATTGATCAGTAGATTAGAGGGATGATGTAGGGATATAATCACAGAATACAGTCATCAAAACATCACAGTTGCTTTTCATTATGAGAAATGTTTATGTGCTCCTAGGTTTTTATAACATGAGCACCTTCATGTCTTTCTCTGTTTGCCAGCCTTGTATTTCTCCATACTCTTATTCTGCTTCATTTGTTGTTGGGTTAAATCCAAGTCTCTCAACAACCTCATGTTTGATGATACTAATTTCTGTTTCAGTGTGTGCTTTTCCATTTACAATGGCCCTCTTCCAATCTTCTACATATTTTTCCATTAAATCTAGTTGTCAACTCAGTATATTTTATGAAAAATAATTTGTACATTGCTTGCCCGTAAATTTTTATAACTTTCTAGCTGGATGGCTTAAACATAATAGCCTATTATATATGCTTATTTATTACCTATCTTTTGAATATTCAGTTCAGGGGCAATCTTACTATCCTAGTCAAAAGGTCTACATCTGCAAATACATTATGATTTTCTTTATCCCTTTCATACATGAGTATTAAACTTGGTTCAATTTTAGCTTTATTTTCAGTTTTACTTGTGCCTCCTAATCTTAAAGCAGTTCTGAATTTAAGTAGGTCTTAATTTACATAAAGTGTCTTATTATTAAAATTGAATAGTCTCCCAAACCTGCTTTAGTTGTCAGCAGGAAGCATATTAGAGGGAGTTTTCCTAAATGGGGAAGGGAAAAAATAATCTCCTTATGAATAAAGGGTGGTCATGGGGTTTTTCCCCAGAATTCTCCCAAGATGCTTCCAGAAATCAAGCACGCTGTGCCTTGCTGCATATTCCTAATGGTTTCTAGAGGAGAAAACAGGACTTTAGCCAGGTCAAAATAAGTAAATTTTTTTCTCCGTGGTCAAAAAGGAAAATTGGAAAGATTGTTCACTGTGTTCTCTCTTTCCCAAATCAGGAAACTATCAACGAAATTGTCCAGTACAATGGAAAGAGCTAGCAAAGAAACTGGAGGTCACAGAAGCTGCAATTACTGAAAGAGGAATCTCTAGGCGTAGAAAATAAAGCTGTTATGCAGATATAGAAACAAGACAAGATTGGAAACTATATATGTAGGCAGAAATAATTAAAAATTTATGTTTCCATGTTTTTATGAGGATTATTCCCCTTAGGTCATTAATATATTACAAAAAATGTTCTAAATATATTTAAGAAGTGAATTTGCAGTACCTGAAGAACAAGATCACATCCAAATAAGACTGCGAGTATGTCACTTGCCCATTCCTTGCCTGGAAAGCAGTCACTTTTCTGGGTGTTGCTTGTTTACTAATGCCCTGTAACTTGAATTAGTAGAGTTTATAGCAGCGTTTCTTTTTTTCTTTTTTTTTTTTTCTTTTTATATAGCAGCGTTTCTGAAACACACAGTTCTAGTATCATAATCAGCTAAGGATCTTGCTAAATCTAGATACTTATGCTCACTACAAACCCTCTGACCCTCTGGAGGGAAAATCTAGCATTTTTATTAAGTATCCAAGTAATTCACATCCTCACTTAAGTTTGAAAATCACTGCTTTAAGCCTCTGAAGAGGATCTGTTATAGCTACAGTCTGGTTCTAACAAATGGGATCATTACTGATACAAGCGTAATTATTGAATATTTTTTATTTTGAAATCAAGTTGTAGCTTTTAAATCATGCTAACCTATTATCTTAAATCTATTTACAGATTTGGAATTTCCTAAAGACAACTGGAGATTTTATTAGGATGAACTTTTGATATGTAATATATATATATAAGGCGCTCCACATTCAATTTCTTACATATGAATATGTACATTATGATCTGTCTTTACACATGAGTGCTTTGCAAGCAAATGCTTGATGGGACCATAGGACTAATTCATCTTAAACTTAAACTAATTCATCTTAAAAACTTTCTTCAATATGCCAAGTTTAGTGCCTGGCATATAGCAAGCACTCAGAAAATATTTACTTAATAAGGAAATAAATGAATGAATGAATATTGCTCATCTCATCTTTTCTACCCTTTCCTGACCTCAAAATCTTCTGTGTTCTTCTCACAGTTAACTACTATTATCATCCACCCACATTTCCAAGCTGTCTTCTTATTTACAGATGATTGGTCACTGAATTCACTCACATGTGTTCGTGTAGAAATTTCTCACTGCCTCGTAACTTCAAGGCTGGATTATATGACATATTGATAGAAAGAATAATCAAATTATGTAAAGATGACCAGCATATATGTACCTAAGAATATATCCAATAAACATATAAAACATTATCCTCAGAGTGAAAATAAATCATTATAACTCAATTTTAGCACAATCCTTTTAGGAATTTTTTAATCAAGTAAAAAGGAGCAAAGATTATAGGAGACTTCAATAACATGATTAATCGTTACAAACCAATAGACGTAGAGAAACTTACACCCAACAGAGAATCCACATTGATTTTGAGGAAACGTGAAATATTCACAAAAGTCTTTGTGTGCTAAATTTCAAATAATTAACCTCATAAAGACTATGTTCATCATGTAATTAAATTAGAATCCAACACAGAGAATTTATTTAGACTCATATGTCTGGAAACTAAATAACATACTATTAAGTGACCCTTGGGTTAAAAAGGATACTGTAAGGAAAATTTAAAAATACTCAGAACTGAGAGACAAGGAAATAATACATGCCAAAGCTTTTGGAACACAGCTAAACAAGTACTTAGAGCGAAATTTCTAGTTTGGAACACATTTACCAGCCAACAAGAAAGACTGAAAACAAACGCTAAGTATTTAACCCTGGGAAAGGAGCAACAAACACACACTCAAAGGAAAAAGACAAGGAAACAGTAAAGATAAGACAGAGACACCAGTAAAAGAACAAAAGAAAAGTAGAGAAGATGAACTGTGCCTGAAACTGGTTATATGAAAAACTTACAACAAACCATTGGTAAGACATGGGAGCAGGGAAAGGGAGAACACACAAGAACAAAGGTAAATAAATATAAAATGAAAAGTAACAATTGTGAATAATATATACATAATAATATAGTTATTATAATATATAATATATTATATATTATAATAATTATTATATAATAATATAATAATAATAATATATACAAAATAATATAGTTTTCATTTATACTATGTGTAGTATATATATTACATGTATATTTCTATTATATATTGTATTTGTCTGAAATATATGTAGTATCTTATAAGATACAATGTATTTTTACATTTGTATATAATAAATATAACATAAATATTGCATATATAGGGTGCAATATTTAATATTTTGTATAGTGTTGCATATATATTTTATGCACGAATTCATTTATGTATATAATTTATATAAGTACACAAAATTATTGCATTATGAAAAAGGAAGTAATAGCTGCAACAGAAGTTAAGAGAATAACAATTAGACAGTAACTAATTTGATAACATAGATAAAAAGGAAGATATAAAATGACAAAATTGATTCAGGAATAAATTAAAAACTTGAATGAAAAAAATAAAAACTTAAAAAGTAAAATAATAATGAAATCCTCCATGCAACAAAATCCTCAAGCCCAGATTATTTCATAGGTAAAGTTTTATCATGTATTCAAAGAACGTATCCTTATTTTATAAGTCATTATAAAATATTGAAAATATTGAAAAAGAGAAAAAACTGTTCAACTCATTTTATGAGACAGGTATAACCTTCATTCCCAAAGCACGTTAAGAGCAAGTCAGAGAAAAAAACCTTAAAGAACTATTTCAAGAACATTGGTACAAATTCTAAATAAAAGTATTTGCTAAGCAAAACCCAAGAATGTATCATAAGTAATACAGTATGATTAAATAAAGTTTATGGTCAGGCGCGGTGACTCACGCCTGTAATCCAGCACTTTGGGAGGCCAAGACGGGCGGATCACGCGGTCAGGAGATCGAGACCACCCTGGCTAATATGGTGAAACCCCGTCTCTACTAAAAATACAAAATAATTAGCCAGGCGTGGTGGCGGGTGCCTGTAGTCCCAGCTGCTCGGGAGGCTGAGGCAGGAGAATGTCGTGAACCCAGGAGGCGGAGCTTACAGTGAACCGAGATCAAGCCACTGAACTCCAGCCTGGGCGACAGAGGGAGACTCCGTCTCAAAAAATAAATAAATAAATAAATAAATAAATAAATAAATAAATAAATAAATAAATAAAGGTTTTCCAGAAAAACAAGTTTGATTCAACATCAGAAATACATTAGTGGAAATCACTGTATTAATAAACTAAAGGAGAAAAAACATATGACTGTCTCAATTGATGCATACAAATTAGTGTGACAAAATTTAATAACTGTAGTTTTTTAAATTTCTCAAAAAACCAAGCATAAAAGGGAGTTTCCTTAACTTCATAAAAATGTAGTACCAAAAACCTAAAGCAAACATCCTACTTAGCAGATAAATTTTAATATTTTCTATTAAGATAAAAAAATAAGACGCTTACTACTACCATTTATATTTTATGAAGTCTTTGTTAGAGCTACAAGACAAAAACAAAAAAAAGATAACACATAGAAAGATTGTAAGGGAATACTTTACCTCTGTTTATATGCAGATAAATAGTCATCTAACCAGAAAAGCCAACAGAATCGACAGGTAAGCCAACAGAAGTAATTTGGGAGGTGATTTTTGTTGCCAGATAAAGCAGCTTACAAAAGTCAATAGCATTATTCTACAACAGTAATAGCCAATTAGAAAATACTATACCTCACTGCAAGTACAACAAAACCTATACAATATTTAGGATTTTGCCTAACAATACACAGGATGTAGACAGAAAAAACTTTAAAAATTCATTATTAAAAAATGCCATGTTCATGGAGGAATGATGTCTTCTAGTAAAAACGTCAATTGCTCCCAAACTAATTTCTAAATCTAACGCAATTTCAATATAAATCACAGTACAATTTTTTGGGCAACTTGACTTTCTAAAACTTACAGGACAGTTTCATAAAAAGCTATGTCAACTTTGAAAAGGAAGGGCAAAGCAGAAAGGCTCAGCTTGACAGATAGTAGGTTGTACTGCAAAGCCAGATTGATAAAAAAGCAATATAATGGAAGCACCAGGAGAAATAAATAGATCAATGAAATCCATGGAGCATTGTTAGGTGGTAATAGTGACCACACAAATCTACGGGAAAAAGGCAAATGGTTCAGTGTTAGAATAACTTACTGACGATGTGAAAAACAAAAACAAAAAAGCTGTATTCCTACCTTGTACAATATACAGAACAGCACTGCATGTGTGGAGGGATAAAACTATAAAACAAAAGAAGAAAGAGTAGGGGAATACTTCTGTGAGCTAATAGTACAGGAAGTCTTCTTAAATAAGACTCCAAAATTAGAAGTCACAAAGCAAAATAAAAAGTTGTTGGATTTGACTACAATAAAATTAACTGTTAATATGTTGAGCCCTAAGTAAATCAAAAGCATTTGAAAACATCACTTATAAAACGCACATCCATAATAACAAATGATAAGATGTAACCTCCATGGGGTCAAGTATCATGCACATATTGCTCTTCTTCATATCTTGGGGGCCTTTCATAGTGCCTGGCACATAGCAGGTGCTTAATAGATACTCAATAAATAAATGAAAGTTTCATTGTATTTCCTACTCTCTATGGTAAGGCAAGGAAACATGCAATCTGTCTTAGAACTGTTTGTATCAAAATATCTTAAAACTTATTAGATTTAGTAAACAGATAATATTCAGTTATTTAGAAAATACAGTTTTGCAGAATAACTCATTTCCTAATTACAGCTAACTAAACAACTACTTCTTTATTATTGTCACTTAATTTTTGTGGTACTTGGATGAGTTTTTAGTGTCAGCTTGACTCATAAGATTTATATTCTTATTTAAAGTGAATTAAATAAAATTTGCAAATATAGTTTTATTCACTTATTACTTATTTGTTGTTACTATTTTTACTGTTTAGAGAGAGAGGTCTCACTGTGTTGGCCAGGCTAGTCTTGAATTCCTGGCCTCAAGCGATCCTCACACCTCAGCCTCCTGAGTAGCTGGGCTTCATGAGCCACTGAACCCAGCAAATACAGTTTTATAAGAGATATTGAAGTATATGTTTCTCTAACGTCTAATTACGTTACAATCTGAATCCCTAATTTCTACTAATTTGACAGGACAGGTTAAAAGGTAGAAGTGAGGAAAGTATTTCATGACTGGCTTATACTGTGACCTCATTTCCTACTATTTCACTCTTATTCTTGACAAGAAGAAAAACATAATATCCTTAAAATCGAATTTAAAAATCAAATATTGGACTCAGAATGAGTTAAGAGTATTTCTGATTTATTAGTTGTGATAGTTTTCTGCCGCCATGGGGAATGGTACCAAGCCCTTGGCAAATTGTGCTTTCGGTGGTATTATGGGAACCAGGCACCTTTCTGTGAACCCAGAGAAAGGCAAGAGCAACAAATTAAGCCTTCAAAGGACAAAAAAGGTTCCAGCCACTAAAGTTAATTTTCATTTATCCAAAGAGAAAGAAACAAGCTTTTATAAACTCTCTCGAATTTTGCTACAGTTATATAAAGCCTCAAAATGAGACTAATTCAAACTCATTAAGTCACCCCCTAATCGTGAATCTTCTTGGCTATTTGATTTCCATCCTCCTTACTGTTCTGTTAACCTAGTGAGCTTGGGATCATGCCTGCAGGGTGATTTTTCACAACCAATGCTCACTGATTTCAGGTTCCAAACACAGTGACTTTGGTTATAAGTTATAAAGCTTGTGTGGGATTTGTATTCCTATGAGATAAAACACTTTTCTAGATGTGATTGCTTTAAACAAGTTGCACTGACTTTGCTAATTCCAAGATGGCACTGCTTCTAATCTTGTCTTTTAAAACTCCAGAGCGGAGCTGTACTGGGCACCACTGAGCCTCTTGCCAAAATTCATTTTGTGAAAACCATGACCTAATACCCTCCTATAGTCAAAATGGCTAACTCATTGTGGAACATACTAATAAAGATTTGTTTTGTCTCAAATGATAGAAATACAGCATAAACTAGTTTGAACAAGATTGAGGTTATTGTCTCATAGACTCCAGGAAAGAGTGGGACAAAGGAAGGCCTTTGTAAAGTTAGATACAGCTGCTTTAGGGACTATTGGAACCAGCAACCCAAATAGTATAGAACCCATCCTTCTTCTCTGCTCCTTACCTGTTTCTTTTAGATTTAAAAAAAAAAGTTAAGTTTTATTCTCAATAACTAAAGACAGCTTTATTTCCCATCATGGGAAACACAGGTACCAAAATCTCCAAAGTAATATTTCTAATTATAACACAGAATAAGAAGTCATATTCTCAGTTCTAGTCAAAACCTGGGAAAATGGTGCTGACTCAGTTTGGGTAAGATGTTCACCCACAGGGATAAGTTTGTCTAAAACCAAGGTAGCTCTTACAACAGCCATAGAGATGAGAAACATGCTAAAGAAAGGGGTGCTGAGCAGAAACTATCATGGTCATTCACAGAGCACTAGTAGTAAATGTAATGGAATAAAATTAAGTTAATCTGGCCTTCTATGAAACTTATTGTCTCTCCTTCTGGAATACAATATAAAATATTTTTCGTTCAACGCAGCAAAAACCCAATAGATGTAAAAAAGCTTTAGACAAAGGAACAAATTAAGGCAAAAAGCATAACTGAGGACAGAGAGTCTCTTCATAATGGCAAAAGGTTTTCTTCATCAGGAATACATAAAGCTTCTAAATTTATATACACCTAACTTGACATCAAAATATATAAGGCAAAATCAACACAAGGAAAAGACAAAGTCGCATATTTAAAAACAACTTCTTAGCTAAAATATGCCAATTTAATCCAAATTACCTTGACTACCAGTGCCAAGAGCAAATGTCTCATGTAACAATTCTTAAAAGCTGAGCTGCTTGAGACATCGTTGGCAGATAATGCCAGAGAAATCCTGTTTCTAGCGTAAAGGGACTAGGTATAGTAGTGCACTATGTCAAGAATATAGGTTTAATCATCACTAATCCTACTACTGGATGTCATGTAGTGGTTGGGTGGTTTAAAAACAATATGGCAAAGACATGTTTGCTTTAGTTTTCTGACATATAAAATAAACCCAAGCAATTCCATGACACATTCAAGAGAATATCTTCTTGGGAAAGGTTGGTCACGTAGCTCCAGAGGTGGCCTCATCTCACAGAGTAGACAGAGATTTCAGAAGTTAGAGAAAGCAAGGCATTTATATTTCTTAAGGATTTAGAAATATTTTAAAAATAAGTAATAAATGCCAAAAAAGAGTTGTGAAATTTTTAGAATATAACTTTAAATATTATATTTAACAAATCAATACTTTCAACATGATTAAAATCATTGCGTGTGCATGCACGTGTGTGTGTGTGTGTGTGTGCGCGTAAGAAAATATTGTAAACTGTAAGTTGGAGGATCTTGGTAAATGTGAGGTCCAGGCTGAATAACCCTCTCCCCTTACCCCATACCCATCTCCCTCCTTTCCCTGACCAAGACCCGCAGGAGGCCCCAGGACATGGGTGCTCTAGCTTTAATTTAAATATGATATACCTAATGGATTGATCCTGGGACTTAAGCTCATTGGGATAATACCTTACTCAGATTAAGATCTGCATTGCTTTCTTCAAATGTTAAATCCTTTGTCTAGGATCAGATAATTCCCACAAAACTACAAGTGGAATGATTACTAAATGGGAACCTTCTAATCAGGAATTCCTACTTAAGCATGTAAGTTGAACCTATAGCAAAACTTTCCTGGGACTGCTCGTTTTGAATACTCGTAATAGTAAAAGGGGATATAAATCACAGACAATAAAGGGAGATACTAGCAAAGGCCAGAGAACCAGCTTTGATGACCAAAATGTATTCTTACTGGAAATCACTGAGAGAGAAATCAGCTTTGAGAAGTCCGGTCATTTGTATACAATTCCGCAGTTAGTAATTAGTTGAGGCAACATACGCTCCTGTTGTCTGGTTCTAAGACCCATAGGCTTTCTGTTACACCTACACTGGCTTACTGTATTCAGATATATTTGTTAAATTTACTTTTTCATTTCATTCTTCTTTTCGTGCAATCATACAGTTAATAAATAAATATTTGCTAACCATAAAGGCATTGTGCTAGGTCTAGAGATACAGAGGGGAACAAAACAAGGCCACTGCACTCATGAAGCATACAGTCTAAGAAGAAGACATAATGCAATGTTAAAAAGTTGATATAGGTCTAGCCTGGGCAACATAATGAGACCTCATCTCTATAAAAAACAAAAATTATTAGCAAGGCATGGAGGTGCATGCTTGTAGTCCCAGTTACTCAGGAAGCTGAGGTGGGAGGATCACTTGAGCCTGGGAGGTTGAGGCTGCAGTGAGCCATGATTGTGCCACTGCACTGTGGCCTAGGCAATAGAGTAAAACCCTGTCTCAAAAAATGCTAATATATTTATGCTAAGAAGAAATAGGGGGCTTGGACACTATACAACTGTAAGAAAAATGTTTCAAGCAATAGTAACTAAACAAATGCAAGTGTTTGAGACAAGAGTAAAGAGATCAAGGCTCATCTGGTTTCTACATATATTATACTCATGTAACTTTGTAAATATTTTCATCCTGTTTAATTTAGTAAATAGATGGTAGGTAAGTAGGTAGACAGACAGATATATAGATAGATGACTGATGGATGGTGATAGATAAATGGATGATAAGCCACATAGAAAGAGAGGCAGGGAAGGAAAGAAGAAAAGAAAACCACCCACAACTCAAAAGGAAAAAAGCAAGAACACTTTGGATCATACTCCTTCTAGCATGCCCCAAATTTTCTTTAGCAATATTACCAGAAATTGTTGCTGCTGTAACTGATGGTTTGATGGTCTAAGGCTAGGTCATTTATTGTTAAGACTAAGCCACTCCTGTGTAACTTCTCTGGGAACCCAGTTTGTGTTTCTGCCTTTACGCTATTTCTCATCAAATGCAATTCTTTTTTTTTTTTTTTGAGACGGAGTCTCGCTCTGTCGCCCTGGCTGGAGCGCAGTGGCCGCATCTCAGCTCACTGCAAGCTCCGCCTCCCGGGTTTACCGCCATTCTCCTGCCTCAGCCTCCGAGTAGCTGGGACTACAGGCGCCCCGCCACCTCGCCGGGCTAGTTTTTTGTATTTTTTAGTAGAGACGGGGTTTCACAGTGTTAGCCAGGATGGTCTCGATCTCCTGACCTCGTGATCTGCCCGCCTCGGCCTTCCAAAGTGCTGGGATTACAGGCTTGAGCCACCGCGCCCAGCCCAAATGCAATTCTGAGCAGTAATCAAGCCTCTGCCAAAGCTGGGATGTGACAACGATGTAAATAGTGTGGATGTCAAAACTTCCCCTTGTTTTCTGTTTTTAATATTATACTGTTCAACTTTCCATGAGTTCAGACTGACCTTCTGGTTATTGGTCTAAATTAGTGAACTGGGTATTTTATAGGTAGTCAAATGGAATCTATCATCCCTTAACGTATATCATGTTCTTTAGGCACATGGCATGACGGTGCATTTAGATAAACAGATGGTGGACAAAGTACAGCTGGGTTAGTCAGAGACCTCTCATTCTCTGAAGGATATTTCTACCTTTACCATCAGAGGGCAGAAACTTTAACCCAAACATACCAGCTATAGCTTAAAAAGAATGTATATTTGAGAAATGGATCTCCTCATATCCCCAGGCATTTTTATTCTTATTACTTTTTAAATTAAAAGAAATTTCACTTTGGCTTTCTTTATTATTCCTTCACGAATCCATTCCATTAACACTTGCTAAGAACCTTCCATGTTCCAACTGCTAGTGAAGGGCTAAGGAAAAAAAATCCATGAGCCATTGGTCCCACCCTGCAGGAGCTCTCTTCATTCGCAAACTCCCGGACGAGCCCAGGCAGAAAGGCATGTCTGTTCACCATGTATTATGTAAGAGTCCTACCAGTCTAAGCAGACTTGTTTATTTAACTTTCTTATATAGCTGCATATTCTAGGTCTCTAGTTCTGTCTGGGCTTAGGTTTCCATAATTCACATGAATTTTCATCGTTTCACATTTCTGTAACTCCTCGTATCAAATGAAAACATAGAAGCACTCAGAAAAATAATAGCTCACATCTTTGAAAAATGTAAGAAAGTGGAATAGCATTAGGGAAAAAGACCTTATTAATACCAATTTTATTATCTTAGCTCTATCTTAAATAAATGGAGGTGGGTACTAAGGAATGGATTTGGCTTTCTAGAAACAGATGTTACTCTCAGAGTTTAACAACTGCTTTTGGAAGTACCAAACAATGTCATCCAATTTCTTTATGAAACCAACACTTTTTAATAATTAGGGACCAGGAATTGTACCAGGCACTAGTGATAAACAGATAAATGTGACCCAGTTCCTATCCTCAAAGAATTATGTTTATCAGCTACCTCCTAAGGCAGTTCCTTGTTCCTTGTGACTTCGTAAGTGTTGGTACTTACTACCGCCTAAAAATGTATCTCACCAGATGACATTGTCAGGATGATAATGCATCTCTACCCTAAGCCATAGACCAGAATTACTCAGGAGCTTACAGAAAACTGGAAATAAAAACAAGTAGGCAAGGGCATCACACTGCAGGCTCTAACTGAGTCTGTGGGAAATGTGCAGCCTGCCTCTTAATTTGGAAACCAAACACAGATTGCAAGCACTTATGGAAGAAACAGTTTTTGGAGGTTATAGAGGAAAGTGATGAATGATGAACAAAATGTGATTTTGAGGGTTGTGAAAGGCCCGGGGAATTATGAGTCACATAGTCCTGATAAGATGTCAGAAAACCAGATTTGACTTTTCTAACACTTCCTCCCTAAAAGGCCTAGAGAAAGGAGGGGTATCATTCAATTCCATCAGCACTGTGTTCATAATATTTAATAAGCTTTCATTATCCTCAAACAGCCCTTGTCAGAGAAACTTATGGCATAAGGAGAAATGGAAAAGAGCATTGGTAGCAGACTGCTTATTTAAAATCTTGGATCATTTACTTAATTAACCTCCTTGGTCCTCAGTTTCCTAACTTACAAAACATGGGTAATTTGGTTGTTTGGATTCAATGGCATAATGAATGTATTGCACCTAGATAATATATGTAAAACACATTGCCTGGATCAATAAATGTTGACTGCCTAATAAAAAGATTTTAAGATTCATGTGGGGCATGCCTGAGGGGATATTTGTGAAGCTAATGGTTATACTTACAGCAGCCAGAATATTTTGGCCAATAGCAAGTAAAAAACAGATTTGTAAATAGTAACGGTTGGAATATAAGCTGTTTAGGTGATAGGCAAAAGTCCCAGAAATAAGAACAGAACATTGCACTGAGATCAATACATCCCAGGAGAGGAACTGTGTCGTGGACAACTCTTATTCTTTGTGGCCATTCAGGACCTTTTGAATATCCTTCCTATGACTGCAGAATGTCCTTCCTTGTGAGTGCTGCTCCCCAAGAGAGAAGCCAGGAACTTACTTGCCTTGCTTCCCTTGCAACTAGAAAGCAAGCATGTGACCCAAACTTAAATGATAAGATGCATCTGAGCAAGATCCCAACTCAGAAGAGAGTGTCATAAAGGGAGAAGTCACCACTCAGGATCTAGTCTGGTGAAGATCAAGAGAGATCCATCTTTCAGAGGAAGCAGCGTCTGGACAGGAGCAGAGACCCTACCGGGAGCATTCTTAGCCCAGCATTCATGAGGAATTGGAAGCACCTGTGCCAGGTGATCACAGCAGTAAGGTCTCTACAGGAACAGCAGATGGAATGATTTGGGTGATGTTCCTGGCTGCATGGCTGCCAAGTCTGACCCTACAGCCCTTCCAGATTCTATAAGTTATCTCATTGCCACTTCTGCTAAACTAGCTAGAGTGCATTCTGGATATATGTGACCAAGTACCCTGGCTGACACAGGTTCTTTAATAGATTTCTTGCCCATGTGTCGAATTGCACCCCAAACAGGCAGTTCAATAGGAAAGGTGGGTAATCGCTCCTGCCTAGTGAAGAGAGTAAAGGAGAGAAAACTCTGATTCTGACCCTCTGAACACCTCTCAATCAATTTTCCTTTGATTCCATTGACTTGAATCAATCTTTTATTGACTTCTTTCCAAAGTCGACTAGTTTTATGCTACCCATGTAAGTTAGATGTTTTCATTCATATTCTCAAGACTGACATGACTACCTGGGTGTGTCTCATGTCCTTGACCTAATCCTCCCAACTTTCTTTCAGCAGACATTACTTGAGTCCCTAATATAAGGTAGGCAGTGTTCTAGGCATTGGAAATATAATAATAAACAACAGAATTAAGTCCTTGTCATCATAAAATACAGTGCAGTTTAATGATTCACATATTACACAAACAATATCACAAGGAGCAAAGCATTATTAAAAATAATAACCAATTATGTGTTAGGGTGTTAAAAAATAATAACACCTATAATGTGTCTGAGAATTATTGAGGAAAGGCGTAGGGAACAGGAGGTATATTTTAGATTGTGTGTAAATCCCTTTGTGAGGAGGTGTTATTTGGGCTGAGACCTCAGTGATGATGCAGAACCATCCATGAGAACATCTGAAGAACATCTTCTTCCAAATGGAAGTAGCAATAAGTGAAAGTTCCTGAGATAGATACAACCTTGGCAGGCTCAAGTCTGAGTTGACATATTAAGGCTGAGGTACTAATGAGTCATCAAAGTGTATCTGTCCAGCAAGAAATTGCAATGCATGAATCATCTGAAGCATAAAGAAGTGGTCGAGACAGAGAATATTGTTTGTATCATCAGAACACTGGTGGTAATTAAAACAATGAGAGTTGATGAGATTACCCAACCAGAGCAAGTACAGTGAAAAGCAAATGGAGTCAAGGATGGGACTCTGGACAACCCAAATATTTGAGGGGCCCACAGAAGAGAAGGAATCTGTGAAAAGAGAGAGAAGAGTCCAAGAAGGAGAAGGAAAATGAGTATTGTGTTGCAGAATTCAAGAAAATGGGATTTCAAGAAGTAATAAGTGGTTGCAGTTTAGACAAATGTATCCCTTTTATGTTAAAAAAAAATTAAAAGGGTGTGTGTGTGTGTGTGTGTGTGTGTGTATGTGTGTACATGAATAGAAAATATCTGGGAGTTACTTATAAGAAAATATTAATAGTGGTTATCACTAGGGAGTTGAATTGGAGAGATAGAAAGGAGAGTGAGGACAACTTCATGTCCCTTTCATACTTCTCTCTAATTTTTATAGTAAGTAAATATTTTATAATTTTGTGTGTTGGCGAGGGTCACATGTGGAAACTGTCTTCTGTATGGGGGTTCATGAGTATCCACTAGATGTGGCCATGGAGACAAGCAACCAAGCATCTCTAGACAGTGCAACCCAAACCCAAGACATTTGAGGGAGATTCTTGGATTTCTAACAGAACTTTTAGCAAGGTAACAGAAGTTTTAGCAAAGGTATACTATTCAGAAGGCAAAACAAGCACATCATATGTGAAGTTAAATTTCTCCCATACATAGTGTCAGATATTTAACATCATAACAAATGCACATCCTTTCATTATTCATCTCAACCACCCAAACCTAAAATATCACTTTTTGGAAACAGCATGCTAATGTATAACATATACTAAATCTAGGTTCAGGCACCATTAGTTAAAGAGCACTAAACCAGTTTGCTTCCCGTGGAGGAAAGGAAACTATACCAAGACAGTAGACATTTATTCATTCATCAAACACATATTGAGTACCTGTATTATGTCTACACGATGGTATTCTGCTAAGAAATGGGGAAAGAGAATGAGTTACAGTCAACAGAAGATGCAAAAGACCCCACAGTGAAGGTGGGCCAAGGTAGCCACGAGACCACAGATGCACAAGGTATACTGATCACAGGAGTACATCTTTTCTCTCTCTCCTGAGACCCAACCCCAAAATGATGGAAATATCCTCCCAAGAAAGAAGTAAGATTTAGCATTAGTCACTTGGAGTAACAGGAGTAATAGTTGACTACATAACTATAAACAGGTTTCAGTGGTGTAGCATTCCACTTCTGAAAGTTTACCAGCTTCTAATTCCAGGCCATATGACTGCCATAATATGCTATGGGACTCTAGAGGAGGGAGAGTTTGCTTTCAGCTGAACACATATTACCTCATTCTAAAAACAATTTAACGGATACATGTTGTCACAGGCTTAATCTCCAAAAACAATTTGGAATATAATTTGAGTGAAAAAATACATAATGGATAATATTATATTAAGTGCTGGGTTCTAAAGGTAATGCAATTCTAACCACTGAGCAACAATAAAGGAATTGCCTGAAGTCTTTAAAAGCTAACAAAGAAACATTAAATAGTGTACAAATCAGCATACCACCCGCCAATGAAATAAGTTGCTTTTAAAATGCTGCTGAAATCGGATAAAAAGAATAAATGGGATTTTATTGTAAATTCATAGCTCAGTTTGTTCCCTGAAATGTTAACTTTGAACCGTAACAATGTATTCTCATTAGTTACTAGCTGTGATTTTACCCCAACCAGGTCTTTGTGCTGGAGACAAGGATGACTGTAGTTATCACCATTAATTAAGATAAATCATATAAAAGGAATTAGAAAGTACCCGTTTCATAAAGATAATGGGGAAACAGGAACTGTAGGGGGTAGGTTGCCACTTTCCTTAGGAAAATCATACTGAACAAGAACTGGGAACAAAACAAATGTAATAATCGCAACAAGGCCATTTAAGAGAAACTTTGGGGAACCTTGTGGAAAGTGTTTGTTTCAGTACTGTTGACATTCTTATAATATGTAGGAGTTTCTGAACCCTGGACTTCTAATATTTCTTTTATTAAGAGTTCCCAAAATATGAATTCTCTTTCTTTTCACAGGATCATACTGTGCTTTCTTTGATTCGCCTGTATATCTAGCAGCTGTGTAAAAGAGCTTCGACTTCCAGAGAGATGGCCCTGGACACAGGAGAAGATACGCTTCGCATTTTGGCAGTCAGCTGCCTACATACTTGCATAATTGTCTTTGCCTCTACACAGTTCGAAAGATGCAAACAAGGTCCCAGTCTTGAGAATTTAGATGTAGCTTCAACTTAGGTATTCACTCACATGACTGGGCTTCTCCATATGGACTTAGCCACATCTTGAAAACAGCCATTTCTTCTGGTTTCCACCAAATGGAACAGGAAATAGCTGGGTTCTTCTACCTCCACCTCAGTACCTCTACTTTAATTCATTCAGGGTGCAACTGGGCTCTAGGAGTTTTCAAACAGCTGGTCTGATGAATTGAAGCAATACAAATAGCAATCCACACAAGAGTTTAGAGTTGGAAAGGACCTTAACTTTCAGATGAGCTGTAGTTTTGAGAGCTTGAAGAGGTCCAGTTTCCTCATTTTGTGTAGAAAGCTGAGGTCCCCAAAAAAAACCTCTTGTGGACAAACTGAATAGTGCTTAGCCACTGCCGTAAACCTGCAGCACAGTAGCAGAGTCATTCACATATGTACATAGAGATAGGAGAGAGAGGGGGGTGAGAATCCGCAACCAACAGTAAAATGCACAGATAAGTACTTTATTAATTTGATGAGCGTTAACAAATGCATATGCACATTAACCTATGTTCCTTTCAAGATGTAGAAGAGTTCTATTAGCTTAGAAAAGCTGTCTTGTGCCCCTTTTAAGTAAATCTCCCTCTGCTCTCACCCAGGCAATCACTGATCTTATTTCTTTCAACATAGATTGGATTTTTATGTTCCAGAGCTTGACATAAATGGGAGAGTATAGTATGTACACTTTTACATATGACTTCTTTCACTCAATATAATGTTTTTAAGATTCATTTATGTTGTTGACACCATAAGTCATTTCTCTTTTGCTGAGTAGTATGCTACTGTATAAATGTACCATACTCTATTCATCTATTGTCTTGATAATGAATATTTGAGTTGTTTTCAGATTTGGGCTATAAACATTCATGCACAAGTCTTTCTGTATAACATGTTTTCATTTCTCTTTGACTTCTACCTACAAGTGGACATAGAGTAGGTATGTGTTTAAATTTATGAGAATATGGCAGATTGTTTTTCAAAGTGATTGCACCACTTTACACTCCTGCTAGTTCCAAAACTTGGTCAACGTTTGATGTCATAAGTCTTTTTAATTTTATCATACAAATGGATGTGTAGTGGTATTTCATTGTGGTTTTAATTTGCATTTCTCTGATGACTAATGATATTGAACAATTTTTCATGTGCTTATTAACCATTCAAATATCTGCCTTTGTGAAGTGTCTATTCAAGTCTTCTGCTCATTTGTAAATTTGGTTGCCTGTATTATCAAATTGTAGGCATCTTTATATATTCTGGATATCAGTCGTTTGTCAAATATATATATTACAAATATTGTTTCCTTGTCTGTAAATTCACTATTTGTTTTCTTAACAATGATCTTAAGAGGTTTGATCTTCTAATAACCAAAACTGCTTAATTTGAAAAAGTTCCATTTGTCATTGTTTTGTTGTTTATAGCTACTGCTTTCTGGGTCCATCTAAGAAATTAAGACTAAAGATTGCAAAAATTTTTCCTATTTTTTTTCTAAATAGTGTTTCTCAACCTTTTATCCATGTGATTTTTAAAAAACAAACAGAGCAAAACAGCAACAAAAACTTTGCATTAATTTCCTAGGGTTGCCATAACAAACTTAGAAACTGGTTGGCTTAAAACGACAGAAATCTATTCTCTCATAGTTCTGGAGGCCAGATCCAAAATTAAGATGTCAGCAGAGCAGAGCCGTGCTCTCTTTGACAGCTCTAGAGGGGGATCCTACCGTACCTCTTTGCAGCTTCTGTTGGTTTATCAGGAATCCTTGGTGCTCCTTGGATCATAGAAGCTTCACTCCAGTTTCTGCCTCCATCTTCATGTGGCCTTCTCCCCATATGTCTGCGCCTGTGTCATTTTACTTTTTTTATAAAGACATTAGTCGTAGTGAATTAGGAGCCCACCTTACTCCAGTACAATCACATCTTAACTTACACCTTAATTATATCTGCAAAGATCCTATTTCCAAATAGGGTCACATTCACAGGTACCAGGGTTAGGACTTCAACACATTTAAAAAAAAAATTCAACCCATGTATTATTCAAAAATCATTCACAAATAAATCTTCTCTAGATGCTTTTTTCCTGATCACCCTAACATGAAATGTAAATACCACAGATTGACTGTATATCTGTTTATGTACTATAGTTCTTTTGAGAGCCACTAACTATAGTAATACCATAGTATTACTATATAAATGTATAAACACTATATAAATGTATATTATATATATTATATGTAAATGTGTATATATATAAATGTATATACTATATAAATGGTATAAATTTCCTTTATACCAGTACCTCACTGTGTCTATATATGCAGCTTTGTAGTACGGCTCTTATTTTTTAAGATTATTTGGACTATTTTACATTCTTTGCATTTCTAAGTAAATTTTAGAATCAACATGTCAATTGCTACCAAGGAAAACAAGCCTACTGGGTTCTTCCTGAGATTATGCTGAATATATAGATTAATTTGGAGAGAATGATCATTTTAGCAATACTGAGCCTCCCAATCCATGGTCATAGTATATCTTGTCATTTATTTAATCTTCATTAATTTATCTTAGCAGTGTCTTGTGGTTTTCAGTATACAGATATTACATATCTTTTGTTAATTTCATCCTGTTTTGCAGTTTTAGATACTATTCTAAATGATACTGTTTTTAAATGTTCATTTTACAGAAGTTCATTGCCAGTAAATAGAAATACAGATTTTTTTGTATATTAACAAAAGTGAATCCGATGACCTTGATGAACTCACTTATTAGTTCTAGTGGTTTTACATAGATTCTCTAGGATTGTCTATGTTCACAATATGTTGTCTATAGAGAAAGACACTTTTTTCCTCCTTTTTCAATGGATATGCTTTTGATTTCTTTTGCTTACTTTATTACCTTGGCTAAATCTTCCAACATAATGTCAAATAAAAGAATGAGAATTAATACATTTTTGTTTCCAATCTTAGAAGGAAATTTTCAGCTTTCACCATTAAGTATAATGTTAGCTGTAAGTTTGTTACAGATGCCCTTTATCAGACTAAGAAAATTTCTAATTCCAGTTTGCTGACAGTTTCTTTAAATAAATGAATGTTAAAAAATTATAAATATATTTTCCTCTGTGTATTGATAACATATGATTTTTGTCCTTTTTTAAGTGTGAGATATTCCATTAACTAATTTTCAAATCTTAAACTAATTTATATTTATGAAATAAACACCACTTCTTAATAATGTATTATTCTTTCTATATTTTGCTAAATTTAATTTGCTGATAATTTGGTAAGAACTGTGCATCTATATTCATAAAGAATATTAGTTTGTAGTTTACTTGTAATGTCATTGGTTTTGGTGTCAAGGTTATTCTGGCCTCATCAAATGAATTGAAGATTATTATCTCCTCTAAAATAAAAATGTTTAATATTAATATTATTTTTCCTTTAATGTTTGGTAGAATTAACCCATGTAACCAGCTGAGCTTTCCTTAGAAAAAAAGTTTTAGATTATAAATTCAGTATCTTTCATAAATGTCTATTCAGATTTTCTATTTCTTCTTGTACGAGCTTTGTTACTTTGTATCTTTCAAGGAATGTGTTCATTTTATCTATGCTGTTGAATTTACTGACAAATTTGTATATAATAATCTCTTTTTATCCTTTGCATGCCTGTAGGCCCTGTGGTAATTGCTTCTTCAATTCCTTACATGTGTGATTTTCATTTCCTCTCTTTTTTCCAAAGTCTATCATCTAGTGTTTCATTAAAAAAAAAAAAAATTGAGACCTGTTCCCATTCTGTCACCCAGGCTGAAGTGCAGAGGCATGATCCCGGCTCATAACAGCCTCAGCACCCCGGGGTCAGGTGATTCTCCCACCTCAGTCTTCCGAGTAGCTGGAACTATAGGCAGGCACCACTATGCCCACCTGTATTCTTTATAGAGACAGGGTTTTTCCGTGTTTCCCAGGCTGGTCTCAAGTGATCTGCTGAGCTCAAGTGATCCACCCACCTTGGTCTCCCAAAGTGCTGGGATCCACCATGCCCAGCCTCAAATTTTTGTAACTTTTTAAAGAACCAACTTTTAGCTTCATTGGTTTTCTTTATTATTTATATATTTTCTATTTTAATTGATTACACCTTGTACCTTTATTATTTCCTTTGTTTTAGTTTAATTTACTCTTGTTTTCCTATTTTCTTAAGGTGAAAACATTTGTTATTGATTTTAAATCTTTTTTCTTTTTCAGTGTAAGTAGTAAAGCTATAAACTTCCGCGTACTGCCTTAGGAGCACCCCATGAGTTATTATTGTTAGCCCAAGTGGTGCCATCCTATAAACCCTCGCCATTTTGCACACTGTGGTCAGGGTGGAAAAGTCCACAGAGGGGCTTGGGCTGTGAGAACTGCAGGAAATTCCTTCCGTATCACACACTGCTGGGCAGCAAGCCATACCGCCCCACCTCCCCGGCCAGACCCAGTCTGTAAGTGGGACTTGGGCTCTGGCACTTGCTGGTGTTTCCCCTCCACAGGTCTTTGTCCAATAAACCTGTGTTGCTGTTGAGCCACCCCCCTTGTCTCTGTCTCTTTTTTCCATCCTAAAAATTATAACTTCCATTGTTATTTGTATTTTGTTAATATTTTCTAATTTTCCTTATGATTTAGTCTTTTACCATAGGTTATCTAGAAGTGTCTTGTTTAATTTCCTAATAAATTGGAGAGTTTTCCACATCCCTTTCTGTTATTAATTTCTAACTTAATTCTACTATGGTCTGTGGGATTTCTTTTTTTTTTTTTTTTGAGACGGAGTCTCTCTGTGTCGCCCAGGCTGGAGTGCAGTGGCCGGATCTCAGCTCACTGCAAGCTCCGCCCCCCGGGTTTACGCCATTCTCCTGCCTCAGCCTCCCAAGTAGCTGGGACTACAGGCGCCCGCCACCTCGCCCGGCTAGTTTTTTTTTTTTTTTTTTTTTTTTTTTTTTTTTTTTTTTTTTTTGTATTTTTTAGTAGAGACGGGGTTTCACCGTATTAGCCAGGATGGTCTCGATCTCCTGACCTCGTGATCCGCCCGTCTCGGCCTCCCAAAGTGCTGGGATTACAGGCTTGAGCCACCGCGCCCGGCGGATTTCTTTTTTTAAATTTATTTGTTGAGCCTATTGTCTGGCCCAGCATAGGGTCTCCAAGGCAAATGTTCCATATGCACCTGAGAAAGAGTATTCTGTAGTTTGTGCGTATGGTGTTCTGCAAAGGTTAATTAGGTCAAATTGTTTAACTTACATCCTTTTTGTCCTCTTATATATCCTTTCTAAATTTCTGTGTATCTGTTTTATTAATTAGTGAGAGAAGAGTATTGAAATCTACAAAAATAGTAGGTTTGTCTATTTTTCCATTAAGTTCTGTCAGCTTTACCTTCATGTATTGTGTAGCTCTGTTATCAGGTGCATACACATCTAGAATTGTTATGTCTTCTTGATTGATTGACCTATTTATCATTATAAAATGATTCTCTCTAACAATGCTCTCCATCTTGAAGTTAACCTTGTCTGATGAGCCAGCTTTCTTATGATTAGCATTTGCATCATATGCTTTTTATGTATTTTGCTTTCAATCTGCCAGTGTATATAAATATGTAAAGCGAATCTCTTGTAAACAGCAGATAGTTGGGCCCTTATTTCTCCAATCTGACAATTTTTGCTTTTTAAGTTGAGCTTTCGTTTTATTTCCATACAATGTAATCATTAACGTGGTTGGATTTAAATCTAACATCCTGCTATTTAATGTCTATATGTGCTCTCTGTTTTTTGTTTTTTTCATTTTTCCTCCATTATTCTGGGTTAGTTAAATGATGTTTAATATTCCCTTTTATCTCTTCTTAGCAATTTCTATGCTTATTTGTATCAACGTCTGGGGTTATCACTAACTTATCACAGGCAACCTTCGAATAATAATATGCCACTTCATAGGTAAGCAAAACCATTAAAATGGTATATTTCAATTTGCACTCTCCCATTCTCTATGCTATTGTTCTTATACATTTTATTTCTATATATGTTACAAGCTCCACTATAAATTATCATTATTTTGTTTTACATGATGATTAATCATTTTAAAGAACTTCATTGAGATATAATTGGCATATATATTTAAGAATCTTTGCCTACTCAAAAGTCACAGAGATTTCTTTTTCTGTTTTCTTCGAGAAGTTTATAATTTAGGTTTGACATTTAGGTTCATGATTCATTTTGAGCTAATTTATGTATGTGCCATGAGGCATGGATTAGAATTTTTGTTCATATGATATCCAATTGTTTCAAGACTATTCTTTCTCTATTGAGGTATTTTTGTATCTTTGTTAAAATCAATTGATCATATATGTATAAGTCCATTTCTGGACTCTTCTGCTTTATTGATCTATTTGTTTATCTTTCCACTGTTATGACAATATCTTGATTACTGTAGCTTTATAATAAATCTTGAAATTAAGTACTGTAAGGTCTCTAAGCTTTCTCTTCTATTTTTAACAGTTTTTTGTCTACCCTGGGTTCTTTGCAATTCCAAATACATTTTAAAATAATTTCTACAACAATCTTTCTGGAATTCTCATTGGTATAGTCAACTCCATAAGCCAATTATGGGAGAACTGACATCTTAACAACATTGAATCTTCCAATTCATGAACATGTTATATCGTTCCATTTAGTTCAGTTTTTAATTTTCCTCAGAAACGTTGTGTCATTTTCAGGGTGCAGGTCTTGCACAATATCTATTTGCCTTATATCTATTGTCTGCATTTGATGGGATTGAAATAGTAAGTTTTTTTCCATTTCTAATTATTCATTGTTGGTATAAGGAAATACAATTGACTTTTGTATATTGATCTTATATCATATATACACTTATTAGTTCTAATATTTTTAGGTAGATTCATAAGATAGATGATTACATCAGCTGTGAATAGAGACAGTTTGATTTTTTCTTTCCAAATTAGATGTTTTTTATATCTTTTCTTTGCTGTATTGCATGACTAGAATCCCCAGGTCTATGTTGAATAGAAGTAGTGGGAGGAGACATCCTTGCTTTCTTCCTGATTTTAGGGAAACATGTTAACTAATTAACTATTAAGTTTAATGTGTAGCTGTAGATGCCCTTGATCAAATTGAAAAAAGTTGTTCTCTAGTCCTAGTTTTCTGAAAGTTTTCATGAGAAATGGATATTAGATTTTGTCAAATATGTTTTTTGCATCTATCAAAATGGTCATATGCTTTGTTTTTCATTTTGT
The DNA here is from genome assembly GCF_007565055.1 of Rhinopithecus roxellana. Taxonomy (NCBI): domain Eukaryota; kingdom Metazoa; phylum Chordata; class Mammalia; order Primates; family Cercopithecidae; genus Rhinopithecus; species Rhinopithecus roxellana. Next base: position 127,852,027 of record NC_044563.1, on the reverse strand, counting down.
TAAGTCTGCCATGATAATTTACATAAATTAAGTTTCAAAGGTTTCATCAAGCTTGCATTCCTGTGATAAGCCTCAGTTGGTCATTATATATAAAATTGAATCCAACTATATAATAGTAAATTTTTCAGCTATGTTGTCTTCTTTTTTTGTAATGCTTATGTTTTGCTTAATCACCAGAGTAAGGCTACTATCATAAAATGAATTGTGCAGTATTCCCTTCTATTCAATTTTCTTCAAGATTTTATATAGAATTGTTAATATTTCTTCCTTAAATGTTTGTTATAATTCACCAGTAAAGCCATCAGGGTATGGAGTGTATGTGTTTGTGTGTGTGTGTGTGTGTGTGTGTGTGCACGCACAAAGGTTTTTAAATACCAATTTGATTTCTTTAATAAATGTAGGCTGTTCAGGTTATCTATTTCCTCTTGAATAAAATTTGATAGTTTGTGTCTTTCATGAAATTGGTCCTTGCCATCCAAGTTGTCAAATGTATTTGCATAAAGCTGTTTATAATATTCCTTCATTATCTCTTTAACCTCTGTAGAATCTCTAGTGATGTCACCTCTCTCATTCCTGCTGTTGGTGATTTGTGCCTTCTCTCTTTTACTCAAGATCAGTTTGGTTTGAGCTTAATATATTATACTGACCTTTTCAAAGGACTAACTTTTGGTTTCATTGATTTCCTTTTTTGTTTTTCTGTTTTCTATTTCATTTATTTTTGCTCTAATCTTTATCATTTCCTTTCTTCTTTGTAACTTAGATTTCGTTCTCTTTTTGTAGTTTCTTAATGTGAAAGCTGAGGTCACTAACTTGATACCTTTCTTCTTTCCTATTACAGGCATTTAGTTCTATAAATGTCTCTCTAAAAAACAGTGTATAGCAGCATCCCACAAATTGTTATATGTTAGTTTCATTTTTATTCAATTAAAAATACTCTCTAATTTTCCTTTTTATTTATTCTTTTACCTATGGAATATGAAGATATTTGGAAGGCAAATAAACCTACAAAAAGTTGCCTGTATGTATACAAAGACTTGTATACAAGTGTTCATAACAGTTTTATTTGTTATAGTAAAGAATTGTAAACAACCCAAATGTATAGCAACAAGTAGCTGCATTACAATAAAAACTGTGATACATCCACACAATAGTATACTACTCAACAACAGAAAAGAATGACTAGTAATACATACAATAACATGAATGAATCTCAACATAATTATGCTGCATGAAAGAAGTCAGATAAAAAAACATGTACAGTATGGTTCTAACATAAAATTCTGGAAAATGCATACTACTTCATAGTGACACAGATCAGACCAGCAATTGCCTAAGGAACATGGGAGCGAACAGGGAGAGGTGGGAGGAGGGACTCCAAAGAGGCAAGAGAAAACTTCTGGGAGTTATGGACTTTTTCATCAACTCGATTGTGATGATGATTTCATAAGTGTATACATATGTCAAACCTATCAAATTTTACACATTATATGTGTGTAGTTCATAGTATATGAATTATACCTCTATACAGTCCTTAAAGAAAAAAATACAAATCCAGAGCAGATACAATGGCTCCTCACTGCTCAGAACACTAGGGCAGCTGCAGTGACTGGGTTACCTTGTACGAGGTTGCCTGTTTTCCACCTTCAGGAGCTCTGCAATTCTTTGACTCAGTTTCCATGTCTACTTGAGTCTCTGCTACTCTGTCTATTTCACTGCCCTCTGTGGGTTTATGTGTCATGTTAAAACTCCCCAAAAGAAGATCACTAAGTAGAAAGCTGAAACTGGATCCTTTCCTTACCCCTTATACAAAAATTAATTCAAGATGGATTAAAGACTTAAATGTTAGACCTAAAACCATAAAAACCCTAGAAGAAAACCTAGGTAATACCATTCAGGACATAAGCATGGGCAAGGACTTCATGTCTAAAACACCAAAAGCAATGGCAACAAAAGCCAAAACTGACAAATGGGATCTAATTAAACCAAAGAGCTTCTGCACAGCAAAAGAAACTACCATCAGAGTGAACAGGCAACCTACAGAATGGGAGAAAATTTTTGCAATCTACTCATCTGACAAAGGGCTAATATCCAGAATCTACAAAGAACTCAAACAAATTTACAAGAAAAAAACAACCCCATCAAAAAGTGGGCAAAGGATATGAACAGACATTTCTCAAAAGAAGACATTCATACAGCCAACAGACACATGAAAAAATGCTCATCATCACTGGCCATCAGAGAAATGCAAATCAAAACCACAATGAGATACCATCTCACACCAGTTAGAATGGCAATCATTAAAAAATCAGGAAACAACAGGTGCTGGAGAGGATGTGGAGAAATAGGAACACTTTTACACTGTTGGTGGGACTGTAAACTAGTTCAACCATTGTGGAAAACAGTGTGGCGATTCCTCAAGGATCTAGAACTAGAAATACCATATGACCCAGCCATCCCATTACTGGGTATATACCCAAAGGATTATAAATCATGCTGCTATAAAGACATATGCACACGTATGTTCATTGCAGCACTATTCACAATAGCAAAGACTTGGAATCAATCCAAATGTCCATCAGTGACAGACTGGATTAAGAAAATGTGGCACATATACACCATGGAATACTATGCAGCCATAAAAAAGGATGAGTTTGCGTCCTTTGTAGGGACATGGATGCAGCTGGAAACCATCATTCTCAGCAAACTATCACAAGAAGAGAAAACCAAACACCGCATGTTCTCACTCACAGGTGGGAATTGAACAGTGAGATCACTTGGACACGGGAAGGGGAACATCACACACTGGGGCCTATTGTGGGGAGGGGGAAGGGGGTAGGGATAGCATTAGGAGATATACCTAATGTAAATGACGAGTTAATGGGTGCAGCACACCAACATTGCACATGTATACATATGTAACAAACCTGCAGGTTGTGCACATGTACCCTAGAACTTAAAGTATAATAATAAAAAAAAAAAGATCACAATTGACGTTCAAGAAGCCTGGCCACCTCGCAGCTCATGTAACTCTCTTTTATTTAGTGCCTGTATGATTGTCCTTGTTAGATTAATGCAACCAATTTTCTGTTCAATCTGTTGTGGCCAGGTACTCGGGGTCCATGATGGAAAGCAAAGCATCCTATGTGGCAGGAAGTGTCTTTGACTTTCCTTTAGAAAAGGACTGGAGCTTTTGCTGTGCAAAAGCTCTTTAGTTTAATTAGATCCCATTTGTCAATTTTGGCTTTTGCTGCCGTTGCTTTTGGTGTTTTAGACCTGAAGTCCTTGCCCATGCCTATGTCCTGAATGGTACTACCTAGATATTCTTCTAGGGTTTTTATGGTATTAGGTCTAACATTTAAGTCTCTAATCCATCTTGAATTAATCTTCGTATAAGGGGTAAGGAAAGGATCCAGTTTCAGCTTTCTACTTATGGCTAGCCAATTTTCCCAGCACCATTTATTAAATAGGGAATCCTTTCCCCATTTCTTGTTTCTGTCAGGTTTGTCAAAGATCAGATGGCTGTAGATGTGTGGTATTATTTCTGAGGACTCTGTTCTGTTCCATTGGTCTATATCTCTGTTTTGGTACCAGTACCATGCTGTTTTGGTTACTGTAGCCTTGTAGTATAGTTTGAAGTCAGGTAGCGTGACGCCTCCAGCTTTGTCCTTTTGACTTAGGATTGTCTTGGCAATGCGGGCTCTTTTTTGGTTCCATATGAACTTTAAAGCAGTTTTTTCCAATTCTGTGAAGAAACTCATTGGTAGCTTGATGGGGATGGCATTGAATCTATAAATAACCTTGGGGAGTATGGCCATTTTCACAATATTGATTCTTCCTATCCATGAGCATGGTATGTTCTTCCATTTGTTTGTGTCCTCTTTGATTTCACTGAGCAGTGGTTTGTAGTTCTCCTTGAAGAGGTCCTTTACATCCCTTGTAAGCTGGATTCCTAGGTATTTTATTCTCTTTGAAGCAATTGTGAATGGAAGTTCATTCCTGATTTGGCTCTCTGCTTGTCTGTTACTGGTGTATAAGAATGCTTGTGATTTTTGTACATTAATTTTGTATCCTGAGACTTTGCTGAAGTTGCTTATCAGCTTAAGGAGATTTTGGGCTGAGACGATGGGGTTTTCTAAATATACAATCATGTCATCTGCAAACAGGGACAATTTGACTTCTTCTTTTCCTAACTGGATACCCTTGATTTCTTTCTCTTGCCTGATTGCCCTAGCCAGAACTTCTAACACTATGTTGAATAGGAGTGGTGAGAGAGGGCATCCCTGTCTTGTGCCAGTTTTCAGAGGGAATTTTTCCAGTTTTTGCCCATTCAGTATGATATTAGCTGTGGGTTTGTCATAAATAGCTCTTATTATTTTGAGGTACGTTCCATCAATACCGAATTTATTGAGCGTTTTTAGCATGAAGGGCTGTTGAATTTTGTCAAAAGCCTTTTCTGCATCTATTGAGACAATCGTGTGGTTCTTGTCTTTGGTTCTGTTTATATGCTGGATTACGTTTATTGATTTGCGAATGTTGAACCCATCAGAGTGAACAGGCAACCTACAGAATGGGAGAAAATTTTTGCAACCTACTCATCTGACAAAGGGCTAATATCCAGAATCTACAAAGAACTCAAACAAATATACGAGAAAAAAACAAACAACCCCATCAAAAAGTGGGGAAAGGATATGAACAGGCATTTCTCAAAAGAAGATATTCATACAGCCAACAGACACATGAAAAAATGCTCATCGTCACTCGCCATCAGAGAAATGCAAATCAAAACCACAATGAGATACCATCTCACACCAGTTAGAATGGCAATCATTAAGAAGTCAGGAAACAACAGGTGTTGGAGAGGATGTGGAGAAATAGGAACACTTTTACACTGTTGGTGGGATTGTAAACTAGTTCAACCATTATGGAAAACAGTATGGCAATTCCTCAAGGATCTAGAACTAGATGTACCATATGACCCAGCCATCCCACTACTGGGTATATACCCAAAGGATTATAAATTATTCTACTACAAAGACACATGTACACGTATGTTTATTGTGGCACTATTCACAATAGCAAAGACTTGGAATCAACCCAAATGTCCATCTGTGACAGACTGGATTAAGAAAATGTGGCACATATACACCATGGAATACTATGCAGCCATAAAAAAGGATGAGTTTGCGTCCTTTGTAGGGACATGGATGCAGCTGGAAACCATCATTCTTAGCAAACTATCACAAGAACAGAAAACCAAACACCGCATGTTCTCACTCATAGGTGGGAACTGAACAATGAGATCACTTGGACTCGGGAAGGGGAACATCACGCACTGGGGCCTATCATGGGGAGGGGGGAGGGGGGAGGAGGGAGGGATTGCATTGGGGAGTTATACCTGATATAAATGATGAATTGATGGGTGCCGACGAGTGGAAGGGTGCAGCACACCAACATGGCATAAGTATACATATGTAACAAACCTGCACGTTATGCACATGTACCCTAGAACTTAAAGTATAATAAAAAAAAAAAGTAAATTGAAAAAAAAAAAAAAAAAGAAAAGGACTGGAGCTGAGAGGATTTCTTAAACTCATTTCCTCCTCACTGTTACAAGTTAGGAGGCCACATCTCTCTATTCACATGTGCCTCCAGGAGCTCAGGCAACTCTTCCCTCATCTAGCAGTTCACTGAAATGGGCTTGGCCAACTACTTCCAGTCTTCCTTCAAGACAGGAAATTCCAAGACAGTGAGCATTTTAGCTTCTGCTGCTGGACAAGAATAGCAGGCAAAAACTGACACATTGCTGAGTTATCTCCAAAGCACAAGTGGCTCTCAGGCACAGTACATTACATAAGCAGAAAGTATTACTGTATTCTCCCTGTGGCCAACTCCTGGATTGCAGAAAAGGTAAAGCATATAATACATCTGCAGTTCTTTCATCTTACATAAATGTGCAACAACAAAAGGGAAGGGGAATCATCATCTGAAAAACTAGAGTATGCTCTGCCATCTCCAAAGACTGCAGACCATAGAAAGGTCATACACAGAAAGAAGAGAGCAGGCAGAGGCTCTCCCTGGTAAAACATGGACCTCTCCACCTCAGCTACTTTCTCCAAGATCCAGGAACAACATAACCCTGGTATGTGAGTTTGTTTTGGTTCATTGGGCTACAGCTTCTGCCAAGAAACACCTTGCTGCCACTTCGTCCTGCTTATTGTCACGCTGGTCACTTCCACATACAGAATTGAGAGGCCATCACTGAGCAGAGAGAGGAGTGGAAACTCAAATGTTTGTTATTGTTAAATTCACTCATGCCCTTCTGAAATGTGTGCCCATGTGTAAAAGGACAGAGACAGAAGGTTGATGTTCTTGCCCTAAGAAATTTATCCAAAACAAAGGCAATGGGCCTAGAGCTTTTCAGTAAAGCTTATCTTTTCTCTTTTATCATCTCCTTTTCTCATTTCAAAGAGTTTATGTTTTCAGTGATTATTCCATAACCAGTAATGTAACAAACAACAATCATTACAAAGTCAGAAGCAAAAGGTGGAGCTGAAAAATGTGAACAAATGTAAATCAAATATTCCTGTGTCCTGGCAACAAAGAGTTGAGTGTTTTGTACTGTGGTTAAGTACCAATTACTGAAAACTGAGATACGTCACTATATGCATACACATACTACACACAACACACATGGGACAGCAATCTAAGTGACAAAAAGCACAAAACTTAGAGTCACCTGACTGGGCCCATGTCTCAGCCTTGCTGCTTAACAGCTGTGAGCAAATGTTTTCAAACTCTGAGTTGCAGTTTCTAATCAACTTGCATAGATAAGAATTAACACCTGATCTACTCATTTCCCAAGAGTATTGTGAGAATGAGATTACATAGAAAAAATGGTTACTGTATGCCATCATGTTTTTCACTAATATAATTCTCTGTAGAATAGCAAATGGTTTTTAACAATTCATTCACTCAACTTTTATTGGGTGTCTACTCTGTACCAAACATGTCTACTTCTTTACAATAGTCCTTTTTAAGCTTTCAGATTCCAGGGTGATTTTCTATTTGGAAATAAGGATTTTATTGCTTCTATATCTTCTATGTGACTTCTATATGTAGGCTTCTATGTAATAAAGAGGTATATATACATTACACACACACACACACACACACAGAGTGAGAGTAAGAGAAGATCATGTCAATGGTATCCAGAAAGGCACCAATAAAACCAAGATAAAAATTAAAACTGCTTAAGAATAACAATACTTTACCCAGAAATGTGCTATGCTGAAGTATTTTAAGAAAAGAAATCACAAATAGTTGTTCTTAGCAACTTCATAATCTGTGCTCTAAAAAGGGAAAATGCAGTTTGAAGCCTTCATCATCATTTCATCAATCATCATTTCATCATAAATTGCAAGCTATTGCAATTTATCATCCCATACTTTAAGTTTCTTTCTGATCTTCCACATCCTGAAGTTCTTTCTAGTTTAAGGATCTTGGTCCTACGTTTCCTCATGCTGTGTATGTGGATTTTCTCCATCACTGCCTGTCTGTTGTACTAAGTCAGTGTCTAACCTCAAAAAGACAAAAGCAAAAAGGCAGGATTTGTGTTCAGTGTTTCTAATCTGCTCCATCTTGAGCTTTAGTTTATCTCAATAATTTAGAAGACTGCGGGTGACTTACTGAAAGTGCTTCATGAATAAACAGTAACAAATTGACTCTAAAATTGGAAGATAACTTAGTTTCCATGTTTTTCTTTCTGCATAGAGCTTGAATAAATAGACAAATTAATTTTAATTCAAAACAAAATAATCACTGCTTTCGCTTGACATATTCATTAGAGGAGTTCAAGTAAAAATTTCGAGTAAGATATATACTATAAAAATGTTGTTGCTCCTTCATGTTCTTCATTAAAATGTCTGGGGGATGATGTTTTTTCTTTTAAAGTGCTTTATATCACCTATTGTTTATACAGGATTTTATTTTTTATTGTATCTTTTTCATTGAAAATGCAAATTACAAAAATAAACAGTAAAGGAATAAAATAACTTCAGTGTAATTTGCCACAACAGATCCAAAATGCATGTAGAGTCTAATTTTTCATACCTATAAAGGATGGAGTCAGTTGTCATACCGTACCTCAAGCTGACACAGGGTTGGAGCTGTGTCTTCTACCCTATTCTCTTCTTCTTGGCCAAGAGCACAGCACTACGTTGATTCACCTGCCACCCTGTATGTACTCATGGCCACACTGCCTGTAGGACCCAACGCTTTTTCCTTGCTACCAGCCCATTCCCCAGACCACACAGAGGAAGGAGCAACTTCAAAAACAGCCCATAAGTCTAGCTTGAATAAAAGAGTAGTTCTTCATTTCAGCTGATACTTGGCTGGATCTGAATGGAAAATTCACCAATGGTGCTGAAAGAATATTTCACTTCTCCAGTATGCAGGATGTTCATTGAATACTTCCAAGAGAAGCAGGAAAGACTGGGATAATTAAACATTTGCTTGAGTGGAGCAAGAGAAAGAGCTCTTATTGACAATGTGACAATGCTGTAGTGTGATTATTATGGAAAGACCACCGCTCACTGCTGGACCCAACCTCCTCCATGCTAACTCAACTCCAGGCACACCATAGTTCAACCAGCAGTAACCCATTCCATAAACACCAGTCTCTTTGGAAATTTTTGACCTCTCACAGTATAAAGCCACTGAGTGTAAATAAGATTCAGCTTCTTTAAAATGAGCACAAAGGCATGCCCCCCTGACCAATATTATCCTTTCTTCATTTTGGTAAAAGCCAGCATTCTTCTCAGATGTTTATAAAGCAATTATCAAATGAGTCCTCCTTTTATACAGTGGCAAACCATAAAGGGACGGAAAGGGTGGTTATGGAAATGTCACACGGGCTGAGCAGAACCAGTTGTTACAAAGACGAACTGTGTGGGAAGGAGGAGAGAAGGCAAGAACTGTACAGTTTTTTGCTAAGTCTGAATTCGTTATTATTAGTTCAAATAAATAACAGAAATGGGTAATTACATAGCAGAAGTTCAAAAGAATCACTGACTTGAAATCCAGTGCATCCTCCGTAAGTCACTGGAGATAATATTCATTGCATATTACAGTCTGCTCATGGCTTTGAGCTTAGAACCTGTCACTTTAAAACTGGCACACAAAAAAAAGCTTATGTCAACATAGCTTATCCAAGACGGCATCATCATAATTTTTCTCTGTTTCTTCTCTGTACTGTCTTTTGGGTGAGTAGATTCTCCTCTAAATTAGATCACCCTAATCCAATATCCCATTGTCTGCCAATAAATAAGAATAAATAACAAAACTGTTTTCTGTGATAGGGACTATAATTTGGCCTTTTATAATGAGCCCAGAGAAGTATGACTTTGTTTTATGCTCAATGTAAATCTTTTGTAAGGTTCAAAATCTCTTGAAATGTGAATCTTGTTCTCAAGATTAACTGCAATGGAACATTATTAAAATGCTTCATTTTGGCATGCTTTGTATACATTATACATTCTTTTAAAAGCATATCAGAAGTTATACCAGCAACACACTAAAAGTGTGGCTTGAATCCTGGAGGACAACATTGCTCACAGTGTGTAAACACAGATAATTGGTACCCACCTTCTGGCCCATGAGACCAAACAACTTCATGGAAAATGCTCCAAATACAAAGAATTTAACCATGAGTGTTCCTATGAAAGATATGCTTTATGAGAAATCTTCACAACCACACTAATTGGATATATAGAGCCAATAGCATCTTCTGCCCAACAACAGATTTTAAAAGAAAATCTCCAAAGCAGAGACTGTTAGTTGTTTTCCCGCTGTTCAATTCCTCCTTCTTCCTTTGCAAGAGAACAGAGCCCTGAATCAATGGGTGTGGCAAGTTGCCCAACTGTGAAACTATATTGCCTCTCTTATAGATAGGGATGATCAAAGAGATATGAGTAAAAGTAATTGAGTGTGGTTTCTTGGAAAGGGAATTGACTCAGATGAAAGGCAGGATGGAAAAGCTGTAGCTACGGCAGTATCTTGTAAGAATGAGGTTATCCTATGGCTGGAAGCCATCTATTAAGGAGAGTAGAGCAGAAGAATGTAAAAAGACTGGGTCCTCAATGACGTAGAGTCAACATGCCAGTCCTCATTAGCCTACTTCTAAAGTTCTCCTCCACGAGAATAAAACGCACTTGTGCCTTATTTAAATTGCTATGGCTTTGGATCTTTCTTACCAGCAACTAAACCCAATCTTGTCTCGCTATTACCTTCCCAATTGCATTTGACAGATCTAATGCTAGGGGTATTAAACTAAATTATTCAAATTTAATTTATATAATTGCAACTATTGGAAAATAGAATTCTGCAGTTATTTAGCATAATCATTTCAATGAAAAAGAATTTCTGGAGTGCAAGAGAGGCATAATAAAAAGTAATTTAGTAGGGATTAGGAATCTTTCGATGCATCTCAGTTGTCAAATCGCAAAAACAAAAGAAATAGAGCTGTTATAAAAAGCAAATCATAGACACTGGCCCTTAGAAGGGGAGAGTCATACACATAGTAGGATAAAAACCCAGAAAAGCAGTCAGAAGACAGAGGCAAAGGAGGAGTGTATGTATACAGTGAATTAATGGGATTAAATGAAATAGGGAAATGGTATAAGCAACTACAAAGTAGGAAAATCCTTAGCAATAAGGAAAGCAGTCTTCTAAAGTAGGAACTTGAGACCGTGGAATTAGAGGATGGTGCCTCTATGGTAGAAGAGGGTATAGCTATGATAGAGGATGACAGCTTTAGCTGGGACATTTAGACATATGGAATTAATTAGGTTCTAGTGCCTGGAACCAGGCTCTCAGCTAAGTTTCCAGGAACAAGGCTCAAACCACCCTACAGAACTGGCCTGATAAGGCAATTGCCTACATGCCATTGCCAGCCTTGACCAATCCACACCACTTGACTTGAAGGCCCCACCACTGCTGTCATTTCTGTATTAGCAGCTGACCTCACCTGGACCACTCACTCAGCAACAAACCCTGTTTCCTCACAATGCTCTTTTCTTATGTTTGTCATGCATATTTCTACAAAACAGCCTGGAAATTGGAGTTGAGAGGCAAGTCAGTACATTGGGAGGCAATACTAATAACAAAGGCCTTCCCCCAAATACGTAAAGAGACTTGTCAAAACATGATGGAAAGCCATGAATAGGATAAATGTGCACCACACAACTTCTGAAGATGAAGAATTCAAGAGGTTCTGGTTATTATGCAAGAGAGAATAAATAACTGGTTAAAGAATTCTCTCAGCTGGGTGCAGTGACTCATACCTGTAATCCCAGCACTTTTGGAGGCAGAGGTGAGTGGATTACCTGATGTCGGGAGTTCGAGACCAGCCTGACCAACATGGAGAAACCCCGTGTCTACTAAAAATACAAAATTAGCCAGGTGTGGTGGCACAGGCTTGTAATCCCAGCTACTCAGGAGGCTGAGGCAGGAGAATCGCTTGAACCTGGGAGGCGCAGGTTGCAGTGAGCCAAGATTGTGCCATTGCACTCCAGCCTGGGCAACAAGAGCAAAACTCCATCTCAAAAAAAAAGGGCGGGGGGGAAGCAATCAACTGGTAGAAGTCCAGCTTCAATCTGAAACTAGGGCCACCCCTGAGACTGAGTTAAGAAAGTCATGATGTCCATGATCCAAAGATGTATGCATTCTCCCATTCAGCGAATATCTATTAATCACAAAACAGGGCCTGAATATCTATTAATCAGGCCCTGTTATAGCACTGGAGATTCAGCAGTGAAAAAAATGATAAAAGTTCTTATTGCTGTGGAACTTGCATTTCGCTGATAAAACAAGCAGGACCCAGAGGCCAGATTTAAGAGTAGTAAGCCGTTGCATACCTGTGGCTCATTCAGATATGTTGAGCTGTGTTTCCCTAATTCTTTTCCCAGTATCTCCCCAAGCATGTTTTGCTAAATGAAAAATGTGCTACAAGAATAAAAGGCCTCATAAATGTAACGTGATGAAATACGTTTGGGATATGGCAAGGAGACAAGAGTCAACAACAAGTTTGTTGAAGGCAGGATTTCTCTGAGGCATCAATGCATTATTGTGAATCAGAAACCTTCAAGAAGGGATTAGAGCATGTTTGGCATGTATGTGAAACTCACATGATCACAGAACCTTTTTCATGAACCTTATTGCAGAACTAGAATCCTCAGGAACACTTTAGAAAATGCTGTCTTACTGTGTAACAAAGTTGATTTTGATCTCTGAAAGTAACAGCTAGAAGAAGTGGAGGACATGGCCCACAATATTATAATAGTAGCTGTGAAGCTTGGATTTGGTTTCAATATAGCAGACTAAAGAGAATACTCCTTGCTCTCTGAGTGAAAACAGCAGAATGCAACAGTACAGATGAGAAACTGTGTTTTAGGAGGTCCTGGGCAGTTTTCATGTAAGAGAATTCTCCTAAGAAAAAAAATTTAAAAAGAACATCATGGTTGAGTTGAGAAGGGGCTCTGACAACAGAGAAATATATAAAACACGGGTAAAAAACCATCGTATATTCTATTAAGGAACCCTATTCACAGAAAAAAATAAGGATCATATACAAAAGAAACTTTTTCTTACTGAGAGAAATAGAAAATGTGCAATTCATATGCTTTTCAAATTACCAACAGGGAACATGGCATTGAAAGCAGTAATTTTAATCCCTTTCTTCACGAAACCTTTCATTAGAACCGTGAAAAAAAATAGCAAACAGCTCTCATTTTCATCTGACCTGTCCATACCCTTACAGGGTATTGATGAATAGGTGAAAAGTCGGAGCACAACACACACACACGCGCGCGCGCACACACACACATTGACACATGGGAAATGAATAATCTCTACGGGGTGGAAGAGAAAGCCTTTAGGTAATTGACAGTTCACAGAAACGCTTAAAGGGAATAATGAGAAGCCTTGAGCACAGAAGGCACTAAATATAGGGAAATATTTTTGAAAGATTATGTGCATCCTACTCCTTTACCTAGAGGCCAAAGTCAGATGAAACCAGTCGGCATTTTGAACTCTGAGCCCTCCTCCATCTTTCAAGAGTCCTGACTTAGAACTATCAAAGGTTGGGAAATTTTTCATTCCCTTTCTTCTGTATCAGTAGACAATAAAACACCACATTAGTTTTGAAGGTCTGCTCAGAATGAACACCGGGGGTAAATTGCTGGGGATGTGCCATTAAATTATTTATTTTGCAAAACTCAAGTAGTATTTTTACAAGTTCAGATGAAACATTATCAGCCTTGAAATACATATGCAAAACAATTTCTGATTGAAAAAGCTTCCTAGATCACCCCTCTCTGCATTTTTGGCTTTTATTAGATTTAGTATGTCTAATTGGGCATGTGAATATCGGGGCCATATTGACAAAACTCAGTATCAAAATGTATTATGTAGAAACTGCAATAGCCTCAAAACAACACTGGTTATTATGAGAGGTCTGTTAAGGAAGAAAATGGCATAGTTTTGCCCCTGAGGAATTGATCATCTTCTTGAGGAGGTGAAATTATACCTGGGAAACAAGCAGATTTGTACCAAAGGAGGCCTCAAGCAGGAGCAGCCGCCGATTTCAACACAGCAATGAAAGAAGGGGGCCAGCATCACAGAAGCCAGTGGCCAGGTCTTTGTCAACTTAGGAGCTGCGGTGCAACAGCAGAGCAGAGTGGTGCAATTGATGGTCTTTGCACTGCCCACAGGGCCTGGGACAGCTGTAGAGGGGCTGTCTAGCAGCCTGGAGACAAGAAGGAGAATGAAAGAGTCATGGAACAGAAGGGTCGGACAGGGTCTAGAAATAAGGTTAGCAGTCTGGGTAGGTGAATCTAAACTTCATTGGCGAGATAGCGGAGAAGGAAAATCCTACAGACTAACCCAGCCTCCATTTTATTTTTATTCCCCCTTCTTCTCTAAAATTGATGTTTCTGTCCCGTTTTCTCTTTTAAAAGATAAAAGAAATGTCTTAAAAATGTAGCCTTCATGGAAGATCAGTCAGCATTCTCATAGCAAATATAATAATAATATATATGTCTTTGTCCAAACAGACGAGCAGAAGTGTTTGAAATTGCTGAATACATCACTAATTATTTTCAATTATTGCTGAAATAGGAAAGAGAAAGAAAATGTCTCATTTGTGGCCATCCCATACTCATTTGTGATCTAATCAAAGTCTCCACCCAAACCACAGTAATTAGTTAGGGTTAATATGGTAAAGCCAGGGTCTGCTGGAATGAGAAGCCCTGGAGCTGCTCGCATAGTCTTGCTGGTACCTCCTTGCCTTGCACAGCCAGCTCCTGCATGTGCACTCAGCATCCAGGCTTTGCCATATAAGACACATGGACGGCCAGTTCTATTGCAGCGTAGTCACGGACATACCTGCTCTGCCAGGCTCAGTGCTGCCTTCTCATCTCACATGCTGGCAACTTCACAGGGCAGAGCCTCTGTACAATGCTCTTCTTACCAGAACTACTGAGTTATGTTCCTGTTGAAGTTTATCAACGTGTGTTAATGGCAGTAAATATGCAAACCAACTGTTCCATATTTACCAAAACCACACATTAATCATTATGGGTCTTCAGAAAAATAAATCGATAGAAAGATTTAAAGATAGGTATAGATTAAGGGTGACTTAGAGGCAAAAATGATCAGATCATGATGAAGCATTCAGAAGGTATTTCAATGGCGGATCCATCCATTCAATGTGCAGGCTATAAATTATGTTTAATCCCTTGAAGAATCACATCTAATCTCCTGTGCCTCTCTGAATCATCGTGACAACCATCTGTTACTTGTTTGTCTCCTCCCACAGGACAATAAGCTACCCAAGGACAGGGACTTGGTCTCATTCACCCGCATGTCTTCTGCCACCGGTGGAGAGGTAGTCTCATAAGGAACACTCAAAAATTGTTCCTGAATGAATGAGTACAGAATCTTCTCCACAAAGAGAGTATAAATTAGTACTATTGTGGGGGAGGTGACGCATCTTATAATATTTATAATACAAGGTAGAAAATAATAAATTTTATAAAGGAGATTTAAAACAAAGTACAGTCGATTCTCATTATTAGCAACAAGAATTATGGCCCATAAAATTGCTCTCAACACTGAATTAGCAAGCACTAAATAGTTGCTCCTAGGAGACAAACAAGAGTAGGTTCCTGGGAGTCTCTGCCAGTTGTGTTATATAGGTTTGTTTGAGAATTTCCCTGTAAAACAAGCCAGTCGCATCGGCGTTGAAAACCTGCTCTTGCACATAACTCTTTCCCTGAATGATACGTAGCAAGTATTTTGTATTATTTTTTTTCTGAGACAGGATCTTGCTCTGTCACCCAGTCTGGAGTGCGGTGGCACAATCTTGGCTCACTGCAACCTCCGCCTCCCAGATTCAAGCAATTCTCCTGCTTCAGCCTCCCAAGTAGCTGGAATTACAGGCGTGCACCACAACACTTGGCTAATTTTTGTATTTTTAGTAGAGACGGGGTTTCAACTCTTCTGCAGCCTTCTGATCTGTACAGTCTGCCTCATCTGCAAGTTTAATAACTTTCACACCATATCACCTTTTGGAATGTGTGAACCAGCCAAGCCAGTGCTAGCCAAAAAAAAGTGTCACATTCTGATCCAGCAATGTGACCATAAATTTCTTTGGCTTTCAGTCTCACAACCCTGCTGTCTGCTATGAGTTTTTTAATCAGTTATCATCTCTAGCTGCTTTTCTGCTTTTTCCATGGATTCATCACACACTACAGATGTTACTTTAGCAACCTCCACAGTGGCCCAGATTAGCAAATATCTCCTTTCTTTTTCTGGATGTACTGTATTGTTGATTCATCAACATTGAATTCATGGCCAACATCATATAACTCATGCCTGAAGGAAGATTATTTAACACATGCATTTTCTCACGAGGCACATCACAGCCTTCTCATACTTAGGAACACTAGACAGCACAGAGGACCATTTTAAATAGCAAAATTACTAACAGAAGGCATCAAAATGCAAAAAACATGGCCCTGAATACACTTCCAAAAAGGCTATTTAGCACAGGAGCAGAAATAAGAAGGCAGAGTGTGGCCCTGTTTGACCTCATCTGGGAACATGAGCATTGAGGCAACTCAGATTTTTCACCACTCTACGTGTGTCCACATATGACCTCAAACATGCCACAAGTACTGATCTGGAGTTTATAACTAAATTTATTGAGTAGGTGAATTCGCAGATGCAGAATTCAAGAATGAGAAGTACAGTGGGGATGAGTTCCAGAGGAAAGAAAGTCCTCTCAAAGGATTATTTTGCAATACAAATGAGATCATCCATATAAAGTGGTCAGCATTGTGACTGACAAACAGGCATCAATACATTCTTATTCTCTGACTGGTCAAATGAGATCACACCTCTGAGAGGAGGGAACTTTGAACAGCCGCCTGAAAGACAGGTTCGAGACATGGATATACATGGATGAGAAGAAAACTACTCAAGGCAGAAAGAGAAGTATAAGCAAAGGCAAAGAGGCAGGATATTAAAGAATATATACAGGGGAAATCAAATGGCCACAACCTGGCTGAATCCTACACTGTATAAAGGAACTTGGTAAGAAAGTATTTGAAAAGGCAGGTTGGGTCAATTTATAGAGGACCTTAAATTCCAGGCTGATGAATCTGGACACAATGCAACAGGCCACAGAGCAGCCTTGGTGTTTGTTAAAGAGGAAAGTAGTGCTCAGAGCTGAGTTTCCAGAAGAATAAGCCAAGGATGGCGTGTAAAATTAATGGTGGTGTAGGGGCAGCAACTCAGGAAACCAAAAGAGTATCACTGATTCGATTATTCTTGTGGCCATTTTGTGATTTTGGAAGAACTGAATGGAGGTTAAAAAGGAAGAAGGAGGAAGGGTTTCAATGAAATATCTTCCTGAACCTCTTGATGAAAATAATTACTTGAGTCCTCATCAGTAATACAGATCCTCAGGCCTCAACCCATACCCTTGGGATCTGAATCTCCAGCACACTGGTCTGTGGAACGGTCTGTCTGCCAAGCCCCTCAGGTTGTTCTTTCCATTAGGTAAGTTTGGGAAACACTGTTTCTGAGCTGTGGGAACCGAGAACAGCTACCTTACGTAACCAAGCTGTGGACAAGAGCAACGCCTCTCCCACAATCCTAGACCCTATGTTTCCAAGCTCTAGTCTTCACCATTGCTGGCTTGTTTTCTCAAGCAATTCTGTGCTTCCCTAAAGAAGCAAGTAGGCTCGCTCACATGCAGCCCACCACCCTGGCCTGGTAGTGAGGGAGTGCAATCGGTTTCATGAATAAAGCAGCCTCAGAGAGGAATTTCATTAAAAAACAGAGACAACTGACTATATTAATTTAAAATAAGTTCTGTATTTTCTAAACTCTAAAGACAAATTCATCAGTTTTTAATTCTTTTTTTAAAATCCAGATTCCATAACTATGAACTGTTTAATATGAATTCCCACCATAAATTCTAGAGCAGGAATACAAGATATTTTCTATATTTACATTTAAGCAAACAGGTGTGAAGCAAGTAAAATGTGTTCAGAATTGCTTTAGACTCTACAAATGAACGTGAAGATTTGTTTTATGATCTGTGACATAACAAATTCTATGCAGCACTAACAGAGCCAAAAGGAAGAGTTGCAATTTTCAACAGTAAATATTAGATGGTTAAGACATCCCTGGAATCCAGTGTGTTTTTAGCAGATGTAATTAACACATTGTTGAGTAGGTTACACTATATTGAAGAGGGCTCTAGAAAATAGACAGTGGGCACAAAACTACACCGAGGACTGCATTAGAATGCATGCCTATTACTTAAATTTCCCTGATATAACTTACACACTATTTATTTCCAACAAAAGATCAAGCCAGGTGTGGTGGCTCACGCCTGTAATCCCAGCACTTTGGGAAGTCAAGGTGGGTGATCACCTGATGTCAGGAGTTTGAGACCAGCCTGGCCAACGTGGTGAAATCCCATCTCTACTAAAAATGCAAAAAGTAGCCGGGTGTGGTGGCACATTGCTTGAACCTGAGAGAATTGCTTGAACCTGGAAGGCAGAGGTTGCAGTGAGCCAAGATCATGTCACTGCACTCCAGCCTAGGTGACAGAGCAAAATTCTGCCTGAAAAAAAATTTAAAAAGATCAGAAGTCGTATAATATTGGTATCTTAAAAAATTTAAAGATATTTACACAACTAAACTGGGGCTTAGCCCGCAAGGGCTCTTGGTTTTGCCCAGGAAAGAATTCAGGGGTGAGCCAGAGGTAGAAGAATGCAGCTTTATTGAAGTGGCAGTGTTACAGCTCCAGTGGTGTTACAGCTCCATGACTGCTCCTGCAGAGCAGGAATACCCCACAGGCAGTGCCCTCAGGGTAGCAGCTCAGGGCAGTGTTGCAGTCATATGTACACTGACTTTTAATTACATGTAGATTAAGGGGTGGTTTATGCAGAAATTTCTAGGGAAGCACTAGTAACTTTTGGGTTATTGGGTCATTGCCTTGGAAAGAGGTGATAATTCCTGAGTGTCGCCATGGCGATGGTAAACTGACATGGTACACTGGTGGGCATGTCTTATGGAAAGCTGCTTCCTCCCAGTCTGTTTTAACTAGTCCTCAATTTGGCCCGGTGTCTGAGCCCCACCTCTGGAGTCGAGTCCCGTCTCCTCCTCCTACTCTAACAGAATGAGACTTTCTCAGCCTCCTGCACCACCCCACCTATTAGCCAAAGAGAGGAAATCTCTGATAACCATCACACTGCCCCATTTGTGTCTTTAAGATACAGTAAGGAGTTACAGGTACATGGTGTCTTGTATTTATTAATAACAACCATCATTATGACAGAAAGCATGATGAGCAATAGCGAAAGTGTGTTTTTAAAAAATTAAGCAACACCATGGATATCTGATCAAAACTTTGTTTTGTGAGCAAGGTAATTTAATACATGCTATTAGTATACAGTATGGGATGTAGAAAAATGAGAATGCAGTATTTACCAATGTGCTTATGAAATCTGTGAAAACTGGTATTTCTTGTTTTTCTTGGGGATCAGCATTATGTCATAGAAAGTGCACAGTTATTTAGAGGCCAAAAGCCTAGATGTGTGAATCATGTTTGCCTGACTTAGCAGCTGTGTGGCCTTGTGGACCTTCCATCTACCCCTCTCAGCTTCCATTTCTCCTCTGGAATATGGGAGTCATAACTGCTACACAGAACAGTTTTGAAAATGAAATGAGAAAACACATAAAGAACCCAGCTCAGGACATTGGTTCATAGCAGCCGTTCAGGGAGTGTTGGTTTCCTTATTCCCTTCACCTTTCTGGATTAGGTCACACCCAGTGCTTCCCAAATGCCAAGGCCAGTCCGGATGTCTGGCTCTCAAACTTTTGGGGATCCAGATGCTTTGTGCCTCTAATTAAGGTTATGGATCATCTCCCCTAACAAGTTCATGTGCATATAACATTTTGCAGGCAATTTCTCAGACTCCCTAATACTCACTTATGGACCCACTTGGGGTCCACAAATCCAGGTTAAGAATTCTGGACCTAAAGAATCTTGGGACAGTAAAGGACTATGGTGTGTATGAAAGATTTGCCACCAACTATAAGGAAACTAGAGGTTCTACTCATCTCCAAGATACTATCTGGCAAGTTATGTATTTCTGAAGCCTGAATTGACATGTACAAGTCCATCTTGTGGCGCTAGTAATAGCATTCTCACACACACACACACACATGCATACACACACACGCACATGCACACACACATGCGCGCGTGCACACACACACCAAGTATCAATTTGCAATCACTAGTTTACATGGAAACTAGGAGCTTCATTGGAATAAAAGCTTGAGCAGTATCTAGCACTAGGGTTTGGACGTCTCAGTTATTCATGATGAAGTAGGAGTCAAAGATGCAGTGGAAACCACAGTGAAGAAAGGAACCAAAAAGAAAATTCACCAAGCAGAGCAAATCAACAACAAGTCCTGGCAGGTCACAAAGAGAGAGTTTCAGGTGGTGACCTATGCTTAAAGCCTTTGTTAAATCTAGCTGTCTGGGTGGCATCTGTGACCCTGGAGAGAAAGGAGCCTATGTAAGAATGGAAAGAGCTGTTCCACCAAACCCTGCAATGCTTTATGACCATGTGATCCACTGCAGTTTATCCTGCCCCAATTAAGTGCAACACAGAAGAAAAAGCATTTTCCTGCCCCATTCCATGGAGCGGCTGATGGCAATGGTGGCCTGGATGAATCAGCAGGGATCTGGGCATAACTGGGGACAGAGGCCCATGCAGAAAGCTGGAACCAGAGAAGGGGCATTAATTGGCATGACAGAGGACAAAATAACCTGGACCCATGGGCACAAGTAAGAACCCTTAAGGGATGCCCAGAATACTTGAAAGAAGGTGTTTAATATCATTAAAAGCTCAGATTGTGTCTGTGGGTGTGTGTGTGTGGTTGCACGCACAAGGGCATGTGCGTATGTATATGTGTGTATGTGTACATGTGTACAGAAAGTTATAAGTGAGAGGTGGTGTCCTAGTCCATTTTGTGCTGCTATAACAAAATATTACATATGTGGTAATTTATAAAGAAAAGAAATGTCTTTCTTACAGGACTGCAGGCTAGGAAGTTCACGGTTGAGTAAGTGGCCTGAATCTGGTGAGGGCCTTCTTGCTGCATCATCCTGTGGTGGAAAGCAAAAGGGCAGGAGAGTGCAAACAAACAAGAGACAGCAAGAAAAGGCTGAATTCCCCTTTAGAACAAATCTACTCTTGCAATAACAGGCCCACTTCCTCAATAATAACATTAATCCATCCATGAGGGCTAATTAAGGCTAATGACCTAATCAGTTCTTAAAGCTCCCATCTCTCAACATTGTTGTGTTGGGGATTAAGTTTCCAACACATGAAATCTGGGGGACATATTCAAACCACAGCCGGTCACAAGTTCTCCCTGCTTCATAGGCTCCTTCTCTGGACCAAACCCTTCTTCCTGTTTTTATTCTTGCCTGCACAACTGGTCCAAGATGCTTAAGATAACAGGCTCTGGGGTCAGAGTGCTAGGCTTTAATTCTGACCCTACTACATAACACGGTCACTTTAGACAATTGTTTTAACCTTTTCTGTGCCTCAGTGTTTGAGTATTAATGTTAGTATAACCCTATTAACACAAACTTGCTCCTGCTCTTTTTTTATGAAACTGAGTCTGGCTCTGTCGCCAGGCTGCAGTGCAGTGGCATGATCTCAGATCACTGCAACCTCCACCTCTCAGGTTCAAGCGATTCTCCTGCCTCAGCCTCCCAAGTAGCTGGGACTACAGGCACCCGCCACCACGTCCAGCTAATTTTTGTATTTTTAGTAGAGACGGGGTTTCACCATGTTGATCAGGATGGTCTCATTCTCTTGACCTCATGATCCGCCCGTCTTGGCCTCGGAAAGTGCTGGGATTACAGGCATGAGCCACCGCACCCAGTCACAAATCTGCTCTTAATATTTGGGGGCATTCAAGCAATATATACAAGGGAAAGTGTTCACTGCTGTATTACAGGTGTGATATAGTTGGGATGTTTTCCACTTCAAATCTCATGTTGAATTGTGAGCCCCAGTGTTGGAGGTGTGACCTGGTGGGAGGTGATTTGCTCATGGGGCAGACTTCTCATGAATGATTTAGCACCATCCCCTTGGCGCTGCCCTCGAGATAGCGAGTGAGTTCTGGAGATCTATTTAAAAGTGTGTGACACCTCCCCGACCCCTCTCTTGCTCCCTGTCTTGCCATGTGAGATGTCTGCTGCCCCTTTGTCTTCTGTCACGATTGTAAGCTTCCTGAGGCCTCCCCAGGAGCTGATGCTGGTGCTATGCTTCTAGTACAGCCTGCAGAACCATAAGCCAATTAAACCTCTTTTCTTACAAATTGCCCAGTCTCTGGTATTTCTTTATACCAATGCAAGAACAACCTAACATAAGGTGCCCTAATCACTTTCTCCATGAATTAATCCCTCTCATCCCATACTCACCCCACATGCCCTTTCTCAGAGAGTCTGCATCAAGAATTCCTGCAGAGTAGTCAGTGAGCAGGGCAGTCATACCTATCTGTTTAGCCACAGCTAACTGAACCAAGAGTGGACGCCAACCCAAGCATCATATCCCCTTCCACAATTCTGAATGGAGATCCAGAGAGCTGGGTCAGAATGTGGACATGCACCTGGGATGACTTAAAGCTGGAGTCAGGTCAAGTAAATGCAAAGAAGAAAGGGCCATTTAGAAAAAAATATATATAGAAAATAATTAGGCAGAGAGAGGAGGAGAAATGTGAGACCACACAGCTCATAAGAGGGAGAGGGAAGAGGAAACCCAGCAGCATTTCTTACCCTTGGTTCCATGAGGGACTTCTATATTCACCTCCTCTCAGATCTTAAGTTTGCTGGAGTGGCTTTCTGGTACTTGGCACCAAACAATTCTAACACAAGTGTTATCCACAGAAGTTTAGATAGGTTAGGTACCTAAGTGTCATCCTTGTACAAATGTGGCTGCCATAGACAAGACCAGAAGCCAGATCATGCCAATTTCTGCATAGCAGAAGACAAGGAGTTCCAGATTGCCTCAGAGGGAAGTAGGTAAAAATAATAATATTCTCTAATTCAGGCTGAAAGGGTTCTAAGTTTTCTTTGATGTAACATCATCAGACCAAATTATCTACCAAATTCTTCCATTAGATTCATAATTTAAAGTTATCTTTTAATTATCTATTTAAAAGTGCATTATAAATAGCTATGCAAAAATTCCCACATTTCAGAATTCTTCATCTATATTTAGCTTTAAGCTAAGAAAAACCACATTATCCTTAAATGAGAAAAAATATATAAAGGCAATTGTGATGACACATTGTTCCTATTTTGGCTTGTTCGGGTAACATTTCAAACTGTTACTAGAAATAACAACATTTTTTTTTTTCAAACCTATGTGTTCTCTTTACCATCTCTACTTGTATGGGAGGTATGGGTGTGCACATGTGTACTGTGTGTGAATGTGTGTATATGGACATGAGTGTGTATGGATTGGAGTGTGTATATGTAAGTATATACGTTTGTGTGAATGTGCGTACATGTGTATGCGTGTGTGTGCCTGTGTGAGCGTGTGCACCTGTGTGAGTGCATGCACATGCATGTGAGTGTGTGTACATGCGTGCAGTGGGTTATAAGTGAGCAATAACAAAGGCCCCCTACTTCATAGGCTCCTCTGATCCAAACCCTTCTCAGTCTCATTCTTGCCTGCACCTCTAGTCCAAGATGCTTGAAAGAACAGGCTGTGGGGCCAGAGTGCTGGGTTCTAATCCTGGCTCTGCCACATAGTGCTATATGACTTTAGCCTTCAGTTTTCTCATCTGTAAAAAGAGGTTAATTATAATACCCATATGATAATTTTGTAAAGCTTAAATGAGTAGACATAAAACTCTTAGAACCATGCTTAATACTGAATAAATATGCAAAAATGTTAAGCCCTATTAGAATTAATCATATCCCTTAATTATAAGAAAAACATTTTCTTTTTTTATTGAATCCCAGATCCACCCCTCAATTTTAGGTTGACACTGTTCTGCTTATTGGTGAATCCCTGAGTCAGTAACCCCGAAGTGTAACAGAAGCTTTTCTGGTGTTAAGTTTAGCTATAAGGATCTGTTAGCCTCTAGGGAGGCATCACCTCAGGGCTATCTCACTTTTAAGATTTTACAACCTGACTCCCACCTTCCGTAGGCCTCAGAATTGCAAAATATCTCTCTTTTTTCTCAAGAGCTCCATATTCCCCATTCCTAACTGCCATCCCCAACCATGCGTGCACACACAAACACACACACACACCCATGAACTTCTTCACATCTTTACCATTGTAAAGACCTCTCTCTCACCTAGAAAAGACTATCTGCTTCTACAATGAATAAGTATATACTTTTAAAGCCTTTGTTCAAATTACACAGCCTTCTCTGGTATACCCTCTCTTTTGCTAATCGCAGTATACACAGAAGGTCCTATATATATTTTACCATAACCACATCTACTACCTTGGGTTATATCTCAATCATGCATGTGTTTATGTGTGTGTGTGTCTGTGTGTTTGTCTGTGTGTGTGTGTGTGTGTGTGTGTGTGTGTGTGTGTGTAGGAAAAGGTAAATATTAAATTTGAACTCAATTGAAGTGGACACAAACAATGGTCACCAAGTCCCAGAACAGGTTGTGTGAGCCCCTTGAGGCATTCATCCAGCGCTGTTTCAGAGAAATCTCTATTCCAATCTATTCCTGTAGGTTAGTTATTGAAAAACAATAGACAATCACTAAAACAACTTGACCTTTTTGTGTTCCTTGAGCCCAGATGTGAAGGGCCCTCATGATTGGGCCTCATGCCAAACAAATTCTTACAAAACGACCTAGGGTCACAGACTTTGCGGATGCTTCAGGAGACCTCTCCTTATCTGTGCATGGACGAGTGACTGACTCTGGAGCCCAGGCTGTTGCTTCCCGGTCTGGTGGTGAATCCTCCATAGTCTGGTAAGTATAAATACATATACATATATTTTCCCTTCTCCCCTTCCCATTGCAATTTGCTTATTATATCTGCATTGCCATTTACATGTGATAAAGTTGTTTACCCTTAAAGGTATTGTGTGTGTGTGTCTTTTCTTCTCCCCTCGCATGTTTCCCGCACAGAGCAGTGTGTATGTAGGGCGTTTCACTGAACAAAAGCCTATATTTCATATATATATATATATAGTGTGTGTGTGTGTGTGTATGTGTGTATACACCCACATATATCTCCTATGATGATGTCATCCAGGTCTCAGGAATCCAGTGAGCTTGAGGTAGGGTCAGTCATTAAATGCATTGGTGTTCCAGCCTGGGAAACATGGCAAAACTCTGTCTCTACAAAAAAATATGAAAATTAGCTAGTTGTGGTGGTGTGTACCTGTTGGCCCACCTTCTTGGGAGGATTGCTTGAGCCCAAGAGGTTGAGGCTGTAGTGAGCTGCAATCATGCCACTGCACTCCAGCCTGGGTGACAGAGCAAGACCCTGTCTCAAAAAAAAAAAGAAAAAAATGCATTGGTGTTGACATCTGGTCCTCAGTGCCCAGAATCCTAAACAGTGGGGAATAATGACCACTTTGCAAAGAAAAATTCTGGATAGCATACCAGATGGACAAGGAATTTACTCAAGGGAGAAAAAAAATGGGGTGCCACAATATGAAAAGTGGCCATTTTTATATGAAACACAGTTACATGTATAAAAATGAGGAAAAGTAGAACTGGAATATACCAAGAGCAAGTCAAACTAAAGAGCTTAACAATCTAGATACTAATAAGAAATTGGTGTGCATGGCTCCTGTATTCTCCCCACCTTGGTGGCAATGACTGGAGACAACAGCTAAAACAATATCGAAATCAGTGATAGTTCAGGCCACACAGGAGGCTCAGCGTTCATCCTAGAGACTAGGAAGAAAGTCCTAATGGAGTGACAGTGATACGCCACTAATGCAAAGACCTCTAGTACCTCTAGTGGTCTCTTATAAACTTGTTTGATTCTCTTTAAGGCCTGTGAAATAAAAAATCAAGTGATTTTGCTAGAGGACTGTGTTTCAGAATACCATGAATATTACTGTGATATAGTTTGAATGTCCCCTCCAAATCTAATGTTGAGTTGTAACCCCCAGTGTTGGAGGTGGCATCTGGTGGTAGGTGTTTATATCATAGAGGATGATCCCTCATGGCTTTGTGCTGTCCTCATGATAGTGAGTGAGTTCTTGTAAGATCTATTTGTTGGGCTGGGGCATCACAAAGTCAGGAGATCAAGACCATACTGGCTAAAATGGTAAAACCCTGTCTCTACTAAAAATACAAAAAATTAGCCAGGCCTGGTGGCACGTGCCTGTAATCCCAGCTACTCAGGAGGCTGAGGCAGGAGAATCGCTTGAACCCAGGAGGCAGAGGTTGCAGTGGACCAAGATCGCACCATTTCACTCCAGCCTTGATGACAGAGCAAGACTCCATCACAAAAATAAATAAATAAATAAATAAATAAATAAATAAATAAATAAATAAATAAAATTTGTTTAAAAATGTGTGGCACCTCCCCCCTGCTCTTGTTCCTGCTCTTGCCATGTAATGTGTCTGCTTCCACTTCACCTTCCTCAATGTCTAGAAGCTCCCTAAGTCCTCCCCAGAAGCCAAGCAGATGCTGGTGTGGTGCTTGTACAGTCTCCAGAACCATGAGCCAATTAAACCTGTTTCCTTTACCCAGCCTGAGGTATTCCTTTATAGTAACATAAGAATGTCCTAACACAGAAAATTGGTACCAAGGAGTGTGGCATTGCTATAAAGATACCTAAAAATGTGGAAGCAGCTTTGAAACTGGGTAATAGGCCAAGGTCGGAAGAGTTTGGAGGGTTCAGAAGAAGACAGAAAGATGAGGGAAAGTTTGGAATTTCTTAGAGACTGGTTAAATGGTTTTGACCAAAATCCTGATAGTATGAATAATATGGACAGTGAGGTCCAGGCTGATGAAGTCTCAAATAGAAATGAGGATTTTGGGGGGAACTGGAGGAAATGTCACCTTTGTTATGTCTTAACAAAGAACGTGGCTGCATTCTGTTAATGCCCTAAGGATCTGTGGAAGTTTGAAATTAAGAATGATGACTTGAAGTATTTGGTGGAAGAAATTTTTAAGCAGCAAAGCATTCAAGATGTGGCCTAGCTGATTTTAAAAGCCTACATTGAGATGTGGGAATAAAGTGATGACTTAAAGTTGGAGGTTATATTTAAAGGAAAAGCAGAGTGTAAAAGTCTGGAAATTTTGCAGCCTGGCCATGTGGCAGAGAAACAAAAAGCATTACCAGGAGAGGAATTCAAGGGAGCTTCAGAGTAGCAAGTAACCATTTGCTAGAGTTATTAGACTGACTAAAAGGAAGCCAAGTGCTGATAGCCAAGACAATGAGAAAAAGACCTTGAAGGCATTTCAGAGATCTCTGAGGCACCCCTCCCGTCAGAGGCCCAGAGGCCCAGGAGGAAAGAATGTTTACATGGGCCAGGCCCAGAATGCCAAAGTGCTATGTCAACTAAGGAGGCTCTTCCACACATCCTTACTGCTCCAGCTCCAGTCTTGGCTCAAAGGACTCCAGGTACAGCTTGGGCGGCCACCCTGCAGAGTGCAAGCTATAAATCTGGGTGGCTTCTATGTGGTGTTAAGCCTGTAGGTGCACAGAATGCAAGCATGAAGGAAGCTTGGCAGCCTCTCCCTAGATTTCAGAAAAGGTATTGGAAAGCCTGGATGCCTAGGCAGAAGCCTGCTGCAGGAGTGAAGACCCCACAAAGAATCTCTACTAAGGCAGTGCAGAGGAGAAATGTAGGGCTAGAGGCCCCACACAGAGCCCCTACCAGGGCATTGCCTAATGGAGCTGTGGGAAGGAGACTATCCAGACCCCAGAATGGTAAATCCACTGGCAGCTTGCACCCTGCACCTGCAAAAGCTACAGACACTCAAACTCAACCCATGAGAGCAGCCACAGGGCTGCACCCTGCAAAGCCACAAGGTCAGAGCTGCCCATGGGAAACTACCCCTTGCAGTAGTGTGTGCTGCATGTGGGACATGGAGTCAAAGGAGATTATTTTGGGGCTTTAAGATTTGATAACTGCCCTGCTAGGTTTCAGACTTGTGTGGGGTCTGTAGCCCCTTTCTTTTGGCCAATTTCTCCCTTTTGGAAGGGCATTATTTACCCAATTCCTGTACCCCCATTGTATCTTGGAAGTAAATAACTTGTTTTGATTTTACAGACTTATAGGTGAAAGAAACTCATCTCCAGGTGAGACTTTGGACTTGGGACTTTGGACTTTTGAGTGATGCTGGAATGAGTTAAGACATGGGGGACGATTCAGAAATTATACTTTGCAATGTGAAAGAACATGAGATCTTTGGGCCCAGGAACAGAATGATGTAGTTTGGATGTCCCCTCTAAATCTCATGTTGAGATGTAATCCCTAATGTTGAAGGCAGTCCTGGTAGGAGGTGTTTAGGCCATGGGGGCTGATCCCTCACAGCCTGGTGCTGTTCTTGTGAGAGTGAGTGAGCTCTCACAAGATCTGGTTGTTTAAAAGTGTGTGGCACCTCCTCCCTGTCCTGCTCTTGCTCCTGCTCTTGCCATGTGATGTTCCTGCTTCACTTTCCACCATAAGTAAAAGCTCCCTAAGTCCTCCCCAGAAACCAAACAGATGCCAGTGCCATGCTTGTATACAGCCTGCAGAACCATGAGCCAGTTACACCTCTTTCCTTTATAAATTACCCAGCCTCAGATATTCCTTTATAGCAATGCAAGAACAGCCTGACACAGACTGTTTTCATTGACCCACCAACAAGCTACTGTTGTCTGAGCAAATGCGTGTCACCTGTAAAAATATATACACACATATATGTGTGTGTGTATATATATATATATATATATATATATATATATAGTCATCCATTCAGCGAAATTGAGCCATATGAGGAGCCAAACACTATAGGCTAGACTGTAAGTTCTGGAAGGGCACAAGGCATGTCTTTCTCATGGACAGTGCCCTACACATAGTTCCTAATTCAAGAAGCTAAAGATTTGCCCAAAAGAAAAGTATATGTGAATATAGAGTGGTAGAAAGAAGGATAATTGTTGGCTCAAATTTCAGTTTCAGAGATAAAGAATTGGACAATGCATAAAAAGAGAGAATATCAGTTAAAGCACTTTGTGCTATATCTTTCTTGCATGTAGTGAACATTCAATAAACAACTGCGATTCCTAATATTACAGTGTGTTTATTTTAGGTACTCCTCCAAAAGTAGAGTGCCTCGACAAATCCTAAATCTTTCAGATAGATTTGTAACTAGCCACGAAGCTGGCTTAAGGTACACTTTCAACCTTCCTAATAAAGCATAATTTAGTCTCTCCAGGCAAGCAGAGTGTTTTTAAGACAGATGGTTTAGATCAGTTATTTTATTATTCAAAAGTCTTCCCCTCAACAGGAATTCGCAGAAGTTTAAACTGAAGATGAGTAGTCATTCTCAGTCAGAGTCATACCCCTCTTGAAAAATGCCTCTTCCTTTCTGTTTTGGTTACACTTTCCTTTGATGAACAAACACCTCCAGCTGTTTCAGCCCTGGAAGTACCTCAAGGCTCCCTGGGCAGGCTTTATAACCCACTCTTCCTACAGAGACGAGGAGATCTGCATTCAGTCTCTGAGGAGTAGAGGGGACCCATGTTTTCCCTCTGATGGTAGGCTAATTCTTTTTAGAAAATAAAGCATCAGTTTAGACCACAGACAGCTCTGTGGATATCATCTACTCAATAAAAGGAAGTGGCCAGTGTTTGGGTACTAGGTACAATTTTAAAAGGAAAAAACACAGAAAATGTACATTCTAGTAGTTGGATAAATAAATGGTGTTGGATGAACAGTAGAATGTTCATTGAAAAAATGGAAATTCTTTCCAAATTCGT
This sequence comes from Rhinopithecus roxellana, assembly GCF_007565055.1. NCBI lineage: Eukaryota > Metazoa > Chordata > Mammalia > Primates > Cercopithecidae > Rhinopithecus > Rhinopithecus roxellana. The sequence goes on along the minus strand of NC_044563.1, from coordinate 127,822,456 downwards.
ACTGAAAAACATTCCTTGGTGTTACCAAAACATTATGATTACTATTATTATTATTATTATACTTTAAGTTCTAGGGTACATGTGCACAATGTGCAGGTTTGTTACATATGTATACCTGTGCCATGTTGGTGTGCTACACCCATCAACTCATCAGCACCCTTCAACTCGTCATTTACATCAGGTATAATTCCCAATGCCATCCCTCCCCCCTCCCCCTCCCCACAATAAGCCCTGGTGTGTGATGTTCCCCTTCCCATGTCCAAGTGATCTCAATGTTCAATTCCCACCTATGAGTGAGAACATGCGGTGTTTAGTTTTCTGTTCTTGCAATAGTTTGTTGAGAATGATGGTTTCCAGCTGCATCCATGTCCCTACAAAGGACACAAACTCATCCCTTTTTATGGCTGAATAGTATTCCATGATGTATGTGTGCCACATTTTCTTAATCCAATCTGTCACTGATGGACATTTGGGTTGATTCCAAGTCTTTGCTATTGTGAATAGTGCTGCAATAAACATACGTGTGCATGTGTCTTTAGAGCAGCATGATTTATAATCCTTCGGGTATATACACAGTAATGGGATGGCTGGGTCATATGGTATTTCTAGTTCTAGATCCTTGAGGAATCTCCATACTGTTTTCCACAATGGTATTGTCTCAGCCCAAAATCTCCTTAAACTGATAAGCAACTTCAGCAAAGTCTCAGGATATAAAATCAATGTGCAAAAATCACAAGCATTCTTATACACCAGTAACAGACAAACAGAGAGCCAAATCATGAATGAACTCCTATTCACAATAGCTTCAAAGAGAATAAAATACCTAGGAATCCAACTTACAAGGGATGCAAAGGACCTCTTCAAGGAGAACTACAAACCACTGCTCAGTGAAATCAAAGAGGACACAAACAAATGGAAGAACATACCATGCTCATGGATAGGAAGAATCAATATTGTGAAAATGGCCATACTGCCCAAGGTAATTTATAGATTCAATGCCATCCTCATCAAGCTACCAATGACTTTCTTCACAGAATTGGAAAAAACTGCTTTAAAGTTCATATGGAACCAGAAAAGACTCCATATTGTCAAGACAATCCTAAGTCAAAAGAACAAAGCTGGAGGCATCACACTACCTGACTTCAAACTATACTACAAGGGTACAGTAACCAAAACAGCATGGTACTGGTACCAAAACAGAAATATAGACCAATGGAACAGAACAGAGCTCTCAGAAATAATACCACACATCTACAGCCATCTGATCTTTGACAAACCTGAGAAAAACAAGAAATGGGGAAAGGATTCCCTATTTAATAAATGGTGCTGGGAAAATTGACTAGCCGTAAGCAGAAAGCCAAAACTGGATCCTTTCCTTACTCCTTACACGAAAATTAATTCAAGATGGATTAGAGACTTAAATGTTAGACCTAATACCATAAAAACCCTAGAAGAAAACCTAAGTAATACCATTCAGGACATAGGCATGGGTAAGGACTTCATGTCTAAAACACCAAAAGCAACAGCAACAAAAGCCAAAATTGACAAATGGGATCTAATTAAACTAAAGAGTTTCTGCACCGCAAAAGAAACTACCATCAGAGTGAACAGGCAAAACATGATTATTGTTTTGATTTGATTGGATTTGATAAACAGTGAGGTTTGGGACTTTTTTTGAGTGTATAGTTTCACTTATTTTTTTTAACCTTCTGGCCTTGGTTTATTCAAGATCATGGTCACTTTGTAATCCAACCAGGTGGTAATCAGCTCTCCCCACTGTCGAAGACAGTATGTTTGGAACATTGTAATAAAGACAGATCTGATGTCACAAATACCACAACAAAGTTTCCTTAAAATGTATGGCCAGTTGCTGTATTTCTCCCTCTATTAAATGTGGTAGCTTCCATTCTGTAGTTAGATAATTATATTTTATTCACCCATTTGATATTTAATATTGAAAGATTTAAAATTGAAAAATCTGCTGTCAGCTACCCTCGAATCTGACAGATAGACCCCAGTTCCTTTTATTCAAGTGGAACCTTATGTGCTGCCTCAGAAGACACCCAACAGCATGCATTAACCATGTTAGCGATATCCCTAGAGAAAAGTTCGTTTTTCTTGCCAACAGTAATTCCACTAGGAGTACTTTTCTAGCTTAGGTAAAAATAGCTAAAATAGTCATCATACTTCCTGTTCAGCTTTTATATACATGCCATTTATACAAATGGAAAGAACTCGGGGGAGAGCTTTAAATGTTATCAAATTCATGAGGTGCAACTGTATTGAAGTACAGTTTACAATAGAAATTATAAACAAATAAAGAAAAGTAGGATTTTTCCCACATCAAAAAGACTGATAATTACAGATGCTTCTTCTCATTGACAAAACAGCCTTTACTAAAAGAGGCCAACTTTCTCTGGCACAACAAAATATACAAATCCCAGTTTGTCACCCCGTTGTGACCTAGACCACAAGCACAGAAGCATTACTTTTAGGGGAAGTAGCTCTGTTGAAATAAAGTACTTTTGAGTGACAATAGCTAAGGAGAGTAAAGATAAAAGTAAAAAGTCTAAGATGTGGTCACTCTACAGAAAAAGGCTTTGATAAAATACAACATCCCTTTGTGATGAAAACCCTCAACAAATGAGGCATCAAAGGAACACACTTCAAAATAATAAGAACCATCTATAACAGATCTACAGCCAACATCATACTGAATAGGCAAACGCTGGAACCGTTTTCCTTGAGAGCTAGAACAAGACAGGGATGCCCACTCTCACTATTCTTCTACATAGTCCTGGTAGTCCTAGCCAAAGAAATCAGGTAAGAGAAATAAATAAAAGCATCCAAATAGGAAAATAAGTCAAACTATCTCTCTTCACTGATGATATGATCCTATACCAAAGAAAACCCTGAAGACTCTGCAAAAAGGCTCCAGAAACTGATAAACAACTTCAGTAAAGTTTCAGGATATAAAATCAATGAACAAAAATCAGGATGTAAAATCAATGAACAGTGGCATTTCTGTACACCAATAATGTTACAAACCATGAATACAATTCCACTTACAATAGCCAAACACACAAAATAAAATACCTAGGAATACATCTAACCAAAGACGTTAAAGACCTCTATAAGGAGATCTACAAAACACTGCTGAAAGAAACCAGAGACAACACAAATAAATGGAAAAATCAGTGGATTGCATTCCAATCAATGGATTGGAAGAATCAATGTAGCTAAAATGGCCATACTGCCCAAATCAATTTATAGATTCAAAAATATTCTTATCAAACTACCAATATCATTTTTCATAGAACCAGAAAAAAACTATCATAAAATTCATATGGAATCAAAAAAGGGCCCAAATAGCCAAAGCAATCCTAAGCAAAAAGAACAAAGCCAGAAGCATCACATTACCCTACTTCAAATTATACTACAAGGCTACAGTAACAAAACAGCAAGGTATTGGTACAAAAACAGACACAAAGATCAATGAAACAGAATAGAGAACCCAGAAATAAGACCACACTCCTACAACCACCTGATCTTTGACAAACCCGAGAAAAACAGGCAATAGAGAGAAGTCTTCCTAGTCAATAAATGGTGCTGGGATAACTGGCTATGCAAATGCAGAGGAATGAAACTGAACCCCTACTTATCACCATATATAAAAATTAACTCTAGATGGATTAAAGACTTAAATGTAAGACCTCAAACTATAAAGAATCTAGAAGAAAACCTAGGAAATACTCTTCTCAGTATCAGCCTTGGCAAATAATTTATGGCTCTGTCCCCAAAAGCAATTTCAACAAAAAACAAAAATGGGTCATTAAACTAAAGAGCTTCTGCACAGCAAGATAAACTATCAAGGAAATAAATGGACAAGCTACATAATGGGAGAAAATATTCAAAAACTATGCATCTGACAAAGGTCTAATAATCCAGAATCTATAGGGAACTTAAACAAATCAGGAAGCAAAAAGAAATAACCTCACTAAAAAGTGAGCAAATTACATGAACAGATACTTGTAAAAAGAAGGCATACAACAATCGAAAACACAGGAAAAAAATGTTCATCACTAATAATCGGAGAAAATGTACATCAAAACCACCATGAGATACTATCTCACACTAATCAGAATGGCTTTTGTTAAAAAGTCAAAAAAATAACCAATGTTGCCAAAGGCTGTGGAGAAAAGGGAACACATACACTGTTGGTGGGAATGAAAATTAGTCCAGCCATTGTCGAGAGAAGTTTGAAGATTTCTCAAAGAACTAAGAGTTGAACTGCCACATGATCCAGTCATCCTATTATGAGGTATATACCCAAAGGAAAATAAATCATTCTACCAAAAGAACTCATGCACCCGTATGTTCATCACAGCGTTCTTCACAAGAACAAAAACATGGAACCAACCCAGGTTCCCACCAGTGGTGAATTGGATTAAAAACTGTGGTACATACACACCATGGAACACTATGCAGCCACAAAGAAGAACAAAATTATGTCTTTTGTGGCAACATGGGGGTAGTTGGAGACCATTATCCTAAGCAACAGGCTGAAAAATTGCCTATTGGGTACTGTGCTTAATTTCAGGGTGATGGGTTGTCATACCCAAACCTCAGTATTATGCAATATACCTCTGTAACAATGTATCCCCTGATTCTAAAATAAAAGTTAAATAAATATATACAAATTTAAAATAAAATAAAATATTTTAGAAAAATATATGGTCACACAAAAATTACTCTCCTCAACATAGAAAACATTTCTATATCAGGGATGCTTCACTTTGGTACATTCTATAATGTTACCACGGTGCCTTTTTTTTTTCTTTGCTTTTCTAAGACGTGCTTAGAAGGTCAAGTTGTGACTTTATTTATTTATTTATGTATTGTTTTATTATTTTCATAGGGCTTACTATTCAAAATCCAAGGGATATGAAAATGTATCATTTAGAAAGCAAAAATACCTCATAATCTTTTCTGCCTCCCAGTCCTAAAATGTTTTTAATGTGCTAGGGATTTTCTGGTAGTATAATAAGATAATAAAGGTGACTCGCACGTTTCCTAAACACTGACTTCCTTTTCTGCCTACTTCATCTGTCAACCTCTAGGGAAAAATAAGAGGCAGGATCAAATGATCAGACCTTAAAACAATGAGGTCCTAAAGGAACAAGAAGTCTTAAGGTTTCAGAAGCTTTGTGTGATTCCAACATATAGTCAAGTTTGAGACTCGGTGTTCTAAATCTGGACTTCTCAAATCTTAAGAAGCAAACAAGTCACTTGAAGATTTTGTTTAAGTGCAGATTCTGATTCAGTAGGCCTGGGATGAGCCTGAGATTCTGCATTTCTAGTAAGTCTCCAGGTGAAGCAGTTACTGCCATGCGCCTAACACGCTCTGGGTAGCAAGGTCTCAGAGATCAGCCAGCCCAGTGGTTAGCAAGCTGTGTTCTCAGAACTCCAGGATTTGGTGAGAAGTGTTAGACAGATGCTCTGTCAGTCCTCAATTTAAATTTGCTAGCAATGAAGCTTCTCTGAGCCTCCACCCATCACTCATTCTCCACTACCACCTCTCCCAATTTAAATTTGTCTGTTTATTAAAACAGGATTCATTACTTTCAGTGACTGACTTTACAACATGTAAATGTTAAAAATATGAACTGACAAACATATAGAACTGTTTTACATATAAGATCTTGTTCGATAAGAATGTACATTGCTAAAAAATACTTCTCTATTTCTCTCTATTTTATGGATGGGAAAACTGAGACCCAAAGAAGATAATTGACTTTATGGAAGTCACGTCACACTTACTTATAGACCACAACAATTCCCACTTACAACCTCTAGTTTTCTTCTATCATTTAAGAAGAGCCAAGCTGACTGAGGTCAAAGTCATGAAAATGCAATTTAGGTTGCAGATCTTCTCACTTATATGCCACTCTTTGAATTAAGGAAGCAATGAGACTTAGAAATGCCCCATAACTCCTGGATATGCTGGGCATAGTCACACTGATTTGGAGGCTGGTTCTGACCAGGCAGGATTATGTTGAAAAGGAAAAGAAAACCATTTGTAGAATCTGCAAGAAAAAGAGAAGGAAATAAATTGTGATTTGAAGAGAAAATCTTGAGCTCTGGCAGAATTGAAGTCAGAAAGCAAACAAAAAAAAAAAGAAGAAGAAGAAAAGACTAAGACAGAGAGAAAGAACTAGAGAGCTAGAGGGGTATACAGGGAGAATCAAGAAGCCTCTGGTTGCTGTATAGGCACCAAGGTAATAGCCCCTAATTGAACAGAAACTCTGTGACCAGGACGAAATTTCCCATTCATAAAATGGAGAGAAATAGAACAGGGGGTCTGAATGCTCAGAGCGCCGTTGAAACCACAGCTTTTATTTGGAACCAGAGATAAATTTAAGGGCAAGAGTTTAATTCCTTGGAGATGAAAATGGGAAAGAAAATAGCCCTGGTTTTCATACAGGTGAACATAATCAAGGCGAATCAGATGTAAAATCGCACACACGGTTAGAGATGTGAGTACTGTATTCACCAGTGTCATTTTGCCAAATTATGCTTTGTACCTTTATATTCTTTTACCCCGGTATCTTCTTAGAGCTTGTTTTTGCATTCTAAGTGGCTGAGTGTGAGTGACCTATCACAAGAAGACCCCTGTGGCACACAGCCAGGGACATGAAAAGCAAAGGCACAGCCCAAAGGGCAGAATTCTGGGAGATTTTCCCATTACTGAGGGTGACGGCAAAAAGAATCAGGTGGGATTCTTTGGCATCAGATGGGAGGGATCCCAAAAATCCCATCTTTTGGGATTCCCAAAGAAACTACTGGAAGCTCCTCAAAGACGTTGGTGATTGTTACAATGCCTAATATAACCGTACTATATATATATTTCTGCAGGTATGCCTACTATGTATGTATACCTGTATATATTAGATATGCATTTTACTGTGCTTTGTTGTGCTGTTTTGCAGTTCACAGACATTGCTTTTTTTTTTTTTTTTTTTTTTTTTAGATGGAGTTTCGCTCTTGTTGCCCAAGCCAGAGTGCAGTGGCGTGATCCCGGTTCACTGCAACCTCCACCTCCCAGGTTCAAGGGATTCTCCTGTCTCAGCCTCCTGAGTAGCTTGGATTACAGGTGCATACCACCATGCCTGGCTAAGTTTTTGTTTTTTCTTTTTTTTTAGGAGAGACAGGGTATCACCATATTGACCAGGCTGGTCTCAAACTCCTGACCTCAGGTGATCTGGCCACCTCAGCCTCCCAAAATGCTGGGATTACAGGCATGTGCCACCACACCCAGCCATATGTTGCATTTTTTATAAATTGGAGGTTCGTCTCAACCCTGCATACAGCAAATCTATCAGTACAATTTTTCCAACAGCACGTGTCTACTTCCTGTCTCTGTGCCATGTTTTGGCAACTCTCACAATATTTCTAACTGTTTCATTATTCTTATATCTATTATGGTGATCTGTGATGAGTGATCTTTGATGTTACTATTGTAATTGTTTTGGGACGCCATGAATTGTACCCATACAAAATGGAAAACTTAATAAATCTGTATGTTTGGACCACTCTCCAGACCAATCATTCTCCCATCTCTCTCCCTCTCCTCTGGTCTTCCTATTCCCTGAGATATAACAGCATTGAAATTGGGCCAATGAATAGTCCTACCATGGCCTCTAAATGTTCACACAAAAGAAAGAATCACACTTTAAATCAAAAGCTAAGTTTTTCAGGAAATTAAAAGCACTGCTCCAGTGAACAAAAAAAATAAAATAAAATAAAATAAGAAAGTGAAACTGCTATATTGTTGATATGGTGGAAGATTTAGTGGTTTGGATAGAAGACCAACTAACCACAACATTCTCTTAAGCCAAAGCCTAACTCAGAGGAAGGCCCTAACTCTCATCAATTATATGAAGGCTGAGAGAGGCAAGGAAGCCACAGAGGAAAAGTGTGAACGTACCAGAGGCTGGTTCATGAGATTTAAGGAAAGAAGCCATTTCCATAACACAAAAGTGCAAAGTGAAGCAGAAAGTGCTAATATAGCAAGTTATCCAGAACATCTAGCTAAGATCATTAATGAAGGTGGTTACACTAAAAACAGATTTACAATGTAGGCAAAATAGCCTTATACAGGAAAAAGATGCTATCTAGGACTTTCATAACCAGAGAGGAAAAATCAATGCCTGCCTTCGAAGCTTCAAACGACGGACTGACTGTCTTGTTAGGGGATAATGCAGCTGGTGACTTTAAGTTGAAGCTCCCATACTGCCAACTACAAATCTCGTTAGTGCTCCAGAAATATTAGAGTTATCCTGAATATCTCCCTTCCACACTCTGAACATCTAATTGGTCCCCTAATTTTATTAATTCCAGCTCAGAAATTTCTTCCAACACTTTTATCTCTAACTCCATTACCATTTCCTTGCCATTATCTCTCAGACTCTTCACTGGTCACTGTCATAGCTTTCTCAAGACCCCAGTTTAGCTTAAACTCCTCTGTTTAAAAAGTTTCTTTGCTGGGCCAGGCCCGGTGGCTCACACCTGTAATCTCATCACTTTGGGAGGCCGAGGCAGGTGGATCATGAGGTCAGGAGTTCAAGACCATCCTGGCCAACATGGTGAAACCCCATCTCTACTAAAAATACAAAAATTAGCTGGGCGTGGTGGCGGGCACCTGTAGTCCCAGCTACTCAGGAGACTGAGGCAGGAGAATCACTTGAACCTGGGAGGCATAGGTTGCAGTGAGCTGAGATCAATCTCATACCACTGCTCTCCAACCTGGGCGACAGAGCAAGACTCTGTCTCAAAAAATAAAAACAACAACAAAAGAAAAAACTCCATGCTTTTTTAGTTACTTAAAAACGGCTTGCATTATGGTACAAAGTGAAAAAGTACAAAAGCCCTATAAGCAGGGGAAAACTGAAAGAAAATAAATTAAAATGTTGACAGTGATCTTCTCTGCATGGTAAGATTGTAGGTATTTTTTTCTTTGTACTTTTGTATAGTTTCCAAATTGTCTACACTGTACATCTATTGCTTTCACAAATGTTATTTTAAATAACAAACTCCACTGGCTTCCTCATGAATGCTTTTACAAATCCAAACTCCAGAGCCTTACACGCAGGGCATTTCACAATATGCTGCTGTGGTAGCAGGTTTCCACAATGACCCCCAAATGATCCTTGCCTCCTTGTATTCCTATATTGTAGGGCTGACCTGTGTAACCAGTAGGATATTGTAGACATGGAAGTGTATGGCTTCCAAAACCAAGTCATAAAAGACATGGCTTCTGCCTTACATGCTCTAGGATCACTCGCTTTTGGGGAAGCCAGCTGCCATGTCATGAGGACTCATGAGCAGCCCTCTGGAATGATCCATGAGATGAGAGGCTGAGGTCTTCTGCCAACAAAACAGCAATAAACTCGCCAGGCATGTGAGTGAGCCACCTTTGAAGCAGCTCTTCCAGCCCCATTGACACCTTAAGGTGACTGCAGCCCCAACTGGTATCTTAACTGCAACCTCATGAGAGACTCCAAACCAAAACCACTCTGCTAGGCTACTCCCGAATTCCTGACCCACCAAAACTGTGAAATAACTCGTTCTTAAGCCACTAGGTTTTGAGGTAATTTGTTACACAGCAGTGGTTAACTAATACAGTCCTCAAAATATCTTTTTAACTTCATCTCCCCAAACTCCTCTTTGTACACTATACTCCTACCATACTGAAGTTATAACCAATTTCTAGATAATTTAAGAAATTCATTTTTTTGCATTTGTTAGTTCCACTGTTCAACCCACCTTCTTTATCATCCTTCAAAATATAGCTCAAAACTTACCTCCCCAGTGAAGCACAATTAATTCCTCCCTCCTCTGCACAGCACTGACCTTTCTTCTTATCTCTGTAATAGCATTTATCCTAGTCTGCTGTAATAAATCTAGGGGCATGTTCACATCTCCCTCTAGACTGGGAGGTATTCTAGGCCAAGGCTTTGTGTCTCCAGCACCTAACAGTGCCTGATACACAGAAGACAAAAATAAATGCCTGATGAATGAACCGACATCTGAATGACTGACTGAATGAGAAATTATAGCACCAAGACTATCTTAGCCAAAGTAGGAAACTTTTTGCATGTTAGCTCTTCTAAGACATTAAAAAATATCTGTCAGAGCAATGACCCATAAACAAAGTTAACAATCCACAGCCACTAATTAATTAATCAGGTCGCTATTACTTGAGCTGTGAAGTCAGATAGTAAGGAAATGTCAAAAAATGAAATACAATAATTAGGCAAGATCTAAATTCTGAAGAAAACACAGTAGAATCTACTATAACAGGGCTCATTAAAATGTAGACTTATGTGTAACTTAGACTGAATTGTGTCTCTTGAAACACTGTAACTACCAAGGAAGAGGGCTAATATGACACAATTAGGCCACATGACTGATTCTGGTAATTTCTATGCAGTTTGTAAACATTTTGCTCTGAAACCAGTGGTATGAATTGATTAGTGAAGTTGGTTAACAAAGGACACATTTATCTAAAATACTTGCTCTTTTCAACCAAAAAAAAGAAAAAGAAAAAAGAAATGTTCCTCTGAAGTAGCCAGTACTTATTTTTACCAACTAAAACTGTGGCTCAACTACTTGTTTATGAAAATGTTTAAGAAGCCAAAAATTCAGTTACATATTTCTAAGACCCCACAATATTATTTTTGAAGTGTTGAGAACTTAGGTAGGCCATGCCTAAGTTCATGGAGCCATGGCTGAATCTTATCCACAAAGCAAGGTCATTTCCAACATGGACAATCAGCATCACAGAAAACATGTGTAAAACAATAGTATTCTATGTTCTGTATTTGCTAGCAGTCACCTGTAAAATCCCCTGAGTCTGGTGGGTTGTCTTAGTCCATTTAGGCTGCTGTAACAAAATGGCTTAGTCTGGGTAATTAATAAACAACAGAAATTGATTTCTGATAGTTCTAGAGGTTGGAAGGTCCCAGATCAAGTCACTGGCAGGTTCAGTGCGAGGGCTCACTCTCTGCTTCAAAGATGATGCATCCTCACATGGAGGAAGGGTAGGAGGGGCAAATAGGCTCCCTCAGTGCCTTTTATAAGGGCACTAACCCCATTCATGACAGTGGAGCCCTTAATGACCTAATCACCGCCAAAGGTCCCACCTCTTAACAACATCACCCTGGAAATTAGATTTCAACATATGAATTTTGGAGGGACACAAAAATTCAGACTACATCATAACCTTTTGATTTTTGTTTGTGTTTATTTGTCTGGAGGAGCTGGATATTAAATTCTTAATTACTGTTTACTGATTCAATATTTTTTGGCTTTTTAGGTGGTTTTTTGTTTGTTTGTTGTTTTTGTTTTTGTTTTTTTTTGAGACAGAGCCTCGCTCTATTACCTAGGTTGGAGTGCAGTGGCATGATCTCAGCTCACTGCAAACTCTGTCTCCCAGGTTCAAGTGATTCTCCTGCCTCAGCCTCCGAAGTAGCTGGGATTACAGGCACATGCCACTCCACCAGTTAATTTTTCTCTTTTTAGTAGAGACAGGGTTTTGCCATGTTGATCAGGCTGGCCTCTAATTCCTGACCTCAAGTGATCCTCCCACCTCAGCCTCCCAAAGCAGTGGGGTTACAGATATGAGCCACTGTGCCAGCCTCAATTTTTCTGGTAGTTTTAGATCTATTCAGATTTTCTGTTTCTTCTTAAGTCTATTTTTTAAATTTTATTTTTCTAGATAATTGTCTATTTCATATTTTAAACTTGTTGTCACAAAGTTGTTCATGGATGTTCTTTTTAAAAATACCCACTGCATCTATAGCTTTGTTCCCTTTTTATTCCTATTATTATTTGCTCTGTCTCTTCCCATCAGAATAAACCTTGCCAGAATTTTACCTAGTTTATTAGTGTTTTTAGAGAACAACTTCAATTTTATTGAGCTTTATACTTAAGATTTGTGCACTTTTCTGTACATTTCTTATAACTCAATAAAACAAAGGAATGCTGAACACAGGATTCAGTATGATAACTGCTTTGAGTTGAGGGAGCCAGGGGATGATGAGGGTACCACACCTTTAGAGTGTTACCAGGGTCCTAGCTTTTGCTTAGAGTCATGGTTTCATGATTCCTATTACATCATTAAAAATAAATACACAACTAGTTCATGCACACACTAATGATGTCTCTGTCATGGACCAAAGATTATAGTCACCCAGTTCTGTGAACCTAGGGTCTAAAGGTTTGGTGAGGAGGCCTACTTGACTGGTGCAATGGTGATATGGCATCGGTGCCTTCCAGCTGTGGCAGAAGGTGGAATGTGCCTTTTCTTTCTCTCCTGAAATGCCCTCTGGGCTTCTCAGAGATTCCACTTCTGACAACATACATCTCTATTTTGCTACTCTGAGCAGCCCTTCTCTAGGGGCCACTCGGGAGAAACCCAGACCCTTGGTGCCTGTATTCTATATTAAAAATCTTCCTTCTGGCTTCTATATTAAAAATCTTCCTGCTGGAATGACTCCATTCTTCCAGGCAAAACCATTTCTCAGATTCTCCCCACCCCAGGATCAACACCTGGCCCACAAGAACATTCACCTTTACCCCCATTCTGTGTAAATGTAGCTTCTCCCATTGTAACCACTATTTTCCCTCTGCCTCAAAGCATCTGACCAGCCTCTTGACATTCTATGTTTCCAAGCATAAATCAGATACCAGGCATAAATTAGGACATCCCTACATCTCCCAAATTACAGATGATATGAGAAAACTCTCCAGGTGGTTATATATTTGAATCCTAGCCCCAGCCCCATTTGGTTGACAGAAGGGGAAGAAACACTTAGCTCATCTACAACTCTCTCACTCTAGAATTCCTGCTTATCAACATTCAAGCCTCCCTTTGCATACTCGGAGGGCAATTCAAAACTCAGCTTCACAAGTTTCACCTGTTCTTCACAGGTGCTATAACACGGGATGTTCTCAGCCTTGGGGAACCTGTCAAAATTCTAAGACAAAAGAAATTGTGAATTTGACATGCTTTTACCTATATTTGGATTGTGAGTTCATCTTCAGTACGGTCTTATTTAGGGGAATCCAGTGCAAACTACTTTAAGGACTTGCCCCTTCATGGAACCCTCCATTGTCATGGTATTACTGGCTCAGGACAAATTTTTATGTTAATTTCTTAGCTGATGGCACAAATTCAAACCCCAAGTCAACAGGAAGCACAGGCTTGTCATTAAAACTTCTCAGGAAATTTTTCCACTCATGACAGGCAGTCTAGTCCCTCTTGTTGCCTTCCTGTACCTGTGGACTATTTTCCTAATTCATCCTTTCACTAACAGGATGGCCCTTCAAAGGTCTTGCTTTTATTCAAGAGTCTCGGGTCTAACTCATCCTCCCTCCTCATTTAGGTCAAACACACATTGTCTAACCCCATATGGATGCTAAAACACAAATTCCTAGATAGCAGAAACTGACAACCACCAGCTCCTCAACCTACCCCTAAGACAAGGAATGTGCTTCTTGATCTGGATTTTAATTTCCTCCTCATTTTTGGCCCCTCTGAATTTCCCTTACCTTCTTCTAATCATGGCTCTGCCTGTAAAACAATGCCTGTCATCACTTCTTAAGAGCTGACAGGAAGCTAACTCACTCCAACCAATGATTCTCAGGCCTCGTAACCAGCCTGTCTGTTAGTGCTCAGTGGCTCCTCTCTGTAAGACATCTTTCCTCTCACCTGATCCTCTGCTGCAGAAAACCAAGAGCTCCCCAGTTCTGCTTACTTGTCTCTAAGCACCAGTCTTCCCACACCCAAACCAGGCCTGAAGGTCCTTGTTAGAAATTACAGTGCAAAAGAATCCCTCTCTCCCTCACCAAAATGGAGCAAGGCAGAACCAACCAGGTCATCAGTGGACACTTTCAGATTCAATGCCATCCTGCCACTCTCTTTCCTACACTCCCCTCAGTCCAAATCTTACCCCTCATTCAAGGCCAAACTTAGATCTCAAAACACGTGTGAAGTCTTTCCCCAGTACTGGAGCCCACACAGATGTCACCTTTACCATAACCCTAGGGCATTCTTTATGCTACCTGATTATTCTTGCCTCATACCATCCACTGTTTCATATATTAAACATATGTTAAACATATAGCAATTTAGTAATTTGCTTAGGTTTTATAATGCGTTGGATTCCTAGTCACAATATTGTTATGAATTGAATGTTTGTTCCTCTTCCCCAAAATTCATACATTGAGATCCTAATTCCTAAAGTGATGGTATTAGTAGGTGGGGACTTTGGGAGGTGATTAGGTCATGAGGTTGGACCCCTCATGCATGAAATTAGTGACCTTCTAAGGAAAGATACCAAAGCTTTCTCTCTCTCTCTCTCTCTCTCTCTCTCTCTCTGCTCTTCTTTCTGCCCATGTGAGGATATAAACAGAAGATGGCCATCTGTAAACCAGGAATCAGCTCAAACCAAAACCCAACCATGCTGACACCTTGATCTTAGATTTCCCAGGCTCTAGAACTGTGAAAAATAACTATTTAAACCATTCAGTCTATGGTAATTTGTTACAGCAGCCCAAACTGACTAAGAAAAACAACTGATTTTTAAAGCATTATTAGAGCTTATGGATCTAACCAAATGTAGTCGCTTGGAAGAAAAAATACGTATATGTTTACATATGTTTTATGTTCATATATATGTATTTTAATAATGTTATCATTGCTGACATTTTTCTAAATCAGACACATTTCTTTATGATAAAATCTCAGACATTTTAAATCTTCAGCAAAACTCTAAGGTCTTAGAGGGCAGGAACTGGGTTGGGTACTCATTTATTAAAGCTCCACACACCTACCGGGCACATGTTGAAGTAGAGTTCTACAGTGCTGGTACAGTGCTGGATGAAGCATGATGAAGGGACTGGGAAACTGAGGTAGGTAATTAAGGGACAAGGATCTGGCAGAGAGAAATGGCAGCAGGCAAGTTCTCATAAGGTGAGACAGGTCTTGAGGAGGCAGAGATTGTTGCTAACGACTAAGCCTGTCTGTCTTCTGTATCAGGCATGTTCACCACAACATAGGAAACTGTCAACTAGGCTTTGCTTAGCTCATTTGGGATATCTTTTTTTATTTTGAGATGGAGTCTGGCTCTGTTGCCCAGACTGGAGTGCAGTGGTGCGATCTCAGCTCACTGCAACCTCCACCTCCTGGATTCAAGTGATTCTCCTGCCTCAGCCTCCCAAGTAGCTGGGATTACAGGCATATGCCACCACACCAGTTAACTTTTCTATTTTTAGTAGAGACAGGGTTTCGCCACGTTGGCCAGGTTGGCCTCGAATTCCTGACCTCAAGTGATCCTTTAGCCTCAGCCTCCCAAAGTTCTGGAATTATAGGCATGAGCCACCATGCCCAGCCCTCATTAGGGATCTCTTAAAAGACAGAGCTCTCTGGGAAAATAAAGGGAAAGTATGTCCTGTTACTTGACCTTAGGCTTGTCACTAATGAAGACAACTGGAAGCACTCTGACTCTATGAGAAGATCAGGGAGCAGGTCCTCTGCTCAGACATATCAGTGCAGAACACAAACTTGAAGCCAGGCATTCATGAGAGTTTTGGTTCCTGCATACCCAGCATTTCTACAGTACTGGTACACAGTAGGCATTCACTGAGTGTTTGCTGAATAAACTAATGTTAGCAAGTTGTTGTCTTTTGGAAACATGTTACCTTGTCTCTGGTTAACTGACTAGGGCTTGAATACTGACTTGACCTGAAGGTAATGTGAACTTTATGCATGCTGACTTCAGCAGAAAATTTCATTTCTTGGAAATGCTGTGAACTGAAAAACCAGCTGCATGGTGAAAATACAGGAAAATGAATGTGCAGAATTGAATATAAACCAGAGTAAGACCTGTTCTTGAATGGATGGTTCTCTAATTTCTGCTTAAAACAGTTTCTTGTTAAACCAAATTTTTGAATATTCAAATAAATACTTAAATACATCTTTACGTATTTAAATAGACGTAGTTACCAGAAATGTCTTATCTTCACCAAAGACTCAATGAAGACACAAAGCCACGTGACAACAGGCAAAACCCAGGAACAGGATGTGCCTTCGTGTCATCTGATAAGACTTGGGGCACTGAACCAAATAAGTTCCAGCCTTAATTCCTTTGTCTTAGCTCATCACCAACTCTTTGGTAAATTTGAGAAGTCTTCAGTAATTTCCAAAAGAATTATGAAACTCTATTAATTTAGATAATTTATTATTTCAGTATTTTTTGAAGGCACCAACTTTGTTCTTATGTATTTCATGCTACACAAACAGAGCAAAACTTGTTCTTTCGTAATTATCAAATTTTAGTAAAAAGCATAAAATTTGGTGGTTTATATAAGCATCAAGAGTACTTATTGTAACAAATATCCCAAAAAATATCAGTTTAATTGTAGATACATGTGCATAAAGTAAACACACTTTCAGCAGTACATGAAGGGAAACACTCTCAGAACTTATATTTGCATAGAATATAATCCCAATGGAAAGCCATGTTTAAATAATAAAAATATTTCCTTATGAAGTATTTGATAATGCCTAAAGAACGTGACTCAGCATGATGCAGCCAAAACAGAGACATTTTTAAAATACTTTTTGGAGTAGTTCCTTAGTGAATTTTAGTCCTAAATTCTGAATATTTTGTGTGTACCCTACTCCAACAACAGGGGTTATCAAGTGCTCCTGGCTCTAGATTCAGCTGTTGCAGACAGCCAGGCCTCCTAGAGGACTGAAACATAGAAAACTATTGGCTCAGATGAAGATACCACATTAGATTTTGAGGACCCAAAAATGAGTAAGAGCAATAAGTCTAATCCCTTTCCCTGGGAGCTGTCATACCTCAAGAGAGGATCATCCACCTACAACGGCTTCCTCAGAGAGGTGTCAAGACCAATCCCATTAGCCTCACACTACACTTTCTCTACACTACTCCCTATATACCTAATTCTGATCTATTCCCTTTCCTCACAAATCCTTCAAACGGGCCCTTGGACTTCCCAATCTGCAACTTACAAATTCTTCTGTGTAATCTACTTGTTCTTGTGCCTTAAGTTAAAATCTGACTCTCTCTTGTAAACACACTCTGGTCCTCTTCCCTCTCAGCCCCCTGGAACCAGCCTCACATACTTTAGTAGGGGTCTTCTTGTTCTCCCATGACACTCCCATGCCACAAAAAGCCTTCACGTGTTCTTGATCTTGAGAGGTGCTTGCCACCTTCTCTCTCTATTCACTGCTGACAGCTAATCAATCTGTAATCACCTCCCTCATTTTTTTTGAAGAATTTGACTCTGTCCACAGAAGCTTTCAGCGTTCCAACTCATTATCCTTCTCTGTGACTTCAACAACCACATGAGAGAAGCAAAAATATATGGCAAGAAGCTCAATGTGACTAGTAATCAAGCAAATGCAAATTAAAAGAAAACCTCATCAGTTCCATTGCTGATCAGATTTGCAAACTTGTTACAATTATAAGGCTGACAATGTCAAGTTCACTGAAGATGTAGATGCACAACAATTCTCACACACTGATGGAACTGCACCTTGGTACAGCCACAGTGGAGAGCAATTTTGCAGCAAAAGCCAGGTTAAAGATAAAGATAGCCAGAAATGTCGCTTCCAGATACCTGCCCACATGTACAAAGAAACCAACATTGCAAAAGTGATTTCAGAATTGTATATTCATGCAAAACAACCCAAATGTCCATCAACAGGTGAATGGAGAATTAATTGTGACTTATTCATACACTAAAATAGTAGATACAATTTAATACCATTAAAAACAATAAAAACATGATATTGGATAATTGTTATCTCTGGAATAAATAAGGGGGTAGTGGGACTTGGAACAGGTACAAATGGGGCTTCCTCTGTATCTATTTAATATTACATCTTATTTACCACATTAAAAAAGAGAGAAACAAACAGGAAACAAATAAGGCAAAAGAATGGAACCTGAGTAAACCGGTAAATGTTTTTTTAAAAAGATAAAAATGTTCAGCCAATTCTCCTTGGTAACAAAGTTGGAAATCTTGGATAATGTAAGAATTTCAAATATGTCCTAGCAATATAAATGTCATATACATAGGAAAAAGAAAGATGTTTGGCAGTTATTCAATTAATTTTATTGGTATTAGACATCTAAAATTAAAATCTGCATTAAAATCATTCATGTGAAGAATAAATTATTCTTAAATATTTAATATTGATCATAATCACCAAATAATAGTCAAGTATCCACTACAACTACACTTTGTACTAGAGAGAAATAATCTTATGCAAGTAAAAATTCCTAAAATGTTCAGCAAAAAAAGTAATTTGTTTCTATACCTGGCCTTACTTAAGGAGAGTAATGCTTTATTTATTCTACATCATTGTGAAATGATGTGTTTGAAATAATTTTACAACTTGAAGTGCCAAAACATGTTTTTTAAAATAATTATAGCCACTTGGATTGGAATCATCTTCGGAAAACTATTATACATGTGGATATTTTTCTATCTTTTTTAAGACAATAGATAGAATATGATTAAAGTTTTTGTGTTGACTTTAGGTCAAGATCAATCAGGCTGCTAATGTCATTTGTATCATAATTCCAAAGGACCCTTACCTTTGTCTCCAGGAAATAATGTAGTGGTAGTTCCCTTCATACTTTGGTCTGCTAAACAATAGATGTTTCTTCAGAAAATTGCTCTTTTTCATATCCAAGCTATTACTTCAGTCAATTTCACTGAGCTTGAGTAACATCTATTCAAAAATACATATTTGCCAATATTCCTTTATTTCCATGATGTTCCAGATTGATCTAGCCCATACTTCATAATTACCTTCACCAAAATCAATAGCTATAATCCATACATAAGGACTGCTTGTCCCAGCAGTAAATGACTTTAGGGTTGCAGGTTTTTAATTGTTGTGTCTTTTAAGTCTGTGTCCTTCTTTAGTCTCATGCTGTCAGTTTGCAGCAACAGCTTTTCTATTTCTTCTGTCTGATTTGCTGTTTCCTTTCCATCCTGGGAAATCTATTTTAAAGTAATAATACATACACTGTGACTGACAGGCCAAGTCTTTCCTGTGGCAGAAGTGTGTAAACTTGGGTACAATAACCATTTCCCAAGCTCTGCATGTATGTCTATTTCTTGCTCCTCTGAAATGCCACAGAGTAATCCAGATGCTAGAGGCTCCCTCTAGGTAAGCCATTGCTAAGGTTGGCACCACTGTCTGCAACTCAGAGGTGAATCAATTCTAGTGGCTCATTTGTACCATTGTAGAATTTCCCCTTCTTTTGATTCCTCTTCTAGATGGATGAGACAGCATTAAACACCACTGCTTTTTTATTCTTGAAAATTTTTAGATCAAATTCTAGTACTTGTGAAATTTTATTAAAGGACTTCTGACAGACTGATAGCAAAAGCACTCATTGTAATTACCACTCCATGCTGGATTTTATAAGTGGTCTAGAGGGCGGAGCAAGATGGCCAAATAGGAACAGCTCCAGTCTCCAACTGCTGGCGTGAGCAGCACAGAAGACCGGTGATTTCTGCATTTTCAACTGAGGTACTGGGGTCATCTCACTGGGGAGTGCCGGACAATCGGTGCTGGTCAGCTGCTGCAGCCCGACCAGCGAGAGCTGAAGCAGGGTGAGGCATTGCCTCACCTGGGAAGCGCAAGGGGGAAGGGAATCCCTTTTCCTAGCCAGGTGAACTGAGACACACAACACCTGGAAAATCGGGTAATTCCCATCCCAATACCGCGCTTTAAGCAAATGAGCACACCAGGAGATTATACCCACACCTGGCCGGGAGGGTCCCACGCCCACGGAGCCTCCCTCATTGCTAGCACAGCAGTCTGCGATCTAACCACAAGGCAGCAGCGAGGATGGGGGAGGGGCGCCCACCATTGCTGAGGCTTAAGTAGGTAAACAAAGCCGCTGGGAAGCCTGAACTGGGTGGAGCTCACAGCAGCTCAAGGAAACCTGCCTGTCTCTGTAGACTCCACCTCTGGGGACAGGGCACAGCTAAAAAACAACAGGGGAAGCAGCAGAGGCCTGTGCAGACGCGAACGACTATGTCTGACAGCTTTGAAGAGAGCAGTGGATCTCCCAACATGGAGGTTGAGATCTGAGAACGGACAGACTGCCTGCTCAAGTGGGTCCCTGACCCCTGAGTAGCCTAACTGGGAGACATCCCCCACTAGGGGCAGTCTGACACCCCACACCTCACAGGGTGGAGTACACCCCTGAGAGGAAGCTTCCAAAGTAAGAATCAGACAGGTACACTCACTGTTCAGCAATATTCTATCTTCTGCAACCTCTGCTGCTGATACCCAGGCAAAAAGGGTCTGGAGTGGACCTCAAGTAATCTCCAACAGACCTACAGCTGAGGGTCCTGACTATTAGAAGGAAAACTATCAAACAGGAAGAACACCTATACCAAAACCCCATCAGTACGTCACCATCATCAAAGACCAGAGGCAGATAAAACCACAAAGATGGGGAAGAAGCAGGGTAGAAAAGCTGGAAATTCAAAAAATAAGAGCGCATCTCCCCCAGCAAAGGAGCGCAGCTCATCGCCAGCAAAGGATCAAAGCTGGTCAGAGAATGACTTTGACGAGATGAGAGAAGGCTTCAGTCCATCAAACTTCTCAGAGCTAAAGGAGGAATTACGTACCCAGCACAAAGAAACTAAAAATCTTGAAAAAAGAGTGGAAGAATTGATAGCTAGAATAATTAATGCAGAGAAGGTCATAAATGAAATGACAGAGATGAAAACCATGACACGAGAAATATGTGACAAATCCACAAGCTTCAGTAACCAACTCGATCAACTGGAAGAAAGAGTATCAGCGATTGAGGATCAAATGAATGAAATGAAGCGAGAAGAGAAACCAAAAGAAAAAAGAAGAAAAAGAAATGAACAAAGCCTGCAAGAAGTATGGGATTACGTAAAAAGACCAAATCTACATCTGATTGGGGTGCCTGAAAGTGAGGGGGAAGATGGAACCAAGTTGGAAAACACTCTTCAGGATATCATCCAGGAGAACTTCCCCAACCTAGTAGGGCAAGCCAACATTCAAATTCAGGAAATACAGAGAACACCACAAAGATACTCCTCGAGAAGAGCAACTCCAAGACACATAATTGCCAGATTCACCAAAGTTGAAACGAAGGAAAAAAACTTAAGGGCAGCCAGAGAGAAAGGTCGGGTTACCCACAAAGGGAAGCCCATCAGACTAACAGCAGATCTCTCGGCAGAAACTCTACAAGCCAGAAGAGAGTGGTGCCAATGTTCAACGTTCTTAAAGAAAAGAATTTTAAACCCAGAATTTCATATCCAGCCAAACTAAGTTTCATCAGTGAAGGGAAATAAAATCCTTCACAGATAAGCAAATGCTTAGAGATTTTGTCACCACCAGGCCTGCCTTACAAGAGACCCTGAAGGAAGCACTAAACATGGAAAGGAACAACCGGTACCAGCCATTGCAAAAACATGCCAAAATGTAAAGACCATTGAGGCTAGGAAGAAACTGCATCAACTAATGAGCAAAATAACCAGTTAATATCATAATGGCAGGATCAAGTTCACACATAACAATATTAACCTTAAATGTTAATGGACTGAATGCTCCAACTAAAAGACACAGGCTGGCAAACTGGATAAAGAGTCAAGACCCATCAGTCTGCTGTATTCAGGAGACCCATCTCACATGCAGAGACATACATAGGCTCAAAATAAAGGGATGGAGGAAGATCTACCAAGCAAATGGAGAACAAAAAAAAGCAGGGGTTGCAATCCTAGTCTCTGATAAAATAGACTTTAAACCATCAAAGATCAAAAGAGACAAAGAAGGCCATTACATAATGGTAAAGGGATCAATTCAACAGGAAGAGCTAACTATCCTAAATATATATGCACCCAATACAGGAGCACCCAAATTCATAAAGCAAGTCCTTAGAGATTTACAAAGAGACTTAGACTCCCATACAATAATAATGGGAGACTTCAACACTCCACTGTCAACATTAGACAGATCAACGAGACAGAAAGTTAACAAGCAGATCCAGGAATTGAACTCATCTCTGCACCAAGCGGACCTAATAGACATCTATAGAACTCTCCACCCCAAATCAACAGAATATACATTCTTCTCAGCACCACATCGCACTTATTCCAAAATTGACCACATCATTGGAAGTAAAGCACTCCTTAGCAAATGTAAAAGAACAGAAATTATAACAAACTGTCTCTCAGACCACAGTGCAATCAAACTAGAACTCAGGACTAAGAAACTCAATCAAAACCGCTCAACTACATGGAAACTGAACAACCTGCTCCTGAATGACTACTGGGTACATAACGAAATGAAGGCAGAAATAAAGATGTTCTTTGTAACCAATGAGAACAACGATACAACATACCAGAATCTCTGGGACACATTTAAAGCAGTGTGTAGAGGGAAATTTATAGCACTAAATGCCCACAAGAGAAAGCAGGAAAGATCTAAAATTGACACTCTAACATCACAATTAAAAGAACTGGAGAAGCAAGAGCAAACACATTCAAAAGCTAGCAGAAGGCAAGAAATAACTAAGATCAGAGCAGAACTGAAGGAGATAGAGACACAAAAAACCCTCCAAAAAATCAATGAATCCAGGAGCTGGTTTTTTGAAAAGATCAACAAAATTGACAGACTGCTAGCAAGACTAATAAAGAAGAAAAGAGAGAGGAATCAAATAGACGCAATAAAAAATGATAAAGGGGATATCACCACGGACCCCACAGATATACAAACTACCATCAGAGAATACTATAAACGCCTCTACGCAAATCAACTAGAAAATCTAGAAGAAATGGATAATTTCCTGGACACTTACACTCTTCCAAGACTAAACCAGGAAGAAGTTAAATCCCTGAATAGACCAATAGCAGGCTCTGAAATTGAGGCAATAATTAATAGCCTACCCACCAAAAAAAGTCCAGGACCAGATGGATTCACAGCTGAATTCTACCAGAGGTACAAGGAGGAGCTGGTACCATTCCTTCTGAAACTATTCCAATCAATAGAAAAAGAGGGAATCCTCCCTAACTCATTTTATGAGGCCAACATCATCCTGATACCAAAGCCTGGCAGAGACACAGCAAAAAAAGAACATTTTAGACCAATATCCCTGATGAACATCGATGCAAAAATCCTCAATAAAATACTGGCAAACCGGATTCAGCAGCACATCAAAAAGCTTATCCACCATGATCAAGTGGGCTTCATCCCTGGGATGCAAGGCTGCTTCAACATTCGCAAATCAATAAACGTAATCCAGCATATAAACAGAACCAAAGACAAGAATCACATGATTATCTCAATAGATGCAGAAAAGGCTTTTGACAAAATTCAACAGCCCTTCATGCTAAAAACGCTCAATAAATTCGGTATTGATGGAACGTACCTCAAAATAATAAGAGCTATTTATGACAAACCCACAGCCAATATCATACTGAATGGGCAAAAACTGGAAAAATTCCCTTTGAAAACTGGCACAAGACAGGGATGCCCTCTCTCACCACTCCTATTCAACATAGTCTTGGAAGTTCTGGCTAGGGCAATCAGGCAAGAGAAAGAAATACAGGGTATCCAGTTAGGAAAAGAAGAAGTCAAATTGTCCCTGCTTGCAGATGACATGATTGTATATTTAGAAAACCCCATGGTCTCAGCCCAAAATCTCCTTAAGCTAATAAGCAACTTCAGCAAAGCCTCAGGATACAAAATCAATGTGCAAAAATCACAAGCATTCTTATACACCAGTAACAGACAAACAGAGAGCCAAATCAGGAATGAACTTCCATTCACAATTGCTTCAAAGAGAATAAAACACCTAGGAATCCAACTTACAAGGGATGTAAAGGACCTCTTCAAGGAGAACTACAAACCACTGCTCAGTGAAATCAAAGAGGACACAAACAAATGGAAGAACATACCATGTTCATGGATAGGAAGAATCAATATCATGAAAATGGCCATATTGCCCAAGGTTATTTATAGATTCAATGCCATCCCCATCAAGCTACCAATGAGTTTCTTCACAGAATTGGAAAAAACGGCTTTAAAGTTCATATGGAACCAAAAAAGAGCCCGCATTGCCAAGACAATCCTAAGTCAAAAGAACAAAGCTGGAGGCATCACGCTACCTGACTTCAAACTATACTACAAGGCTACAGTAACCAAAACAGCATGGTACTGGTACCAAAACAGAGATATAGACCAATGGAACAGAACAGAGCTCTCAGAAATAATACCACACATCTACAGCCATCTGATCTTTGACAAACCTGACAGAAACAAGAAATGGGGAAAGGATTCCCTATTTAATAAATGGTGCTGGGAAAATCGGCTAGCCATAAGTAGAAAGCTGAAACTGGATCCTTTCCTTACCCCTTATACGAAAATTAATTCAAGATGGATTAGAGACTTAAATGTTAGACCTAATACCATAAAAACCCTAGAAGAAAACCTAGGTAGTACCATTCAGGACATAGGCATGGGCAAGGACTTCATGTCTAAAACACCAAAAGCAATGGCAGCAAAAGCCAAAATTGACAAATGGGATATGATTAAACTAAAGAGCTTCTGCACAGCAAAAGAAACTACCATCAGAGTGAACAGGCAACCTACAGAATGGGAGAAAATTTTTGCAATCTACTCATCTGACAAAGGGCTAATATCCAGAATCTACAAAGAACTCAAACAAATTTACAAGAAAAAAACAAACAACCCCATCAAAAAGTGGGCAAAGGATATGAACAGACATTTCTCAAACGAAGACATTCATACAGCCAACAGACACATGAAAAAATGCTCATCATCACTGGCCATCAGAGAAATGCAAATCAAAACCACAATGAGATAACATCTCACACCAGTTAGAATGGCAATCATTAAAAAGTCAGGAAACAACAGGTGCTGGAGAGGATGTGGAGAAATAGGAACACTTTTACACTGTTGGTGGGATTGTAAACTAGTTCAACCATTATGGAAAACAGTACGGCGATTCCTCAAGGATCTAAAACTAGATGTACCATATGACCCAGCCATCCCACTACTGGGTATATACCCAAAGGATTATAAATCATGCTGCTATAAAGACACATGCACACATATGTTTATTGCGGCACTATTCACAATAGCAAAGACTTGGAATCAATCCAAATGTCCATCTGTGACAGACTGGATTAAGAAAATGTGGCACATATACACCATGGAATACTATGCAGCCATAAAAAAGGATGAGTTTGCATCCTTTGTAGGGACATGGATGCAGCTGGAAACCATCATTCTTAGCAAACTATCACAAGAAGAGAAAACCAAACACCGCATGTTCTCACTCATAGGTGGGAACTGAACAATGAGATCACTTGGACTCGGGAAGGGGAACATCACACACCGGGGCCTATCATGGGGAGGGGGGAGGGGGGAGGGCTTGCATTGGGAGTTATACCTGATATAAATGACTAAGTGATGGGTGCTGACGAGTTGATGGGTGCAGCACACCAACTTGGCACAAGTATACATATGTAACAAACCTGCACATTATGCACATGTACCCTAGAACTTAAAGTATAATAAAAAAATAAAATAAAATAAGTCGTCTACCAGCGTTTATGTAATTCCACTTATTTCCAAACCAAGAAAAAGTTTAAAGGAGTTTGTTATACTCTGTAAGCCAGTTGTCAGCAAAGAACAGCCTGCAGGCCAAATGCTAGCAGTTTTTGCAAATACAGTTTTTTTTCAAAACTCATTTCAATTATTTACATATTATCTAACATTGCTTTCATCCTACAATATCAGGGTTGAGTGGTTGAGACAAAGATTTTATGGCCCATGAAGGCTAAAATGCTTATAGAAAAAGTTAGCTGTCCCGATCTAGGCTAACTAGTCACCTCACCTAAACAGGTTTACTTCCACAACAAGACAAATTCCAACAATATCTTTCTTTTTCTAAATAGAAAAGATATGAAATAATCAACAGTCTACCAGGCGAATGCTTATTTGTGAGCTACTTCAATGTTGTTGGTAAATTGTTAACGTGTGACATTTTTCCCACAGGACAAAACAAGCTATAGGCAACAGTGAAGTTTACACAAGTACCTCACAAGAATTCCATTGATGACATCCTCTAACTACAACAAAAGTGCATTGGAGGATGCACATCATAATTTTATCTGAGACATAAAATTAGATAAGAGATAGAAAACTCCTTAAGTAATAACTGTGTTATACAACACAAAGCATAACTGATGTAGTGTTAGACACACAGTTTGTAGGAAATTTTACAAACACTAAGAAATGACTGGTAATTAACAGACTGTAACATCATTAAGGCAACCTACAGTTTATACTATTTTTAAAATAAAACATAAACATTATTTGGAACTACTTACATTTTATCTGGGTTATATCACTACAATATTAAGAAAAGGAAATATAATTCCTTTCTAAATTTGATACAAGAAAATAGAACTAACCCCTATGATTTAACTGTTATGTTTTATGATGCATCACCCCTCCCCTAACCCAGGCTATAGAGCTCATGGCTTCAAAAGAGACCTCTGTCTGTAGCTTGAGGGGAGGAGAGGAGAAGGAAGAGTGGGGAGAACTTTGTCTTGCATCTTGAATACCAGCTCAGCAACAGCAGGATGGGACAACAGCCAAGTGAGGCCCCCCTTTCAGGCCGTACCTCCCAGACTACACCCTGGGCCAGAAAGGAACCCACAGACTTGAAGGAAAAAACTCAGACCTGCCAGCGTTCATTACCTGTTAACGAAACAGCTGTTGAACCCTGAATAGCCAGCCGTGATAGCCGGGTACTACATCAAGGTCCTTGGTGAGCCTCTGAGACTTGCTGGCTTCAGATACCAACACCATCACACAGGGTAGAGTACCAAGTGGGCTCTTGGGGTCTGCAACTTCAGGATTTAACTCTTGGATGGCATTTCGGGACCTGCCTAGGCCAGATGGGAGTCCACTGCCCTGAATGGTAAGCCCCAGGTCAGGCAGCATTCACTACAAGTTAACTCAAGAGAACTTGAGCCTTAAGAAAACATCCGTGGTAGTCTGGCAGTACTCCTGTGGCCAGGGGTGGCGATGGCTATGGGGTTAGGCTCCTCTGTTTTTGGAAAGGGAAGGAAAGAGGGGGAAGGACTGCTTCTTGTGGTTTGAGTCCAGCTGATCCACAATACAATGGAATAACAGGTAGACTTCTAAGGTTCTTGACTCTAGTCCCTTACCCCCAGATGGCACTTCTGGACCCACCTGGGGCCTGGGGGACTTTGCCACTCTGAAAGGAAGGACATAGGCCTGGTTGGCTTTGCCACCTGCTGATGGTAGAGCCCCAGGGCCTTGAGCAAACATAGGCAGTAGCCAGGAAGTGGTTATAGCAGTCCTTGGGCAAGACTCAGCACTGTGCTGGTTTCAGGTCCCAGCACAGTAATGGTGGTGATGGCCACAGTGGTGCTTGTGTCACTCTACTGCCAGCTTTAGGTGGCTCAGAACAGAGAGACTCTATGTTTAGCAGAAAGTAAGGGGAGAAAACAAGAGTATCCGCCTAGTAATCTAGAGAAATCTCCTGGATCTTGTCCAAAACCATCAAGGTGGTACCTCTATGACTTTGCAAGAACCACAGTATTACTGGGCTTGGGGTGTCTCCTAAAGCAGAAACAGCTTAGATCACAACACTCAAGTTCTTTCAAATATCTGGAAAGCCTTCCCAAGAAGGGCAGCTACAAATAAGCCCAGACAGTGAAGACTACAATAAATACCTAACTCTTCAATGCCCAGACACCAAAGAACATCTACTAGCATCAATACCATCCAGGAAAAGATGACCTCACCAAATGAACTAAATAAGGCACCAGGGACAAATCCTGGAGAACCAGAGACATGTGGCCTTTCAGAGAGAGAATTCAAAATGGCAGTGTTGAGGAAACTCAAAGAAATTCAATATAACACAGAGAAGTAATTCGGAATTTTATCAGATAAACATACAAAGATACTGAAACAATTTAAAAGATTCAAGCAGAAATTCTGGAGCTGAAACTGGCATACTGAAGAATGCATCAGATTCCCTTAATAGCAGAATAAATCAAGCAGAAGAAAGAATTAGTGAGCGTGAAGACAGGCTATTTGAAAATACAGTCAGAGAAGATGAAAGAAAAAGAATAAAAAACAACAAAGCACGCCTACAGGATACAGAAAATAGCCTCAAAAGGACAAACCTAAGGGTATCCACCCTAAGAGAGGGGTAGAAAGTTAATTCAGGCCAGGTGCGGTGGCTGATGCCTGTAATCTCAGCACCTTGGGAGGCCAAGGATAGCGGATCATGAGGTCAGGAGATCGAGATCATCCTGGCTAACACGGTGAAACCCCCATCTACTAAAAATACAGAAAATTAGCCAGGCATGGTGGCACATGCCTGTAATCCCAGCTAATTGGGAGGCTGAGGCAGGAGAATTGCTTGAACCTGGGAGGCAGAGATTGCATTGAGCTGAGATCGCACCACTGCACTCCAGCCTGGGTGACAGAGCAAGACTCCATCTAAAAAAAAAAAAAAAAAAAAAAAAAAAAGTTAATTCAAGGGGATAATATCAGGAAATTTCCCAAACCTAGAGAAAGATATTAATGTCCAAGTACAAGAAGGTTATAGAACACCAAGAAGATTTAACCCAAAGAAGACTACCTCAAGGCATTTAATAATTAAACCCTCAAAGGTCAAGGATAAAGAAAGGATCCTAAAAGCAGCAAGAGAAAAGAAACAAATAACATACAAGGGAGCTCCAAAATGTCTGGCAGTAGACTTTTTAATGGAAACATCACAGGCCAGAAGACAGTGGCATGATATATGTAAAGTGCTGAAGGAACGGTACCCTAGAATGGTATATTCAGGGAAAATATCCTTCAAACATGAATGAGAAATGAAAACTTTCCCAGACAAAAACAGGGTCATTTCATCAATACCAGACCCATCCTACAAGAAATGTTAAAGGGAGTACTTAAGTCAGAAAGAAAAAGACATTAATGGGCAATAAATAATCACCTGAAGGTGCAAAACTCACTGTTAATAGTAAGTACACAGAGAAATACAGAATATTATAACACTGTAACTGTGGTGTGTAAACTACTGTTATCTTAAGTAGAAAGGCTCAATGATGAACCAGTCGAAAATAATAGCTACAACAATTTTCAAAACATAGTCAGTACAATAAGATATAAATAGAAACAACAAAAAGTGAAAAGCAGGGAGACTACGTTGAGTTTTTTATTACTTTTCTTTTTGCTTGTTTGTTTATGCAAATTGTGTTAATTTGTTATCAGGTTAAAACAATGGGTTATAAGATAGTATTTGCAAGCCTCATGGTAACCTTAAACCAAAAAACATAAAATGGATACACGAAAAGTAAAAATAAACTAAATCATTGCAAAAGAGAAAATAGGGGGGGCGGAGCAAGATGGCCGAATAGGAACAGCTCCAGTCTCCAACTCCCAGCGCGAGCGACACAGAAGACCGGTGATTTCTGCATTTTCAACTGAGGTACTGGGTACATCTCACTAGGGAGTGCCGGACAATCGGTGCTGGTCAGCTGCTGCAGCCTGACCAGCGAGAGCTGAAGCAGGGCGAGGCATCCCCTCACCTGGAAGTGCAAGGGGGAAGGGAATCCGTTTTCCTAGCCAGGGGAACTGAGACACACAACACCTGGAAAATCGGGTAACTCCCACCCCAATACGGCGCTTTAAGCAAAGAGGCACACCAGGAGAATATATCCCACGCCTGGCCGGGAGGGTCCCACGCCCACGGAGCCTCCCTCACTGCTAACACAGCAGTCTGCGGCGATCTATCGGCAAGGCAGCAGCGAGGCTGGGGGAGGGGCACCCGCCATTGCTGAGGCTTAAGTAGGTAAACAAAGCCGCTGGGAAGCTCGAATTGGGTGGAGCTCACAGCAGCTCAAGGAAGCCTGCCTGTCTCTGTAGACTCCACCACTGGGGACAGCGCACAGCTGAAGACCAACAGGGGAAACAGCGGGGGCCGGTGCAGACGCGAACGACTCTGTCTGACAGCTTTGGGGAGAGCTGTGGATCTCCCAACTCGGAGGTTGAGATCTGAGAACGGACAGACTGCCTGCTCAGGTGTGTCCCTGACCCCTGAGTAGCCTAGCTGGGAGAAATCCCCCACTAGGGGCAGTCTGACACCCCACACCTCACAGGGTGGAGTACACCCCTGAGAGGAAACTTCCAAAGGAAGAATCAGACAGGTACACTCGCTGTTCAGCAATATTCTATCTTCGGCAACCTCTGCTGCTGATACCCAGGCAAACAGGGTCTGGAGTGGACCTCAAGCAATCTCCAACAGAACAACAGACAGTCCTTCTGACTGTCAGAAGGAAAACTATCAAACAGGAAGGACACCTATACCAAAACCCCATCAGTACGTCACCACCATCAAAGACCAGAGAGAGATAAAACCACAAAGATGGGGAAGAAGCAGGGCAGAAAAGCTGGAAATTCAAAAAATAAGAGCGCATCTCCCCCTGCAAAGGAGCACAGCCCATCGCCAGCAACGGATCAAAGCTGGTCAGAGAATGACTTGGACGAGAGGAGAGAAGAAGGCTTCAGTCCATCAAACTTATCAGAGCTAAAGGAGGAATTACGTACCCAGCACAAAGAAACTAAAAATCTTGAAAAAAGAGTGGAAGAATTGACAGCTAGACTAATTAATGCAGAGAAGATCATAAATGAAATGACAGAGATGAAAACCATGACACGAGAAATACGTGACAAATGCACAAGCTTCAGTAACCGACTCGATCAACTGGAAGAAAGAGTATCAGTGATTGAAGATCAAATGAATGAAATGAAGTGAGAAGAGAAACCAAAAGAAAAAAGAAGAAAAAGAAATGAGCAAAGCCTGCAAGAAGTATGGGATTACGTAAAAAGACCAAATCTACGTCTGATTGGGGTGCCTGAACGTGAGGGGGAAAATGGAACCAAGTTGGAAAACACTCTTCAGGATATCATCCAGGAGAACTTCCCCAACCTAG
Source organism: Rhinopithecus roxellana (assembly GCF_007565055.1). Taxonomy (NCBI): domain Eukaryota; kingdom Metazoa; phylum Chordata; class Mammalia; order Primates; family Cercopithecidae; genus Rhinopithecus; species Rhinopithecus roxellana. Next base: position 127,791,286 of record NC_044563.1, on the reverse strand, counting down.
TAGGGCAGGCCAACATTCAAATTCAGGAAATACAGAGAACGCCACAAAGATACTCCTCCAGAAGAGCAACTCCAAGACACATAATTGCCAGATTCACCAAAGTTGAAATGAAGGAAAAAATCTTAAGGGCAGCCAGAGAGAAAGGTCGGGTTACCCACAAAGGGAAGCCCATCAGACTAACAGCAGATCTCTCGGCAGAAACTCTACAAGCCAGAAGAGAGTGGGCGCCAATATTCAACGTTCTTAAAGAAAAGAATTTTAAACCCAGAATTTCATATCCAGCCAAACTAAGTTTCATCAGTGAAGGAGAAATAAAATCCTTTACAGATAAGCAAATGCTTAGAGATTTTGTCACCACCAGGCCTGCCTTACAAGAGACCCTGAAGGAAGCACTAAACATGGAAAGGAACAACCGGTACCAGCCATCGCAAAAACATGCCAAAATGTAAAGACCATCGAGGCTAGGAAGAAACTGCATCAACTAACGAGCAAAATAACCAGTTAATATCATAATGGCAGGATCAAGTTCACACATAACAATATTAACCTTAAATGTTAATGGACTAAATGCTCCAATTAAAAGACACAGACTGGCAAACTGGATAAAGAGTCAAGACCCATCAGTCTGCTGTATTCAGGAGACCCATCTCACATGCAGAGACATACATAGGCTCAAAATAAAGGGATGGAGGAAGATCTACCAAGCAAATGGAGAACAAAAAAAAGCAGGGGTTGCAATCCTTGTCTCTGATAAAACAGACTTTAAACCATCAAAGATCAAAAGAGACAAAGAAGGCCATTACATAATGGTAAAGGGATCAATTCAACAGGAAGAGCTAACTATCCTAAAAATATATGCACCCAATACAGGAGCACCCAGATTCATAACGCAAGTCCTTAGAGACTTACAAAGAGACTTAGACTCCCATACAATAATAATGGGAGACTTCAACACTCCGCTGTCAACATTAGACAGATCAACGAGACAGAAAGTTAACAAGGATATCCAGGAATTGAACTCATCTCTGCACCAAGCGGACCTAATAGACATCTATAGAACTCTCCACCCCAAATCAACAGAATATACATTCTTCTCAGCACCACATCGCACTTATTCCAAAATTGACCACATCATTGGAAGTAAAGCACTCCTCAGCAAATGTAAAAGAACAGAAATTATAACAAACTGTCTCTCAGACCACAGTGCAATCAAACTAGAACTCAGGACTAAGAAACTCAATCAAAACCGCTCAACTACATGGAAACTGAACAACCTGCTCCTGAATGACTACTGGGTACATAACGAAATGAAAGCGGAAATAAAGATGTTCTTTGAAACCAATGAGAACAAAGATACAACATACCAGAATCTCTGGGACACATTTAAAGCAGTGTGTAGAGGGAAATTTATAGCACTAAATGCCCACAAGAGAAAGCAGGAAAGATCTAAAATTGACACTCTAACATCACAATTAAAAGAACTAGAGAGGCAAGAGCAAACACATTCAAAAGCTAGCAGAAGGCAAGAAATAACTAAGATCAGAGCAGAACTGAAGGAGATAGAGACACAAAAAACCCTCCAAAAAATCAATGAATCCAGGAGCTGGTTTTTTGAAAAGATCAACAAAATTGACAGACCGCTAGCAAGGCTAATAAAGAAGAAAAGAGAGAGGAATCAAATAGATGCAATAAAAAATGATAAAGGGGATATCACCACTGACCCCACAGAAATACAAACTACCATCAGAGAATACTATAAACGCCTCTACGCAAATCAACTAGAAAATCTAGAAGAAATGGATAATTTCCTGGACACTTACACTCTCCCAAGGCTAAACCAGGAAGAAGTTGAATCCCTGAATAGACCAATAGCAGGCTCTGAAATTGAGGCAACAATTAATAGCCTACCCACCAAAAAAAGTCCAGGACCAGATGGATTCACAGCTGAATTCTACCAGAGGTACAAGGAGGAGCTGGTACCATTCCTTCTGAAACTATTCCAATCAATAGAAAAAGAGGGAATCCTCCCTAACTCATTTTATGAGGCCAACATCATCCTGATACCAAAGCCTGGCAGAGACACAGCAAAAAAAGAACATTTTAGACCAATATCCCTGATGAACATTGATGCAAAAATTCTCAATAAAATACTGGCAAACCGGATTCAGCAGCACATCAAAAAGCTTATCCACCATGATCAAGTGGGCTTCATCCCTGGGATGCAAGGCTGCTTCAACATTCGCAAATCAATAAACGTAATCCAGCATATAAACAGAACCAAAGACAAGAATCACATGATTGTCTCAATAGATGCAGAAAAGACTTTTGACAAAATTCAACAGCCCTTCATGCTAAAAACGCTCAATAAATTCGGTATTGATGGAACGTACCTCAAAATAATAAGAGCTATTTATGACAAACCCACAGCTAATATCATACTGAATGGGCAAAAACTGGAAAAATTCCCTCTGAAAACTGGCACAAGACAGGGATGCCCTCTCTCACCACTCCTATTCAACATAGTGTTAGAAGTTCTGGCTAGGGCAATCAGGCAAGAGAAAGAAATCAAGGGTATCCAGTTAGGAAAAGAAGAAGTCAAATTGTCCCTGTTTGCAGATGACATGATTGTATATTTAGAAAACCCCATCGTCTCAGCCCAAAATCTCCTTAAGCTGATAAGCAACTTCAGCAAAGTCTCAGGATACAAAATTAATGTGCAAATTTCACAAGCATTCTTATACACCAGTAACAGACAAGCAGAGAGCCAAATCAGGAATGAACTTCCATTCACAATTGCTTCAAAGAGAATCAAATACCTAGGAATCCAGCTTACAAGGGATGTAAAGGACCTCTTCAAGGAGAACTACAAACCACTGCTCAGTGAAATCAAAGAGGACACAAACAAATGGAAGAACATACCATGCTCATGGATAGGAAGAATCAATATCGTGAAAATGGCCATACTCCCCAAGGTTATTTATAGATTCAATGCCATCCCCATCAAGCTACCAATGAGTTTCTTCACAGAATTGGAAAAAACTGCTTTAAAGTTCATATGGAACCAAAAAAGAGCCCGCATTGCCAAGACAATCCTAAGTCAAAAGGACAAAGCTGGAGGCGACACGCTACCTGACTTCAAACTATACTACAAGGCTACAGTAACCAAAACAGCATGGTACTGGTACCAAAACAGAGATATAGACCAATGGAACAGAACAGAGCTCTCAGAAATAATACCGCACATCTACAGCCATCTGATCTTTGACAAACCTGACAGAAACAAGAAATGGGGAAAGGATTCCCTATTTAATAAATGGTGCTGGGAAAATTGGCTAGCCATAAGTAGAAAGCTGAAACTGGATCCTTTCCTTACCCCTTATACGAAGATTAATTCAAGATGGATTAGAGACTTAAATGTTAGACCTAATACCATAAAAACCCTAGAAGAAAATCTAGGTAGTACCATTCAGGACATAGGCATGGGCAAGGACTTCATGTCTAAAACACCAAAAGCAACAGCAGCAAAAGCAAAAATTGACAAATGGGATCTAATTAAACTAAAGAGCTTTTGCACAGCAAAAGAAACTACCATCAGAGTGAACAGGCAACCTACAGAATGGGAGAAAATTTTTGCAACCTACTCATCTGACAAAGGGCTAATATCCAGAATCTACAAAGAACTCAAACAAATATACAAGAAAAAAACAAACAACCCCATCAAAAAGTGGGGAAAGGATATGAACAGACATTTCTCAAAAGAAGATATTCATACAGCCAACAGACACATGAAAAAATGCTCATCATCACTCGCCATCAGAGAAATGCAAATCAAAACCACAATGAGATAACATCTCACACCAGCTAGAATGGCAATCATTAAGAAGTCAGGAAACAACAGGTGTTGGAGAGGATGTGGAGAAATAGGAACACTTTTACACTGTTGGTGGGATTGTAAACTAGTTCAACCATTATGGAAAACAGTATGGCAATTCCTGAAGGATCTAGAACTAGATGTACCATATGACCCAGCCATCCCACTACTGGGTATATACCCAAAGGATTATAAATTATTCTACTACAAAGACACATGTACACGTATGTTTATTGCGGCACTATTCACAATAGCAAAGACTTGGAATCAACCCAAATGTCCATCTGTGACAGACTGGATTAAGAAAATGTGGCACATATACACCATGGAATACTATGCAGCCATAAAAAAGGATGAGTTTGCGTCCTTTGTAGGGACATGGATGCAGCTGGAAACCATCATTCTTAGCAAACTATCACAAGAAGAGAAAACCAAACACCGCATGTTCTCACTCATAGGTGGGAACTGAACAATGAGATCACCTGGACTCGGGAAGGGGAACATCACGCACTGGGGCCTATCATGGGGAGGAGGGAGGGGGGAGGGGGGAGGGATTGCATTGGGGAGTTATACATGATATAAATGATGAATTGATGGGTGCTGACGTGTTGATGGGTGCAGCACACCAACATGGCATAAGTATACATATGTAACAAACCTGCACGTTATGCACATGTACCCTAGAACTTAAAGTATAATAAAATAAAAAAAAATTTAAAAAAAAGAGAAAATAATCTTTACTAGAGAAAGACAGCAATAAAAGAAAGAAGAAAGAGAAGATCACAAAACAACCAGAAGATGGCAGGAGGAAGTTCTTACTTATCAATAATAACATTGAATGTAAATGGACTAAACTTTCCAATCAAAAGAGATAGGCTGAATGAATGAATGAAAAAACAAGACCCATTGACCTATTGCCTACAAGAAACACAATTCCTCTATAAAGACACACAGACTGAAAATAAAGGGATAAGAAAAGATATTCCATGCCAATGAAAGCCAAAAAAGAACAAGAGTCATATCAGACAAAATAGATGTCAAGACAAAAACTGTAAGAAGAGACAAAGACGGTCACTATATAATAATAAAGGGATCAGTTCAGCAAGAGGATCTAAAAATTTTAATTGTGCAATATGTGCACCCAGCACTGGGCCATCCAAATATATAAAGGAAATATTATTAGAGCTAGAGAGAGATAGGCCCCAATACAATAATAGCTAGAGATTTCAATACCCCACCTTCACCATTGGACAGATCTTCCAGACAGAAAATCAACAAAGAAACATCAGACTTAATCTGTGCTATAAATCTAATGAATCTAATAGATATTTACAGAACATTTCATCCAAGAGCTGCAGAATACATACTCTTTTCCCAAGCATATGGATCATTCTCAAGGATAAACCATACATTAAGTCACAAAACAAGTATTAAAGTATTCAAAAAAATTGAAACAATATCAAGCATCTTCTCTGACCGCAATGAAATAAAACTAGAATTTAGAAACAAGAAGAATTTTGGAAACTATACAAATACCTGGATATTAAACAGTATGCTCCTGAATGACTAGTAGGTTAATGAATAAATTAATAAGAAAATTAAAAATTTATTGAGACAAATAATAATGGAAACACAACATAGCTAAATCTATGAGGCACAGCAAAGTACTAAGAGGGAAGTTGATGGCTCTAAGTGCGTACATCAAAAAAGGGGAAAATCTTCAAATAAACAATTTAACAATGCATCTTAAAAAACTAGAAAAGCAAGAGCAAACCAAACCCAAATTAGAAGAAAAAGAATAATAATGACAGAGCAGAAATAAATGAAATTGAAATGAAAGAAAAAACAATACAAAATATCAATGAAACAAAAATTTGTTTGTTTGAAAAGTTAAACAAAATTGACAAATATTTAGCCAAGCTAAACTAAGAAAAAAAGAGAAGATCCAAATAAATAAAATCAGAAATGGAAAAGGAGACATTACAAGATATACCTCAGACGTTCAAAGGATTATTAGTGGCTACTATGACCAACTATATGCCAATAAATCAGAAAGGCTAGAAGAAATAGACAAATTTGTAGATACATACAACTATCAAGATTGAACCCGGAGGAAATCCAAAACCTGAACAGACTAATAACAAGTAATGAGATCAAAGTCATAATAAAAAGTCTCCTAGCAAAGCAATCTACAGATTCAATGCAATCCCTATCAAAATACCAATGACATTCTTCACAGAAATAGAAAAAAAAAAATCCTAACATTCATGTGGAACCACAAAAGACCCAGAATAGCCAAAGCTGTCCTAAGCAAAAAGAACCAAACTGGAAGAATCACATTACCTGAATTCAAATTACACCACAGAGCTATAGTAAACAAAACAGCACAGTACTGCCATAAAACAGACACATGGACCAATGGAACAGAATAGAGAACCCCCAAAAAAAATCCACACATCTACAGTGAAGTCATTTTCAACATAGGTACCAAGAACATATGATGGGGAAAAGACAGTCTCTTCAATAAATGGTGCTGGGAAAACTAGCATCCAAATGAAGAAGAATGAAACTACACCCCTATCTCTCACAAAAATCAAATTAAAATAGATCGAAGACTTAGATCTAAGACTTCAAAACATGAAACTACTACAAGAAAACATTGGGGAAAATCTCCAGGACATTGGTCTGGGCAAAACTTTCTTGAGCAATACCCCAAAAGGACAGTCAACCAAAGCAAATGTGGACAAATGGAATTACATCAAGTTAAAAAGCTTCTGCACAATCAACAAAATGAAGAGAGAACTCACAGGATGGGAGAAAATATTTGCAAATTACCCATCTGACAAAAGATTAATAATCAGAGTATATAAGGAGCTCAAACAACTCTGTAGGAAAAAATCTAATAATCCTATCAAAAGACAGGCAAAAGATTTGAATAAATACTTCTCAAATGAAGACACACCAATGGCAAACAGGCATATGAAAGGATATTCAACATCATTTATCATCAGAGAAATGCAAATCAAAACTACAGTGAGATATCATCTCACCCCATTAAAATGGCTTATATCCCAAAGACAGGCAATAACAAATACTTGTGAGGATGTGAACAAAACAGAACCCTTGTACTCTCTTGGTGGGAATGTGAATTAGCACAACCACCATGGAAAACAACTTGGGATTTCCTCAAAAAACTAAAAATTGAGCTGCCATGTGATCCAGCAATGTCACTGCTGGTATACATCCAAAAGAAAGGAAATCAGTATGTCAAAGAGATATCTGCACTCCTATAATTGTTGCAGCACTGTTTACAATAGCTAAGATTTGGAACCAACTTAAGTGTCCATCAACAGATGAATGGATAAAAAACATGGAACAGATACACAATGGAGTACTATTCAGCCATAAAAAAAGAATGAGATTCTGTCATCTGTAACAACCTGGAAGGAACTGGAGATCATTATGTTAAGTGAAATAAGCCAGGCACATAAAGACAAACACTGTATGTTCTTACTTGTTTGTAGAATTTAAAAATCAAAACAATTGAACTCATAGACATAGAGAACAGAACGATGGTTACCAGAGGCTGGGAAGGATAATGGAGGTTGTGGCAGGGAAGATGGGGATGGTTAATGGGTACAAAAAAAATAGAATGAATAAGATCGATTATTTGATAGCACAACAGGGTAACTATAGCCAATAATAACTTAACTGTACATTTTAAAATAACCTAAAGAGTTTAATTGGATTGTTTGCAAGTCAATGGATAAATGCTTGAGGGGATGGATATCCCATTCTTCATAATGTGCTCATTTCACATTGCATGCATGTATCAAAACATCTCATGTACCCCATAAATATATACGCCTTCTATGTACCCCCAGCAATTAAAAATTAAGTAAAAATTTTATAAAATAATTGAGCTATCAAGACACAAAAAGACATGGGTTGAATCTAAAATGTACATTGCTAAGTGAGATAAGCCAGTCTGAAAAGGTGAACTACTATGATTCTAATTATGTGACATTCTGGAAAAAGCAAAAATAATACAGCAATAACAAAAATAGTAGTAGTTGCAAAGAGTTTGAAGAATTTTTGGAGAGTTGAATAAGTGAAGCACAAAGGTATTTTAAGACAATGAAACTATTCTGATACTGTAATTGTAAATGTATGGTTTTTTTTTAGTCCATATAAGTTTACAGCTCAAAGAGTAGAACTTGATATAGGCAAATGTAAAGAAAAAAGCAAAACCTAATTCAGGAGATGAAGGGAATCCCAAGATGAAATGCAAAATGTAATAAAACAATCTAACAATATGTCTGAAACAATCTTATCGACTTGAACAAGGGAAGGAAAAACAGTGCTCACCTATTTTGGAAATGAGTGGAGTCTGTAAGAGCAAAGGCAAAATGAGCTGTACATAGCACTGCATTCTAGTTGATAAAGTGCTTCCCATGGGGTACAGGTTAACAATGTGGAAGCCACTATATATGTGCACTGAAAATGAACAAGTATGTAAATGGATGACAGATGATAGGAACCAGATTTCTCACAGTTGGCATGGGAGTTCACTGATAAGCAACAGCAAGAGGCTAAAGGGATCCACGTGGTAATGGATTAGATTGGAAACACCAGTATAAACTCATGTTTGGCTTAATATGGATACAAATGGTTTCATATAGAAATACACACACACACACACACACACACACACACACACACACAATACACAATATCTTTGCTTGCTCTCCCAGTTAAAAGGGCTTAGATGCAACAATACCCCAGTTGCAATAAACACACCTAACACTCATATTTTGGATTCTAATATTATCCTTCAATAAAAGGATCCTTGGAGAACGAACTGGTTCTAGGACTGGGGCAGGAAACATACAGGATGAGCCCGGAGCGTTTTGTAATGACTAAAAGCAAGGAAGTGCTCAAACACGCACGCATGCCCACACACACACACCCACACCTCACACACGCACATAGTGATGAGGGCAGGTAAGAGACATGGGAGTCACTGAAAGTACCCTCAGTGGCCAAAGCTGGAACAATCTGAGTAACAAAGTAGTATTGGATTATAATCCAAAGTATTAAATAAATATCCATGAGTCTATACTGATATAAATGAGTGAATAAATAAGTAAGTGGCAGAGAAGAGGCAAATCTCTAGGTAGGATTCCAAATAATTCATGTGGAGCATCTACATGCACATTGCTAAGTGAGAGAACCCAGAATCCAGCTCCTTAAGGAGCCGGAGCATAACTCTCCCCCTTCCTTAAAGGTGGGCTGGACATAGTGACTTCCTTCCAAAGAGTACAGTATGGAAAGGGGGGAAAGAGTAGCTTCACAGTGGAGAAACCTGAATAATACCTTAGCTAAGTGATCAAGATTAACATTAGCAAAGATAAATCGCCCTTGATTTTAAGTACCCTTGGTATGATGTGGCGATAATGGCACTTTACCTCTGTGGTCTTTCTCCCAGAAAAAACTATGACCCCAGTCTTATTATGAGAAAAACATCAGAAAAATCCCCATTAAGAGACATCCTACAAGATACCCAACCAGTATTTCTCAAGACCGTTAAGGTCATCAAAAACAAGGAAAGTCTAAAAAACTACCACAGCTAAGAAAAGACTAAGGGGCATGACAGCTAAAGGTAATATGGTATCTTGTGTAGGATCCTAGAACCGGAAATGAATCTTTTATAAATAAAAATGAAATTTGAATTAAGTGCAAACTTTAGTTAATAATAATCTATCAATATGGACTCATTAATTGTAACAAATGTACCAAATTATTGTGAAGTGTTAAGGAAACTGGTGTGGGATACGTGGAAATTCTCTGTGCCATCTTCTTAATTTTTCTGTAAATCTAAAACCTACAAAAAATAAATTTTACCTAGAAAAACACAAACCTGATGATGTGTGTACTATTACTACTCCCACTTTATAGGGGAGGAAACCAAATCATGGAGAAAATAATTACCTCCTCACAGCTGCCAGAGCTGGGATTTGAACGAGTCTGATTGCTGCATCTGTGTTCTCAGCCACTATACTCCACTGCCTCAAAAAGGAACTTGCTTCTTTCCCCATCTTTACTAAGAGCTGCAGTGACCTCAGGGAAAGGGATCTAGTGAGTGCTTTCTCCCTTTCTCTACTGATCTCCTCCCCACTGACTACCAGCTTTGGGCCAGGAAGGCTGAAGCAGAAAGGTTGCCGAAATTACTGGAAGTTCCTGCTTGGCTGGCAACTGGGAACTACTGCAAGTTGGCATCAGACTCTCTGGGTCCAACATGCTTAAAGCTGAAGGTGTTTCCAAGGGCTCTTTGGAGGCTACTTGTGTGGCTCCGACCAAGGTCCCAAGAAGTAGGTATTTTTCTCCATATCCCCTCAGCCCTGGCTCTTGGTAGTTTATGTCCTGCCAGGCTGTTCCCTCAGGCAGGACATAAACAACTCTACCCCATCAGCGCCAACAGCTGAAAGGTTCAGAGAAACACACAATACTAGACTCTCTACTCTCTCTTTCCTGCCATAGCTGCCTTAGATATCTGAGGTGTTCTCTACCTGCAAGGAGCACATAGTGTGCACTTTTAATCACCTGAAGCCCCTCTCCTCCCTCTCCCCTCCCCTCCAATTAGACTGGCAGGGAGGAAGCAGGTGCCTTCACACACTCTCTCTCTCTCTCTCTCTCTCTCTCTCTCTCTCTCTCTCTCTCTCACTGTAGGGTCAAAGCTCAGTTTTCTCTAGTGAAATCCTGTGTGCAAAATGTAATCCTCACACTTTGCACTTGATCTGATTTAGGTGATCCAAGAATCGTGGAAGCATTTTTTGTTTTGTTTTTTTTTTTTTTTTTTGAGACAGGGTCATGTTCTGTCACCCAGGCCGGAGTGCAGTGGTGCTATCTTGGCTCACTGCAACCTCTTCCTCCTGGGCTCAAGCAAACTTCCCACCTCAGCCTCCCAAGTAGTTGGGACTATAGATGCCTGCCACCACACCCGGCAAATTTTTGTACTTTTTCTAGAGACGGGGTTTTGCCATGTTGCCCAGGCTGGTCTTGAACTCCCAGGCTCTCACCTTTGTCTCCCAAAGTGCTGGGATTACAGGCGTGAGCTGCCACACCCAGCCATGGAACTCTTCATAACCATTGCTTTCGAAAATCTTGTATTTTTTTTTTCCCACATCTCACATCTCATTTTGGCAAACCATATCTATTACCTCAGTTGAAACCTCAACTTTAGTGCCCTGGGCTTTTTTTATTGTTACTGCTTTTTAACTGTTACTTTAGGTTCAGGAGTACAGGTGAAGGTTTGTTACATAGGTAAAATCATGTCATGGGGTTTGTTGTACACATTATTTAATCACCCAGGTATTAAAAACAGTACCCAATAGTTATCTTTTCTTCTCCTCTCCCTCCTTCTGTCCTCCACTCTCAAGTAGACTCCTCAAGTTGTTCCCTTTTTTGTATTCATAAGTTCTCATCATTTAGCTCCCACTCATAAGTGAGTGCATGTGGTATTTGGTTTTCTCTTCCTGCATTAGTTTGCTGAGGATGAGGGACTCCAGCTCCATTCATTTTCCCACAAAAGACATGATCTCATTCTTTCCAGAGTTAATGTCCTGTTATGTATGTATATAAGCACATATTCAGGGACCAAGAAATACTTGTGAGATAGCTTAGTCATTGGACAATGCTAAAGATAAACCTATAACATTATATGTTACCTCTCTAACGAGATTATAACGTCCTCTAGTGTTATAATCACATCTTCCACATTTTTGCAGTGCATACACACATACACACACAAAAACACACAGATATAGAAACATAATTCTCTCCTAAAATTGACTCAAGAAATCCTGGTAGTCGTTTTGATGATGTATCTCTGTATACTTAATTCTACAAAAGCAATCAAGCATGAATCTGAGGTTAGAAACACATACTTTGGAGCCAGAACTTGGACGGCTGGATTTCCAGCGAAGTCACTAGTAACCACCTGCAAAGCTGGCTTGGTTTATCATCAGCCACAGATTCAGATTAGCCAACCCTGAATATTAAATCAATGGAATGCCAAATCTTACATCCAGAGCAAACTGAACACCCAAATATACATCATAATACATCATCCAGGTCGAATATTATTTTTTAACCTTGTAATTTATCTGAATCTGTAAAAATAATATTATCAATTGGAAGATTAACCCCCCTTAAATTGGCAGCCACAGAGCTTAAAATTCAGGTGAAATGCATCATTTTCACCCACAAGCTAGAAAATCAGCTCTGTTCACTAAGTATGTAACAATGGGAGTATGCCCATGGCTTCCCTGGTTTAAAAAAAAAAATCTTTTGTTTCTGAGTGGTTCTGAACTGTTCTTCCTCGGACAGTGATGCAGTTTTCCTTTCATAGCTCCTCCCTTACACAAGCGTCCCAAGTTTCTCAACTTCTATGTAGGGCCTTACAGGGATCCAGCACTGTAGGACAACAGGCTGTGCATGGACAATGGATGAATTGGTGGTTACTAAGGACCAACCACTTGCTCCAACCCAAGTCCTTACCGAGGCTGGGTTTTTTTCCCTCCTCATTTCAAACACTCCCATCTGCATTGTTCCTCCACCTCCTCTTCCTCTTCCCTATTCACTAGCTCCAGGCTTACCTGCCTTTGGGGATGGAAAACTCTAGCTAAATATAGGCATGCATCAGAGTTTTCTTTTCTCCTGTTAGGCCAGCAGATCATAAGTATGTTTCTGCTTCCGTACAGTTTGGAGAAGGGAAGGCAGCCCCAGGGCACCCATGAAAGCGGAGAAAGAAAGATATGCTGAACTTGCAAAACTCACAGATGAATACTTTGAGCTATAGCTGCACCATAAATGCTTTCCAACCAGTGTCGTCTCCTCTTTGCAAAAACTGCTCTCCTTGTTCACCTCCATGTTGTGTTCTTTAAAGGCAAAATGGTTTGAAAACAAAAAGTGGCACAATTTGAACATGTTTAACCAAGCTAGACACAAAGAATAATAAACAGAGCCAGGATCATGGCCAAACAAGAGAATTTCATGTGAAACTATGTTGAGACCATGGTCAGGGACAGTAGAAAAGGAATTCTTAGGCAGAGTTAAGACCACAGTTGGTGGCCAGTGACCAGGCAAGGAAAGTAATTGTCAGGCAAGGGAAGCCATGCCTGGTGCCATCCACAAGGTGGTAATCTACAACAGCTAGCTACATTTATCCTGATTGAGAGAGGAAAAGGTACTAAAGCTCTATAGGAATTCATTAGATCCAAAATAATGAATTGGAGCTCCCCTAGGTTGAATATTTGAACCAAATCAGTCAAGATGGAAATAAATTCTAGAATAGCTCCATAGATGTTCCATTTCCTATGTCTGGTCTGAGAAGTTTTCAATAGACATGATTTTCTGGATTCTTGGTGGACTTCGAGTTTATAGACCAATAATCCTACATCTTCATCTCTAACTCTCATCTCAAAGTGCATAAAAATCTATTAAGACCCGACACCAAGTGATTTTTATTATTTGCTTCTGATTAAGATAGCACCTGATTAAGGTATTAGGAAAAATCTATGTTTTCATCCAGAAACTTTTACAATTTCTTACTGATGAAAGTAATTATCAGTTATAATTATATATATAAATATAAAGCTGATAAAATATAATTATAACTGATAATTACTTTTGCCTTTACTCTCCTTGTTCACCTCCCATGTTGTGTTCTTTGATGGCAAAATGGTTTGAAAACAAAAAATTGCAAAATTTGAACATGTTCAAAGGGACACTTAAAGAAAAGTTTATCGTATAAAAGTAATTATAACTGATAATTACTTTCATATCATATAAAAGTAAAATAAACTTTTCTTTTAAGGATGTAAGTGTCCGTTTTGGAACAAATCATATTCCAAAGGCTTGTAACCAGTATATTGCTCTGTCTCAACTCAATGGTGTATGAACACAAAGCAGTTTCATTTTTCTCTAATTTAATTACTCCTTCACTGAAGCTCAATCAAATCTGCCCTTTGCATCCTTAATTGCATCCTAGGCAGATTTCAAAGCTTTATCCTTTATTTTCTATTATTAAAACTCAGTCCACCACAGCTAACATCTTACTGAAAGGGGAAAAGCTGAAAGCCTTTTCTCTAAAAACTAGAACAAGACAAGGATTACCACTCTCACCACTCATTCAACGTAGGACTGGAAGTTCTATTCAGAACAATTAGGCAAGAGAAAGAAATAAAGAGCATCCAAATTAAATAGGAGGAAGTCAAATTGCCCTTGTTTGCAGATGACATAATTTTATAGACAGAAAAACCTAAATATTTGACTAAAGAACTCTTAGAACTGAAAACGAATTCAGTCAAGTTGCTGAATACAAAATTGATACACAAAAATTAGTAGCATTTCTGTACATGAACAAATTCACTAGCTGAAAAAGAAATCACGAAGGCAATCCCATTTACAATAGCTACAAAATAATACCCAGGAATAAAGTTAACCAAGGAGGTGAAAGACCTTTACAAGGAAAACTACAAAACACTGCGGAAAGAAACTAAAGAGGGTACAAACAAATAAAAAGACATCCCATGCCTATGAGACAGAAGAATTAATATTGTTAAAACGACAATACTACCCAAAGCCATCTACAAACTCAGTGCAATCCCAATAAAAATACCAATGATGTTTTTCACAGAAATAGAAATAAAATGCCAACATATATATGGAATCATAAAAACCCCAAATAGCCAAATCCATCCTGAGCAAAACGAACAAAGCTAGAGTCATCACACTTCCAGACATCAAAATACACTACAAAGTTGTAGTAAGCAAAACGGCATGGTGCTGACATAAAAACAGGCACATAGACTGATGGAACAGAACAGAGAACTCAGAAAGTAATCCACATATCTGAAGCCAACTGATTTTTTATAAAGGCGCCAAGAACACTCATTGGGGAGAAGACAGTCTTTTCAATAAATGGTGCTGGGAAAACTGGATATCCATATCCAAAAGAATGAAACTAGACTCCCCACATGTCACCCTTTACAAAAATCAACTCCAAATGTATCAAAGACTTAAATGTAAGACCTGAAACAATAATGTTACTAGAAGAAAACATAGCAGAAATGCTTCAGGACTTTCTTCTGAGAAAAAATTTTATGAATAAGACCTCAAAAGCACAGATAACACAAGCAAAAATAAACAAATGGGTTTATATCAAACTAAAAAGCTCTGCACAGCAAAGGAAATAATCAACACAGCGAAAAGACAACCTTCAGAATGGGAGAAAATATTTGCCAACTACTTATCCAAAAGAGGATTAATCTCCAGAATCTATGAAGAACTGAAATATCTTCATAGCAAAAAAAAAAAAAAATCCAATTCATAAATGGATCTGAAGAGACATTTCTCAAAAGAAGACATACAAATAGCTAAAAAATACACGAAAAAAATGTTCAACATCACTAATCATCCGGGAAATGCAGAGCAAAACCACAGTTATCGCTATTATTAAAAAGACAAAAACTAACAAATGCTGATGAGGATGCAGAGAAGGGGGAATTCTTATACACTGTTGGTGGGAATGCAAACTAGTACAGCCACTATGGAGAACAAGATGGAGGTTCCTAACTACAAATAGAACTACCATATGGTCTCACAATCACACTGCTGGGAATTTATCCAAAGGAAAAGAAATCATTATATTGGAGAGACATCTGCACCCCCATGGTTATTGCAGTCCTATTCACAGTAGCCGAGATATGGAACCGAGCTTGGTGTCCAACAACAGATGTGTGGACAAAGAAAATGTGATATATGTACACCATAGAATAGTATTCGGCATTAGAAGACAATGAAATCCTGTCATTTGTGGCAACATGGATGGAATTAGAGGACATTATGTTAAGTGAAGTAAGCCAGAAACAGAAAGTTAAACATCTCATGTTCTCACTGATGTGAAAGCAGAAAAAGTTTATCTCCTAGAAGTAAAAAGTAGAACAGAGGATACTAGAGACTGGGAAGGGTAGGAGGAAGAAAGAGATAGGAGAGATTTTTTAAAGGATACAAAATTACAGCTAGATAGGAGGAATCAGTTCTAGTTTTCTACACCACTGTAAGATAACTATAGTTAATAATACAGAGTTTCAAAGAGCTAGAAGGAGGAAATTGAATATTCCCAACACAAATAGATAATAAATGTTTAAGATGAACATGCTGACTACCTTGATCTGATCACATTATATGTATTGAAACATCAATATGTACTTCATGAATATGTAGAATTATTACTTGTTCATTACAAATAAATAATTACATTTTTAAAAAGCAGTGTGGAAGAGAAATCAAGGCTTCAGATATTGTGAAGCAGCGGTAGGCTACCCACCCCCACGCTGGGCCTTGTCCAAATTTGTGAAGCACAGAATCTGTGAGCAAAGTAAGATGGTGGCTGTTTTACTCTACTAAGTTTGGAGTGGTTTGTTATGACTTGGAGGTTGTTGTTTGTATATGACAGCTGGAACTGTGGTTGCCACCTGGGGACCATGAGGTAGCGAGAGTAAGAATCAGCCAACAGAATTAGAAAGGACCTTATTCCCAATGACATTATTGAATAAATTAATTGACCAATCCAAGAACTGCTCTGCCTACTGACCTTTTATTATATGTGATTATAAATTCATTTTCATTTTGATCATTTGGGGGAGAAAACTACTCCAGTTAAAACTTTAATCTCAAACTTGATTTACACATCATGTCCTCTCCTCCTATGAGTACAGTTTGTTTAAGCTAAGACTCGGTCATGAAGGCTCGGAGGTGCTTCCTCTACCCACTCTTCAAGACCTGGTTTCTTTAGTTGGTCAGTAGGAAGGAGGCAGAGGGCTGGAAGGAGGTGTCTCTTATAACTGACTGCTGCGGTTCCTCTCCCCATAGGTTACTCTGCTTCTCAGGGCAGCATGGACTAGCTCTAAACACCCTCAATGTGGTTGGTGTTCAAATCCCTGCTCTTTCGAGGAGCCCATGTGAGAGCTCTCCTCAGGGCTCCCAGGTCCCAGCATAGCACACTTCCCTGACCCAGGAGACTTGGCTCTGGTCCTACCTCTCTGCTCCCCATAGCTTCCACTTCTAGGGGTACTTGTGACAGCACCATGGCAACTCATTGCCAGAGTCCCCTTCTCATCTGGAAGCTCTTTTTTTTTTTTCCTTTGAGATGGAGTCTCACTCTGTTGCCCAGGCTGGAGTGCAGTGGCACAACCTCAGCTCACTGCAACCTCCACCCGACAGGCTCAAGCAATTCTCCTGCCTCATTCTCCTGAATAGCTGGTACTACAGGTGCACGCCACCATGCCTGGCTAATTTTTTCTATTTTTAGTAGAGACGGGGTTTCACCATGCTGGTCAGGCTAGTCTCGGACTCCTGACTTCGTGATCCGCCCACCTTGGCCTCCCAAAGTGCTGGGATTACAGATATGAGCCACTGCGCCCAGCCAGAAGCTCTAAGTGGCTCAAGCTACCTTCCCCTATGACCTCTAGGCCCATGGGTGACATGTTCATACTTGCCTTGGTCACACTCCCACCCTGCCCTGCCATTTCTCAGTTCTCTCTCTCCTGCTTAGTGGGGCCCAGGGCAGATCAGGAAGTCATCGAACTGGGGCCCAAGATGTCAGTCTCCCCTTCCAAGGCACCTCCAATTGCTACAAGTAATTTTCTTGAAGCCTCGCCTCACCGGGCTTGCTGGGGGTGAGAGAGTGGGGATATAACTTTCACCTCACCCAGGGGGAAGAGAAGAAATAATTTCTCAACATAAATGCCTCACACTCATGGCTTTCTTCCCCACTCCTCCTTCTTTACACACCCCCATCTTAGTTTATTCCTGCTGCTGTAACAAACTTAGACTAGGTAATTTACAAAGAAATGTATTTCTTGCAGTTCTGGAGGCTGGGAAGTCCAAAATCAAGGCACCAGCACTTGGTGTCTGGTGAGTGACTTCTTACTGCATCTTCACGTGGCAGAAGGGGCAGTGTGTCCTCATATGGCATAAGGCAGAAGAGCAAAAAGGGCCGGGTTAGTTCCCTTGAACCCTTTCACAAGGGCAGTAATCTCATTTGTGAGAGTGGAGCCCTCATGACTTAATCACCTCTGAGAGGTCCCACCTCTTGATACTATCACATTGGGTCTTAGGTTCCATCATAATGAATTTTGGGGGAACACATAGATTCAAACCATAGCACCCCCTTCCTAGTTTTCTTATGTAGACTTGCAGGAGGGATACAAGTGGCTGATGGTAGAAGGAGCTACTCATTACCTCCTAACCAGTCTGGGTGGGGGTGGCTTCCAGGGACCTCCAGGGCTTGGTGGGTCTCCTTACAATGGAAGATAGTTCACACCTCGTTTCCAGCTACGGCCCTAGTGCCCATTTGGGGATATCAGGAGAAGGACCACCCAACATCCTTCAGCAGTCTTCAACAAAAAAATGTGCAAGTTTTAATAAAAGAAAAAAAGAAGACAAAATATTTTCACTACAGAATCCAAGGCACAAATCTGTTTGTCAGGGATGAGTGAGACTATGTGTATCCTTTGTGTGTAGACACAGAAATCCTCTCCTAACCAAAAGGTCCATCTCCTGTGTGAGCTGATTAGGAAGGAAGGGCTAGTTCTCCAGCTGAGGAAACCAAACAGCTGTTAAGGGGCAGGGAACAGATCCCAAGGCTTCAAGACCCTGACACCTGAGGTGAATCATCTAAAAAATCCTGAGCTCATGGAAGATTTTATTTTCCCCATTGTCCAGTCCTCACTTACCCCCAACAGTCGGTCAAGAAGCTACTAACTGGAGGACAAATTGGAAGGACATAAAGCACAAACAATTCAGAGAAGTCGGAGAAGCCAAGAGTTGTTATCAATAAGAGTAGAGGTTATTCCCTCAGTGATTTTCAGAGTGAGCCCCTAAGAAGATGGGAATTTCATTTTAAACTTAATAAAGAATAGAGGACTACTGTATCCAGGGGACCGACTCTGTTCTCCCTTCACAGTTCCGTGCGTCCAATAGTTGGCCAGTGAACCAATGATTTTGCAGTCCCTACTGTTTGCAATGGGGAGATAGAGAGGAGAGCCCGTTCCCACTCCTAGACTGCTGGGAGGAAAGACACACAGTCCAGTGATAATGCCTAGAAGATACAAAGCATATTGGCACAGTACTCGGCCATAAGAACCACTGAATAAATGCTTTTAAACCAAACTGATGTCAAAGGTTTTATATCAGAGTACCCAGAAATGTAAACCGGAACAAAAATGCCAAGTTAAATGCACAATGGTTACAAGGGGAGGGAGTGCTGAGAGCAGGCTGACTGCGGGTGGGATGGGGGTGGGGGACAGCCAACTTTGAGTTGGAACGCTGGAGTCATGGTGTAGATGTTCTGCCTCCCACGGAAAGAAGTTCAAGACCAGGAAAGCAGGTTAACAATCTTGTGTCAGCTTTGTGGTCGGAAGTAGAAGTAGCGTTCTCCCAGTCCTGGAAGGAGGAGGCATACCAAGGATCCTTCTTAGAGAAAAGACTAGAAAAGATGTGGACTCATATTTTATCATGAGGGCCAGCAAGATGGCAAATGGAGCCTACCAAGGACCAAAGTTTGCTTGGTTTGATCTAGTGTCTCACTGGATCAAATAAATCTAGTGCTAATAAATAACAGCTACATCACGACAATGGAATAATCCTGAGACAGGCCAATGTCTTTCTCTACATTTCTCAGATGAGGAAACTGAGGCATAGAGAAACTATGTGACTCGCCCATGTTTACAACATTTGTAAGTGGAACCGGGATTCAAACCTGGCCCTGTAGATCCAGAGCCTGTGCCCTTAACCACATGGCTTTCCCACCTGTGGTAAACTAGAGAGGTGGGCATGCCCAGACCACTCAGAGAAAGAGGTATCTCTTCTATGTGCCAATTAGTACATGCTATGTAGTGATCCACAGCAAAGGGTGGGGGAAAGAGTTGAAGGGATAGGCAGGGAAGGTCGGGAAACGGATTCCTTCTCTGCAACCAGTCATGGAAGGAGCATTCAGGTTGATGTCCGCGATTTTCAGGCAGAAAAGAGTACATTCCTTCCAGGTCACTGCAGTTTCCAAAAAAATCCTCGCCCCTGCCCAGCTGCCGAAGCAAGCCCTTTTGGTGAGCTGCGGATAGGGTTGAGGCACCACCTAGTGGCTTAAACTGAAAATACTCCCAAATGAATGTCCCTGGTGAAAGGAGGCGTGGGAAATCGTGATCGCCCAGGGCAGGAAAAGGGAATCGAAAGCAAAAACTACTCATGCTCAAAGCCTTCTTTCTGTATTCCCCTCTAGCCTACAGCTACGCATCATTAAAAGATTTCCTTTTTATGCCAGCCTGGTCAAGAACTATTATGTTGTTGTTGGGGGTTTTGGGGGTGTTTTTTGTTGCTGTTTTGAGACGGAGTTTCGCTCCTGTTGCCCAGGCTGGAGTGCAATGGCCCGATCTCGGCTCGCTGCAACCTCCGTGTCCCGGGTTCAAGCAATTCTCCTGCCTCAGCTTCCCGAGTAGCTGGGACTATAGGCGCGTGCCACCACATCCGACCAATGTTTGTATTTTTAGTAGGACGGGGTTTCGCCTTGTTGGCCAGGGGTCTCGAACTCCCGACCTCAGGTGATCCGCCCACCTCGGCCTTTCAAAGTGCTGGGATTACAGGAGTGAGCCACAGCGCCCGCCAGAGTCAAACACTTTTATGCGAGAGAGGTTGGTAGGTCAGGTCAATGGATTTGAAGACCCCCAAAAGAACTATAGCTTAGGCATGTGAATAAGGAGAGTTATGGGAAAGAAGGGCAGATGGGAGATTCAGTCTGAGGGAAAAGGTTTAAATCCAGCTTCTAGAACGCTGAGCAATGTTCATACATTGGTGTCAGGTGCAGATGAGGCTGTCAACTGGTGAGGTCAATTCAGGCTGGTTGATAAGAAGAGTTTGTGCCAGGGTCCATCCTCAGGAAACTAGGCAGCTGATTGGCTCCCTCACCCCACCTCTAGGAACCTGGGGAGATGAGGAAATTTCAAACATTCAAAGGATCAGACAGGAGAGGTCGAAAACAGACAAAATCAGATTCAGGAAGTGGCCAGATTTAGTGTCAATTTATGCCAGGTTGAATGATGGTCCCTCTGTACAGATTTGGTCCCAAGTCTGTTTAGGTTAGCAGCGTGCAAGGTGTGATGGAACCCTTGACCCTGCAGGCATCGATATTCTGTTATGTTTTCTAAGAATGATACTCTAGATGTTTCTCTCTGCCCCGGGCTTTGTTACATCTGCTCTCCAGGCACCCTAGCCCCTGCAACCCCTCAGTATTCAGACCAAGGCAGAGGATGGTATTTCTTATATTTGGTCATCAATAACTTGCCTTTCGGGCATATCAGGATTGACATTGCAACTCACTCCTTCACCTTTCCTTTAGCCTCTGTAACTCAGGTCCCTAAAGTTTCAGGCTTCCCTGCCCCTGTTCTCTCTTTCCTATTTTGACTCACCTTTATTTTCACTTTTTAATGTTGGCTCTATCCTTGAAAGTGTGACTTCGCCTGTTGTTCTAAGCTGAGCTCAGGGCTCAGTCTCACTAGCACCAGATGGTTTTGCTGGTCAGAGTCACGTCAGGAGCCTCTCCACTTTATCTCAGATTCCTGCCACAGCTGCCAGACTGCTGTTTCTCCTTACTGCAAAGGCTCAGACCATTGAAGAGCTCCCTAAACATATGTAAGCTAAAGGGATCTCCCTTGAGTCTTTATTTATTTATCATACAGAACTGATCATCCCCAGAGATCAATGAATGAGTGAGCCTTCCTCTGTCTATGTTAGTGGTGTATTTATGTCATAACATACTTAACATAGTCGTGTTTCCCATTGTATTTGCTTGAAAGGCTAAACTGCTGTAACAGAGGCCCTGAATTACAGTGTCTTCAAAATAAAGTTTATTTATCTTTCATGTACAGTTCAGATAAACATCAAGCTATTTTTCGGGGCACAGTCATTCAGTGACTTCCATTTTATTTCCTCACCACCTTTTAGAGAGTTTTCCTATGTTCAGTAAATATTTGAGCACTTACTATTTAAAAGGTTCTGGGTCACATTTTACAGGAGATGGGTAGTTCAGCCTTCTCAGAACTCATGATCAAATGGGAACACAAACAAGAAAAGGAATAAGTATAGGTCAAAGAAGAAAAACAAGTACAATAGAAAGATCTGCAGGGATCAAATGAGGAAGGAATCACCTTCAGTTCAGGGACAACAGGAAAGTCTTCACAGAGGACATGTGTATAAGATAAGATTTGAAGGATAAATAAAATTTTAGTAAAGAACAGAAGAAAATGTTACCAGTGGAGAAAACAGTATGAACCAAAGTTTGAGGATTAAAATATACATAGAAATGCTCCTAAATGCCCATCAGTGATAAATTGGATAAAGAAAATGTGGTTCATTGATTTCACCGTGTCGGCCAGGATGGTTTCGATCTCTTGGCGTCATGGTCTGCCCGCCTCGGCCTTCCAAGGTGCTGCGATTGCAGGCGTGAACCACCATGCCTGGCCTTCATTTTTCCTTTGAGTCAGGATCTCACTCTGTCACCCAGTCTGGTGTGCAGTGGTGCAATCATGGTTCACTGCAGCCTCAAACTCCCAGGCTCAGGGAATCCTCCTGCCTCAGCCTCCCAAGTAGCCGGGACTACAGGCACATGCCACCACACCTGGCTAATTGGTTTTTATTTTTTATAGAAATGGGGTCTCACTATGTTGCCTGGGCTGGTCTCAAAATTAAACTATGCTCCTGCCTCTGCCTCCTGAGTTGCTTGGATTACAGGCGTGAGCCACTGCACATAGATATGGTTGTTATCTTTATTATACTGACGCTTTCATGGGTATATGTCAAAACTTAGCAAATTGTACACTTTAAGTGTGCAATTAATTGTACGTCAACTATACCTCAATAAAGGCATTCAAAAAACTGCACACACAAAAAAAAGAAAATATGGTACATACACACCATGGAGTACTATGCAGCCATAAAAAGGAACAAGACCATGTCCTTTGCAGGGACATGGGTGGAGCTGGAAGCCATTATCTTCAACAAACTAAAGCAGGAACAGAAAACCACACACCACATGTTCTCACTCATAAGTGGGAACAGAATGATGAGAACACATGGGCACATGGTGGGAACAACACACACTGGGGCCTGTTGGAGGGAGTGGGAGGAGGGAGAGCATCAGAAAGAATAGCTAACAGATGCTGGACTTGATACCTTAGGTGATGGGATGAGCTGTGCGGCAAACCACCATGGCACACGTTTACCTGTCTAACGAACCTGCACATCCTGCGCATGAACCCCTGACTTTAAAATAAAAGTTGGAAATCTAATAAATACATAAATAATTTTACCAAAAAAAAATTAGGAAGAAATGAGGATAACAGAATAAGGCATATGGAGAATACAGCTTTGAGAGAAGTTAGAGCCTCATTGTGGAGGACTTGGATGACAGGTAAGGAACCAGTTCTTCACTGGTGGGCCAGGGGCAGTCGTTTGAGATTTCTAGTTGGGGAGGAAATGATCAGAGCTCTAAGTTAATTGAGATGGACTAAAATGGAGACATTGATCATGGGAAAACTAACAGAAAGCCACCATAAGTCAAGGAGGAGACAGCACAGACTGGATTCAGGTCATAGGTTCAGAGAAGAGGCCTGAAGAGAAACCCAGGATGAAGGCAAGACCGACAGCTGTGGAATGCTGGAAATGAAAGGGGGAAATAAACCATAACTCAGAGTTTTCAAGGTTTACACACTCAAAAAGTGGTGATGCTGCTAACTGAGATATGGAAGTCAGAGCGTGATCTGAGGTTGGGTGAGGGTGGGAGGGTGAAGAGTTCAGTTCCAACCATTAAGTTTAAATTCCTAGCAGACTCAAATACAGCTTTCTAGAAGCAGCTCAAAATGTATATCTGAAGCTGAGAAGGTAAAGTTGTTTCTTGTATAAGATATGGATTTAAAAGTAGTCTATAGGGAAAGAGACGTGAAGAGGAAAGAGGGCACCAAGAACGAGAACACAGAGCGAGGGGCTGGCGGAACATTAGAAAACTCATAGGGTTCATTGCAGGGGAAGAAGCTTCAGGGAAATAAGAAGAAAGAAAACATATCTGAAAAGCTAAAAAAAAAACAGGAGTGTGCAGTGTCTTGGGAGGCAAAAAGAATTCTCAATGAGGTTCAGCTATGTCAGAAACAAAGAGACCTGATGAGGCAGATGGAGGAAAAAATATTGAATTTGATAACTCGTTTGTAAGTTACAACTTTTAGGATGGTAGTTTGGTAAGCTGAGAGGGATACAAATGAACAAATTAAACAGTGGTTTAGGGAAGTTAGGAAACAAATATGGAAAGTTAGGAAAGGAACAACAAAATAAACCAAAAGGAAGCAGAAGTGAAGGATTAATAAAGTGCAGATTAATGAATTAGAAAATAACACTAATAAATACAAAAACTGTATTTTAAAAAAATGAACTATTAGCTAACCTAGTTTTAAAAACAAAGCACAACATACATAAAAAGGAATAAGTGACCAGGTGCAGTGGCTCATGCCTATAATAGCAGCACTTTGGGAGGCTGAGGCAAGTGGATCACCTGAGGTCAGGAGTTTGAGACCAGCCTGGCCAACTTGGTGAAACCCCATTTCTACTAAAAATACAAAATTAGCCAGGTGTGGTAGTGTACACCTGTAGTCACAGCTACTCAGAAGGCTGAGATAAGAGAATCCCTTGAACCCTGGAGGCAGAGGGTGCAGTGAGCTGAGATCGCACCACTGCACTCCAGCCTGAGCGAGACAGAGTGAGACTCCATCTAAAAAAATAAAAGGAAGGACGGAAGGAAGGAAGGAAGGAAGGAAGGAAGGAAGGAAGGAAGGAAGGAAGGAAGGAAGGAAGGAAGGAAGGAGGGAGGGAGGGAGGGAGGGAGGGAGGGAGGGAGGGAGGGAAGGGAGGGAGGGAGGGAGGGAGGGAGGGAGGGAGGGAGGAAGGGAGGGGAGAGAAATAAGTGAGACACTCCAATACATAAATAAGAAATTAAAAGAATAATAATAGGCTACTTTGTTCAACTCTACACAAATGAATCTGAAAATCCAGATTAAAAGGATAATTTTCTATGGCTATATAATCACCAATAATAACCTCAGATGGTATAACATATATTTTGAAAACACAATATAAATTACTGTAAAACCACTAAAAACAAGACATTCTGTACCATAAAGGAATCACAAACTAATATACAGAAATCAACCACTTTCATACACACAAACAATGAGTGAAAGTATAATGGAAGAAAAGACTCCATTTTTAATATAAACAAAATGGATAAAATCACTATAATTAATAAGATGAGTAAAACATAAATAAAATTTTTAAACTATGAAAATATACAAAATAATACTGGAACATATTAAAAATCACTAATTTGCAAATATAACATGTACCCAATTAATAAATATACCAGAAGAGTTGTTTTCTCATTGTTTCTTTTCTCTATCCTTCTTTTTCCTTTCTTTTTTTATTTTTTTGACTAGACAGGTTAATTCTAAAGTTCATATGAATAATTAAATAAATTATTGGAATAGCTAGGAAAACTCCAGGAAGGGGAATAGCTAGGAAACAGGAAGGGGAACATCACACACTGGGGCCTGTTATGGGGTGGGGGGAGGGGGGAGGGATAGCATTGGGAGATACACCTAATGTAAATGACGAGTTCATGGGTGCAGCACACCAACATGGCACATGTATACATATGTAACAAACCTGCACGTTGTGCACATGTACCCTAGAACTTAAAGTATAATAAAAAATAAATAAATAAATAAATAGAATAATGCAGAGGCGTGGCTAGCCCTACCAGATATTAAAATATTAAATATCAGTGATTCAGTAATGTCATTTTGGTCCATAAGTAGACTAATCGAACAGACAACTAAGTCAAGATATACACTGAAATATATGCGTGAATTTGGGTTATGATATAAGTGACATCTCAATCAGTGTGAGAAAGATAAAGTATTCAAAATATAGTTTTGTTGTTTGGGTTCCAGTTGGATGTAAGAGTTAAATATGTTTTAGAATAACAATAAAAATACTAAAGGAAAACAAAGAAGAATTCCTTTATAAACCTGACATGGAAAAGACTTTACTTACTTCGACCCCATAAAACCCTGGAGAAAAGATGATCTATTCAGCTAAGTAAAAAATAAAAACTTCTGTACAAAATAAAGAACTACAACTATTAGACATAAGCAACATCAAAAGATAAATGGCAAACTAGGGGGAGTTATTTGCAGCTCCTATTACAGTGCCTTAATTTATAACATACTCCCAGAATTTGATAAGACAAAAACCAGTCAACCCAATATAAAAGTAGACGGGTCACAGGAAAGGAGATAAATGTATGAAAAGATGTTTGATCTCACTCCTAATAGGAGAAATGCAAAGTAAAACTACACTGAGAGCATGTATTACTTTTAGATTGGCAAAGGTCCTTAAGTTTGATAACATGATGTATAGTTTTCAATTGCTGCTATAACAAATTACCACCGACTTAAAGGCTTTTACATTTACAACACAAATGTATATCTTACAGTTTTGTAGGTTAGAGCCCAGCTTGGGTCTCGCTGGGCTAAAATCAAGGTGTCAGCTGGGCTGCGCTCCCCCTGGAGGCTCCAGGAGAGACTGTGTCCTTTTGCTCTTTCCAGCCTCTACAAGCCGCCCGTGTACCTTTGCTCATGGTCCCCTTCTTCAATCTGCAAAGGCAGCAGCATTGCTCCTCGCTGTGTCTTTCTTCTGTCATCACATCTTCCTCTGATTGACTCCTCTGCTGCCTCCCTCTTCCACATTTAAGGACCCTTGTGACTACACTGGGCCCATCTGGATAATGCAGAAAAAAGTCTTATCTTGAAGTCAGCTGATTATCAAACTTAATTCCTCTTTGTCATGTTAACTAACGTATTCACAGGTTCCAGGGGTTAGGATTTGGACATCTTTGGGGGCCACTGTTCTCCCTACCATGCATACTGTCAGTGAGGTTGTGGGAAACAGACACTCTCATCATTCCTACTGGGAGGGAATATCCCCTACAAGGACTATGTAGGGTAATTTGGCAATATCTATCAAGATTTAAAACCCACATAACCTTTGATCCAACATTCCATCCTAAGAACCTAGTCTACAGATATACTTACTTGCACTAGATGAAATGATGAATGTCCAAGATTATTTACTATAGCAATGTTTGCAATAGCAGAATAGCATAGTAATGTTTGTAATAGCAACTTATTACATAAACAATTCAAATGTTTATAAGTAGGAAACATATAAGATTAGTGATCATGCATCCATACAAAAGAATGCTATGCAGAACTTTAGAAGAATATTCTCCAAGGTAATTAAGTTAGGAAGAATAAAAGGAAGCGGGGATAGAATAGTATATAGTGTGCTAACTTGCTTGTAGAAGCTGGGAACCAGATGAGAATTTATATTTGTATTTACTAGTAAGTACGTAAAGAAACCCTTGAAAAAATACACAAGAAACTAAAAATAATGACCATCTATGGTAGAAAAAATGAATACGTAGGAGACTTTTAATTATATCTCAAAACACGGGTTCACACATGTATGCACACACGTACACGCATCTTGCAAGACTCAGCTGAAATGCCAACTTCTCTAAAAGACCTTCCTCCTTTCTGAACTGCTTTTCTAAGCCATTTATAACTCCCTGGACATTTGTGCCATATTAGGGCTCCTGCACTCTTTGTATTACCTTAATTTGTGCAAAACCAGAACAGTGATTTGAAGAAGGACAAAGAGAAGGAGGACAAGAAAACATGAAGAGGAAGAAGCCACTTTCTGAATCTTTAGGAGGAGGGGATTTAAATGTTTATCAAAAAGAAACATGAATTTTCAAATGGTTGAGAAATACTACACTGACACTTCGGGGGCTGGGATAATAGTCTCCAAATGGCACTTCTCACACTGCATTCTGATCATTCATTTATGTCTGTCTTCCCCACTAAATCATCAGCCCCTTCAGAGAATGGATTTTGCAATTTCCTCACACACCGTACATGATCTATTTGAAAGACTGAATGAGAATTGACTTCTATTCCTTAATAGAGGAAGGGGATGGCAGCTTGAGAAAAATGAACACTCAGGCACATCAATGTTAGAAAAGTTTTCCGTATCCTATGGACTGGAATATAGCTATGTTTTCACATGGGTATCTTTTACTACATTCAGTGTCTCTGAACTGGAGTTGTACCCACAGTCACTGTTGTTCAGGCAATGGTTGTGGTGCAGTTGTCACTGCCCACATCACGACAGCTTGACAGAGCTGTTTGTGCTGTCACGTCCAATGAGGTCTGTGCAAGATGACCACATAATTTTATCCTCCAAACTCACACTCTTTTAAGAATGAAAAGGGACACTAACCAGATGGGACGCCATGACAAGAGCAAACCTAGACTGTCACAGGCAAATGTGGACAGATGAGGTGCTGTGTTAGTACTGCCTACGATGGATTGAAATGTCACTCAAAATGTCTTCAAAAAGAGTGCACTATGATAAGCATTTAAATTGGAAATGACCACATCCACAAAAGACACAGAAACGACCGTGAACATACATTTGGTAATCGTAAAACAAATATTCATTTTTGGAGGAATGGGCACAGTTCCGTGTTTTCTTACAAAGCAAACACCTAGTATTCATGGAACCTTAAGTAAATACTTACAGGTATCCAAAGGTGTGTTACATCATTTTGATAGGAAATATACAAAAGGGTTGCCTTTTAAATGACAGACAAGGCAACTGAAAGCAGGAGAATTTGCCAAGTCCCTCAAAATTGATTAAAAAATTTAAAAAATTAGAAAAAATCCTCCAAGGTAAGGAGAGGCTCTGTGACTAATCTATGTTTCAGGGCTGTTGCTAGGCATTACGGCATAGGCTAAAGCAGCTTTTTCCTTCTTTCTCAGTAACACATGAAGTCACGGTGTATCTAACAATCAGTGGCACCTTAGCTTCAATGAGATACCGTATTTTGTCTAGATCAATGAGAAAGAACCCTTCTCATCAATGCATACCCGCTGTATCTGGATAGAGATGATTTCTGAAGGTGGTTTTATCACATCCCCTCGGTTCTTCCTGGAGATGTGCTCAAGTCAGGCTTCAAGCCAAGCCTCCAGCCAGAAAGCAAGAATCCCTGAATGGACTTGGCTAGCTCTTTTACCCAGATATGTTTGCTAAAACTCTAGCAGAATTAAACGATTGTAAAAGCTGTCTTTAGCAAGCCATAACATTTGAATCTAACATCTGGGACCTTGGTACTATTTCATGTTACACCACCAGTGCCATTGCCCATAGGTTACATAATAATGACACTAACAAACACAGTCACTCTGCAGTTGTGGAGTGATGAGAAGTTTGTGGACACAAGGGGTCAGCTATTTCCAGTGTCACATTGTTGCAGAGTGGGTAAGCACAACACATCTGGCCAGGGTCTCCTACCCTTTGGCCAGCTTGCTGCCTTGCACCTCATATGAGCTAGCCCTGGATTATCAAAAATGCACCTCATATGTCATATCCCTACTTTGTTTGTTTTGTCATCGTTGCTGTTGTTGCTGTTTTATTGTTGTTGTTGTTTTGAGACAGATTCTCGCTCTGTCACCCAGGCTGGAATGCAGTGGTGTGATCTCAGCTCACTGCAACCTCCTAGGTTCAAGCTATTCTCCTGCCTCAGCCTCCTGAGTAGCTGGGACTACAGGTGTGCACCTCCATGCCCAGCTAATTTTTATATTTTTAGCAGAGACAGGGTTTCACCATGTTGGTCAGGCTGGTCTCAACTCCTGGCACAAGTGATCCGCCCGGCTCGGTCTCTCAAAGTGCTGGGATTACAGGCATGAGCCACCATGCCCAGCCCAAAATCTCTATTTCAATAAAACTACTTAAACCTGTTTCTTGACCTACATAGTCAAAATCTTCAACTGTCATATTGAATTATACATATATACAC
Organism: Rhinopithecus roxellana; assembly: GCF_007565055.1. Classification (NCBI taxonomy): domain Eukaryota; kingdom Metazoa; phylum Chordata; class Mammalia; order Primates; family Cercopithecidae; genus Rhinopithecus; species Rhinopithecus roxellana. The sequence goes on along the minus strand of NC_044563.1, from coordinate 127,761,335 downwards.
ATATACATGTGTGTATGTATGTACACTATGCATATTATATACAGTTATACATATATATGCAAACATATATGCACATATGTTGTATATACATTTATGTGTGTATACATACGTGTACGTGTATATATGTATGTATAACTGAATATATAGGAAACTTATGATTCTAAAATCCTGGCATTTTTGATAATCCAGGACTAACTCATAGTTGGAAAGAGGGTTTATTTTTGTCCCTAGTATCTCTACTTCTTTCCCTCATGACACCATAGTTAAAGGACCCAGAGGCAGAGCCTGTACCAAAGGAAGAAATATTAGAGTCGAGAGAGAAATGACCAGGCAGGCATTCACCTTTAAGACCACTAGCCCAGCTCACTCAGCTTTTTTACCAATCTCTAAAACTCCTTCTCTCCTGAATTCTGGGAATAGGCTTGGGGAAATGACTGATTTCTCTAAGTGTGAGGCTGATGGACCAAGGCCCTACACACTGCTCAGAAATAAATCCAGCCTTCTTCCCTGTCCCAAATAAATAGTTTCAGCACTCTCATTGCTTTCTGGAGGGCACATTGGGTGTCACAAAATGGTGCAGCCTGAGAAGTAGAATAACTGCATCCCAAAGGCTTCCCCAGCCCATTTCATCTGTCCTCACCCATGGTTATGGGCCAGCCACTCCCCGGAGCATATCTTACCACCAAAGCCATACCCCTCAGGTGGGGCCTCTAGACCCCCGAATGTCTGTAGCTCCAATGTAACCAAACAAAATGCCAGGGTCAATTTAACCATTTCCCCAGTGTTGGTGATTTACTCTGATCCAGCAGAACTAGGACTGGGTTTTCTCCCATGTAAACTGAGGAATATAAGTTGTCAGATCTCGAGTGCCCCTTCCAGTGGAAACAGTCTCTCATCCAACTGAGCTTCCATATGCCCAAATGCCATAGTATTTGCAAGATAGCTGTTTCCAGGTTCAAGGGAAAGCTTGTGGCCACAAAACTGACCACACGTAGAAAGATCCAGATGGTAAGTGCCCAGATCATCCCATTCCAAATCCCAGGGCAGGTTCCTTTAAGTAACAGTTTAGTTGGCCTGGAGTAACCTCTCTGGCACCTTTCCTGCCCTTTGCTGTACCCCAGGTCAGCCAGTGGCTCTGTCCTCAAGCCGTCTTCACTTTTGCATGCAAACTGTGGTGGACAAGCCTATTCTCTCTGCTCATGCTTCACCAGAGGTCACTGTGCAACCCCCCAAAGAAGCATGTGGTCAACAGAGCAGACCCAGAAACTTGAGTTTGTGTCACTGGAGCAGACACAGCAACCTCTTCGGGGGTGCCTGAGTCAAGCAACTCTTCACATCTCTCCAGTGTAGGGAGGAGAGAAACTTGCATCTGCATGTGAGGATCCCATTGGGCCCGGTGGGCATGCACTTGTTCATGCCCATTCTGTTCTCCATTTCCCTCTGCCTCCTCATGGATCCTGTCTCACCTGCACCTGGGCCCCCATGCACTGTGCCAATGGAGCATAGCATCAGCCCACACCACTGAGCAGCCCTACCTGCTCCTTCCACTGCCCGTATAGATAGGCCTGGGAAATAGGGAAGCCTTAGAACAAAGGCAGGATAAGGGAAACAGAAGGTGCCTTGGTTCCCACCTTGGTGTGCCTGCTTCAGGGTCCCTCACACCTGCCCTCCACACTTTTACCTTCATTGTATCTGCCTTTTAGCAAACTTGTCGACAAAACCCCTGCCAAGTCATCAGGAGCTACCCAACCCACAGAGCAGGTGCCCAGTCCTGGAATGAATAAGGCGGCTGATACAGAAACGTTGTGGTTTGGAGTATCTGAGGAGTGTTCCCAATACAAGATAAAGGGGAAACTACCAATCATTTCTCTGCTCTGTAGATCTGTGTTTATTCTACCCAAACTTACCCTCGTTTTCCCTCCTTCTTAACATGGTGCCCCAGACCATCATCAGACCTTGCTATGACCTGGCAACCCACCTGATAGCACAGGTACCAGGCTTTTGAATCCCTCAGCAACTGAAGTAAACAGCCAAAGCCACATGCATCCAGCAGAAACCATCCCCCCAGTTCTATGGAAGACTTGTGTCCTTGGTATAAGAAAACAATCTTTAAGAAATATATTTAATTGTGTGTAATCAATTTGGAGTAAGTAATTGCATCTAAGCAAATGTAGCACAAGTATTAGAGGGTATTTTGAAGAACAGGCAAGTGTTTATTGCAAATCAATTTCTCAGTTTCAATGCACTTCAGCTCTTCCAATGACATCTCATCTCTCAAATGCTTCTACCGGGCACTAAATATTTCTACATCAAACTTCATTACATCTTTGAATTTCAGACATAGTCCACCCACAGGGAGATGGGTATAAACTCTTCGGTGCTCCGTTTGGTTTGTGGAACGACAAATATTATGCAGTAATTCCCCCTTATCCACAGTTTGGCTTTCCAAGATTTCAGTTACCCATAGTCAACTGCAGTCCAAAAACATTATATTTTGAAAGAGAGATGGAGACCACATTCATATAACTTTTATTACAGTACATTGCTATAATGAGTTATTATTTTCAATCTCTTACTGTGCCTAATTTGTCAATTCAACTTCACCATAGACATATATGTATAAGAAAAAAATAGTGTATATGGGATTTGGTACCATCTATGGTTTCAGGAATCCACTGGGGGTCTTGGAACATATCCCCTGTGGATAAGGTGGGCCTACTTTTCTCATGGTCGTGTTTCTTTACCGTGAAAAATAATGGACTCCCCCTTAATATACTTTATCATTTATATATTGCTGCTTACCCAGAAACCATCATCTCTGATGCATTCTGCGGAGGGTTCGGCATGGCTGGCCCTCACTGGGGCCCTACTATGTGCACAGCACCATAAACATATTGAAGTGCTGTGGGACTATAAAGAAGAAAAGAGAGAAAAGGACAATACAGTTGGAGCTGGGGGATGGATATGCAAACCACTGACAAGAATGGGAAGCAGCATGAAATCAGTTCCATTACAGAGATTCATCCAAGGAGCACCGTGAAATGGGCTATTAACTCGATCTTGGTGAATATACAAGCAAATGACAATCTACGTGGAGAAGGCAGTTGTGCTGAATCTTGAAAGATGTGTAGTACTTTAATCTTGCCACTAATCTGACTTGCTTCAAATACGTTATCTGGCGTGATAACCAGATATTCTGATTTGGTCAATCTGGGATAGACTGAATTTTATAAGCATTGCAGGTGATTCTGAGGCAGGTGGCCCAAGACCACGCTATGAAAAACCTGCACCAGGGCACAGGCTGCCTGGAAGGAAGCAAGCACAGATGAGGTAGAAAGGTAGGATGGGACCAGGTCACAGAGAGCCTTAGGTGCCATGCTGTGAAGGTTCGTCTTTATTCTATCAGCAAGGGGGAGTCATATCTGTTTTTAAATGGTTTCCTTTGCTGCTTGAAAGGTTTAAAGAGTTCTAACCTCTTTTAAAAGCACAGTGTTTAGAAGAATCCACATGCTTCCTAGGTATCTACAAAGCAACTGTAACTAGTTCACTTAATAATGTTATGTTTCATTTGAATATAGAGCTTTTGGTATGAAGAGTTAGCAAGAACTCTTGGGGCTCCCCTGCTTGGAAAAAAATACAAATCTTGGTGGCTGCCAGGTCAGCGTGACCACACTTTCCTTTTCTTCTCATTTGCTTAAAGGAGTGAGGGAAACAGGTACAGGAAGCTGGGAAATTGAGACAAATGTATTTTGGTATTCTTGTATAAATGCGGAAACCACAAGTGCAGACACCTTCAGATTTGTGCATTAGAAAGACAAGTGCATATTTCTTGACAGGAATAAAAGAGCAAAAAAAAAAAAAAAAAACCACTTAATTATTTTGACCATAGCTCACTGTTAGCATATGATTTAAATTTTACAGTGAGTAAAGACCAATTTATTTTCAAAAGCCCTGATTATTTTGACAATACTTAAAATGTCTTAAATAAAAAGAACAAAAACGTTTTATCATGTATTACAGAAAAATATTTGTTATCTATTTAAATCTCACACACAACCATGCCTACAAAAACTCTTCATGATTCAGACTTAATACTCAAGTTTAAACTTATCCCAGTAGGATGACATCTCCTTCAAGCTGCAGATATTTCACAGCAAGCATGCCTGGAGTTCATTTTCTCATTTGTTCATTCACTCATTCATCTAGTATACATAAGGAATATTCCTGACAAAGCCTATCTATCATGGAGCCTACATTCTAGAGGAGAGAGCCAATAAACAAACAAGTTTAAATTATGCCTAACAATAAAAAGTACTATGGAGAAAACTAAAAACCAGAGCAAGACAGCATGGGAGAAGGGAGTGGTTCTAGTTTTTTTTTTTTTTTTTTTTTTTTTTTTTTTTTTTTTTTTTTTATCATTGCTGAAATTTCTTTTTTTTTTTTTTTTATTATACTTTAAAGAAGTTGATGTATGAGAGCAAATCTACACATAATTACGTGGTGATTATTATAATGATAAATGAGGTCAAGGTTACATGTACAGTTTGGTGTCTGGAACCTTTTTAGCATCTCTGTTGCCATTTGCTTTCCCGTGGAGCATTATTAGGAATATTGGTGAAAAGTGCTACCCAGAAATAGTGCCAGCCAGCTCTGATCTTGTCTAAGAGCGTAAAATTGTATCTCATTTTTAGGGACTAGGTAAAGTGTATGTTGGCATTTTAAAAATTACCATTACTTCACCTGGACCAATGATTTCTTTTACTTATATCCACTAATTATTTTCATTCTGAGACTTTAAATCACCACAAACCTAGCCAGACCTCTTTGTCTAAAGTAAAACAGCTCTATTAGAGAGTTGAACATTAATATTAAATAGTTCTTGTGCATCCATTAGTGATTTTTGTTCAAACTCAATAATGAAGTTAATTACCCTCTAGTACTCAATGAATGAGACTTAAGAAACAAATGCCAGACTCTTTTAGCACATACAGTACTCCATAGGCTTTGGCAGATGCCTTCATTAGAGTTGAATTTTGGTCCAAAAAGAACCTATAATTCTTTATAGGATTTGTGGTTTAAAAATTCTAGTTAAATTTAAATCATATGTTAGCCTATGATTTTAGCATCATGTTAGCATATGATTTTAAATTAACTAGAATTTTAAAACTATGCTAAACTTTAATAGATCACTAAGGTTGATGGTAATAAAGTACCAGAATCATTTCTCTGCTTCTTCAGAACGGATGTTATTCTTGTGTTCTCAATTTATTTTTGTGGTTATTGTTTGCTGAGATAATTGTTAAAACTATATTATTTGAATATTGAAATTAAATGATGCTCTTTGTTGATTGTGAAAAAAAAAAGAAAAGGATTGAAATTGTACTACATTTAAAAATAATTCTTAATATGAAATAAACATTTCACAATAAAAAAAAAAGAAAAAAAAAAGAAAAAAAAAAAAAAAGAAAGACAAGTGCAGACACCTTCAGATTTGTGCATTAGAATGCCCTAGAAGTTCATTTAAACTACAGATGTTCTTCTTGAGAAGCAGTTCTCAAACATTCCTATTTCAGGACTCCTTTATTCTCCTATAAATTATTGAGGACTCCAAGAGCTTTTTTACTTAATATGAGTTATAGCCACATTATTTAATAAAAATCAAAACTAAGAATTTTAAAACGATTCATTTAAAAACAATAATAAATCATTACAGGTTAACATAAATAAACTTTTAATTTAAAAATATGTTTTACCAAACCAAAACAAAGATTGAATGAGAAGAGTTGAACTGCTTTGCATTTTTGCAAACTTTCTTAATGACTAACTTCATAGAAAACAGCTGGATTTTCATATCTGCTTCTCCAATATCAGATATCAAAATCTGTTGTGATATCACTGAGTTTTCTCTAGAAAACTCGCCTGTACCTTCATGAGAGAATAGGAGAATAGAAGGCAAATGACCAACTAGTTTTATTTTGAAAATAATTTGGACTTTTGCAAAACCCCTCAACCAGTCTCCAAGACTCTAGAGTCTCTAGAACATATTTTGATTCTAGAGTCCATTGGTCTGACATAGGGCAAGAGTACCAGAGGCACAGCTAAGCTTGAGAACCACTAGATGATACCCACTGGAAGTCCTGAAATGCCACGTGTCGTACAAATCTACAATGCATAGGAAGATGTCCAGGAACTCTAACTCTATTTAGGACTGGGAGGTAAAACCAAAATTAGGTTAAGCAGCAATTGTGAGTAGTTGAAGATGAATGAGAGGAGTGCCAGAAAGTACCTAAAAATTGGTTTTTAAAAATTTTTTGCTCCAGGAGAGCTGACAACACTGACTATGTATCAAAAAGACTCTTTTTTAAAAAATGAGAAAGCTTGTTTTAAAACATAACTATTCAGGTCCTACTTCAAAAGATTCTGAATTCCACAGCAGCGGGAGCTGGACAACGGTATTATTAACCAGTTTCACAATTGATTCTGATATACTAATAGGATTAGGGACCTCAGCTATACATCATGTATTTATGTTTTAGACATAATAAAAAGGCAAACGAATTGTATTAAAGTGACATTAATTGTGATTTCTATTCCTAATTGAAAACATTTTCCTAGAATTTTCATCTCCACCTGAAAGATAAAAACCATGTACCCATAACCTAAGTATCACAGGCATAGTACCTACTGGCAAATATAGGCTTTTGCATACATACATATACACATACATATTATTTTTAAAATCTAACTCTAAACTAAAGAGGATGGAAAATTTCACTGTTAATCATAAAAGAAATAAGAGATTCCTTGTTTTCATAATAAACTTTTAAGAGAGTTTGTTCCTAATGGAAACCCATTCGTGGGGAATCAAAATCTTCATGGAAGGGGAAAAGTACCTTCATATATCATCTACATTGAGGATGCAAATTGTAGAGAAACACACACCAAAGGATTTGCATTTAATCAAATCTAGAGCAAGACATTTCAGAAGCATCACTACCGTGTGTAGAGGGCTTTCCCACCAGGGTCAGGCTGAGCTTTCTAGGAGACCAGGACCCCTTACCAAGGAGTGAACACCACTCACAAGAAATTCTGCACTGCTGTTAAGAAGAAAACCCACCAGAAACATCCAGAATGGAAAGTGGTAAGTCAGCGTCAAATTATCATAGTTTTAAAAATCTTTAATCCTAATTTTTATTTTTGATAACACAAAGTCATAACATAAAACAAAGATTAAGGAGAAATCTCCTAACTCTGGCCTAGAACATATAAAAATATAAAACACAGATCAAGGACTAGCTATTTAGAACTCTTGGTAACATTTTCCTAATTCTAGTTACATTTAATTACTAACTGTTAGATTTTGTTTTGCTTCATAGAGTTTACAGAGATATTCTGAAAGATCAACTCAATTGAACATTATTTTCATAAAATGAGGACTTGAATATCAAAGCATTCTTTTCAATATATAGTGAAATTTTATGTTAACAATTTTCAGTAAGCTCTCAACTATAGAGAAAGTGCAGAAGAAGAATTCACATTCATATAGAACCTGAAACATCTTTTATTCATGCATCTTGCTTTAGACTTTTAAGGCTAAGAAGCGAGGTCATTCTATTTACATATGATAAGGAAGAGTCTGAGCTGTTATTTCATGAATTCAAACTGCATATGGATCTTTCCCCGGTTGTTCATTCTGGGATACAAATGTGAATGGTCAACAGAGAGCAAAGCCCACCTGTTCAGGAACAAATTTAAGATTGAAAACGTCAGCACTTTAAATGTTAACAAATGATGACAGCGGGGACATTTCAAATATGCCTTGTAAAGTACCTTAAAAGAAAAATTAATATTTTTTAAATGCCATCATTCTTCAAAGTCTGAACTCAAAAGATAAGAAGATAGAAAGAGCCCTAAGAGCATCTATCTTCTGCAGCATAAAATTGGTTATTAACTGTGGCAATTTTAAAAAATTAATAAATTGTATTGTGTATACTTGAGATTCACAGCATGTTATCATATACATAGATAGTAAAGATGGTTACTATAGTGAAACAGATGAATACATCTATCATGTCACTTAGTTACTTTTTTGTGACAAGAGCATCTAAAATCTACTTACTTACAAAAATCCCTAATGCACTGCAATGTTCTTAACGATAGTCCTTGTGTTGTACATTAAATCTCTAGACTTTCATCCTATATATTGGCTACTTTGTATTTTCTGATGTACATCTCATTTCCTCCCCAACCCCAATCCTACCTATGGTGACCAGTTTTATTCTTTATATATTTGACCTTTTTTCCCCCTAGATTGCACATGCAATATTTTGCTTTCCGTGTCTGGCTTGTTTCACTTAGCATAATGTCCTCCACTTCCAACCAAGTTGTGGCACATGGCAGGATCTCCTTCTTTTTAAGTCTGAATTTTATATATTCATACACACACACACACACACACACACACACACACAGACATCATATTTCTTTATTCATCCATCAACAGATGGCTGTTTAGGTTGTCTCCGTATCTTGGTTATTGTGAATAATGCTGCAATGAACATTGGAGTACAGCTTTTTTTACAAGGTGTTAATCACACCTTCTTTGGGTATTGGATTCAACTATGAAGGTACATTGGGAGGGGTTTGTGGATACCTATGGTGTGGGCAAATCAAACGTCAAAATATCCTAATATGTTAACTGATTTGACCTTGCATCTTTAAAAGTTAGTCTTTATTTTAAGTTTAAGACTTCATAAATAGGCCAGGTGCAGTGACTCATGCCTGTAATCTCAGCACTTTGGGAGGCTGAGGTGAGCGGATCATGAGGTCAAGAGATCGAAAACATCCTGGCCAACATGGTGAAACGCCGTCTCTACTAAAAACACAAAAATTAGGTGTGGTGGCACACGCCTGTAGTCCCAGCTACTTGGGAGGCTGAGGCAGGAGAATCGCTTGAACCCAGGAAGTGGAGGTTGCAGTGAGCTGAGATCGTGCCACTGCACTCCAGCCTGGTGACAGAGCGAGACTCCATCTCAAAAAAACAAACAAACAAACAAAAACAAAAACAAACAAACAAAAAAAGGTTTCATAATGTGTATTATTTTCTGCTTAATAAGGGATGCCCCCAGCACCAGAGCTGGTACCTGAGCCAGACGCTGACCCAACACACTATATTGCCATTGCACTGTCCAGGACCTGATTCTTGGCATTTCCCTGACAGGCAGAGAATGGTCAAACATAGATCCATCCACCAACGACCCATTCAGGATTTTAATTCTACTCTGTCTTGAATGACAGTGTAGCTACATTCCAGTGTCACGAGGGACTATAATTCAGAGAGACATTCTCTACCATCTTAATTGTGTCGTTGTCCATCACGTAACTCAGAATATAAATTCTTTATTTCTAAAGTTATGGGATGATTTTGCTTTTTCTTTCTTTGTCTTTGTTTGAACTATCTCTTTATTCCCTTACGTAAAGTCACAAACCCTGCTTAAAAACATTAAATAATTTAAAAACAGTAACAGGTACCTCGGAGAATGTCATCAAAAATAGTAAAATAAGAAGGTGCCTTGAGTGCCATAAGTGTATTTGATCATTAACAACAAACAGTTTAAAAATCACCTGCATTTTAAATGATAAATTGATTTCAGAATATGTGTTTGATTTGATGGAGAAAATGTGTAATTTTGAAAAACAATCTTAAGGTAACATCACCATTAAATCTACTATGGACCAAATTCTTCATCATTAAAGTAAATGAGAAGAAGGAGATGACGTGACTGAGACAATTTGTTGCATGGACACAAACACAGTCCTACAGTGCAAAAAAAACAAAAACAAAAACATCTTTTTCCAAATTCTAAAGGATGAGTTGATTCCTATTAAATTTGCCTGTGCTTTCTTTCCGGAAGCACATGTCTTTGTTTTCTTAACAACTGACCTGAATGTAAGTTTGTATCTAGAGTATTTGAATAAAAACTCTTAAGCTCTCCTGGTGTATGCAGGTGTGGATTCTTTAAATAGACACAATGCACAAGGGAAAAAAAATGTTTCGAAGTAGGAATCCTGGTAAAATTTTTAAACTCTAAATATCATTCCTCTCCGAAAAAAAAAAAAAAAAAAAAAAAGGTGGGAGGTGGGAGGTGGGATAGATTGTGAAACTTTCAGAATTCTCAAAAACATGAAGAATACTCAGCATGATATTTTAAAGAATTTGTACCAGTTTCCATTGCTTTGTTCAAATTTACTTTAATTCACCTTTTGTGCTGCTGCAAAATGTAAGCACTCACTTACCTGTACCCCTGCTTCAGAGCTCGGTTATCCCAGCAGTCCTGGTTTGTTACTACCCAAACTCCCATGAAACCCCAGAGAAAGATTTCACCCTCACCTCTTAGGAAACTGCTCTTTCCCATTTTTCTAAAGACCTTCACCTTTCCAGACTCCACGGTCTTTCTTACCTTCGTTTTCCTCAACTTCTCTAAGGCATTTCTTTTATTTCATAAGTATTTGTTGAGCACCTACTAAATACCAGATACTTGACACCACTGAGTATTCCTTTCTCTCTAACGCTCTTTCATTTTCCTGATGCTACTACTCTGGTACATTCCTACATTTCTGGTCTCTCCTCCCTGCATGCCTCTCCCTTGAAGTCTTTCTCTGTCCCCTCTTCCCCTGGGTAGCAGAATGGTAGCATTTCCCAAGGCTTCAGGCTTGAATTTCTACTCTTCTCTTGCTACAAAGTCTTCCTTGGAGAACTTTACTTTCTTAGCTTCAATTACCATAATTCTAAAGATGCTTCTTAGATGTACAGTTTTTACCAGGTCCAGGTTCTCATATCTCCAGGATATTTTTATTTTTTATTTTTTCATGTCACCACAACCTCAAAGTCAACATATTAAAAACTGCACTCTTCTTCCCCCGTCAAAACCGACTCTTTCCCCAACCTTCTTGACTTCTGTTATTCATCATAGCGCTGTTTTTTGGTGTGTGTGTGTGCATGTGTGTGTGCGTGTGTGCGAGTGTGCGCATGTGCATATGCGTGCGTGTGCGCACGTGTGTGCACATGTGTGTGCATGTGTGCGCATGTGTCTGCACGTGCGTGTGTGCACTCATGTGTGTGCGCACGCATGTGTGTGCGCATGTGTGTGTGCATATGTGCCTGTGGGTGTGCATGTGTGTGCGTGCGTATGCACGTGTGTGCACGTACACGTGTGTGCACATGCATGTGTGTCAGCATGCATGTGCGTGTTTGTGTGTGCGCGTGTGTGCGTGCGTGTGCATAGGCATGTGTGTGTGCGCATGTGTGTGTTCGTGTGTGTGTGTGGTGTGTGCACGTGCGTGTGTGTGTGGTGTGTGGATGCGTGTGTGTGTCCATGTGTGTGTTTGCATGTGTGTGTTTGCGTGCATGGTGTCTGTGTGTGCATGTGTGTGTGTTCATGTGTGTGCATGTGTGGTGTGTGTGCATGCGTGTGTTGCGTGTGTTTGCGTGCATGGTGTGTGTGCGTGTGTGTGCATGTGTGTGCATGTGTGGTGTGTGCACGTGCGTGTGTGTGTGCGTGTGTGGTGTGTGTGCGTGCGTGTGTGTGCGTGTGTTTGCATGCGTGGTGTGTGTGCGTGTGTGTGTTGTGTGTGCGTGTGTGTGTGTTTGCGTGCATGCTGTGTGTGCGTGTGTGTGGTGTGTGTGCGTGTGCATGTGCGTGTGTCTTTTCCCTTGAAAGGTCTCTTAAATATGTCCTTTCCTTGTCATTTCCAGTGTTTCTGACTAACCTCCGTTTTACCATTTCCCACCCTCTCGGTTTTCTCATCCCCAGCCCATTCTCGAATCTACCCTCAGACTGAACTTCCAAAAAATATAAGAGCCATAATACTCTTCTGTCCAAAAAATTTAGTGGTTTCCATACCTTACAACATAAACTGTAAATTTTTGCAGCCAACTTTTTAGACCTTTAACATGTCCATTATTTTCAACCAAAAACAAATGTTTTCAACAAATATTTACTGAAAGCTTCCTGTGTTCCAGGCACTAGCACTTGGGATGCATCCATGAGTAAAAACAGGCAAAGCCCCCACTTTGTGGAGCTTACATTCTAGCAAGAAGCAGACAGACAATAATAAATGTACTCCATAAGGAAATGACATAGGACATAATAGAGTGGCAAGTGCAGCACAGACAGAAAAACTAGAGTAGAGTAAGGGGATCAGTTATATTTTCTGGGGAGGATGCAACTTCAAGTATGTTCTCCGTGAGAAGATGACATTTGAGCCAAGACTTGAAGGAGGCAAAAGCATTTAACCATGTGGATAATGGGGAAAAGAGTACTCCAGACAGTAGAGACAGCCAGTGCAAAAGTCTTAAGGCAGAAGTGTGCTTGGGGCACTTCGGAAACGCTGGGGTACAGTAAGCAAGGAGATGAGTCTTAGGAGATGAAACCCTGTTTCAGGGAATAGGGTCATGTAAAGTCATTATGAGGACTTCGGTTCTTCCTGTGAGTGTCATGGTGGACCACTGTAGGGTTTAGAGCAGAGCAGTGACACAGTTGAACTTGCTTTTTCCAAGGATCACCCTGTCTACTGTGTTGCAACTAGACCAGGGCAGGGTGAAGGTGGAAGCAGGAAAACCAGTTGGAAGGCTGCTGCATTATTATAGAAATTGCAGTGGATGGAGCCTGGATATTAGCGGAGAAGTAAAGAAAAGTCAGCAGACTCCGGATATATTTGTAGGTAGCACCATCAGGAATTGCTAAAGAATAGACTGTGAAAGATGAGAGAGAGGAGCTTAGAATGACTCTATAGCTTTGGGACTGAGTGACTCCAAAGACGGGCTGCCATCAACTGAGATAGGAAAAGTTTCAGATAAAACAAATGTGGAAAGGAAGAATGGAGTTCATATTTGGACGTGTGGAGTTTGAGATGTCTACTAGACATCCAAGAATAGATGGATATCCAAGACTAAAGTCTACATCTGGGCTGGAGATACCCATTTGAAATGCAATTACATCTATATGGCACTTAAATCTAGTATCTCCAACTGTACTCATTCCTTACCCCTGCACACATCGTTTCTGCTTTCTGCCTCTTTGTTCTTGCTCACAGATGCCTGCTGTCTACAAGGCTGTTCTCCTTCCTCCTAACCTGTCCACATGCTTCTCAATCCAGCCTGTCGCATCCCTTCCCACAAAACTTTCATCAACAATCCAAAGTGTACTCTTCCCCCTCCCCTGCTCTTTCACACGTGAATGTCTGATTTCTCTCACTAAAATAAGATCTCTTTGAGGACATCTGCTATATGTTCTAAAGTTATTTTGCATCCCCTGTGGCATATAGCCCCATGCTTTGCACTAAGTCCGTGCCAACTGGTACATAAGACTGATTGTTTCATGACAAAACTTCAGAAGTTTTCATCTGGATATTTGCCATCTCATGAACTTTATTCCTCTATTAATCACCATGTGGTTATTTGTTAAACTTATTTAGAATAGGTGTATTTCCCCTAGGCTTTTTGGCATACACATAAAGTATAGATTGCTAATTCAGATTAAAATCATCAATTAAAAAGCACTTAAAAAAAAAAACCAAGGCAGAGACAGTCTGCAAATACACAAAGGATCCAGCCTGGACCTCCTCAACTCCCAGGCCCTCCTCCTTCCCAGAGCTGTCTAAGTCCACACCAACCTCAGTAAGTCAGACACTCCCCTTCTTGCTCAGCCAGGACTGTGTAGATTAGAGTTGACCACCCCACCTCCACAGGAACCTTCTAAAGGCCTTACTCATATGTATATCTTGGTTCTCCAATGTCAGAGAGCATCAGAATCACCTGGAAGGCTAGTCCCCACCCTAGGGTTTCTGATTCGGTACATTTGGAGTAGGGTCTGAGAATTTGCGTTTCTAGCAAGTTCCTAGTCAATGCTGATGCTGCTGGTCCAGGGATCACATTTGAGAATGACCAATGTATATTCTTTGACTTGTCTGTCTGGCTTTGACCCCTGCCTGGTTCTGCCTGGTTTGGAGTTGCTCTCCTACACCAGTCTGCTTGATATGCACTAGAGCCATCATAGTCACTGGCCGTACCACCACCCCACCCACACCCTGACTTTCTGTACTTCAGTCTCAGAAGTTGAGGGTCAATTTGTGCCCTTGGCCTTAATTTCTTTCTGCCTTTTCGAGACCTCTTTCCATCATTTTGTCTCTCTCTTCTAAACATTTAGCCTTCCCTCTGTCCTGTTCAAATATTTTCAACTCTCTCCCACTCATAAATACATAAATAGATATAAGAACATAAGCAAACCTCTCCTTGACACCATAATTCTCTCTAATTATCACTCAATCTCTTGTTTTCCTTTCTCATTCAAACTTCAAGAAGAAATAGTCTCCCCTTCCTGTGTCTGCCTCCTCCATTGACATTATTATCTGCCTTCCAGCCACCCAACACTTCTGAGTTACTCTTGGTAAGCTCAATGCCAACCACTGAATTGAAAGCAAGAGATGTTTTTCTGTCCTTATCTTCCTGAACTACTCTGTTGCCTCTGACTTTTTTTCTTTCTTTCTTGAAATCTCTTCCCCAGATTTCTAGGATGCCTTATGCCCCTGGTTTTTCCTGTTTCTTCTCCAATTAGTCTTCCCATATCTTCTTCATAGGGTTCTCCTCTCCTCCTCTGACAACCATTCAAATGTGATGTTCCCCAGGCTTCCATCTTTAATCATTTAGTCCAGAGCTTCCAAACCTGTGTGTTGGAAATCAGTGTTATAGGCATTACAAAGATACTGATCCTCTCAGCTCTTGGAAGTAGACTGGCCTGTTCACCTCAGTATGCCAGGTGCTCATTATTCTTTTCTATGTGTGCCACCATGTGACTTCATCTTTCAATCACTCCCCTAAGGGATTTCATCCTCTTTCTTGGTTTCATTACCATCCACATCACGATGGTTCTGAAACTTACGTACTGAGAGCAATTCCATGGTGCAGACTTGAGCTTCACCTTTGAATCTTCTTCTCTCTCGTGTTTAAATAATGTTCAAACCTGTCTGATCCTTGCCCTCCCATCCACCAGTACTCAGACCCCATTTAGCTCTTGTCTGGATTTTTCTAGAACGCTCCTGACTGATCTTCCTGCAGCTTTGTGATTCCCAAAACCACCTTCCTCTCAGCTGCCAGAAAAGTCGATCTAAAATGCAAATGAAACCAATATCACTCTCATTCTTAAAAGCCCCCAATGGCGCATTGCCTACAGGATGCATTCCAAACTTTTCCCTATACCAGAAACATCATAATTGACCCCTACTCATTTCCCCAGCCTCACTTCCTGCCACTTCCTCTTTCTGTCCTTGCCTCCAGGACTTTGCCTGTGCTGTCTTCCTGCCTATTTTGCCATCACCACACACACCCTACCTTGCTTTAAACCCCAACTCAGGTATCACCTTGTCTTCCCTGAGTCTCTCTCCCCCCTACAAGGAAGTGATGTGTTCTGGGTTTCTCTGACTATCCTAGGTATATTTCTGTTCTTGCAGTTAGCACGTTTGCATCACAATTATTTTATTTTAAAGTATTTCTCTCCCCACTAGACAGCCATGTTCTTTTGTATCCCCAGTTCTGACACACAGAAAACACTCAACAAATAATCGATAAATCAATGTGGCCTTAGGATTTTCCAAAAGTAGAGCATCACACACAATTCTGGAAGCAACATTTAGATTCCTTTGGAACAATCATAAGGTCAGTAAGCTTTAAATTTGAAGCTGATTTCAAAGAAGTATTTCAAGCTTCTTTAATTATAACATATATAGATCAAATCCTGTCAAAATTAGACCCAAATGATGATTCAAATAACTTTGTTTTGCTGAAATAAGGCTGCATGTGGCTTTACTTGAATTAAATAATACATTGTCTTGGAACCTGGATTTGTTTTTCTTCTTCATTTTGTATCGGTGTTTTGTATGAAGCTTGTTAGTTACATGTATGTCCTATTTTTGCCTTCTGATCCTCTGAAGACAGCTAAGAAGAGGTGATCATACCCATTTTACGCATGAGGAAAATGGAACTGAGAGATTATTATTGTTCCAAGCTAGTGACTAATGTGTAGTTGTGATTACCAGCAACCTCTTTTCTCCAATGCACCATACTACCTCTGGTTGTAGCTTTCATTTCCTTTCTTCCTTCTTTTCATTCTTTTCGAGTCAATCTTTTCAGTCATTTTTGAGTCATTGCATTGAGTCAATGCAATTTGACTCATAAATGAAATATATTTTAGAGTATCTACAAATTCAACCAGATTAGAGATTAATTTTGGTTATGTGCCTCATACATACATTTGTTTTTATATTCTGCTATATACACTGATACTGAGTTCTGTACCAGCTGAATTTGCTGGTAAGCCAGCAACACCTCAACTATAATGGATTTAATTTTAATTAAATGGAAGTTATCTAACCTACTACAGAACAACAATTATAGAGTTAGAAAACATCTTAGAATTCCTCTAGTAGAACCACTAATTCGGTGCATAAACACTTTCTAGAATAGGCCAAACAAAAGATTCTCTTATTATTTCCTCACCATCCTCAGTAATAAGTTTCTCACTATGCCTAGAAGCAAGGCTATCAATTTTAGAACTTTGGAGAAATGTTTTTCTCTATAGTCTGTTATCTCTCTGTAATTCCCTCATGATGAAAACAGCAAATTTTTCTGGTTGTTGATACTACAAACTGACCTAAGTCTGGATTCCAGCTCTATTGCTTATAAGCTGCTATGAGACCTTGCAAATAATTTAGTCCCAGACCTCAGTTTCCTCATCTGTAAAACAGATCAAATGAAGTAATACATGTAAATTACCAAGCACTACAATGTCTTCAGTAAGTGAATATAGTAAGTGCTCAATAAATATCTGTTAAATGAATGAATGATTCCTTATTTATCCTCTGCCTTATTTCAAAGCAGTAACTCCTCATGTTGAATCATCGATTTTCAAAAACAAAACATATTTATTTCATGCAGTAAACCAATAACAAACAACTTTCTTCTTAAGAACATTATCTTCTTAAAACTCCTGTTGACCTGCTCACTCCCAGCAGGTATAATAGGGCAGGAATACTGTTATGCTGTAACCTGAATCATACAAATCTAACTTCTACCTCATGCATTTAGAAGCATCATTCCAAGTTGCAGCCAATCCTTAGTCTTGTGATTAAAGCATAAATTGTAAACCTTGACAGAGTAAATCTTGACAAATCAGAGTTCAAGGAAGGGACTTTGAAGAGCTGTTGTGTAGATGATGGAATGGTGTTTCTGTCACTTGTAGAGCTTAGATGAGTCTCTATCAAAGACTAAGAGACTGGGCTCTATTGAAGCCACTCTATCAAAGCCACTTCAAATCCAAGAATTCTAGCATTCTATCAAGAAAATGACATCACAATGATCAGCCCCTAAATACGTCCTATGGGAGGTTAACCTAATGATTCCATCCACATTTGTTGTGACTATTCCATTTGCTTAAGTCCCAGGAGACCACAGCAAACGAGTGTATCAAGGTGTGAGAGTGAAGCATACAGTCAAAGATCTCCTGGCTGAAAAACGATCCAGGCAGACAAGTAACTCAAGACTTAATGTAAGTTCCAATTTAACACATTCTGAGGTGCTTGCAGGTTCTCTCTCCTCTCCCTTTATCCACACACCAATCCCCCACTTTCTGGGTCTGATATTCTCAAAGCAAAGCCTTCCTTTAACTGGCATGCAGTACAGAATCACCCCATGACTGACGATCTCTCTCTCACTTAGTGGTGCCAGCATTTACACCTTAACTTACACTCCCTTTACTTCAATCTCATCCTAGTCTACTTTATGCTGGTTTTCATGCCCTTTTTGAAAGAGTTTTCATGTCTTTATTCATCTGCTATTGACTATATGCCCTTGGAAACAGAATTCCTATTCCCTTATAACTGGATGTCACGTAAATCACAGTCAATAAATGCTGGTGCTCCTCCTGACTGAGAAGCCTGTGGAGTGAAGGAACACCAGTAGAGAGGGGCCCTGGCCCTTGCCGGGAACCAGTCATGTGGCCCTGGGAAAGTCACTTTACTCTTCTGGGCCCAATATGAAATGAGTTAGGCAAAATGACCTCCGGGGTCCCTTCCAGCTATAAATATCTCTGTTATTAAAATTATGGCATGTCTGTTAGCAGCCAGCAGGAGCACCAGGAGCTCTGTGATCTTACTGGCTGGCTACTGTGGTTCACGGCAATTAAAAGATGATGTATCCTGACTTTTTCATTTCCCCAAGCCATGGATTACCAAGGGCTTGGTTGGTGGGAATAATACTCACCTTCATCCACATAATTGTTATTCTAAACCCAACAGAGATAACTTAAAAAAAAAATCTTCTCTGTAACATGCAAAATCAGATTTTAAAATCCTAGCAGGAGACGTTCTGAGTCTAAAATCTTCATCTGCCATCCGTGTCTTTATAAATAGTTCTACTGTGTACCCCAAATGTTTAAGTAGTTACATCAGATCTCAGAAATGATTTTAGAATGGCAATATCATTTGGTTACCAAGATCAACATATAAACACCTATTCTATCAAGTAAAATATAATCACATGAATGTCAGGCATTTGTTGGCACCAGCTGGGTGCAGGGCATGACAGCCGATGACCAGAAATAAATGAGGCAACCATGTCCAGTACCTAGTGCAGGGGCTGATACACAGCAGGTACTGGTTCTTCCAGCATGTCTGCTGAGAATGTTGGCACCATGTTCAGCTCTGCTCCAAAATCAAACTCCTGGGACATGCTTCAAATGAACGTTCAATTTCCTCCCATCCAGGAACAGCTTTTATTGCATATTTTATGTTATCTTTTCTTTTTTTTTTTTTTTTTTTGAGATAGAGTCTCACACTGTTGCCCAGGCTGGTGTGCCGCGGTGCAATCTCGGCTCACTGCAACCGCCGCCTTCCAAGGTCAAGCGATCCAAGCGATTCTCCTGCCTCAGCGTCCCAAGTAGCTGGGGTTACAGGCGCCTGCCATCACGCCCGGCTAATTTTGTTTTTTTTTTTTATTTTTAGTAGAGACGGGGTTTCACTATGTTGGCCAGGCTGGTATCAAACTCCTGACCTCGTGATCCGCCTGCCTCAGCCTCTCAAAGTGCTGGGATTAGAGGCGTGACCCACCACGTCCGGCCATTATCCTTTCTTTTAAGTCACCACTTCTCTTCTAGTTAAACAAATGGAGCTTATCTGCTACAGAGAAATCTGAAAAATTGGCTCCTTGTCTGCTCCTAGTTCAGTGCTTCTCACAGTGCCTGCTCAGAATCACCTGGGGTGTGTGATAAAAATATCAATACAGCAGGGCACAGTGTCTCATGCCTGTAATCCCAGCACTTTGGGAGATTGAGGCAGGCAGATCACTTGAGGTCAGGAGTTCCAGACCAGCCTAGCCAACATGGTGAAACCCCATCTCTACTAAAAATACAGAAATTAGCCGGGTGTAGTGGTTCGTGCCTGTAATGTCAGCTACTCAGGAGGCTGAGGTGGGAGAATCATTTGAACCTGGGAGGCAGAGGTTGCAGTGAGCTGAGTTCATGTCATTGCACTCCAGCCTGGGCAACACAGTGAGACTCTGTCTCAAAAACAGTAATAATAATAAAAATAAAATATCAATCCAAATCTAGTCTCTTGAAAGAGAGAGAGAAGGAATTCAGAATCTACTTAAAATGAACCACAGCCTCAAGTGGAATCATATGGGTTACTTGACCACAGTAACTGCAACTAACATGAGACAGCAACTAAATTATGAAAGTTGATGAAAGTTTCAGGCAAACTGTCAATTGGAAAGACAAGAGTTGCATGTAAGGGTAATATCCACCATCAAGGAACAAACATGGTGTCTGCCCAGGGTGAATGAGTGTGTAATTCAAACCTTGTATCATTATCAATGCCTATATACAAATGATAAGGCACTATACCAGAGTTAGAGAAAAAGGAAATTTCCATTAAAGAGCATGAAGGCATATATCCAAATGGTGGATATACTTTTTTTCTTTAAAATTTACCTAACATGACTTCTTGCTCAAGATCTGTGGCTATCAAGTCACAGGTTTTGTTTCCTTTCTTTATTTTTTGGTGAGTTTTTACTTTTTATAAAATGAGACACTCTAAACTTAATTAATAATAAACCATATTATTTTATTTCATTTTAAAATACAGATCCCTGGACCTGTCCCATGTCTACTATTATTGGGTTGGAGCCAAGCCATGGTCATTGTATCATTTTTATACAAGCTCCTTGGGTGGTGCCTTTGCACATCATTGTTTGAGAACTTTGCCATAGAGCAAAGAGCAAGTGTCTAAGCCTCACATGTCACAGCCAAGGTTTTTAATCTCTCTTCAGATAAGAACTTGCTGAGCTCTTGCTATTGACCCAGTGACACTGGGTCTCTTACAGAGAAAGTGGATACAAGAAACATATATAATACATAGTTCATGCCACTGAACACCAAATAACCTGGTGGAAAAAAAAAATACTTACATATTTGAAAAATACAAGAACTTAGCAACCAAGCCCTAGACTGAATGCTGAAGACAAAATACCAGGCAGGATAGCCATATAATATGATGACTATAATAACATTTATGTAAGGACAGTTTAAAGTGCGCTTTCTCATGTGTTGTTGCATTTGATAGACACACTTAACCCTCGGATTGATATTTACACAGTTTCCCAGTTTACAGATGAGTGCATTGAAAACAAGAGAAGGGAAGTAATTATTTCAAAGCTGCACAATTTACAAGTAGCAGATGACTCCTAATTCCACATTCCTTTTTTTTTTTTTTTTTCTGAGACAGAGTCTCACTTTGTTGGCCAGGCTGGAGTGCAGTGGCATGATCTCAGCTCACTGCAACCTCCACCTCCTGGACTCAAGCAATTCTCCTGCCTCAGCCTCCCAATTAGCTGGGATTACAGGCGTGTGCCACCATGCCAGGCTAATTTTTGTATTTTCAGTAGAGACGGGGTTTCACCATGTTGGCCAAGCTGGTCTCGAACTCCTGATCTCAGGTAATCCACCCACCTCGGCCTCCCAAAGTGCTGGGATTACAGGCATGAGCCACGGCACCCTGCCCACATTCCATATTTAAAGGGAATGGCCAGTGGGGACTAGAGTAGAATAATCTCTGATACATGCAAACAAAAGGGTTTTTTCAAAAGAAAATATACCATGTAGAGACAACTTCTAGAACAACAAAAGTACGCACTGGCTCTAACCATGGTAGTTATTCTCAGGCATCAAGTGCATAGATGGTATGAACTCACCCTTAACTTCCTGTCCCCATCATATTATCCAGCATCTCAACACTAGTAGCTTACACTCATCCTCACTTCACTGACTTTTTAAATTCAGATAATTAAATGCATAAAGTCCCAAAATGCAGTTATTTGGACTTTAGACATTTGCATGAATTGCCCTTACTGTCCACTTACTGATGTTTCATCCTCTCAACCACTACTCTAGATCTGTAAATCTCAAGGATATCATATGCATTAGTCATCCACTCTCAAGGGCCTATTTCTGTCCCTGTTGCAAATGCAACCCAATAAGAAAGAATCACGGAACATCATGTTATGGGAGACACTGTGGGGCTCTGATTCGATGGCTCATACTGAGACCACCTCCTCTCTTTCATACCAATGCACTAGGACACAATGATTCTCATATCTCAAGTAAGTTCAGTCAGAGAAGTTATTCATTAGACATGCTCAAAATTTGTAGCTAACAGCATGAGTAATGACCAGTCAGAGGCCCTACCATATGGTTTACCATAAGCACATTGTGGTAGGTTAAAAAATGGAGCCCCAAGATCCCATGTCAAATCCCTGGGACCAGTGGGTTCTGCTTTATACGGCAGAATTTGTGGTTAAGTGAAGTATCTTTAGAAGAGGCCCTTATCTGGCATTATTTAAGCGAGCTCTCAGTATAATCACAAGCATCCACAAGTATCCTCCCTCACAAGGGGGAGTTTTGAGAGAGAAACACACACCAGGGAGAAGATACACAAAGGAAGAGGAGGCAATGTGACCACTTAAGCAGAGATTGGAGTGATGAGGCCACAGTTAAGGAATATCTACCAGCAGCCACCAGAAGCTTGAAAAGGCAAAGGCAAATTCTCCTCTAGAGTCTGATGGGCTCACAGCCCTGCTAACACCTTGATTTTGGACAGAATTCCAGAATTATGAGAGAACCAATGTTGCTAGTTTTAACCCATCCTGCTTGTGATAATTTGTTACAGCAGTCCTAGAAAACTAATACTCACATATTCTGAAAACTATGTCCCCCACCCCTCTGGATAGGCGTACTTCAGGAGGTATCTATTTGATGCCCAAATTGCTGCTCTTTTATTTGTGATGACACTGATAAACTTATACAAGACTCTGTTGATCCATTTTTACCGCAGTTTCCCTCATGAACATCTGTTTTTGATACCATGAAATGTTTCTCACATCTTTGCAGTAGGAACAAGAAAAAATATCCCTTGCATCAAAAGAGACTTTCACCAAAAACTAGAAATTAAAACCACTTCTATACATTTTAGCTATAATTCTGTGGTTTTACAACTATTGCTATGTATGTCTATTTTTAAATAATGGCTTTTCTTTTTTCTTTCTTGAATTTTTCTGTTATTCTTTACCACACTACTAGATCTTCTACTAAGATATATAAATGTGAGCCATTCACCACCATCTAGTGCCAAATACACACACACACACACACACATATAAAGCTCTGATTGCTGCATTTTTTCAACTACACCATTTCAATTGAGTTCTATAAAAGCTAATCATTGAATTATTTTCAAATAACATCATAAAATTCAATAACCTCTTTATTATATGTAGAAAAAAAAGCAATAAGCCTAATAGCCACAATTTTTCAGCTTTGTTTTGAAAGTTGGTGAGTGATTTTCAGACCATCGTTCCTTTTAATCAAGTTTTTCTTAAGCTATCTTATGGATTTATTTAAAATTGTTGAATATACATCAGCTGGCATGAGGGGAAAACACGTAAAACCTGCTGTGTAGAAAAGGAAATCAGCTTGGAATTGAAACTGTTGGGGAGATGGGGAAGTGCCGTGTGGTACAGGGGAGGTTAAGATTGAGCCTAAGAATCAGGGTTTGGTGTTCCATTTATTTTGTTGATTTATGGATAAACTAACAGCTCTCTCGCTCTGCTCATTCATCAAAATGCTATAGCCAGGAACAATAAGAAAATAGACATGAAAGTTCCTTCAAGTTAATATCCTACATAAACCTAAGGAAAAATAAATGAAGATTTCTGCCTCTGTTTTTATAAGGTCTGAATTGAGGAGAATGTTAAGGAGAAATATCCCAAGTGAGAAACAGATTTGGATTATAACAGCCTTAATTTTTACATGCTCTACATATAGAAACCAAAAGTGAACTATTTCTACACAGCGTGACTCTTGCATGCAGATCTCAAGTTTTTGCTTTTCAAATCAGAATGACTTACAGTTATTTTCTTTCTGTACATTATCCTAAATTCTTACATTTAAATTTGCTTCTAAAATCTTGACACCAAGGGCATACAGGATAAAGCAATATTGTCAGCTGGGTTTCTCGGTTACTAATCTTTCCTAATTATTTTGGAGGGTTAATATTACAAGCAATGGAAAGAAGTATGACAATAGTACGTATTTGATGGGAAATTTTGGAGGAACAGAAGGTAAATAGGCACCATTCGGTGTGTTTATGACATAGAGCAATTGCCATAAAGTTGGGCAGACTCTAACTGTAGAACAGATGTGCATTGTCTTAGTCCCTAAAACCATCTGTCCTTCCAGCAGGACTGCTAGTTGGACCTTTGCTTAGTTCCACATTCAGTTGCTGCTTCGCTATACCAATCATGTGCACAATTCAGTTACCACCAAGTGTAAACATTGTGATGTCCAGATCTGGGATTTGCATTTGGACTTTTTGTGAAGTATTAGGAAGGAAAAATACATGCAATTGGAAGCTGTATATTCTATCATCTCAAAGTTTCTTTGATTTCCCTGAAACTTTGGGTAACACATCTCTCCTCTACCAAAAGAGAAGCTGCTCCTTCTTTAGTCTGTTTGAACCCCTCCTTCTGGCTGCACATGGTCTTGGGTAATTCTCTTCTCTTCTCTGAGCCTCAGTGTCCCTGTCTATAAAAGCGGAGAGTTGGGCTACGTGTCTAAGATTTCTCTAGCTTCTGTGTTTATTTTTTTCAAATAAATTTTACTGTGTATAACTGATGTTTGCAACATGACCCTTATGGGATACATATATGTAGCAAAATTGCCACTATAGTGAAGCAAATTCATATATCCGCATCTCATCAGCCTTGATTTATATATACCATACAAGTACAGACCAAAATTTAACTATTCCCAAGTGGTCTGTTTTTTTTCATTCCAACCTCAAGTGTTCACTTTTTGAATCATTATTACTTACTGTTACTTAGTTACTTTTTGTGGCAAAAGCTGCTAACATCTACTTATTGAACAAAAATCCCTAACACAATTCAACTTTATTAACTGTAGTCCTCATGTTGTACCTTTTATTGCTAGACTTGTTCATCCTACATAGCAGCTACTTTGTAGCTTCTGAGTTAATCTCAGTATTCACTTTTGAGACTTAAATTTTTTAATGTTTATTCCATTTATTTATCTCTGTTATTTTCATTATTCATACTTCAAATATTTCCATTTCTTTAAATATTTAAATCCTAATCTCATTGTTTAGGATTTAAAATAGACCCGAGTCTCAGCTTTTACCCGATTTGAAGCACCTCTGAGCTGATGTTTCAGATTACTCTGTTGTCTGGGAACCTACAGCACTTAGGTTTACTGAAGTTCTTTTTTTTTTTTTTTTTTTTGAGATAGAGTCTCGCTCTGTCATCCAGGTTGGAGTGCAGTGGCGCGATCTTGGCTCACTGCAACCTCCGCCTCCTGGGTTCAAGCGATTCTTCTGCCCCCGCCTCCTGAGTAGCTGAGAATACAGGCGAGTGCCACCATGCCCAGCTAATTTTTGTATTTTTAGTAGAGACGGGATATCACCATATTTGCCAGGCTGGTCTTGAACTCCTGACCTTGTGATCTGCCCACCTCAGCCTCCCAAAGTGCTGGGATTACAGGCGGGAGCCACTATGCCCAGCCTGAAGTTCATATTCTAAGACACAGAAAACACAGCATAGCGAAGAGTTTGGGCTCTAGATCCGGATGACCTGAATTCAAATCCCAGCTCTGCCATTTGCCAACTGTGTGGTAACAGTAAAGTGACTTAACCTTGCTGCTAAAGGAAGATAATAACATCTACCTTGCAAGGTTATCCTAAGGATTACATTTAATATTTGCCAAGGGGTTGACACATGGTAGGTGCTCAATCAATGCCATTGCTATTAAACACTCAACTGCATGTGAGGAGTGATGTTTGTTAGAATTCAAAACAATATAAGAAATTCATTGCCCTTAAGAAATGTACTGTTTAGTTAGGGGTAAGAAATTATAAGTGATTAAAAATAAAAAGATGGCTTTGCTCCAAGTGCCAAAAGAGTTGAGTGTGACCATCGTAAACATGAGGGAGGTTCAGAGGAGGGAGAGCAAAGCATGAAGCAGATAGGTAGAAAAAGACTTATTGGGCCAGGTGCAGTGGCTCACACCTGTAATCACAGCACTTTGGGAGGCCGAAGCAGGCAGATCACTTGAGGTCAGGAGTTTGACACCAGCGTGGCCAACATGGTGAAACCCCATCTCTACTAAAAATACAAAAAGTAGCCGGGTATGGTGGGGTGCGCCTGTAATCCCAGCTACTCAGGAGGCTGAGGCACAAGAATCGCTTGAACCTGGGAGGTGGAGTTTGCAGTGAGGCGAGATTGCACCACTGCACTCCAGACTGGGTGATAGAGCAAGACGAAGGAAGGAAGAGGAAGGAAGGAAGGAAGGAAGGAAGGAGGAAGGAAGGAAGGAAGGAAGGAAGGAGGAGG